>NC_091289.1:28829880-29429880 GCF_032444005.1 Ranitomeya imitator
AACATAGTCCACACCAGAAACACTGAAAATGCCTTTGAAGAAACCAATCTGGTAAATAGATTAGTGCAGGGCTGCATGACAAGAGAGGGGTGGACTGAAGCTCCTGCAGTGTAAGTGATTTTGGACGATTGTGAAGGTCAGTTTAGATTGTTGTAATGACCAAAAGAGTAAAAAAGTTGTCAACTGAAATTGTTGAGAAATTTGGAAAAGGATTGTGAAGAGACACAGCATTGTATCTTAATTAACCAGACATCTTTTTTTAGCAAGAAAGAATAGACTGTTATCTATATGTTGACTTTTGAATTTATGTGTTTCTTTCTGGCTGGTCAGGAAAACAGACATTTGCTTGTGTAAGCCTGTAATATTTTTTTGTAAGTTGACATTTGATGTAATATACTATGCTCCTATTCTGGATGACTAGTGATGTTTGTTGGCATTCAAAACAGAGGAGCTAAATCTATGCAAATAGATTACACAATCAAACAATGCGACTTGATCTTATCAGCATTATCTGTAAATACTGAATGAGGGACACTAGTTAATTATAAAAAGAGTTTATATGCTTCTGTATAGAGAGCCAGAAAGAGCCAGAGATTCAGCCAAGAAATCAAGACATCCAGGGAGTCTCTACAGGACAGCAGCCAATACATCATGGCTCCATCATGAGGGACACAGATTTATCATCCTACGGGATGCCAGCTTTGGGAACCACGACCCCGGCTGGAAGGATACAGATCTTCTCCATTGACCATCGCTGATCCTATGGATATGTTAAGAGAGGCCAGGTTGTGACCCTAAGGTCAACTTGTCTTGTAACTTAATGGACTGTCATCTTCTTACACTTGCTGTTACCTCATCTCTGTGTGTGCCACAGGTGTGGTAGTCACACCTGGAAGATTTGAAGTAACAGCTACTATAATCCCGGCGAGTCAACAAAAGGGTGAGACTCTGTAATGTCACCATAATGGTTTGTTTTGCTGGCACTGTTCTATGTGTTATCTGCCTGTTTTGTGGTTTAATAAAGTATTGCCACACTGTTTTAACCTCACCCTGTGTTGTCTGAGTAGCATTATGTCCACATCAAAGGGAGAGTGGACTTTTGATGGGATGATTCCTGGTCCATGTGGTTTTGGCTAGCAGACCAAGGCATCTGCCCACCCCCTGTGTCTCCACAGATTGGATTGATCCATAGTAATACTAGGAAAATATCCAGATTCCCCAAGCTTTGTTACAATAATGGATTCCAAAAGGTCATTTTAGGGAGTGCAGGAAGATCCAAAGAATGGGCCACAGAATAGAAAACAGGGAGCTGCGACTGCAGAAAGAAAGGATGAAGAGTTGGCATAGGACAGATAAGTATATATGGACTAAGGTTTCTCTTTGTGGAGAGTGACATACCAGCTGGCATGTGACTCTCCACAAGGAGAAACCTTACCCCTTAGACCTCAATCCAGAGCCTCTCACCTAGCCAAATCAGTTCTCATGCTTTGCCAACAGCCCGAAACACCGTGTATGAGAATTGAGATACTAATTTGGCCATTTATCCAAAGTCATATTGCAAGACTCGTTAAAGGGTTGATAGTGATTTGTAGGATCGCTACTTCCAACAGGTGGTGCTATAGAGTTCAAGTCCTCTTTTTCTCTGAAGAGACCATTCGCATATGTATGGACTATAATTTTTTTTAATAATTAGGCAGCAAGATGGTGACAATCTGACCTTCCTTTTAATGTGGATCAAATCCCAGAAATTTTAGATTCGCCGGAATTGGAAATTTTTGGTACATTCATGACTTTGTTACGAATCAAACTGTTTATCACTAGTCTTGAGTTTGCAATGATAACCGATAACAATTCAATTGAAAGTGGGTAAGTACATATTCTTTAGAGATGGAGGGGGCCCCTGAAAATCCATTCCTCTAGTGAGAACTCTATTCCCCCACTGCTAGTCAGGTCTCTAACTCATTGGTCAGTGTTTTAGGCTAATGCTTCTAGCCTTGTGATCATGTGGCTGTGAATTGCTTTACCATCCCTCCTCCTGATTATGACTACACATCCTCCGTACACCTCATCCTCTATTTTAATTACTCCTCTTGATTCTGACACTTGGAATTTGTGACATTGGTCTTGGTCCTGGCTATGCTTGAGTAACTTACTGCCTAAACTCTCAAATACTAAGACTGGTATCTCTAGTGCGACTCATGGTCTGGTTCAGGCTTCAGGTGTGCTCCAAAAATTACTACTGACACATCCTTTTCTCCTATTTCTTATAACAACAGCTGGTTGCCACCATTCCATGACTATTATGGGGTCCATGACTTGAGGCATAATTCACACCTTGCTGCAGAGGTAGGGTTAAACCCCAAGAAATTCCATAGACTCCAGAAACCGATGCAACCTGCTCAAATAGATTACAGGTCAGAAAGTCCACGGTCCGGTACTTGATTGCAACACAAGTCAATGATCAATCCATGTGATATGTTATGTAGTTCAAATCAACAGCTCCAACATTGTACTAATTGATAAATATTTAAGAAGGTGTCTCATAATCCGTAATAGTGCTTATAAATGTTAAGAATGGAGTTACCTTTACAGGTCTCCTTCGATCAGCTGGAATAAAGAGCCAATCTTTGAGAACAGCCCCTGTCCAGGCAGACTCCATTCATTCATGTTCAACATTAGATGGATGGTCTTGTACCCGAATGGCTGCTATGTACTGTTACATTTCTAGTGCAAGAATTCCCCTGGAAAAATCAGGGGTGAAATGGGAGAGCAATGGATGCCACAGCTGATGAATTCGAAAACAGGCTGTTTGCATTGATCTGCAATATCAGGCACTTGTTACTGGTGACAAAAACACAAAACCTATTTTTCTAGCATCTTTTCGATGGATAATTGAGTACACCAAACCTGCATTTTTCATATGATTTATGCACTACAGCACTGTGATATTTAACGCATGCTTTTCAATTATGAACAAATATCTATCTGATGAAAGAACAAGTCGACTTGGTGAAGAGATGTCAAACACGACTAAAAAGCTGATGTCTCTTGTGGGTGAACCATGAGATCAAAGTTCCGTTTTATTAAAAATATTTAAAACGTGTCATTAGCTTGAAGTTGAAAGTTAAGATTTGCATTTTAACTGTAGGATTAATGGCTAAATGCAAGATGCCTAGGTGAATTCATTTTTGTAACACACACATAAAAGAGAGAGAAAATGGTTCCCTATAATTCATCAGCAATCCAGTACAGCAGCGGCTAATTTCCATAACAAAAGTGGACTAAGACCATTGGGCACCATTAAATCAATAAGGGGAATGTATTGTCAGAAAATGAACTATTGTTTAAATCATATTTTGCTTTAAATGTATTTTTTTAAGTCTTTTTTTATATTACAATCTATATTTAAAAAAACCTAGCAATCTTGCAAATCTTGCAATTTTCATATTGATCACTGGGGCTTTTTAAGATGCAGACTTTTAGTCGTTTATAGAAGATTCTGCAGGTGTCTCAATATCTTCACTGACCGGAATACGATGACAGGTAACATAGCTATTAACATAAGAGCCAAAATTCAGAAAAGGTGATGTCACCACTGACCATTCTCCCTTCACAATGACCCCTGCATACGCTCATTACATGCTTCAACACAAAAAATAGTGTCTGAGTCAGTCTATTGGCGCTAATCTACATACTGATTTCCTGAAGGAACAGGAAGTAGGAAACTAGAATAGTCCCAGTGGTCAGTGAGAAAACTGCAAGATATGTAATTTTTTTATTACATTTTGACATGAAAAGAAAAGAACAAAATACATTTAAAGGGAACCTGTCACCCCCAAAATCGACGATGATCTAAGCCCACCAGCATCAGGGGCTTATCTACAGCATTCTGGAATGCTGTAGATAAGCCCCCGATGTATCCTGAAAGATGGGAAAAAGAGGTTATATTATAATCACCCAGGGGCTGTCACGCTGCAGTCCAGTCCGATGGGTGTCGCGGTCCGGTCCAGAGCCTCCCATCTTCTTATGATGACGTCCTCTTCTTGTCTTCACGCTGCGGCTCTGGCGCATGCGTACTTTGTCTGCCCTGTTGAGGTCAGAGCAAAGTACTGCAGTGTGCAGGCGCCGGGTCTCTCTGACCTTTCCCGGCGCTTGCGCACTGCAGTACTTTGCTCTGCCCTCAACAGGGCAGGCAAAGTACGCCTGTGCCGGAGCCGCAGCGTGAAGACAAGAAGAGGATGTCATCGTAAGAAGATGGGAGGCCCCAGACCGGACCATGATGCCCACCACAGCGGGACTGCCCCTGGGTGAGTATAATCTAACCTCTTTTTCTTATCTTTCAGGATACATCAGGGGCTTATCTACAGCATTCCAGAATGCTGTTGATAAGCCCCTGATGCGGTTGGGCTTAGCTCATCGTCGATTTTGGGGGTGACAGGTTCCCTTTAACATAAAAACCTGATTTGAACAGTATGTAATTTCTGATGGCATTCCTTTTAGAAACAAATCTCATTGATACATATCCTGACTAGTTTTCACTATAGGAATAAAAAAAGGCTCCCTAAGGGTTGAACTGAACCAGAGAATCATTCAGAGGGTCCAAAGTTTGGAACTAATAACTTGCAAGTTGGCAATAGTCTAACTGACCTTCTTGATAAATTTGTCCCCTTTGTGCTATCATGACACCAAACTGGAAGAAGGAAAATATTATTATTATTATAATTATTATTACTTATTTATATAGCACAGTTGATTCCATGGTGTTGTACATGAGAAGGGGTTACATACAAATTACAGATATCACTTACAGTAAGCAAACTAACAATTACAGACTGGTACAGAGGGCTGAGGACCCCACCCTAGCGAGCTTACATTCTACAGGATGGTGGGGAAGGAGTCAATAGGTTGAGGGTTGCAGGAGCTCCGGTGTTGGTGAGGGGGTAGCTCCTGTGGTGGTGAGGAGGCAGTGAGTTCATTGCAGGCTGTAGGCTTTTTTGAAGAGATGGTTTTCAGGTTCCATCTGAAGGATCTGAATGTGTTGGGGCACAGAATTCCGGAGGATGGGTGATATTCGGGAGAAGTCTTGGAGGCGGTTGGGTGAGGAGCGAATAAGTGTGAGGAGAGAAGGAGGTCTTGGGAGGACCAGAGATTAGGTGATGGAAGATATCGGGAGATTAGTTCATAGATATATGGAGGAGACAGGTTGGTGATGGCTTTGTAGGTCAGTATTAGTAATTTGAACTGGATATGCTCAGGGAATGGGAGCCAGTGAAGAGATTTGCAGAGGGGGGAAGCAGAGGAGTAGCGAGGAGAGAGATGAATTAGTCTGGCAGCAGAGTTAAAGATGGACTGGAGAGGTGCCAGGGTGTTAGCATAGAGGCCACAGAAAAAGTGGGAGATGATGAGGGCATGCACAAGCATTTTAGTTGATTGACAGTTGAGGAAAGGACGGATTCTGGAGATATTTTGAGCTGGAGGCGACAGGAGGTAGAAAGAGCTTGGATGTGCGGTTTGAAGGACAGGGTAGAGTCAAGGGTTACTCTGAGGCAGCGGACTTCCGGTACTGGGGAAAAGCGTAATGTCGTTAATTGCAATAGATAGGTCAGGTAAGGAAGATCTATGAGATGGAGGAAAGATGATGAGTTCAAGAGGATGGAGTTGAAATCAATCTTCAGATGTCTGTGTACAGATTCCACAAATCTTCTGGACTTTAGAATTGAGAATCGTAGGATAGGAATTTTCTATATGCTTCCCAAGATTTATAAGCTGGGTAACCCAGGGAGGTCAATCATCTCAGGGGTGGGAACACTCACTGAAAAAATCTCAGAGTGGGTAGAAAAAACACTGGCAAGAAAGACAGCCACCCATTAACAGTACACCCTGGCTTAAAAAAAATCTATAATAGGTCCTCTCCCCAAGAATGCCATCTGAACCACCATGGATGTGCAATCTTTATATTCTAACATCCTACGTGAAGATGGACTATACACCTGCCAAATGTTTCCTAAAGCTAATGGGATCCCATCTGAGATTGTATTAAGATTCACCAGATTTTTCCTCATACATAACATTTTCTCTTTCGGTGAGGAGCTATATCTTCAACGCACCAGAACTACTATGGGCACCAAAATGGTACCCCAGTATGCCAATCTTTTCATAACGTAACTGATAAATATTTTTTAAGTATCCTGCTCCTTTGAACCCTTGGCCTACTTTTCTTACATCAATGACATCTCAATAAACTGGAGTCAGCAAGAACTTCTACAATTCCATGAAAAATTCCATACATTATATCTCTCCATAAACTTGACATTGGACCACTCAAAAACACAAATCAACATCCTGGATACCACTGTAAAAATTCAAAATGGTTCAATCCAGACATTGGTGTATCGGAAACTATTTAACCAATCCACATACCTCAGATGGGACAGTTTCCACCTGAAACACATTAAAAAGTTAAAAAACACAGAGTATGAACGGCACTAGGTGTACTCGCAGCAGGCGGTGTAGACGCAGCCTAAGGATTCCACTGTAAGACTCCTGTAGCACGTATATAATCTTGAGCAATCGGGTGGTGCTCAGCATAAAAAGCAATGAACAAATATCCGAAAAGGAGAAGGAAAATGCGGCACTCACCCAGGCAGATTGCGAATCAAAGTCCTTTATTCATCGTAGCAAGACAATGGATATAGTAAGGAGAGGCGGCTGGGAGAGATCGGCGGTTCGGGGAGTGAGAAGAGGACTACGGCCGTTTCGCGCTTGTGCGCTTCCACGGGTCCAAGTGCACAATTAAAATCGTCATATCCTTTATAAGGAACTAGACAGCTTAATGGGAACAGGTGTGAAATTAAAAAACCAAATCGGTTGTGTGCAGAAAACATGATTAGCAAGCATGAATACATATCGGCATTGTAAGTCACATAATACAGAGAAGCCTGCTCAATTGTTATTACAAAAATATTGTCATGTCTAGTTTATCATTGAGACCAATGGGCCCTTGCACATTGGTCTCCATGATCCAACGTGCCTCTCGCTGCAATAGAATTTTCTTGCGGTCACCACCTTGTACTGGATTTTTTACCACCTCGAGACCTGCGAATTGTAGTACATTCGGGTTTGCGTTGTGGTGATCCCGCATATGCTTAATAAAACGAGGACGACTTTTCCCAGACGTTATTGAGTTGCAGTGCTCGCTGAATCTCGTGACCATCGGACATATAGTCTTACCAATATAATAAAACTGACATGGGCAGAGGATTAAATAGACTACATATGGAGTTTTGCACGTAATTAAGTCCCGAACTGTGTGACAAACTGAACCTATGCGAACAGGGTTTTTCAAGAGTCTTAAATGGCAGAATTTACAGTTACCACATTTATAATTACCCGTAGGTTGATATTTCGTAAGCCAATTATTTTCTACTGTGGAAAGACGGTTTTTAATCAATAAATCCCCCAGATTTCTCGTACGCCTATACCCAAATCTTGGGCGGTTTATTGTCAGCGGTGACAGTTCTCTATCAGATTGCAATACGTGCCAATTTTTGTTGATGGCTGCGTAGATCTCTTTATCAATCGGACTGTGTGTAAAAGTAAATGTAAACCTTTGATGCTCATTAGGGGAAGAGTTTGCAGTTTTTTTGCACGTTTTTAATAAATCTTTTTGTGTGAGTTGCGCCACCCTACGTTCAGCATTTGCTAAAATATTCGGTGGATAATTTCTATTCAGAAAATTTGTCTTTAACTCTGCAATTTGTTTTTTAAAAAAACTCCTCATTATTATTGATTTTTCTATATCGCACCATCTGACTATAGGGTACGCTGTTTTTGGTATGGAATGGGTGGGCGCTGTTAAAATGAAGTAAACTATTAGTTGCAGAAGATTTTTTGTGTACTTTAGTACTTAACATGCCATCTAATATCTGAATTTTCACATCCAAAAAATCGAACTCGTTCTTAAAAGCATTATGTGATAGGACAAATTCCAGACTCTCCGTAATAAATGCAATGAAGTCCCGATCCGATGCTTTTAAGTTTGGCGACAAATGGTTCCTTCAACGCACTGGAACTGCGATGGGGACGCCCGTCGCATGTGTATTCGCCAATTTATTTTTGGCTGTCTTCGAGGAGAAATACATAATGTCCGTGACAAATCCCTTTCTAAAGTTTATACGAATGTATTTAAGATTCGCGGACGATATTTTTATTGTCTGGGATGGTTCTGAAAATGTGTTTAATTCTTTTGTTTCCCATCTAAATACTATAAATGAGGACAATATGCAGTTTACCGCCTGTTTTGGGGGGAACGAGTTAGATTTTTTGGACGTGAAAATTCAGATATTAGATGGCATGTTAAGTACTAAAGTACACAAGAAATCTTCTGCAACTAATAGTTTACTTCATTTTAACCCCTTCACCACAAAGCCTGTTTTCACCTAAGTGACAGGGCCAATTTTTACAATTCTGACCACTGTCACTTTATGAGGTCATAACTCTGAAACGCTTCAACGGATCATGGTGATTCTGACATTGTTTTCTCGTGACATATTGTACTTCATGATAGTGGTAAAACTTCTTCGATATGACTTGCATTTATTTGTGAAAAAAACAAAAATTTGTCGGAAATTATGAAAATTTAGCAATTTTCAAACTCTTAGTTTTTATGCCCTTAAATTAGAGAGTTATATCACATAATATAGTTAATAAACAACATTTCCCACATGTCTGCTTTACATCAGCACAATTTTGGAAACATAATTTTTTTTTGCTAGGACGTTATAAGGGTTAAAAGTTGACCAGCGATTTCTCATTTTTGCAACAAAATTTGCAAAACCATTTTTTTACGGACCACCTCACACTTGAAGTGACTTTGAGGGGTCTATATGACAGAAAATGCCCAAAAGTGACACCATTCTAAAAACTGCACCCCTCAAGGTACTCAAAACCACATTCAAAAAGTTTATTAACCCTTCAGGTGCTTCACAGGAATTATTTGAATGTTTAAAAAAATTGAACATTTAACTTTTTTTTCACAAAATGTTTACTTCAGGTCCAATTTGTTTCATTTTACCAAGGGTAACAGGAGAAATTGGACCACAAAAGTCGTTGTACAATTTGTCCTGAGTACGCCGATACCCCATATGTGGGGGTAAACCACTGTTTAGGCACATGGCAGAGCTCGGAAGGGAAGGAGCGCCATTTGACTTTTCAATGCAAGATTTGCTGGAATTGAGATCGGAGCCCATGTCACGTTTAGAGAGCCCCTGATGTGCCTAAACAGTGGAAACCCCCACAAGTGACACCATTTTGGAAAGTAGACCCCCTAAGGAACTAATCTAGATGTGTGGTGAGCACTTTGAACCTCCAAGTGCTTCACAGAAGTTTATAATGTAGAGCCGTAAAAAAAAATTTATATTAATTTTCACAAAAAATGATTTTTTGCCCCAAATTTTTTATTTTCCCAAGGGTAACAGGATAAATTGGACCCTAAAAGTTGTTGTGCAATTTGTCCTGAGTACGCCGATACTTCATATATGGGGATAAACCACTGTTTGAGCGCATGGCAGAGCTCTGAAGGGAAGGAGTGCCATTTGACTTTTCAATGCAAAATTGGCTGGAATTGAGATCGGACGCCATGTCGCATTTGGAGAGCCCCTGACGTGCCTTAACAGTGAAAACCCCCCACAAGTGACCCCATTTTGGAAAGAAGACCCCCTAAGGAACTTATCTAGATGTGTGGTGAGCACTTTTAACCCCCAATTGTTTCACTAAAGTTTAGAATGTAGCATTGTGAAAATTAAAAAATCATTTTTTCATTCCACAAAATGATGTTTTAGCCTGCAATTTTTTTTTTCCCGAGGGCAACAAGAGAAATTGGACCCCAAAAGTTGTTGTCCAATTTGTCCTGAGTACGATGATACCCCACATGTGGGGGGGAACCACCGTTTGAGTGCATGGCAGAGCTCGGAAGGGAAGGAGCACCGTTTGAAATGCAGACTTAGATGGAATGGACTGCAGGTGTCATGTTGCATTTGCAGAGCCCCTGATGTACCTAAACAGTAGAAACCCCCCACAAGTGACCCCATAGTGGAAACTAGACCCCCCAAGGAACTTATCTAGATGTGTTGTGAGAGCTTTAAACCAACAAGTGCTTCACTACAGTTTATAACGCAGAGCCGTGAAAATAAAAATAATTTTTTTTCCACGAAAATGATATTTTATCCCATATGTTTTTATTTTCCCAAGGGTAACAGGACAAATTAGACCCCAAAAGTTGGTGTCCAACTTGTCCTGAGAAAGCTGATACCCCATATGTTGGAGGGAACCACCGTTTGAGTGCATGGCAGAGCTCGGAAGGGAAGGAGCACCGTTTGAAATGCAGACTTAGATGGAATGGACTGCAGGTGTCATGTTGCATTTGCAGAGCCCCTGATGTACCTAAACAGTAGAAACCCCCCACAAGTGACCCCATATTGGAAACTAGACCCCCCAAGGAACTTATCTAGATGTGTTGTGAGAGCTTTGAACCAACAAGTGTTTCACTACAGTTTATAACGCAGAGCCGTGAAAATAAAAAAAAATTTTTTTTCCACGAAAATGATATTTTATCCCCTGTTTTTATTTTCCCAAGGGTAACAGGACAAATTGGACCCCAAAAGTTGTTGTCCAACTTGTCCTGAGAACGCTGATACCCCATATGTTGGGGGGAACCATTGTTTGGGCGCACAGGAGAACTCGGAAGGGAAGTAGCACTGTTTTACTTTTTCAAAGCAGAATTGGCTGGAATTGAGATCGGACGCCATGTCACGTTTGGAGAGCCCCTTATGTGCCTAAACAGTGGAAACCCCCAATTATAACTGAAACCCTAATCCAAACACACCCCTAACCCTAGCCCTAACCCTAACCCTAGCCCTAACCCTAGCCCTAACCCTAGCCCTAACCCTAACCCTAGCCCTAAACCTAGCCCTAATGGGAAAATGGAAATAAATACATATTTTTACATTTTATTATTTTTCCATAAGTAAGGGGGGATATAGGGGGGTTTGATTTACTTTTATAGCGTTTTTTTGGCGGATTTTTATGATTGGCAGCCGTCACACACTAAAAGACGCTTTTTATTGCAAAAAATAGTTTTTGCATCACCACATTTTGAGAGCTATAATTTATCCATATTTTGGCCCACAGAGTCATGTGAGATCTTGTTTTTTGTGGGACGAGTTGCCGTTTTTATTGGTAACATTTTCGGGCAGATGACATTTTTTGATCGCTTTTTATTCCGATTTTTGGGAGGCGGAATGAACAAAAACCAGCAATTCCTGAATTTCTTTTAGGGGGGGCGTTTATACCGTTCCACGTGTGGTAAAATGGATAAAGCAGTTTTATTCTTCAGGTCAGTACGATTACAGCGATACCTCATTTATGTAATTTTTTTTATGTTTTGGTGCTTTTACACAATAAAAACTATTTTATATAAAAAAATAATTGTTTTTGCATCGCATTATTCTGAGAGCTATAACTTTTTTATTTTTCTGCTGATGATGCTGTATGGCGGCTTTTTTTTTGCGGGACAAGATGATGTTTTCAGCGGTACCTTGGTTATTTATATCCGTTGTTTTGATCGCGTGTTATTCCACTTTTTGTTCGCCTGTATGATAATAAAGCAATGTTTTTTGCCTTGTTTTTATTTTTTTTTTTTTTGCGGTGTTCACTGAAGGGGTTAAGTAGTGGGATAGTTTTATAGAGCGGGTCGTTCCGGACGCGGCGATACCAAATATGTGTACATTTATTGTTTTTTTTTTTAATTTACATACATAAATGGATTTATTGGGAAATGTTTGTTTTTTTTATTTGGGGATTTTTTTTTTTTTTTTTTTTTACACATTCTATTTTTATTTTTTTTACTTTCTAACAATGTCCCAGGGTGGGACATCTCTGTATTAGATCAGATCGTTGATCTGACACTGTGCATAGCACAGTGTCAGATCAATGATCTGACAGGCACTTTAGCTGGCTTTCCAGCGCCTGCTCTCAGCAGGCGCCGGCTAGCCAGGTCATTTCATGACCCGGAAGGAGTCCGGCGGCCATCTTGGATCCGGGGACTCCTTCCGGGTCACCGGAGCAACGCGATCTCATTGCGTTTCTCCGGTGGGAGAGCGCAGGGAGCCCCCGTCCCTGCGCGATCCCCCTCTATGCCGCTGTCACTACTGACAGCGGCATCAGAGGGGTTAAATGCCCGCAATCGGCGATAGCGCCGATCGTGGGCATTGCTGCGGGGTGTCAGCTGTCATATACAGCTGACACCCGCACCTGATCACCGCGGCGCTCAGCGCGAGACCGCGGTGATCAGTGCGCCGTACTAGTACTGCTGCTGGCACAAATGCAGTGCCGGCAGCGCAGTACTAGTACGGCGCATGGCGCGAAGGGGTTAATAGCTCCCACCCATTCCATACCAAAAACAGCGTACCCTATAGTCAGATGGTGCGATATAGAAAAATCAATAATAATGAGGAGTTTTTAAAAAAAACAAATTGCAGAGTTAAAGACAAATTTTCTGAATAGAAATTATCCCCCGAATATTTCAGCAAATGCTGAACGTAGGGTGGCGCAACTCACACAAAAAGATTTATTAAAAACGCGCAAAAAAACTGCAAACTCTTCCCCTAATGAGCATCAAAGGTTTACATTTACTTTTACACACAGTCCGATTGATAAAGAGATCTACGCAGCCATCAACAAAAATTGGCATGTATTGCAATCTGATAGAGAACTGTCACCGCTGACAATAAACCGCCCAAGATTTGGGTATAGGCGTACGAGAAATCTGGGGGATTTATTGATCAAAAACCGTCTTCCCACAGTAGAAAATAATTGGCTTACGAAATATCAACCTACGGGTAATTATAAATGCGGTAACTGTAAATTCTGCCATTTAAGACTCTTGAAAAACCCTGTTCGCATAGGTTCAGTTTGTCACACAGTTCGGGACTTAATTACGTGCAAAACTCCATATGTAGTCTATTTAATCCTCTGCCCATGTCAGTTTTATTATATTGGTAAGACTATACGTCCGATGGTCACGAGATTCAGCGAGCACTGCAACTCAATAACGTCTGGGAAAGGTCGTCCTCGTTTTATTAAGCATATGCGGGATCACCACAACGCAAACCCGAATGTACTACAATTCGCAGGTCTCGAGGTGGTAAAAAATCCAGTACAAGGTGGTGACCGCAAGAAAATTCTATTGCAGCGAGAGGCACGTTGGATCATGGAGACCAATGTGCAAGGGCCCATTGGTCTCAATGATAAACTAGACATGACAATATTTTTGTAATAACAATTGAGCAGGCTTCTCTGTATTATGTGACTTACAATGCCGATATGTATTCATGCTTGCTAATCATGTTTTCTGCACACAACCGATTTGTTTTTTTTAATTTCACACCTGTTCACATTAAGCTGTCTAGTTCCTTATAAAGGATATGACGATTTTAATTGTGCACCTGGACCCGTGGAAGCGCACAAGCGCGAAACGGCCGTAGTCCTCTTCTCACTCCCCGCACCGCTGATCTCTCCCAGCCGCCTCTCCTTACTATGTCCATTGTCTTGCTACGATGAATAAAGGACTTTGATTCGCAATCTGCCTGGGTGAGTGCCGCATTTTCCTTCTCCTTTTCGGATATTTGTACATTAAAAAGTTAATCGTCTACAGCCAGGCCCTTAGATACAATCATATCTGTTCCAGCCCAACAGACAGGGATGAGCTCTTGACCCATCTTAAGACATTTTTAAACCAAGCCTACCACCCCACATCAATTGATGATCAGATCATTAGAGTCACAAGGATCTCTAGAAGTCAATTACTTCAATGTTGTCATATTAAAACTCAACTCTAAGTCACAAAAATATAGAAGAGTCTGAGAATACAAACTTATTACAGTCTTCAATTGACTAAATCTGTCAGGAGGATTTATGATTTACTACAAAATCTGGGGAATCTGCTTAGAGACAGTGAGGGCACCGGGCATCTGATCCTATTTCGATATTGGGATGATAAAACTTTCACATAACTAATCTAATCTAAGGATTCACTCTCCAAACTCAGTTAGTTGGTATATTTACTGTAAATGTCCATTTATTTTGCCACGCCTCTGCTCTTTTTGTGCATATATTTGTGTTTCTTCAGAAACTTTGTTATACCATGCCTGATGAAGAGAACAAATAAGTCTTGAAAGCTTGCTTTGTTTCATCACTTATTTTAATTTTGTTAGCTATTAAAATGTATCATAACTACAAGATTATTATTTTGTTTTTCCCACTGAGAGCAACTACAAAGGATGTGATGCTATTGAAAGGGAATGTGCCCGTTTTCTCGGTTTTCAATTAGTTCAGCTCCAGGAGAGGTGAAGTCTAGCTGCTATGAAGTTTGCCATGCACTGCACATAGAAAAGAGGAAATCTATTAATCCAATCTCTCTGAAGCACACCTCCAGAAGCAACAACAATTTGGAGGATACTAGGCATCAGTATTGAGCAGTATAGCAGTGAATCCAGCACTAAGAAAGCACTAGGAAGCCATCATTTATGTGTGGTTCTCTACCCATGACTGACTCTAGTAGCTCTTACAACTTTTTTTCCATCCTATCTTCATAGACTTCAGTGGTTGCTAGCTTATTATCTGACCTCTTTCAGAAATTTGGTGTATCATCCATACTTTCCAAGTGAATAATCAGTGCAGAAGAGAAACTGTTTTAAGTGGAAATAGTCATGAAAAAAATTATATTTTAAGGAGTGGATTATTCTTCTAAGGGGAAAGTCAGACGGCTGTATAACACAAATTAGGATTGCAGCGCAATGCTTGGACTGGCTGTCAGCTCTCCCAACCCAAGTGTGACAGCTGCATAGAAATACATGCTGTCATGCTCCTGTTGGGAGAGCAGATGGCCAGTCCAAGCATTGTGTTGGGATACTCATCTGAGTTATACGGCCTTGTGACTCCCTTATTAACAATATCAAGAGAATAGGCACCATGTTGGGAAACTGAGAGTGCATACTATTTCGTTAGACAATAGATACAAGAAATATCTAAAGTTAAATTTAGGCGTGGTATGCTTATCCCCAAGTCTTCCCAGTATTATAGGCCAATGCTTCCAAATTTGTCCCTAAAATAATAATCTCCAAACACTTTATAAATGAAATGTTAAAGAATAATCCTTAGAATTAATTATACTACCATACCTTACTAGTTGGTATCAGATTTTGTACTTTACTAGGGTATAGCCGGCTATGAAAACATTTTTCAAAGTTCTTATTTTGTGTATAATTCCAACTCAAAGCAGCTACCTAGTTTGAACTCTCGATGGAGGACCTTCAGAAGTGTTCTATTTCAATTTGTGACTTTTTATTTATTTTGTGGATAACACTCTTCTAAAAATAAAAGTTAGGACTTAGCATGAGGGGTCGCACCCAACTGCGGCCTAAAAAATCTGCTATTATTTTCATGAAAAATAGCTGTAAATTATAGCTTAAAGCTGGCCTAGATATCAGTTTGAGCACTTATATGGCCCAAATGTATTAAGATAGCCAAATTTGTGGGTATCCTGGCAGGCATTGTTTATGCTGTATGTGTCTGTATTAGGCTAGGTTCACATTGCGTTAGGGCAATCCGTTTAGCGCATACGCTAGCAGATTGCGCTAATGCAATGTCCCAAACGGGATCGCGTTTGGCGATCCTGCTAGCGCAGATACCCGATCTGCGCTAGCGAGGAACGGACCTCGGACGCTGCAAGCAGCGTCCGCGGTCCGTTCGAAACTAACGGGACATCACTAGCGCATGCCAAAAATGGCATGCGCTAGCGATGCGCTAGAGATCCGTTAGCACATTGCAGTCAATGGGTGCACTAACGGATCCGTTACATAGCGCTAATTGCGACAATTGCGCCATGTAACGGAGTCCGCTAGCGGACACGCATTAACGCAATGTGAACCTAGCCTTAGAATGTATCACATTGATATTGTGAAAATTTGAGGTCCTTAAAGCAGTTGCCCACTACTGGAGAACTCCTGCTTAATCAATTCAGTGCCCCATAGAAAATAAAAGCAGTACATACCCACCTCTCGCATCAGCTCCATTCTTTCGATGCCAGCCCTAAATTTCTCGTCGCTGCTGTGACATTGTTTTGTCACGTGACTGGCTCGGCCAATCAACGGTCTTTGGTTGGCTACTTCTCACCAATATTCCATCAGTGCGGATGTCCACTCTGCCGAAATAGTAAAAGCTATAGCCAGTCAGCAACCGCTGATTGGCTGCAGCGCTACGATGGTATAACTGTGACATGAGCACAGAATGCTGACCTCACTGGAACAGCATCAGTTCAAAGAATGAGTTCTTATTTTACTTGGCAGCCTCGGGCATTTAAGAAGAGATTTTCCAAGTATTATACAACCTTTTTAATGAATTTGGGGAAAGGTAAGTGTGGAAACATTTATATGCAACCAGTGGTGGTTAGCTATAGAGCGTGAAAAAGTAGCATACTTACATAGATTAGTATTAGTAGTATAAGGACTTATAAGCTCTGTCCTGAGCCCCCCATGTATAGGTGAGGATTTTATAATTTTGGGGGAAATGCCAAATTTTTCTCGTATTTCAATTCACCAATTGGGACTGTTCTTGGAAATTCTGGACTGTCGACAGCTATGAGGTAGCAATTGAACTCAGGTCCTCCTTCTGAAGGAGATCTTAAGGCCCCATTGCCCAATTGTATGATAATAGTACAATTAATTGCCCGGGTAGATGGGGGTACTGTTATATTTTTTTTTTTTGAGACCCATGCCATGGGCTTTTATTATGCCTTTGCTTCAGACTATCCCAAACACTAGCATGCAATAATGGAGGCACAATTTCTACGAGTTGCATATGTTTACCAGAATTATATAGCCCAGGCATTGGAGAAATGTAATCCAGGTGAGGATCTGCTCTATCTCTAAACAAATTGTTTATTTCACATTATATAAAGCATAGCATTTTCTCGTTTGACCTTTCACTGGAGCTCCGCATTGTAAATGACAAGAGAAAAGCAAGTTGGCCAGGAGTCAGGTTGTAATGTTTGTGAAGGTCAGATGCATCAACCTTGTCTATTGTATGCTTTCTTACATTCCGCCATGGCTATATGCCATTAAAGACCATTCTCCCTGGCTTACAAACACAAGAATTTTAATGAGTAGCATTCATGTTGAAGTTTCCTATCCCGACCTCTCACTAGCTCTGTGCTGACCTCCGGAACTCGTGCAATGTATTTATTTCATGTCCCAATGGTAAAGCTGCCGAACATTATTTTTCTCAAGTTCCCTTCTGTATTTTTAGTATTGTCTCAGTGACATTTTGTACAAAGTCAGCAACAATTACACAGAAATGAATTGTACTACTATGGTATATATATTCTGGATTTAAGACAAAGGGACATCCAGTGGCATCTAAGCGCCACCATTTTTCTTGCCAAAAAAAATAACTAGTTTAATGAAGACATAAAGCAATGTCCTCACTCGGGAATTCTTATAGAGTAATAACGACTGGACTATTCATGATTATAACCTTTATTGATTTTCAAAAATTGCCATAGTCAGTTTTTTAATTTGCAGATGCTACCCTTAGTCCTTGTTGAGGGAATTTTATGAAAAACAGCTAATTAGATGGTCAGTATGTTTAAGCTTCTATGAAACAAGCTATTAAAGTAACAACAGTCGGGGTTTGACCTCTGGGACCACCACTGTTGCTGGAGGGAACCTTGGTTTTCCATTCTCAGCTAGAGAGGAGCTTATTCAGACATCCATAACTCTGAGTGTGGACGTCAAAAATAATTGAATGACTATGACTAGCTACTTCAACAGCATGCATTCAAGTCAGTTGGGAGGGGCAGCTCATGCTCTTCCTGCTCTACGGCCAAGAACAGGGACTAAGGGTAGGATTTGCAGGAGTGGGACCCGTTTGTTGACTTGCTTAATTTATAGGTTATTACAAAGGGACTGTAATAGGCCAAAAAAGATACCCGTACCAAAAGCTGAAGGGTTTTTACCGCTTAAAGAGGTTGTCTGAATCTTTAAAATTGATGGCTTATCATTAGCCCTGCTGATCAGCTGTTCCCAGTATCGGCTGCTGCAACTGCTCAGTTGTGGAGCTGCACAGCACATCTCTGTCTACTGTATAATGGCCACCAACCATTCAAATCAGTAGGACATGGATGTGCATTACCCATCTGTGGCCACTATTCAGTTGATGGAGTTTGCTGTACAGCTCTGTAACCGAGCAGTTCCGGTCAACACCGACCCAGGGAACAACTGATGGGCAGGGGTATTGAGTGTAGTACCTCCACCAATTAGACATTGATCCTCTAAGGATAGGCCACCAATGTTAAAGTCTCAGACAACCCCATTAATTTATTTATCACCTATCTATAAGGTAGGTAATAAGTGAATGATTTCTGGACATTGGTATGCTGAAGCAGTTAGATTTTTCTTCTCAGGAAGGGGTCTGGGTCACCCCCTGAAAATGAAACCCATAGCAATATCAAATCTTCTTTTCCACTTTACAGTTGGCACAATGCCGTCAGGCGAGTAAGGCTCTCGTGGCATTCACCAACCCAGACTTGTCCATGGGATGCCAGAAAGAAACGTGTGAGCCATCACCTCATAGAACATGCATGCTGCTGGGCCATGAAGCTCCTGGCGGTGTGCAGTTATTGTACTAGAGGAGGTTTGGACTCTGCAGTTTTGGAGTCAGCAAAGTGTTGGTGGCTTTTGTGCCCTCTCCTCTTCAGCACTCAGTGACCCCGCCCTGTAACTTTACTCGGGCTCCACTTCGTTGATTAATTGCTTTGGTTCCTTCCATTTGTCAATAATGTAATTCACAGGTGATGGTGAAGATTTTGGAGGAAAGAAATGTTATGATCCGACATGTGACACCAGTGGCTCATGTTACAGGGTCGGCCTGGTATTAGTGAGTCCTTTACTACCAGCCATTTTGTCACATACATCAGTAATGTCAAACAGTAAGTGAAGGGCTGGATGCTATATATCCAGGGCAATAGGGCTGGATGTTATACACCGTGGGAGGCAAGGGGCCAGTTGTTATACAACGGGGCAATGGGGCTGAATGTTATACACTGGGGGTGAGGGGATGGTTGTTATACACTGGGGGCAGGATGCCAGTTGTTATACACCGTGGCGAGGGGATGAATGTAATACACCGTGGCGAGGGGATGGATGTTATAAACTGGGAGCGAGGGGATGTTATACACTGGGGGCAAGGGGATGGATGTTATAGACCGTGGCGAGGTGATGAATGTTATACACTGGCAGCAATTGGAGTGAAGAAAAATGCTTCATTCAATTATTAAGATTTGTGTCATTATGGCTGGAAGAAAGGCGATTCCGACAGCTAAATAGGAAAGGGTGCTTACAGCTAGAGCAGTCAGACTATGAAATGCCCAACTACAAGAGGTAGTAATTAGTGATGAGTGAATATACTCGTTGCTTGGGTATTCCCGAGCACACTCGGGTGACCTCCAAGTATTTGTTAGTGTTCGGAGATAAAGTTTTCATCGCCTCAGCTGAATGATTTACAGCTACCAGCCAGGCTGAGTACATGTGGGGGTTGCCTGGTTGCTAGGGAATTCCCACATGTAATCAAGCTGGCTAATAGCTGTAAATCATTCAGCTGCCATGATGAAAACTTAATCTCCGAACACTAACAAATACTCGGTGGTCACCCGAGGGTGCTCTGGAAAACCCGAGCAACGAGTACACTCGATCATCACTAGTAGTAATGATAGACACTATATCAGCCTTTAAAAAAAAAGCTGGATGAGTTCCTCAATACACATAGCATTGTGGTTATAGTTAATTTAGTGACAAAATGAACAATTGGTGGAGATTGAACTTGATGGACCTAGGTCTCTTTTTAACCTATGTAACTACAGTGAAGGAAATCATTTTTTGATCCCTTGCTGATTTTGTAAGTTTGCCCACTGACAAAAACATGAACAGTCTTTAACTTTGAGGGTAGGTTAAATTTTAACATTGAGAGATAGAAAATCAAAATAAAAATCCAGAAAATCACACTGTCTAGATTATATAAATTTATTTGCAGTTTGCAGCGAGAAAAAAGTATTTGATCCCAATGGCAAACAAGACTTAATACTTGGTCGCAAAACCCTTGTTGGCAAGCACAGCAGTCAGACGTTGCTTGTAGTTGATGATGAGGTTTGCACACATGTCAGGAGGAATTTTGGTCCACTCCTCTTTGCAGATCATCTCTAAATCATTAAGATTTTGAGGCTGTCACTTGCCAACCCAGAGCTTTAACTCCCTCCATAAGTTTTCTATGGGATTAAGGTCTGGAGACTGGCTATGCCAATCGATGACCTTAATGTGCTTCTTTTTGTGCCTTTCCTTTGTTGCCTTGGCTGTATGTTTTGAGTTATTGTCTTGGTGGAAGACCCAGCCATGACCCATTTTTAATGTCCTGGCAGAGGCAAGGAGGTGGTCACTCAGGATTTTATGGTACATGGCTCCATCCATTCTACCATTGATGCAGTGAGGTAGTCCTGTGCCCTTAGCAGATAAACACCCTGAAAACATAACATTTCCACCTCCATGCTTGACAGTGGGGACGGTGTTCTTTGGGTCATAGGCAGCATTTCTCTTACTCCAAACACGACGAGATGAGTTAATGCCAAAGAGCTCAATTTTTGTCTCATCTGACCAGAGCAAACTCTCCCAATCACTTGCAGAATCATCCAGGTGTTCATTGGCAAACTTCAGTCGGTTCTGCACATGTGCCTTCTTGAGCAGGGGAACCTTGTGGGCACTGCAGGATTTTAAATCTTTACGGCGTAATGTGTTACCAATGGTTTTCTTGGTGACTGTGGTCCCAGCTGCCTTGAGATCATTAACAAGTTCCCGCCATGTAGTTTTAGGCTGATCTCTCACCTTCCTCATGATCAAGGATACCTCACGAGGTGAGATTTTCATAGTGCCCCAGATCGATGTCGATTGACAGACATTTTGTATTTCTTCCAATTTCTTACTATTGCACCAACAGTTGTCTCCTTCTCACCCAGCGTCTTACTTACGGTTTTTGTAGCCCATTCCAGCTTTGTGCAGCTCTATAATCTAGTCCCTGACATCCTTATAAAGCTCTTTGGTCTTGCCCATGTTGTAGGGGATAGAGTCTGATTGATTGATTGATTAATTGAGTGTGTGGACAGGAGTCTTTTATAAAGGTGACTATGTAAGACAGCTGTCTTTAATGCAGGTAATGAGTTGATTATGAGCGTCTAACTGGTCTGTAGGAGCCAGAACTCTTAATGGTTGGTAGGGGATCAAATTCTTATTTCTCACTGCAAAATGCAAATAAATTTATATAATTTAGACAGTGTGATTGTCTGGATTTTATTTATGATATTTTATCTCTCAATGTTAGAAATTAACCTACCCTTAAAATTATAGACTGTTCATGTCTTTGTCAGTGGGAAAACTTACAAAATCAGCACGGGATCAAATAATTATTTCCTTCACTGTATGTAACTATGAGTTCTATTGCTTTTTTCATATAGTATGTATTCATAATTCCATACAAAAATAATATTCAGTTCTACTTCTACTTATGGCTGGATATTTTTTGTTTTAGTCTCCATAATCAACGCCAATGAATGAGTGTGTATGCAGTGAGCCGCTGGCTGTACTTTCGACCATATAGAGAAATGATGTCTTTAAGTGGTACTACTACTAACTGCTGCTCTGAAAGGATATTGAATTTTATTCCAATTTATGCAACATTATAGATTATATATAGCCACAATTCAAGTAAATCTTGAGTTAAGAGGTTTCCTACGTGTGAATAAATCTATAATATAAAATTGCAACAATTTGATTTGACCCTAAAAGTTTTTGAACTATATTGTACTATGATTATTAACCTTGCATGTAAAAAACTATTTTAGTCTAAGCGCATACCTGTCCTCTCATGCAAAACTTGTAGAAAAGTGTGATCTTGTTGCATTCCTCCTTTAGAACGTGTTAAACTGTTTTCAGAGCACATACCAGTCTAATGGATTAAGGATCTTACCAGATTCTCATGATTTGTCATTCCGCATTCACTCTTTTTGATTGGGTAGTACCTCATAATCATCATTCTGCCATCACAATAGCTGCTGGAATATCCTCTTCCTTATTTCCCAATGTGCAATGGCATTACCAGCAGGGGCGGACATACCATTGGTGCTGCCTGTGCAGCCTCAAAGGGATCCAAGAGGAAATCGGGCCCCAACTACCTCCAAATGAGCAAGTAGCCTTTCTCATACACAGAACTATGGGCTGCAATTGACCCATATACTATTATTTTGCAGTGGCCCATTTCTGTCTACTACAGTCCAATTGTTTGTCTGCTCTCAACTGAAACCCTTTCTCTCTGTTATGCCTGTATGCAGTTGAACAGACAAATGAACAGCTACACAGAGAGAATGCCTTGCGCCACATCCTGTAAAGAGACAAAGCCTGGCTCCCAATTCCTATAGAGAAACAAATGCCTGCTCCCACTTCATTTAGAAAGACAAATCCCTGCTCCCACTTCATTTAGAGAGACAAGTCCCTGCTCCCACTTCATTTAGAGAGACAAATCCCTGCTCCCACTTCATTTAGAGAGACAAATCCCTGCTCCCACTTCTTGTAAACTGATAGAGACCTGCTCCCACTTCATTTAGAAAGACAAATCCCTGCTCCCACTTCATTTAGAGAGACAAGTCCCTGCTCCCACTTCATTTAGAGAGACAAATCCCTGCTCCCACTTCATTTAGAGAGACAAATCCCTGCTCCCACTTCTCGTAAACTGATAGAGACCTGCTCCCACTTCATTTAGAGAGACAAATCCCTGCTCCCACTTCATTTAGAGAGACAAATCCCTGCTCCCACTTCTCGTAAACTGATAGAGACCTGCTCCCACTTCATTTAGAGAGACAAGTCCCTGCTCCCACTTCATTTAGAGAGACAAGTCCCTGCTCCCACTTCATTTAGAGAGACAAATCCCTGCTCCCACTTCATTTAGAGAGACAAATCCCTGCTCCCACTTCTCGTAAACTGATAGAGACCTGCTCCCACTTCATTTAGAGAGACAAGTCCCTGCTCCCACTTCATTTAGAGAGACAAATCCCTGCTCCCACTTCTCGTAAACTGATAGAGACCTGCTCCCACTTCCTTTAAAGAGACAAAGCTCTGCCCCACATCCTGTAGAGAGACAAAACTATGCACCCACTTCCTGTAGAGACACAAATACCTGCCCCCACTTCCTGCAGAGAGACAGAGCCCTGCTCCAATTCCTGTAGAGAGACAAAGCCCTGCTCCCACTTCCTGTAGAGAGACAAAACCATGCACCCACTTCCTATAGAGAGACAAAGCTCTGCCCCCACTTCCTGTAGAGAGATAAAGACCTTCCCGCACTTCCTGTAGAGAGACAAAGCCCTGCTCCCACTTCCTCTAACCCTTTTTTGTGTTTCTGCTGCTTACAGTTGACAACAGGCAGTGGTCAGCAAGATAAAAAGACAGGGTGATAACTAGTAGACAACACTTTTGGGTGATTTTCCACTATGAGACAATATAATTGAAAAATAAAGTGACTTGCTGATTATCATATAATCAAATTGGGCCTAGGTCTGAAGGTAGAGTGACCAAAAGAAAAACATTTTTTTTTTCAGTTGATTTTCACTATGACTACTCCATCCCCAAAATTAATTGTTAACTATGCAGTTGTTACACATCTGTCCCAGGTATCACAGGCTCCATTCCCTTCTTGTGGGTCCACTGCCCTCAATTGTGCTCCACGTTGAGCTTTTTAGGTAGTCCATCAAGGATCATTGCCGTCATCTCCCTAAACCTACTTAAGGTCTATTGGCTGACATTTTTGTTTTGGGTTTGAGACTAGCATCCCTGCTGGGTTCCACTCCATCTGTCTGTCTTCTCCAGAGTTTCCTTTTAGTCCTAGTCTCGACAATCCTACATGTTCTCTGGAAGCTGCACCAACACCTGTGGTCCATGTGCCCCCTGGACCATAGGCTTGGCGGATCCAGCTCACCTGGTGAGCCCTTACAGCAATGTTTTCAGTGTATAATATGTCTTGCTATGTGTGCCCCACCACTGTTGAGTAAATAAGGCAGCACACTGCAGCGCTAAAACATGCAAACATGAAACACGAAAATTGAACTGCATTACTGCACTAGAAATTTGAAAAATGAGAGCATTTAGTGCATAAAAATGGCCAATTTATGTGTACCTGGTAGCCACTTTACGGCATCTCTCTTATACCAGGTCCTAAACTTGCCTTTCCTCGCTGAGAATAAACGTCTCCATCTGAATGGGTACCTGTGAAACCTCTTCTTAGACTAAAATTCTCTCTCTCTATGGAGGGTGTTGTGAGTTCTGTTTTTGGGCTCCCTCTGGTGGTTACTGATGGTACTGGGTGATTTGTGTTCTGCTGTCTCTGGTGTCCACCTGTTCTATTAGGATTTGGGAGTTTCCTATTTAACCGGGCTTTCTTGTCATTTCCCTGCCGGCTCTATCAAGGTTATCAGAGTGTTTTGTTACCTCAGCTTCCGGCTTCAGTAATCTTCAGGACAAGCTAAGTTTTTGATTTTCTTGTTTCACGTTTTGCTTTATTTTTGTCTTGTCCAGCTTGCATGTAATTGTTTCTTTGCTGCTGGTTGCTCTAGTGGGCTGTAATTGCTCCTCATGTTCCATGAGTTGGAACATGAGTTCAAGTAATTACAGGATGGTTTTTTGAAGGGTTTTTTGCTGACCGCGCAGTTTACTTTTGTATCCTCTGCTATCTAGTTTTAGCGGGCCTTATTTTGCTAAATCTGTTTTCATACTGTGTATGTGCCTTCCTCTCATTTCACCGTCATTATATGTGGGGGGCTGCTATTTCTGTGGGGTATTTCTCTGGAGGCAAGAGAGGTCTGTGTTTCTTCTTATAGGGGAAGTTAGATCTTCGGCTGGTGCGAGACGTCTAGGATCAACGTAGGCACGTTCCCCGGCTATTGTTATTTGTGTGTTCAGGTTTAGGGTTGCGGTCAGCTCAGGTTCCATCACCCTAGAGCTCGTTGGTGCTTGTCCTTTTGTGATTCCCTGCCATTGGAATCATGACAGTATAGCCGGCCAAAAATGTTTGGGCTGAAGTAGGAGGAAAAGTAGTCTGAGGAAGTTTTTTTTTCTTCCTCTCCTCTGAGGTTGCTGCCTAGCCTTAATTACAGCCTGGCTGATTTTTTTTTTTTCCTCCTCTTAATCTTTGAATGGCTCTGACCTTAGATGTTTATCATGGACGTCCAGAGTTTAGCTTCCAGCTTGAATAATCTTGCTGCTAAGGTTCAAAATATACAAGATTTTGTTGTACATGCTCCTATGTCTGAACCTAGAATTCCTATTCCAGAGTTCTTTGCTGGAGATAGATCTCGTTTTCTGAATTTTAGGAACAATTGCAAGCTGTTCCTTTCTTTGAAATTTCGCTCTTCTGGAGACCCTGCTCAGCAGGTTAAGATTATTATATCTTTCCTGCGGGGTGACCCTCAAAATTGGGCATTTGCATTGGCACCAGGGGATCCTGCGTTGCTTAATGTGGATGCGTTTTTTCTGGCATTGGGTTTGCTCTATGAGGAACCTAACCAGGAGATTCAGGCTGAAAAAGCTTTATTAGCTCTCTCTCAGGGGCAAGATGAAGCAGAAATATATTGTCAAAAATTTCGGAAATGGTCAGTGCTTACTCAGTGGAATGAGTGCGCCCTGGCTGCAAAGTTCAGAGATGGCCTTTCTGAGGCCATTAAAGATGTTATGGTGGGGTTCCCTGCGCCTACGGGTCTGAATGAGTCTATGACTATGGCTATTCAGATTGATCGGCGTTTGCGGGAGAGCAAACCTGTGCACCATTTGGCGGTGTCTTCTGAACAGGCACTTGAGACAATGCAATGTGATAGAGTTCAGTCTAGAAGTGAACGGCAAAACTATAGGCGGAAAAATGGGTTGTGCTTTTATTGTGGTGATTCAGCTCATGTTATATCAGCATGCTCTAAACGCACTAAAAAGGTTGATAAGTCTGTTGCCATTAGTACGTTACAGTCTACGTTCATTCTGTCTGTGACTCTGATTTGCTCATTATCATCCATTTCCGTCGATGCCTATGTAGATTCAGGCGCTGCCCTGAGTCTTATGGATTGGTCATTTGCCAAGCGATGTGGGTTTAGTCTTGAGCCTCTGGAAGTCCCTATTCCTTTGAAGGGAATTGACTCTACACCTTTGGCTATGAATAAACCTCAGTACTGGACACAAGTGACCATGCGTATGACTCCCGTTCATCAGGAGGTGATTCGCTTCCTGGTGTTGTATAATTTACATGATGTTCTAGTACTTGGTCTGCCATGGTTACAAACTCATAATCCAGTCCTGGACTGGAAAACAATGTCTGTGTTAAGCTGGGGATGTCAGGGGGTTCATGATGATGCACCTCCGATTTCTATCGCTTCATCTACTCCTTCTGAGGTTCCTGTATTTTTGTCTGATTATCGGGATGTTTTTGAGGAGCCTAAGCTCAGTTCGCTTCCTCCTCACAGGGATTGCGATTGTGCTATAGATTTAATTCCTGGTAGTAAATTTCCTAAAGGTCGTTTGTTCAATCTGTCAGTGCCAGAGCATACTGCTATGCGGGATTATGTTAAGGAGTCCTTGGAAAAGGGACATATCCGTCCATCTTCGTCCCCTTTGGGAGCAGGTTTTTTTTTCGTGGCCAAAAAAGATGGGTCCTTGAGGCCTTGTATAGATTATCGTCTTTTGAATAAGATTACCGTAAAATATCAGTATCCTTTGCCTTTGTTGACTGATTTGTTTGCTCGCATTAAGGGGGCTAAATGGTTCACTAAGATTGATCTTCGGGGTGCGTATAATCTTATACGAATAAAGCAAGGTGATGAGTGGAAAACCGCATTTAATACGCCTGAGGGCCATTTTGAGTATTTGGTAATGCCTTTCGGACTTTCTAATGCTCCTTCAGTCTTCCAGTCCTTTATGCACGATATTTTCCGTGAATATCTGGGTAAATTTATGATTGTGTATTTGGATGATATTTTGTTTTTTTCTGATGACTGGGAGTCTCATGTTCAGCAGGTCAGGAAGGTGTTTCAGGTCCTGCGGGCTAATTCCTTGTTTGTAAAGGGCTCAAAGTGTCTCTTTGGAGTCCAGAAGATTTCTTTCTTGGGGTATATTTTTTCCCCTTCTACTATTGAGATGGATCCCGTCAAGGTTCGGGCTATTTGTGACTGGACGCAGCCTGCATCTCTTAAGAGTCTGCAGAAGTTCTTGGGCTTTGCTAATTTCTATCGTCGTTTTATAACTAATTTTTCTAGTGTTGTTAAGCCTTTGACGGATTTGAGTAAGAAGGGTGCTGATGTTGCTGATTGGTCTCCTGCGGCTGTGGAGGCCTTTCAGGAACTTAAACGCCGGTTTTCTTCTGCTCCTGTGTTGCGTCAGCCTGATTTTTCGCTTCCTTTCCAAGTTGAGGTTGATGCTTCCGAGATTGGAGCGGGGGCGGTTTTGTCACAGAGAAGCTCCGATTGCTCGGTGATGAAGCCATGTGCGTTCTTTTCTAGAAAATTTTCGCCCGCTGAGCGGAATTATGATGTGGGTAATCGGGAACTTTTGGCCATGAAGTGGGCATTTGAGGAGTGGCGTCATTGGCTGGAGGGTGCTAGACATCGTGTGGTGGTCTTGACTGATCACAAAAATCTGATTAACCTTGAGTCTGCCAGGCGTCTGAATCCTAGACAGGCTCGTTGGTTACTGTTTTTTTCTCGTTTCAATTTTGTGGTTTCATACCTGCCAGGTTCAAAGAATGTGAAGGCGGATGCTCTTTCTAGGAGTTTTGTGCCTGACTCCCCTGGAAATTCTGAGCCCACTGGTATCCTTAGGGATGGGGTGATTTTGTCGGCCGTCTTCCCAGACTTGCGACGTGCTTTGCAGGAGTTTCAGGCGGGTAAACCTGATCGTTGTTCGCCTGAGAGACTGTTTGTTCCGGATAGTTGGACCAGTAGAGTCATCTCCGAGGTCCATTCTTCTGCGTTGGCAGGTCATCCTGGAATATTTGGTACTAGAGACTTGGTGGCCAGGTCTTTTTGGTGGCCTTCCTTGTCGAGGGATGTGCGTTCTTTTGTGCAGTCTTGTGAGGTTTGTGCTCGGGCTAAGCCTTGCTGTTCTCAAGCCAGTGGATTGTTGTCACCTTTGCCTATCCCGAAGAGGCCTTGGACGCACATTTCCATGGACTTTATTTCGGATCTCCCTGTCTCTCAAAAAATGTCCGTCATCTGGGTTGTGTGTGACCGCTTTTCTAAGATGGTTCATCTGGTACCCTTGCCTAAGTTGCCTTCCTCCTCTGAGTTGGTCCCTCTGTTTTTCCAGAACGTGGTTCGTTTGCATGGGATTCCGGAGAACATCGTTTCTGACAGGGGATCCCAGTTTGTGTCTAGATTTTGGCGGACGTTCTGTGCTAAGATGGGCATTGATTTGTCCTTTTCGTCTGCATTCCACCCTCAGACGAATGGCCAGACGGAGCGAACTAATCAGACCTTGGAAACTTATTTGAGGTGTTTTGTTTCTGCTGATCAGGATGACTGGGTTACCTTTTTGCCGCTGGCCGAGTTTGCCCTTAATAATCGGGCTAGTTCTGCTACCTTGGTTTCTCCTTTCTTTTGTAATTCGGGGTTTCATCCTCGTTTTTCCTCTGGTCAGGTGGAGCCTTCTGATTGTCCTGAAGTGGACATGGTGGTGGATGGGTTGCATCGGATTTGGAGTCATGTGGTGGACAATTTGAAGTTGTCCCAGGAGAAGGCTCAGCAGTTTGCTAATCGCCGTCGCCGCGTGGGTCCTCGACTTCGTGTTGGGGACTTGGTGTGGTTGTCTTCTCGTTTTGTTCCTATGAAGGTCTCTTCTCCTAAGTTCAAGCCTCGGTTCATCGGTCCTTATAGGATTTTGGAAATTCTTAACCCTGTGTCGTTTCGTTTGGATCTCCCGGCATCGTTTGCTATTCATAATGTGTTCCATCGGTCGTTGTTGCGGAGGTATAAGGTACCTGTTGTTCCTTCGCTTGAGCCTCCTGCTCCGGTGCTGGTGGAGGGAGAATTGGAGTATGTTGTGGAGAAGATCTTGGATTCTCGTGTTTCCAGACGGAAACTCCAATATTTGGTCAAGTGGAAGGGTTATGGTCAGGAGGATAATTCTTGGGTGGTTGCCTCTGATGTTCATGCTGATGATTTGGTCCGCGCTTTTCATAGGGCTCATCCTGGTCGCCCTGGTGGTTCTCGTGAGGGTTCGGTGACCCCTCCTCAAGGGGGGGGTACTGTTGTGAGTTCTGTTTTTGGGCTCCCTCTGGTGGTTACTGATGGTACTGGGTGATTTGTGTTCTGCTGTCTCTGGTGTCCACCTGTTCTATTAGGATTTGGGAGTTTCCTATTTAACCGGGCTTTCTTGTCATTTCCCCGCCGGCTATCAAGGTTATCAGAGTGTTTTGTTACCTCAGCTTCTGGCTTCAGTAATCTTCAGGAGAAGCTAAGTTTTTGATTTTCTTGTTTCACGTTTTGCTTTATTTTTGTCTTGTCCAGCTTGCATGTAATTGTTTCTTTACTGCTGGTTGCTCTAGTGGGCTGTAATTGCTCCTCATGTTCCATGAGTTGGAACATGAGTTCAAGTAATTACAGGATGGTTTTTTGAAGGGTTTTTTGCTGACCGCGCAGTTTACTTTTGTATCCTCTGCTATCTAGTTTTAGCGGGCCTTATTTTGCTAAATCTGTTTTCGTACTGTGTATGTGCCTTCCTCTCATTTCACCGTCATTATATGTGGGGGGCTGCTATTTCTGTGGGGTATTTCTCTGGAGGCAAGAGAGGTCTGTGTTTCTTCTTATAGGGGAAGTTAGATCTTCGGCTGGTGCGAGACGTCTAGGATCAACGTAGGCACGTTCCCCGGCTATTGTTATTTGTGTGTTCAGGTTTAGGGTTGCGGTCAGCTCAGGTTCCATCACCCTAGAGCTCGTTGGTGCTTGTCCTTTTGTGATTCCCTGCCATTGGAATCATGACAGGAGGGGTAATGGACCTGCTGTAATTAAAACACCTGTGACTAGGAGGCGGAGTGCTCAGTCAGAAGGCTAAAGAATTCATTTCAAAAGACTGACCATCACATCCAAACATAGACTAAGTGTGAACAGGTGCTGAACCTAGAGTCGCCAACTCATATATAGTCAAGTAAATAAGGCAGCACACTGCAGCACTAAAACATGCAAACATGAAACACGAAAATTGAACTGCATTACTGCACTAGAAATATGAAAAATGAGAGCGTTTAGCGCATAAAAATGGCCAATTTTATGTGTACCTGGTAGCCACTTTACGGCATCTTTCTTATACCAGGTCCTAAACTTGCCTTTCCTCGCTGAGAATAAAGTCTCCATCTGAATGGGTACCTGTGAAACCTCTTCTTAGACTAAAATTCTATCTCTCTATGGAGGGGTAATGGACCTGCTGTAATTAAAACACCTGTGACTAGGAGGCGGAGTGCTCAGTCAGAAGGCTAAAGAATTCATTTCAAAAGACTGACCGTCACATCCAAACATAGACTAAGTGTGAACAGGTGCTGAACCTAGAGTCGCCAACTCATATATAGTCAAGTAAATAAGGCAGCACACTGCAGCACTAAAACATGCAAACATGAAACACGAAAATTGAACTGCATTACTGCACTAGAAATATGAAAAATGAGAGCGTTTAGCGCATAAAAATGGCCAATTTTATGTGTACCTGGTAGCCACTTTACGGCATCTTTCTTATACCAGGTCCTAAACTTGCCTTTCCTCGCTGAGAATAAACGTCTCCATCTGAATGGGTACCTGTGAAACCTCTTCTTAGACTAAAGTTCTCTCTCTCTATGGAGGGGTAATGTTGGTCATGTTCTCAACGGCAGTAGCAAAGAGTCCATGGAGCTTGCTTTAGTGACAAGGGGATTATGCCTCTGAATAAATCAAAGGAGAAGATAACTTTTAAAAAATTCATTGATCTTTATAAGATAGAGTAAAAAATATTGGAAGACGAGTTTTCAGTCTGTGTTTTGTAATCTCTTCTTACTACTACGTAAGTAGACTATTATCGGATGTGCAATAATCCGGATAATCAGGCTTAGATCATAGATGGATAGATCTTGTCTAATTGTTTGTATATGCAGTATAAACCAAAAGTTTGGACACACCTTCTCATTTAAAGATTTTTCTGTATTTTTATGACTATGAAAATTGTACGTTCACACTGAAGGCATCAAAACTATGAATTAACACATGTGGAATTATATGCTTAGCAAAAAAGTGTGAAACAACTGAAATTATGTCTTATATTCTAGGTTCTTGAAAGTAGCCACCTTTTGCTTTGATGACTGCTTTGCACACTCTTGGCATTCTCTTGATCAGCTTCAAGAGGTAGTCACCGCAAATGGTTTTCACTTCACAGGTGTGCCCTGTCAGGTTTAATAAGTGGGATTTCTTGCCTTATAAATGGTGTTGGGACCATCAGTTCTGTTGTGCAGAAGTCTGATGGATATACAGCTGATAGTCCTACTGAATAGACTGTTAGAATTTGTTTTATGGCAAGAAAAAGGCAGCTAAGTAAAGAAAAACGAGTGGCCATCATTACTTTAAGAAATGAAGGTCAGTCAGTCCGAAAAATTGGGCAAACTTTCAAAGTGTCCCCAAGTGCAGTGGCAAAAACCGTCAAGCGCTACAAAGAAACTGGCTCACATGAGGACTGCCCCAGGAAAGGAAGACCAAGAGTCACCTCTGCTTCTGAGGATAAGTTTATCCGAGTCACCAGCCTCAGAAATCGCAGATTAACAGCAACTCAGATTAGAGACCAGGTCAATGCCACACAGAGTTCTAGCAGCAGACACATCTCTACAACAACTGTTAAGAGGAGACTTTGTGCAGCAGGCCTTCATGGCAAAAGAGCTGCTAGGAAACCACTGCTAAGGACAGGCAACAAGCAGAAGAGACTTGTTTGGGCTAAAGAATACAATGAATGGACATTAGACCAGTGGAAATCTGTGCTTTGGTCTGATGAGTCCAAATTTGAGATCTTTGGTTCCAACCACCGTGTCTTTGTGCGATGCAGAAAAGGTGAACGGATGGACTCTACATGCCTGGTTCCCACAGTGAAGTATGGAGGAGGAGGTGTGATGGTGTGGGGGTGCTTTGCTGGTACACTGTTGGGGATTTATTCAAAATTGAAGGCATACTGAACCAGCATGGCTACCACAGCATCTTGCAGCGGCATGCTATTCCATCCTGTTTGCGTTTAGTTGGGCCATCATTTATTTTTCAACAGGACAATGACCCAAAACACACCTCTAGGCTGTGTAAGGGCTATTTGACCAAGAAGGAGAGTGAAATGGTGCTATGCCAGATGACCTGGCCTCCACAGTCACCATACCTGAACCCAATCAAGATGTTTGGGGTGAGCTGGACCGCAGAGTGAAGGCAAAAGGGCCAACAAGTGCTAAGCATCTCTCGGAACTCCTTCAAGATTGCTGGAAGACCATTCTCGGTGACTACCTCTTGAAGATCATCAAGAGAATGCCAAGAGTGTGCAAAGCAGTCATCAAAGCAAAAGGTGGCTACTTTGAAGAATCTAGAAGACATAATTTCAGTTGTTTCACACTTTTTTGTTAAGTCTATAATTCCACATGTGTTAATTCATAGTTTTGATGCCTTCAGTGAGAATGTACAATTTTCATAGTCATGAAAATACAGAAAAATCTTTAAATGAGAAAGTGTGTCCAAACTTTTTGTCTGTACTGTAAATGACACCGAGCTGCAACACATTAATGTCACTTGTTTTTCTAGTTTTTAAGTACTGTATTGTGACAGATAGAAAATTCAATGTTGATTTAGGATAATCCAGTAAGTATAGGGGTTAAAATGGTTATAGCAGACAGGGAGTGGTTAGCTCAGCCACAGGGGAAAGCTGTTATTGTGTCCTGGACATCCAAGAGTAAGATGTGTGCTAGAGTGTCTCCTGTCAGACTGAAAACAGACAAGCTAAATAGATCAGTTCTTCCTGGGTAGCAATTGCTGTAATCTTAGAAGCAGTCATGCCAGCCAGGAGCATGTATATTACCTCAATATAGAGAGAGATAAAGAACTGGACTCATCCCCCATCCTCCCACCTCACTGCACAGCAAGGTACAGTTCTGCTTAGGTCAAGACATTGTATGTGGGAAGAGAAGTTATCTGTGAAGAGATATTATCTGTGAAGAGACTTTCATATATGTTGATGAAGCATCACATGAGGATAAGTGATTCTGTATGATGAAAAGAAGCTTGAATAAAACCCCTGTGATTAACTCCAGCTCAGAACTGTGTCATAGCTCTAAACCTTAACCTTCTCTCTACTGTGAAGTATTATAATCAATGGTCGCCCTGAGTAAAATTTCCCCAGGATTTCAAAAAGAACTCATGCTTCCTTTGTATCGGCTTCATATACTGAGTGGCGTACATACAACAGTATCATAATAAACTGAAGGTTTTATGAGAATAGCTAGAGCCTATACACAAACTGGCCCCGTCTCTATCCTCGAGAAAAATACAAGAATTAGCTATGGAGGATATCCACTAGATTAAAACATAACCTTTAATAAATGTTGCTTAAAAACTCGGATCCTAATAAGACACATATAACAGCAAAAACAAAAAGTGCTCAGGTGAACCAGTGCTCAAAGTAAAAATTGGATCGGTCTTACCAATTCAGACGGACATATGGAAACAGTCCCTCATAGTCCATGAGGGTGGTGGTTCCAGATAAATGGGGGCCAAGGATAGGGAAGGGTACACCGCAGCTATCTTCCCTGTAAACCCTTAAAAGGACTCCTGTCCTAACAAGGACAGGCCCCAAGTGAGCCCTGCTATGGGAATCCACCAACCAACATGTAGTCCTAAAGATATTTCTTTGGGAGAAGAAATATAGAAATATCTTTAGGACTACATGTTGGTTGGTGGATTCCCATAGCAGGGCTCACTTGGGGCCTGTCCTTGTTAGGACAGGAGTCCTTTTAAGGGTTTACAGGGAAGATAGCTGCGCTGTACCCTTCCCTATCCTTGGCCCCCATTTATCTGGAACCACCACCCTCATGGACTATGAGGGACTGTTTCCATATATCCGTCTGAATTGGTAAGACCGATCCAATTTTTACTTTGAGCACTGGTTCACCTGATCACTTTTTGTTTTTGCTGTTATATGTGTCTTATTAGGATCCAAGTTTTTAAGCAACATTTATTAAAGGTTATGTTTTAATCTAGTGGATATCCTCCATAGCTAATTCTTGAAGATTTTATGAGCAAGATCAGATCCAAAGAGACATTTTTTTCGTACTTTTCTCTTACCTACGGTGGCTTACACCAACTTTCGTATATTATAAATACCATCAAAAAAATCGTACAGTATATACTGGGTTCACATTTCGTAAATGCTCTACACTGAACATTGATTTGAAGGTTACGAAGGTACACAAGAAACAGGATTCAGATTAGCCCCCAAAATTTCCATTGGCTGTAATGAGGCAAATGAGGTCCAAAAAAGAAAATTAAGACAATAATATTATGTCCTACAAACTAGATGAACTCTATTGAAATAAAGAATCATGGTTTTCATCTCTTGGAATACATCTACCTCATTGTAGTAAACATCACGTGCATGTATAAATATAGTATCGGATACACAGATGAAACCCCATTCCTCTTGATGGAATGTTAAGAATAGAGTGTATTTCTAATGTGAATGAGTCATGGGTAGTGTTGAGCGATACCTTCCGATATTTGAAAGTATCGGTATCGGATGGTATCGGCCGATATTCAAAAAATATCGGATATCGCCGATACCGATACCCGATACCAATGCAAGTCAATGGGACACAAATATCGGAATGTATCCTGGGTGGTTCCCAGGGTCTGAAGGAGAGGAAACTCTCCTTCAGGCCCTGGGATCCATATTAATGTAAAAAATAAAGAGTAAAAATAAAAAATATAGATATACTCACCCCTCCGAAGGACCCTGGCTGTCACCGCTGCAAGCGTCCGCCTCCGTTCCTGAGAATGCAGAGAGTGAAGGACCTTCGATGACGTCGCTGTCAGGTGACCGCTCACGTTACCGCGAAGTCATCGAAGGTCCTTCACTCTCTGCATTCTCAGGAACGGAGGCTTGCAGCGGTGACAGCCAGGGTTTGTCAGAGGGGTGAGTATATCCATATTTTTTATTTTTATTCTTTATTTTTTACATTAATATGGATCCCATGGCCTGAAGGAGAGTTTCCTCTCCTCCAGACGCTGGGAACCATACGCACTGCACACGCCAATTCCGATTTCCGATATCACAAAAATATCGGAACTCGGTATTGGAATTCCGATACAGCAAATATCGTCCGATACCCGATACTTGCAGTATCGGAATGCACAACACTAGTCATGGGTTGACAACATTACTTTGGTACTACTGTTGTGAATTCTGTGGCAGAGCTCCCTCCTGTGGTCACAAGTGGTACTTCGGCTGATTCTCTCTGTGAGCTTCCGTTGGTGGAGGAAAGTGGTACTGCGGCTTTTGAGTTTCCTTCCTCAGGTGATGTGGTGAAGTCGTTAGGTGCTGCTCTATTTAACTCCACCTAGTGCTTTGATCCTGGCTTCCAGTCAATGTTCTAGTATTGGACCTGTCTCCTCCTGGATCGTTCCTGTGGCCTGCTGCTCTGCATAGCTAAGTTCTGCTTTGCTATTTTGTTTGCTGTTATTTTTCTGTCCAGCTTGTCTATTTGTTTTTTCCTGCTTGCTGGAAGCTCTGGGACGCAGAGGGTGTACCTCCGTGCCGTTAGTTCGGTACGGAGGGTCTTTTTGCCCCCTTTGCGTGGTCTTTGTAGGGTTTTGTGTTGACCGCAAAGTTACCTTTCCTATCCTCGCTCTGTTCAGAAAGTCGGGCCTCACTTTGCTAAATCTATTTCATCTCTACGTTTGTCTTTTCATCTTAACTCACAGTCATTATATGTGGGGGCTGCCTTTTCCTTTGGGGTATTTCTCTGAGGCAAGGTAGGCTTATTTTCTATCTTCAGGCTAGCTAGTTTCTCAGGCTGTGCCGAGTTGCATAGGGAGCGTTAGGCGCAATCCACGGCTGCCTTTAGTGTGGTTGGAGAGGATTAGGGATTGCGGTCAGCAGAGTTCCCACATCTCAGAGCTCGTTCTATGTTTTTGGGTTATTGTCAGGTCACTGTATGTGCTCTGACCTCTATGTCCATTGTGGTACTGAATTACCTTATCATAACAGTACTGGAAGCCCAAAGTACTAATGATTCTCAATAGAGGGAAAAAAGAAGTTCTGAGACCATTTTTTTTTTCTCTGCACTGTGTTTTGCCTTTTTTCCCCCTAGACATTTGGGTGGTTCAGGACACAGGTGTAGCGATGGACATTAAAGGTCTGTCTTCATGTGTGGATCAGCTCACGGCAAGAGTACAAAATATTCAAGACTTTGTGGTTCAGAATTCTATGTTAGAACCGAGAATTCCTATTCCTGATTTGTTTTTTGGAGATAGAACTAAATTTCTGAGTTTCAAAAATAATTGTGAACTATTTCTAGCTTTGAAACCTCGCTCCTCTGGTGACCCAGTTCAACAAGTTAGGATAATTATTTCTTTTTTACGTGGCGACCCTCAGGACTGGGCATTTTCTCTTGCGTCAGGAGATCCTGCATTAAGTAATATCGATGCGTTTTTCCTGGCTCTTGGATTGCTGTACGATGAACCTAATTCAGTGGATCAGGCAGAGAAAAATTTGCTGGCTCTGTATCAGGGTCAGGATGAGATAGAGGTATATTGTCAGAAATTTAGAAAGTGGTCCGTACTCACTCAATGGAATGAAGGTGCACTCGCAGCTATTTTCAGAAAGGGTCTCTCTGAAGCCCTTAAAGATGTCATGGTGGGATTTCCTATGCCTGCTGGTCTGAATGAGTCTATATCTTTGGCCATTCAGATCGGTCGACGCTTGCGTGAGCGTAAAACTGTGCACCATTTGGCGGTATTACCTGAGCTTAAACCTGAGCCTATGCAGTGCGATAGGACTTTAACCAGAGCTGAAAGGCAGGAACACAGACGTCTGAATGGGCTGTGTTTCTACTGTGGTGATTCCACTCATGCTATCTCTGATTGTCCTAAGCGCACTAAGCGGTTCGCTAGGTCTGCCACCATTGGTACGGTACAGTCAAAATTTCTTCTGTCCGTTACCTTGATCTGCTCTTTGTCATCGTATTCTGTCATGGCATTTGTAGATTCAGGCGCTGCCCTGAATTTGATGGACTTGGAGTATGCTAGGCGTTGTGGGTTTTTCTTGGAGCCCTTGCAGTGTCCTATTCCATTGAGAGGAATTGATGCTACGGCTTTGGCCAAGAATAAGCCTCAGTACTGGACCCAGCTGACCATGTGAATGGCTCCTGCACATCAGGAGGTTATTCGCTTTCTGGTGTTGCATAATCTGCATGATGTGGTCGTGTTGGGGTTGCCATGGTTACAAGTTCATAATCCAGTATTAGATTGGAAATCCATGTCTGTGTCCAGCTGGGGTTGTCAGGGGGTACATGGTGATGTTCCATTTCTGACTATTTCATCATCCACCCCTTCTGAGGTTCCAGAGTTCTTGTCTGATTACCGGGATGTATTTGATGAGCCCAAGTCCGATACCCTACCTCCGCATAGGGATTGTGATTGTGCTATCGATTTGATTCCTGGTAGTAAATTCCCAAAAGGTCGACTGTTTAATTTATCTGTGCCTGAGCACGCCGCTATGCGAAGTTATGTGAAGGAGTCCTTGGAGAAGGGGCATATTCGCCCGTCATCGTCGCCATTAGGAGCAGGGTTCTTTTTTGTAGCCAAGAAGGATGGTTCGCTGAGACCTTGTATAGATTACCGCCTTCTAAATAAGATTACGGTTAAATTTCAGTACCCCTTGCCGTTGTTATCTGATTTGTTTGCTCGGATTAAGGGGGCTAGTTGGTTCACCAAGATAGATCTTCGTGGTGCGTATAATCTTGTGCGTATTAAGCGAGGCGATGAATGGAAAACTGCATTTAATACGCCCGAGGGCCATTTTGAGTATCTAGTAATGCCATTCGGACTTGCCAATGCTCCATCGGTGTTAGGGCTAGCGGAACGCACCAAATAATAAGACTGATAGTGTACGGTGCGTTCGTAGCCCGGGGTCCACCGTGCAGAGATGGAACCTGCTGCTGAGTAATGACGGACTATATGGCGGTACTCATAAGTATACTTGCGTGGGTTAAACTTCACCCAACGTGAAGGAAGCGATCCTGTTGCGTCACAGGATCGCGGTACCGCACATAGAAGGCGAGCAAGCAGTCAGCGAACTTAACCCCAACTAGGATTGAAGTCCGATTAGACCACTTGCTGACACAACACCGCAACAGGGTGTGTTAGGCAACTCTTATAATTAGAGCACCGAAGTGCAAACTGTGCCGTGCTGGCAGGCACCACTAAACACCCAGACGTGGGTCAGGAAGCGCACTACTGGTGCGTGGCGCCGCACTGGCGGTCACAGCAATAGACGCTGATATGTGTGTGACACGTTGAGTGTTTTGTCGGGCGCTAGATAGCAGCCATACTCCATACGCGAACAGTCATACAATAGGGTAGGGGTATTTAATGAACGACTTGCACTCACAACAAACACACGTATTCAATTGTACACTAGCGCATGGCCGTGCGGTCATGCGCAGTTTATATAATTGCAGGACAGGAAGTGGCCACAGAAACTTTGCCCTTCCAGGGCCTGCCAAGAGGACCAATGGAATGCGATGCAGAGCCAGAGCACATGACCCTCGATCTCCAACGGGAGATCTTGCTCTGGGCATGCTCAGTGTGCGCAAACAAGGACTTAGTCCCAGGGAAGTCCGCTCGCCGCTGACCAGCACTGACTTTAATGGCAGGAGCTGAAGAAGCAGCAGTAACTCTCTGTACAGAGTGAGAGCGAGCAAGACACTGGGAGCGACGTCCCTGCTGAGCAGACTCCACTGCAGCTGGAGGAGAATGGGAGACCGCAGCGGAGACGGATCGAGATTCCCCCTGTGCAGCAGAGGAAACTCGACTCCTAACATTACCCCCCCTCCTAGGGCCCCCCCCTCCTTGGGCCTCGCTACGCTCGAAGGCAGCAATGAGCTGTGGGGCCCGAATGTTTTCAGCAGGCTCCCAAGACCTGTCCTCTGGACCATAACCCTTCCAATCCACCAAATAAAACTTTTTGCCGCGTACCACCTTGCACCCCAAAATAGCGTTCACCTCGTAATCGTCCGTAGACGAACCCGATGTCCCGGCAGATGACTCGGAAAACCGGGACATGTATACGGGTTTCAAGAGGGACACATGAAAGGTGTCGGTGATACCCAAGCGTGGAGGAAGAGCCAAACGGTAGACCACAGGATTAACCTGTTCGAGAACCTTGAAGGGACCCAAGTAGTGAGGAGCAAACTTAGTGGACTCAACTCGCAGCCTGATGTTACGGGCGGAGAGCCACACCAAGTCGCCAGGGGCAAAAGTCGGAGCGGGGCGCCGATGAACATCGGCGGAGGACCTCATTCTCTCCTTGGAGGCCCGAATGGCATCCTGCGTGCGATCCCAAATGTCCCGTGCCTCCACAGCCCAGTCTGCCACCCTGGGATCAGCGGAAGACACAGGCATGGGCACAGGAACACGCGGATGCTGGCCGTAATTTAAGAGGAATGGAGTCTGACCGGTGGAGTCGGCTACGGCATTGTTAAGTGCAAACTCTGCCCACGGTAGCAAGGATGCCCAGTCATCCTGTCTGGCAGAAACAAAATGTCGCATATATGTGACCAAGGTCTGGCTGGCCCTTTCTACCAACCCATTCGTCTCGGGATGATATGCCGAAGAGAGATTTAACTCAATACTGAGTAGACGACATAGCTCCCTCCAGAATCGAGACGCAAACTGGGGACCCCGGTCACTAACAATTTTGTCTGGCATACCGTGTAAGCGAAAGATATGCTTGATAAACAAGACAGCCAACGCCCGTGCAGATGGTAGCCGTGGAAGAGGCACCAAATACACCATTTTGGAAAAATGATCGGTGATCTGATCACCCAGATAATGGTGCAATTACGAGACTTGGGTAAGCCAACCACAAAGTCCATCCCGACCATCTCCCAGGGCCTGTCAGCCACGGGCAGAGGATAAAGCAAACCAGCTGGCCGTTGCCGAGGAGTCTTGTTCCTGGCGCAAGAGACACACGCCCGAACGTACTCTGCGACATCACGAGCCATATGCGGCCACCAGTATGTCCTCACCAGTAACTCTGATGTCCTTTTAGTACCAAAATGTCCACCCACCCTGGACGAGTGCGCCCAAGAGAGAACCTCCGATCGCAAACTAGATGGAACAAAAGTCTTGCCCGGGGGCACAGACTCCAGCGAAACCGGGGCCACGGTTCTCAAACTCTCGGTGGGGACAATAAGCCGAGGCTCCTCCTCCTCCTCCGCAGATGACACAACGGAGCGAGAGAGAGCGTCGGCCCGAATGTTCTTCTCCCCAGAAAAGAAATGGAGGGTGAAATGAAACCGGGAGAAGAACAAGGACCATCTGGCCTGGCGAGAATTCAACCGCTGAGCTGTCTGCAGATACACCAAATTTTTGTGATCTGTGAAGACTTGGAAGGGAAAACGTGCTCCCTCCAAGAGATGTCTCCACTCCGAGAAAGCCAACTTCATGGCTAGCAACTCCCTGTCCCCGATGGAATAATTCCTCTCTGCTGGTGCGAAGGTCTTGGAGAAAAAGGAAGCAAGGATACTTCCGACCTTGAGCATCCTTTTGGAAGAGGACTGCTCCAGCACCAACAGAAGAGGCATCCACCTCTATGATAAATGGCTTATCAACATCGGGGCGATGAAGAATGGGAGCGCTAGTGAAGTGTGACTTTATAGAGATAAAAGCCTTGGAGACCTCCTCAGACCACAATTTGGGATTCGCCCCCTTCTTGGTGAGGGCAACCAAGGGAGCTACCAAAGTTGAGAAATGCGGGATGAACTGGCGATAATAATTGATGAACCCCATAAAGCGCTGCACCGCTTTAAGAGAATGGGGTTCCTGCCAGTCCATCACAGCCTGTAGTTTGGCAGGATCCATAGCCAATCCCTGGGCTGAGATGATGTAGCCTAGGAAAGGTAAGGACTCCTGCTCAAACATACACTTCTCCAACTTGGCATAGAGGGAGTTTGCCCGTAGGAGGTCGAAGACTTTGCAAACATCTCTCCGGTGGGAGTCAATATCTGGAGAGTAGATGAGAATATCATCCAGATAGACTACGACCGAGGTGGAAAGCATATCCCGGAAGATATCGTTCACAAAGTCTTGGAAAACGGCTGGGGCATTACAGAGCCCAAAGGGCATCACCAGATATTCATAGTGCCCATCCCTGGTGTTAAAAGCCGTCTTCCATTCGTCCCCCTCACGGATGCGAATCAGGTTGTAAGCACCCCGCAGATCTAATTTAGTAAATACCCTTGCTCCCCGAAGCCTATCGAACAGTTCAGATATCAAAGGCAAAGGGTATTTATTCTTAACGGTGATGGCGTTAAGACCCCTGTAGTCTATGCATGGACGCAATTCCCCACTCTTCTTCTGCACGAAGAAGAACCCTGCCCCAGCAGGTGACACTGACTTCCTGATGAACCCTCTTGCCAGATTTTCCTGGATGTACTGTGACATTGCCTCTGTCTCCGGGAGAGATAGCAGATAGACTCGACCCCGGGGAGGCTCAGCACCAGGCAAGAGGTCAATAGGACAGTCATAGGGGCGATGGGGCGGAAGGGTCTCCGCCGCCTTTTTGGAGAATACGTCTGCATACGACCAATACTGCTTGGGGAGAGAGGAAAGATCTGCGGGTACCTCAGTTGTAGCTACCTGAACGCACTCCCTCTGACACCTACCCCCACAAGATTCACCCCATTCCAGAATTCTGCCTGAGGACCACTCGATATGAGGAGAGTGGTACCGTAGCCAAGGTATTCCCAAAAGGACTTCATCAATTCCCTCTGGAATGACGAGCAGAGAAATAATCTCCTGATGAGATGGCGACATGGACAGAGTAAAAGGGATGGTCTGGTGAGTTATCTGTGAGGGCAGAGTCGACCCATTCACCACTCGTACCGTTACAGGTTGAGCTAGCATAACCAGAGGTATTGCGTGGCGTTGGGCAAAGGCAGAAGACATAAAATTGCCCTCCGCCCCAGAATCCACGCAGAGCTCTACCGAGTGGGAGAATGAGCCTATAGTAATTGTCCCCTTAAAGGACAATTTAGAGGCAAACGTCGCCGTGTCTAGTGTACCTCCACCTACGACCACTAGACGCTGACGTTTCCTCGACCGCTGAGGACATCTGGTGGCTAAATGTCCAGACTGCTGGCAAACATGACAGACCCTGAGTGCACAAGCGGTCCGGGACTTAGGTCCCGCTTGTGACACTTCCCTGGCCTCATGTGACTCAGGAACCAGGACCGGAGATTCCAGAGGTTTGGCGAAAGTAGGAGCCAGCCGAAACCTCTGCCTACACTGGGCTCGCTCTAACCTCCGCTCGTTAAAACGGAGGTCAATTCGAGTGGAGACTGTTATTAACTCCTCCAGTGTGGCAGGAATCTCCCTAGTGGCCAGAGCGTCCTTTACATGGTCAGCCAAGCCCCTCCAAAATATGGGGATAAGAGCTTTATCCGACCATTCCAGCTCAGATGCTAAAGTGCGGAATTGGACGGCAAAATGACTGACCAAGGACTCACCCTGAGTTAATGCAAGCAGTTGGAGCGCAGTGTCATGGGTGACTTGAGGTCCTAAAAAGACCTGTTTTAAAGTGCTCAAAAACAGAGGAGCACTCTGCACCACATGATCGCCACGCTCCCACAGCGGCGTAGCCCATTACAACGCCCTGTCCGACAATAGAGACACAATAAATCCCACCTTAGCCCGCTCTGTGGGGAAACGTGCAGCCAGAAGCTCGAGATGAATAGAGCACTGACTCACGAATCCCCTACAAAATTTGCTATTACCAGAAAATTTTTCTGGCAGCGGGAGGCGAAAAAAATGTCGGAACAGGGGTGGCAATGGACAAAGTTGCTGCAGCCACGCTGGCAGCCTGTACAGCAACTGCGGTAACATCCACAGCTGAGGTTGCGCTCTCGAGAGCCGCCAACCTACCCTCCAGCTGCTGTATATACCGCAGGGATTGCTGTTTATCCGTCATCACTAGCCAGACCCTGGCGCTAGTGTAATGTTAGGGCTAGCGGAACGCACCAAATAATAAGACTGATAGTGTACGGTGCGTTCGTAGCCCGGGGTCCACCGTGCAGAGATGGAACCTGCTGCTGAGTAATGACGGACTATATGGCGGTACTCATAAGTATACTCGCGTGGGTTAAACTTCACCCAACGTGAAGGAAGCGATCCTGTTGCGTCACAGGATCGCGGTACCGCACATAGAAGGCGAGCAAGCAGTCAGCGAACTTAACCCCAACTAGGATTGAAGTCCGATTAGACCACTTGCTGACACAACACCGCAACAGGGTGTGTTAGGCAACTCTTATAATTAGAGCACCGAAGTGCGAACTGTGCCGTGCTGGCAGGCACCACTAAGCACCCAGACGTGGGTCAGGAAGCGCACTACTGGCGCGTGGCGCCGCACTGGCGGTCACAGCAATAGACGCTGATACGTGTGTGACACGTTGAGTGATTTGTCGGGCGCTAGATAGCAGCCATACTCCACACGCGAACAGTCATACAATAGGGTAGGGGTATTTAATGAACGACTTGCACTCACAACAAACACACGTATTCAATTGTACACTAGCGCATGGCCGTGCGGTCATGCGCAGTTTATATAATTGCAGGACAGGAAGTGGCCACAGAAACTTTGCCCTTCTAGGGCCTGCCAAGAGGACCAATGGAATGCGCTGCAGAGCCAGAGCACATGACCCTCGATCTCCAACGGGAGATCTTGGTCTGGGCATGCTCAGTGTGCGCAAACAAGGACTTAGTCCCAGGGAAGTCCGCTCGCCGCTGACCAGCACTGACTTTAATGGCAGGAGCTGAAGAAGCAGCAGTAACTCTCTGTACAGAGTGAGAGCTAGCAAGACACTGGGAGCGACGTCCCTGCTGAGCAGACTCCACTGCGGCTGGAGGAGAATGGGAGACCGCAGCGGAGACGGATCGAGATTCCCCCTGTGCAGCAGAGGAAACTCGACTCCTAACAATCGGTGTTTCAGTCCTTTATGCATGACATCTTCCGAGAGTACCTGGATAAATTCCTGATTGTGTACTTGGATGACATTTTGATCTTCTCGGATGATTGGGAGTCTCATGTGAAGCAGGTCAGAACGGTGTTTCAGGTCCTGCATGCTAATTCTTTGTTTGTGAAGGGATCAAAGTGTCTCTTTGGTGTTCAGAAGGTTTCATTTTTGGGGTTCATCTTTTCCCCTTCTACTATCGAGATGGACCCTGTTAAGGTCCAAGCCATCCATGATTGGACTCAGCCGACATCTCTGAAAGTCTGCAAAAGTTCCTGGGCTTTGCTAATTTTTATCGTCGCTTCATCTGCAATTTTTCTAGTATTGCTAAACCATTGACCGATTTGACCAAGAAGGGTGCTGATGTGGTCAATTGGTCTTCTGCTGCTGTGGAAGCTTTTCAAGAGTTGAAGCGTCGTTTTTCTTCTGCCCCTGTGTTGTGTCAACCAGATGTTTCGCTTCCATTCCAGGTCGAGGTTGATGCTTCTGAGATTGGGGGCTCTGGTGAGGGTTCGGTGACCCCTCCTCAAGGGGGGGGTACTGTTGTGAATTCTGTGGCAGAGCTCCCTCCTGTGGTCACAAGTGGTACTTCGGCTGATTCTCTCTGTGAGCTTCCGTTGGTGGAGGAAAGTGGTACTGCGGCTTCTGAGTTTCCTTCCTCAGGTGATGTGGTGAAGTCGTTAGGTGCTGCTCTATTTAACTCCACCTAGTGCTTTGATCCTGGCTTCCAGTCAATGTTCTAGTATTGGACCTGTCTCCTCCTGGATCGTTCCTGTGGCCTGCTGCTCTGCATAGCTAAGTTCTGCTTTGCTATTTTGTTTGCTGTTATTTTTCTGTCCAGCTTGTCTATTTGTTTTTTCCTGCTTGCTGGAAGCTCTGGGACGCAGAGGGTGTACCTCCGTGCCGTTAGTTCGGTACGGAGGGTCTTTTTGCCCCCTTTGCATGGTCTTTGTAGGGTTTTGTGTTGACCGCAAAGTTACCTTTCCTATCCTCGCTCTGTTCAGAAAGTCGGGCCTCACTTTGCTAAATCTATTTCATCTCTACGCTTTTCTTTTCATCTTAACTCACAGTCATTATATGTGGGGGCTGCCTTTTCCTTTGGGGTATTTCTCTGAGGCAAGGTAGGCTTATTTTCTATCTTCAGGCTAGCTAGTTTCTCAGGCTGTGCCGAGTTGCATAGGGAGCGTTAGGCGCAATCCACGGCTGCCTTTAGTGTGGTTGGAGAGGATTAGGGATTGCGGTCAGCAGAGTTCCCACGTCTCAGAGCTCGTTCTATGTTTTTGGGTTATTGTCAGGTCACTGTATGTGCTCTGACCTCTATGTCCATTGTGGTACTGAATTACCTTATCATAACATACACCATCAAATTATCCCCGTAGGGCAGTCTAGTCATCCTCAAAATATAGCCAGTAGGTCTCATGTGAAACAGCTAGTTTTGGACTGGGGTTCCTTGGACTTATGAGTTTAGGGTTGGGTGGTGAGACAGTTCCTTTGCCAGCTGGGAAGAATAGCAGACAACACTGGAGGAAGCATAAAAAACTCAAATTTTACTCCAAAAGGGTTAGAAAACGGCAAGAGAATTAATTTGCATTGAGTTGCATTCTAAATGAATTTTACGAAAATTTGAATTCACCAAAATGCAAACTTTTTGTAAAGTTTGTAAAGACTTAATTGCTGTTATTTTGCTGAAAACTAAAGGACCATCAAATTGGTAAAAAATACTTATACTCAATTTATTGTTTACCTTTCTGCCCCCTCCGTTCCTCACTGTAACCCTCTGGTCCTTGTCGCATCTTCTTATCCCCGTCACTTGCGCTAAATCCCTGGACCTCTTCATTCTACTGAACTTCTTGCTCTGATGAGGCCCTTCACAGTTCTGCACATGCACATGCAAGGTCAAAACGTCACATCATGACCCATGATCTTACTCACACATGTCTTACAGAGCGAGCAGCTGTAATAAAAGCATGTGACAAAGACCAGATAGGGGATGTTGAGGAGCTGGAGAAGGCTGAATGGGCTAGAGAATAATCAGTTAGGTGAGTAAAAGTTTTTATTTTATTTTTTATATTTTGTGTATATTATGCTATGGGGTCTGGAGAGATATAATAATGGACATTCTATTCACAAAGAATAACTTTACTGTCAATCGAATCTACCGTGAAAATCCTTGTGATCTGGCAAAGTCAATTTACTGCCATATTGACTCATCTATAGTAACAGGTACGTGAGAACTAAATCTTGACAGTTTCATGGGGAAACTGTTAGTTACAATTAAAAAAACGATTGTGTCTACAAGTTATAAGACTTTTTTGGTTTTCCTAAGCCAGTGTTCCCCAGCTCCAATCCTCAAGAGCCATCAACAGATCATGTTTCAGGATTTTCTTTTCTTGTGAAATCCTGAAAACATGATCTGTTGGTGGCTCTTGAACACTTTGGAAATCCTGAAAACATGATCTGCTGGTGGCTCTTGAAGACTTTTGAAATCCTGAAAAAGTGATCTGTTGGTGGCTCTTGAAGACTTTGCAAATCCTGAAAACGTGATCTGTTGGTGGCTTTTGAAGACTTTGGAAATCCTGAAAACAGGATCTGTTGGTGGCTCTTGAAGAATTTGCAAATCCTGAAAAAGTGATCTGTTGGTGGCTTTTGAAGACTTTGGAAATCCTGAAAACATGATCTGTTGGTGGCTCTTGAAGACTTTGGAAATCCTGAAAAAGTGATCTGTTGGTGGCTCTTGAAGAATTTACAAATCCAGAAAACGTGATCTGTTGGTGGCTTTTGAAGACTTTGGAAATCCTGAAAACGTGATCTGTTGGTGGCTCTTGAAGACTTTGGAAATTCTGAAAACATGATCTGTTGGTGGCTCTTGAAGACTTTGGAAATCCTGAAAACATGATCTGTTGGTGGCTCTTGAAGACTTTGGAAATCCTGAAAACGTGATCTGTTGGTGGCTTTTAAGGACTGAAGTTGGGGAATATTGCCCTAAGCTGTGGCAGGGGCACTTGAAAGACAGTGTTCTTTACTTTTTGGAGATAGCTAATTTGCATTAGTAAAACGAAAATCAGAAATCAAACTAATAACAAAAATAATACTAATGTACTATTTTAAAGCCATCTCTGATCTACCACTCTCAGAGTCCCAGCTTTCGATATGTCTGGTAAGCTACAGTCTTTTTTATTTTAGCCTTTCTGTAATCGGCAATGTTTGTTTGATATTGTGTCCAGTCTCTGCAACTGAAAAGTTTATTGAAAATAAATCTCTCCGAATGAAAAGCAAAGTTCAGATCCCAATAAACAGGTGTGCAAATATTTCCCAGAGAAAGGTCAGTCCGTGCCGTTCATTTCATGAGCTGGTTTGAAAGTGGCTTTCATGCCAAACTCTCAAAATTGCAGACCACATCCAACGCCCTGACTCTTCCATTTATTTAAGATGCTGTTATTTTTCATTTATTTCACAAGCCTAAATGAAATTGATGGAAGAGCCAAGTAAAATCTGTTTTTATTCAATTATCCTCCCTGCAGAAATGGCTCAGTGGTCACCCAAAAGCATCTCTCTGACAAACAATGAGTGGGGATAGTGAGTGCTTGCCAAAAGCGATCTGTGGCCACAAGCTCCCACCTGAGAATAGTTAAATATGACAGATAGTCAGCTTCGGATCACAATGTGTTTCAGGCTTCCAGTGCTTATCTGCAAAACCCTGTCTGCTACAATAAGCTGCATTGCAAATAACAGATCAGAGAGCGCATTTCTTCCGATGACTCCTGTAATTTTCGATACAATGCAATGTGACATTCTATTTTTGCATGTCCTCTAGACTTTTGATAAATGTATGTAACCAAGTAAAGAAATTGCCTTTACACAAGGTTTGGATTTGCTTGTTGCCTTTAATGCAGTCTTCTACTGTTCATCCTTTCTACTGACTAGTTTGCATAGTAGGGGCTAAGGAACGTCAAAGATTCCAATGATAGAATAATAAGGACTTAATGGGATCAAATAGTGCAGGTGCAGATGAGAGTATTTTTGATCCAAGTATGATTCGACAAAACATCGGATCACACTCGGACCAATGTTATTCTATGGGATTGTGCAATTGTCAGACTTTTAACCTCAGACAGTGTCTGACCGAGGACAAAATCACTGCATGCCTGAGTTTCGGATCACATCGGGGCATGCAAGTCAATGAGTCAGTAGGAAACATCAGACTGCACTCGGATGACATCTATGTAATGACTGTAACAATGGAGACAATGAAGAATTGCAATAACCACACAGACGTAGGAGTGGTCACATGTCCTGGGCTTAATACTGCTCCTTCTGGTATATTTCCATGTTATCTCCTGGTCAAATTAGGGAACTGTATCACGTGACTGCATCAAATCAAATTACATGGTTTTAGGGATCAGATTACTTCTGCATATTTAACTCTATAGAGAGAGGAGGCGAAGGAGCAGAAGCAGTGATGTTCAGAAATTGCTGCTTTATAGTAAGTGTTTTATCTCACCCCAGTGTTGGATTCACAGGTACACTGCTCAGAACACCTCAATACTGCTACTGCTCCAGAACTTGTGCTACATGGACACATGAGTGACAGATATCCTCATGTCTGGGTATGCAGTTGATGGACTACATAATATCAACTACTCTCCACTCACTAGCTCAGAGACAATTGAGAAAAGTCTCATAGTGAAAAATGCAGATTTCAAGTAATTTAAAAGGAACCTGTCACCCCCAAAATCGAAGATGAGCTAAGCCCACCGGCATCAGGGGCTTATCTACAGCATTCTGTATTGCTATAGATAAGCCCCAGATGTATCATGAAAGATAAGAAAAAGAGGTTAGATTATACTCACCCAGGGGCGATCTCGGTCCGGTTCGATGGACATCGCGGTCCGGGGCTTCCCATCTTCTTACCATTATGTCCTCTTCTTGTCTTCATACTGCAGCTCCGGGGCAGGCGTACTTTCTCTGCCCTGTTGAGGGCACAGAAAAGTACTGCAGTGCGCAGGCGCCAGAAATGGTCAGAGAGGCCCGGCGCCTGTGCGTGAGTATAATCTAACCTCTTTTTCTCATCTTTCAGGATACATTGGGGGCTTATCTACAGCATTACAGAATGCCAGGGTGACATTTTCCCTACATGTTTAAACAAACTTTTAAGACTAGAGACTAGTGATGAGCAGACCCGAACTTTAAAATTCTGGGTTGGTACGGCACTTAGTCTCCAGTGCTGAACTCTGAACACGGACTTCTTCTGGAAGTTTGGTTTAAAGTTCGGAATTTCGTGAGAAATTCAGGAGGAGAGAAAGAGAGAGTCTTTCCTGCTCTGAAGTTCTTGTCCCTATACATGTCAATGGAGTTCAGGTCAGGTTCAACTTCAAGTTTGGGTAAAATTCTGGAGTCTGAGCCGAACTTTGGACATAAAGTTCAGTTGGGTACTGGAACCCAAACTTCCATGGGTCCGCTCATCCCTATTTATGACTTTTCTAAGCTCTATGCAATTTTCAATTTCATCGTGACAATGTATAAATAAACGGATCATTAATGTATTAAATGATATTAAAATGACACTTGAAAATTCTGAAATGAATCTTTACCAGTTGATTGCTTTTTACTAATGAGAAGAGGAAAAGAGTTGCCTGCCGCATAAAAACATGTTTACGGCTCAGACAATTAATCTAAACTAGGCTGAGCAGACTTGTTGGTACCAGTACTTCAGGTCACAGTTTTTGAGCATAGGATACACATTAGCAGCTTGCCTTATGCTCGCCAGCAAACACTTCTAATCTCCCAGATACAGGCTAGCTGGCAGACTGGAGGCGCATGCACGCTCGGCTGTGCTCAATGCAATGTTTAATGCTATGCATATCTGGAAAGTATTGAGAAAGCCTTGCTGAAGAGAAATTGAGATTGTTTCCCATGTCCCCACTACTTTACAAAACCTACAATAATCCAAAGGAAATAATTTCAAGGACTGCTGAACTTTACCGCTGTGGGCAATCCAGGACCTTCAGTATAAACTCCGAAAATAATTCCGACTAATTCTGGCTGCCTGTCTGTAGAAGTAATGTTTGCAAAAGCTTTTTATAATAATGGACTATGCATACAATGCCGAACAAGACCACCGAGGGGATGGCTGACATTTACATCCAAAGATCCTGCAAACATAATTTCTTTTTTTTTTTTCTTTTTAGACAGAAATAATTTATTCGTTAAAAGGAATCAGCAGATCGACTTTACTAATGAAAATAGAATAGTGGTTTGGCTGTATAGGTTGTAGTATATTAATTAAAAAAAAATAAGTGAGCAAATACCCTGCAGTCCCAATTGGGGTCCACCTTGTCGCGGTGGGATGGCTTTTACTTTTTTGTTTTTATCAAAAACATTGTTTACTAAGAAAATGTGAATCCAGCTTCTCAAATGCAAAAAAGATTATTCTTTAAAAATTAAAAACATGATAGCAAGGATTCCATGGTGATCAACTTATCTTCCAGCTTATTCATTTGGTTTTCCATCAATAAAAATTATACCTGTCTCATAGTAATCCAATTTTTCAGCCCTGAGAAATGAAGCCTTAAAGGGAACCTCCCACCAGGTTTGGCAGATCTAAGATGCGGCCACTGCCTTTCAGGGCTCATCTACAGCATTCTATAATGCTGTATATCTGCCCCCGATCCGACCTGAAAGATAAGGAAAATAACTTTTATTATACTCAGCTGCAGGGCGGTCCAGTCCGATAGGTGTCACAGGTCCATCTTCTTATGATCACCGTCCTTCTGCTTGCTGCATGGCTCCCCGACTCTGTTGAGGCAAAGTACTGCAGTGCGCAGGCTCCTGGAAAGGTCAGAGAGGCCCAGTACCTGCGCACTGCAGTACTTCGCTCTGCCCTCAACAGGGGAGATAAGTTCGTCTGCACAGGAGCGCAATACCGGGGAACCTGTGAAGCAAGCGGGAAGCATCGCAAGAAGATGGGAGGCGCCGGACCCGGACCTGCGACACCCATCGGACTGCACCGCCCTGCAGGTGACTATAATAAAAGTTATTTTTCTTATCTTCCAGGTTGGATAGGGGCTTATCTACAGCATTATAGAATGCTGAAGATAAGCCCTGAAAGGCGGTGGCTGTATCTTATATCTGCCAAACCTTGTGACAGGTTCCCTTTAAAACCACATAGAGAATCACCGCCTTCCGATACGCTCATAGTTAATCGCATCCCGCGACTCTTTCAGGCATGCAACTTCGAAACTTAATTTCTTTGGGCTAGCACAATGGATTACTGCATAACAGGTATACTAGGACCTGTATTATATATGCTCAAATCGACATTATAAAGTAGGACGACTGCTTTGGGCCCTTTCAAATTAGCATAGCCGAAAGCTACTGCAAAGAAGAGCGATCACTCTGGAGGACTTCACAATGCCATATAATATACAGCTACTAATTCATGTAAATGGCCTTTTCCCTTGACTGTCTTCTTATAAGGGATTGTGAATATTTTTGGTCTGAGTGCAAGATGGAAAAAACATTCAGATCGCGCTCTGACCAATGTTGGCCTATTGAATCGTGCATTCTTTTCCTCTGACCAGCTCACAGCATGCCAGAGTTGGATCTGAGTATCTTATTGCACGCAGCCATGCAAGACATTGAGTTCATGAAAAAAATTGGACGGAACTCGGATGCACTCGAGCTCAGTCCGATTTTCATGGATTGACAGAATGGAGAAGATGGAGAAATGTTTTTTTTTCCATGTTCCCCACACTTGAGAAAATCGGATCACACTATGCTGACACTGACCAAACTTTGGTCAGAATGTCATAGAATCATAGAATGTTGGAGTTGGAAGGGACCTCCAGGGTCATTGTGTCCAACCCCCTGCTCAATGCAGGATTCACTAAACCATCTCAGACAGATGTCTGTCCAGCCTTTATTTGAAGACTTCCATTGGAGGAGAACTCACTTATGTGACTTGCATGATCTGTCCGATTGTATCGGATGAGAGAAAATTCTGTTGTGTGACCCTAACCTAAAAATTAGGCTTGTCTCGCATCTATCTCCATGGAAGAAGAGAAAACAGATAGACGAGGGTCCCTGTGCAAGAACAGCATATGATCCCTTTGCAGGCCATACATCATCATAATGCAGCCCTTTAGGTCTCTGTGACTGAAGATACTTTCAGCTACTCTTGGGGTCCTGTGCAGTTGTGACTGCACAGGTTGCTCCAATGGTATGACCGCTTCTGCTTCACAGAATTATTTATATGGAACGGTCATCCTCCAAGCCTCCTAACATGCCACCATGATATACTAGTCAAGTGTGGTTAAGTATGCAAAAAAACACTTTATTCTTGTTGCTCGATATATGGAACTGGCTTAGCGTTAGTCCATCCGTGCATTGCTTCAACTCGGAATAGTCTGGCCTCACACCCAATGCGCATGGATGATGGTCTCCTCCCTCACAATTATCATCCTGGCAGCTCATTAAGTGCGACCAATAATCATGCTGGTGGGGCATGATTAGAGTTTCAGAGGCCAGCCCAGAATAAAGTATTTTTATACACTTATCCATATAAGGCCACATTCACACATTCAGTATTTAGTCAGTATTTTAAATCAGTATTTCTAAGCCAAAACCAGGAGTGGGAGAAAAATACAGAGGCGACGTGTTTCTATTATACTTTTCCTCTCCTGACTTTGGCTTCCAAATACTGACGTAAAATACTGAACGTGTGAATTTAGATTGGACTATCAAGGACATGGTTGGATTTGTAGAATTGGGTTATATAATGTATTTGTGGCAGTGTGGGATGCCTGACAACTCTTTAACTCATACAGTGTGGGCAAATCATCGTATTACATTTGATCTAAGTTATTGAAGCAGTGTCTTAGGTTTGTTCAGGCAAGGACCTACTACAGTCTATATTTCACATCAAACTATTTGGCTGTTTATCAAGAATTAGAAAAAAGGAAAGTACCATCTAAGAGTAAAAAAAATCTAATTTAAAAGATGTATAAGATCAGCTTAATTGTCTCTGTTTAAAAAGGATGAGCAATTTAGATTTAAATGCCAAGGTCATACGTGTATAATGAAGGAAGCATTATTCTCATATTGAACATTCTAAGCTGAAGTAACACAATGGAACTGTAAACTGGAAATGAAAAAATGACTATAGAAATGGTACAAAGTATCATGGATACAGGCAGATAGATGCAGTGCCTTGCGAAAGTATTCGCCCCCCTGGAACTTTTCAACCTTTTCCCACCTATCATACTTCAAACATAAAGATACCAAATGTAAATTTTTGGTGAAGAATCAACAAGTGGAACACAATTGTGAACTTGAACAAAATGTATTGGTTATTTAAAATTTTTGTGGAAATTCAAAAACTGAAAAGTGGGGGAGTGCAATATTATTCGGCCCCTTTAACATAATAGTTTGTTGCGCCACCTTTTGCGGCGATTACAGCTGCAAGTCACTTGGGGTATGTCTCTATCAGTTTTGTACATCGAGAGACTGAAATTCTTGCCCATTCTTCCTTGGTAAACAGCTCGAGCTCAGTGAGGTTTGATGGAGATCGTTTGTGAACAGCAGTTTTCAGCTCTTTCCACAGATTCTCGATTGGATTGAGGTCTGGACTTTGACTTGGCCATTCTAACACCTGGATACGTTTACTTGTGAACCATTCCATTGTAGATTTTGCTTTATGTTTGGGATCATTGTCTTGTTGGAAGACAAATCTCCATCCCAGTCTCAGGTCTTTTGCAGACTCCAACAGGTTTTCTTCAAGAATGGTCCTGTATTTGGCTCCATCCATCTTCCCATCAATTTTAACCATCTTCCCTGTCCCTGCTGAAGAAAAGCAGGCCCAAACTATGATGCTGCCACCACCATGTTTGACAGTGGGGATGGTGTGTTCAGGGTGATGAGCTGTGTTGCCTTCACACCAAACATATCGTTTGGCATTGTTGCCAAAAAGTTCAATTTTGGTTTCATCTGACCAGAGCACCTTCTTCCATATGTTTGGTGTCTCCCAGGTGGCTTGTTGCAAACTTTAAACAACACATTTTATGCATGTCTTTGAAAAATGGCTTTCTTCTTGCCACTCTTCCATAAAGGCCAGATTTGTGCAGTGTACGACTGATTGTTGTCCTATGGACAGACTGTCCCACCTCAGCTGTAGATCTCTGCAGTTCATCCACAGTGATCATGGGCCTCTTGGCTGCATCTCTGATCAGTCTTCTTCTTGTTTGAGATGAAAGTTTAGAGGGACGGCCGGGTCTTGGTAGATTTGCAGTGGTATGATACTCCTGCCATTTCAATGTGATCGCTTACACAGTGCTCCTTGGGATGTTTAAAGTTTTGGAAATTATTTTGTATCCAAATCCGGCTTTAAACTTCTCCACAACAGTATCACGGACCTGCCTGTTGTGTTCCTTGGTCTTCATGATGCTCTCTGTGCTTCACACAGAACCCTGAGACTATCACAGAGCAGGCGCATTTATACGGAGACTTGATTACACACAGGTGGATTCTATTTATCATCATTAGGCATTTAGGACAACATTGGATCATTCAGAGATCCACAATGAACTTCTGGAGTGAGTTTGCTGCACTGAAAGTAAAGGGGCCGAATAATATTGCACGCCCCACTTTTCAGTTTTTGAATTTCCACAAAAATTTAAAATAACCAATAAATTTCGTTCAACTTCACAATTGTGTTCCACTTGTTGTTGATTCTTCACCAAAAAATTACATTTTGTGTCTTTATGTTTGAAGCATGATATGTGGGAAAAGGTTGAAAAGTTCCAGGGGGCCGAATACTTTCACAAGGCACTGTACTTATCTAACTAAAAAAAAGGGAAGAAGCCAGCACTGCTTATGGTCAGAACGCAATAACTGAAGTGCAATTGCACATAAATTCTAACTGTATTTCAAATATGAGACATTTAGCAAACAATTGATCAATTCAATTTGGTGCGGGTTTGGCAGTGTGGAAGCCAGATCTGAAATGTCCGCACTGGACCTGATCGGCCTTTACCTGCGCTTGCCTTTCCTGGCACCAAGGGAGTGATTCTGAAAATGCTCCAGGTACAGTTCGCATTTAATGTGGTCCTTTTTTTTTTTTTTTTTATACATTCAGGAAGCCATAATGGCACAACGTAAATAAAATACGAAGATTAGGACTGCCCCATTATGAGATTGCCGTGAAGTGGCGGGGTAGCTCAAAGAATTGATCAATTGTTTGCTAAATGTCTCATATTTGAAATACAGTTAGAATTTATGTGCAATTGCACTTCAGTTATTGCGTTCTGACCATAAGCAGTGCTGGCTTCTTCCCTTTTTTTTTACTTATCTAACTAACCATGTTTTGCCCATAGAAAACTTTCTTCAAAACCAAGACCCCCATGTCATCTGTTTTCGCACCCTTCATGCAATTATTAGGCCTCTGTGTCGGTACTTTTACACATACTGGTTGGTTACCAGCTTAGATGGATAGATAGATAGATAAATAGATAGATAGATAAATAGATAGATACATACATAGATAGATAGATAAATAGATACCACGTACTTGGTAAAGTACGAAATAATAATATAATAATAATAATTTTTATTTATATAGCGCCAACATATTCCGCAGCGCTTTACAAATTATAGAGGGGACTTGTACAGACAATAGACATTACAGCATAACAGAAATACAGTTCAAAACAGATACCAGGAGGAATGAGGGCCCTGCTCGCAAGCTTACAAACTATGGGGAAAAGGGGAGACACGAGAGGTGGATGGTAACAATTGCTTTAGTTATTCGGACCAGCTAAAGTGTAAGGCTCAGGTGTTCATGTAAAGCTGCATGAACCAGTTAACTGCCTAAGTATGTAGCAGTACAGACACAGAGGGCTAATACTGCATAAAGTGTATGAGAACATGATGCGAGGAACCTTTTTTTTTTTTTTATTATAAATAGGCCACACAGGGATCGTTAGGTTAATGCATTGAGGCGGTAGGCCAGTCTGAACAAATGAGTTTTTAGGGCACGCTTAAAACTGTGGGGATTGGGGATTAATCGTATTAACCTAGGTAGTGCATTCCAAAGAATCGGCGCAGCACGTGTAAAGTCTTGGAGACGGGAGTGGGAGGTTCTGATTATTGAGGATGCTAACCTGAGGTCATTAGCGGAGCGGAGGGCACGGGTAGGGTGGTAGACTGATACCAGAGAGGAGATGTAGGGTGGTGCTGAGCCATGGAGTGCTTTGTGGATGAGGGTAGTAGTTTTGTACTGGATTCTGGAGTGGATGGGTAGCCAGTGTAATGACTGGCACAGGGTAGAGGCATCGGTGTAACGGTTGGTGAGGAATATGATCCTGGCTGCAGCATTCAGGACAGATTGGAGCGGGGAGAGTTTTGCAAGAGGGAGGCCGATTAGTAGAGAGTTACAATAGTCCAGATGAGAATGAATAAGTGAAACAGTCAGAGTTTTTGCAGAGTCGAAAGTAAGAAAAGGGGCGAATTCTAGAAATGTTTTTGAGATGCAGGTAAGAAGAGCGAGCCAGTGATCGGATGTAGGGGGTGAATGAAAGGTCAGAATCAAGTAGGACCCCAAGGCAGCGGGCATGTTGCTTTGGAGTAATGGTGGAACCGCACACGGAGATGGCAATGTCAGGCAAAGGTAGGTTAGTAGAGGGAGAGAACACGAGGAGTTCAGTTTTTGACAGGTTTAGTTTCAGATAGAGGGAGGACATGATGTTAGAGACAGCGGTAAGACAATCACTGGTGTTTTCTAAAAAGGTCGGTGTGATATCGGGAGCAGAAGTGTATAATTGGGTGTCGTCAGCATAGAGATGGTACTGGAAACCAAATCTACTGATTGTTTGTCCAATAGGGGCAGTATACAACGAGAAGAGTAGGGGGCCTAGGACTGATCCTTGAGGAACCCCAACAGTAAGGGGAAGGTGAGAGGAGGAGGAACCAGCAAAACATACAGTGAAGGATCGGTCAGAGAGATAGGAGGAGAACCAGGAGAGAACGGTGTCCTTGAGGCCGATGGAGCGGAGCATAGTGAGGAGGAGCTGATGATCCACAGTGTCGAATGCTGCAGAGAGATCCAAGAGAATTAGCATGGAGTAGTGACCATTAGATTTAGCTGTTAGTAGGTCATTAGAGACTTTAGTGAGGGCAGTTTCAGTAGAGTGTAAAGAGCGGAAGCCAGATTGAAGAGGGTCGAGAAGAGAGTTATCTGAGAGATAGCGGGTAAGACGGGAGTGGACCAGGCGTTCGAGGAGTTTAGAGATGAAGGGAAGATTAGAGACAGGTCTATAATTAGCGGCACAGTTTTGATCGAGGGATGGTTTTTTAAGTAATGGATGTATGATGGCATGCTTAAATGAGGAGGGAAAAATACCGGAAGTGAGGGAAAGGTTGAATATTTTTGTTAGGTGAGAGGTGACAGCCGGGAAAAGGGACTGGAGGAGATGTGACAGAATGGGGTCACTGGTGCAAGTGGTCGGGCGAGAAGATGCAAGGAGCCTGCTTACTTCTTCTTCTGTAACTGCTTCAAAGTCAGAAAGTGAACTAGATGCAGTGGGGGAGGGAGGACAGTGCATGGTATGAAGAGATTGGGAGATGATTTCCTGTCGAATGTGGTCAATTTTTTCTTTGAAGTAATTGGCCAGATCGTCAGCACGGAGATCCGTGGTTGGGGCCTGCTCTCTTGGGTTGAGTAGGGACTGGAACGTGTCAAAGAGACGTTTAGGGTTATTGGAAAGGGAGGTGATGAGGGTGTTGAAGTAGGTTTGTTTGGAGAGGTGAAGGGCAGAATTGTATGTCTTTAGCATGAACTTATAATGGATGAAATCTTCGGGTAGATTAGATTTTCTCCACAGACGTTCTGCGCACCTGGAGCACCGCTGCAGGAAACGTGTTTGCAGCGTGTGCCACGGTTGTTGCCGTCTGTGCCGAGTTGTTTTATGTATAGGAGGAGCAGCTTCATCCAGAGCACTTTGCAGGGTTTCATTGTAATGCTTCAATGCAGAATCAGGACATGAGATGGAGGAGATAGGGGCCAATGAGGACTGCAAGTTCTTCATAAGTTTCTGGGTGTTAATGGCCTGTATGTTTCTATAAGTGTGGAAAGTGGGGGTGACCTGAGCGGGATGGCAGTTGTTGATAGAGAATGAAAGAAGGTTGTGGTCAGAGAGCGGGATAGGGGAGTTTGTGAAATCATCCACTGAGCAAAGTCGGGAGAAGACCAAGTCAAGGGAGTTTCCATCTTCATGTGTTGGAGAGTTAGTATGCTGCGAGAGGCCAAAAGAGGAGGATAGAGATAAAAGGTGAGAAGCAGATGGGGAGAGGGGAGAGGCAATGGGGATGTTGAAATCACCCATGATAAGGGTGGGGGTGTCACAGGAGAGAAAGTGTGGAAGCCAGGTGGCAAAGTGATCCAGGAACTGATGAGAGGGGCCGGGAGGACGATACACCACCACCACTCGCATGGAGAAGGGGACGTAGAGTCTGACCACATGGACCTCAAAGGAAGGGAAGACAAGTGAGGGTACTTGGGGGATAACTTGGAAAGTACATTTGGGTGAAAGGAGCAGGCCAACGCCTCCACCTGCTCTGTTGTCTGATCTTGGGGTATGAGAAAAGTGTAGTCCACCATATGAAAGAGCAGCAGCCGCAGTGGTGTCTGACTGCTGGATCCAGGTTTCAGTAAGAGCCAGGAGATTAAGAGAATTAGAAAGGAAGAAGTCATGAATGAAGGAGAGTTTATTACACACAGAGCGAGAATTCCAAAGGGCACAATTGAAAGAGACAGCAGGCATGCAGGGAATATTAATAAGGTTAAAGGGGTTTCTGGGTGTAGCAATTGGGAGGTTTGACTGGCTATAACATGGGGGGCCGGGGTTTGGAGATATGTCTCCAGCGACTAGGAGAAGGAGGATCGAAAGAGTGAGCAGATGGTTAAGTGATTTGTGAGAGCGTCTCTTGTGTTGGATGGTGGGACTGAATGGATCTGTGCTGTTAAGCAATGTGAATAGAGCATGAGTGCTATACATAGGAGAGGCAAGGACAGAGGGGCCGATATGGATGGAGTGTTGAGAGTTAATGCGAGGGCGGTGAATGTGAGTGAATGCAGCAGCCAGAATATAGATTATACAAATAAATATGGTGAGTATTTGTGCTGTTTCAAGTGAATATGGATTAGATTTAGTTTTTCTTACCTGTCCCCTGCCCTGTCTAACTGCCATGTTATAACTGCCGAGTACTTAGAAAAAAAAGTACTTTGAATAAAAAATACACGAATAACAGTGCACGAATGCACCCCTGCACGAAATAGAGGGAAGGGCCTATAACTCTGTGCGCTGTGCGTTGTAGTAGTCTACATTTCTGTTCTATTTAGTATTTTGGGGGATAGAGAAAGGTACAGTGAGTGACATCTTTTATTGATAATGTCAGGAAATGTGCGCTTGAAATTTTTCCAATGCTGTCAAACCACTTGAGGAAATACTCTTCCTACAGTTTTTTTAGGAGGTTTCAATTCTCTGAAGCAGTTTTCAAATATTTTTTTTCCAAAGCCTTTTTTTTGTAGTCTTTTTGTTGAACAGTGCGCTGTTTGGAGCAGATTCCATCAGGATCTATTACAATGCAGTGACACACACTCTTTTTATCTCATTCAGGGATTTTTCAAAACGTGAAGCGGAACAAAAAAGCTCGAAAGACTGAACTTGTGGACAGCAAAATAAACAGGAAGAGTCTTTCAAACATCTGAGCAATTTTTCAAGGTTGTTTTTAGAAGCAAACCCAATCCAAAAAACAAAGGTGCACATAGCCTAATAGCTATGCTTTGTAGTTGTCGCTCCTCATCTGTTATCTATGAAGAAATCCAATATAATTCTGAATAAGAGAAAATGGTAGACGTCGAATAATACAAGCACCTACATGACCTGGCTGATTGGTGCTTGCCCTGTTGGTGCCTTATAGGGATCAATTCTTTATGAATCAGAGGTACAAACAGTATCAAGCATCTGTTGATCACTAGGTGATATAATGCCTCTATCAAAGGATTATTTTGTACTGTTTTATTGTGTATGAGATTATTTTTTTTTGCGAGGCATGTTATTATAATTTGCAAAAACTCCAAGAATTCTTTCCCCGAGAATGAATGCAAATGCCAGGTCTGCCTAGCAGAGGTCATTTAATATTCATTTGTAAGTCTAAATCTCTTGCGCTCTCCATAATTACCAATCAGTTTTACATGAAGACTAAAATTAAGACCCATTATTTTAATTTAGAACAGAATTAAATGGATTAATTAAACATGTAGAAGGGGCATCTTCAGCCAAACAGATCCTTCCGATAGCAAGAAAAAGCGAAAACAATTAGGAAATCACAAATAACCTCAGAGTGTGCGTACCACATATCATTGTAGACCCGCTAGAAACGGAAAGCAATTATAGGATTTTATTAAGAGTGAATGTTTTAATGATGCAGCTTTATGGGCTGTGCAAAGCAGGAAAATAAATTACTTTTTTTGTACTTTTTTGTTCAACAAATCATTAAAAATGAAATTGTTTATTAAATAAAATATAGACCGGATCATTATTCCAGTGTTAGGAGTAAGTGAATCAGTGTTTTCTCGTTAGCGTTATGAGTTGGCTAACCCAAAATAGATTCTTTATCTATTCCTAATCCATGAGTTACACAAATTGGAATCTATATTGAACACCTATCTTTTTGGCGCTCCCATTGATCAGATCTTTGTTAGGGCCTCTTCGTTACAGGAAGTCCCCGACTTACATGCGACTCATAGATAGGAACAAAAGATGTAAAAAAACAAAACTTATACTCACCACATATCTCATCTCTCAGCAGCCGTATTGCTTGCTGACCATTGTTTGGCCCCCTTCTTTCTGTTTTCATGCGCCACATCTCCAGCCTCATCACTAAAGGCAACAACTCCAGCCACATCCTGAACTCGGAGGTCACTGCATGTTGTACGGTCACAATGTTGTGTCATCAAGACGTGTGAAGCAAACTTATGATGTGCAATGGTCTCCGAGGCCAGAAGTCTTTGACTGTGTATTTCAGAGAACAGGGAAGCGGCGCATGGCAGTGGAAAGAAGAGGACCAGATTGTAAACAACAAAGCAGCTGGAAAGGGAAGTGATGAGGTGAGTATTGATAAAAAAAAAACTAATTAATACTTGCCTCTTCAGCCTCCCCACTGTTTGCTGACCGCTGTCCAATCTTCTTCTTTCCACTGTTGCATGCCGCATCTCTGGCCTCTTCGCTACAGGCCCGAACTTCTTGCTTTATCTAGGCCTCAGAAATCATGCACCATAAGTTTGTGGTGCATGTCATGACTTCACAACACTGTGACCTTACAACACGCAGGTACCTGCGAGACCTCTAAGCAGCCGGAAAACCTGACCTATAGGTAATAGGCCAGAAATGCAGCGCAGGACAGCTGCAAAAAAAAAAGAAGACCAGACAGCGGGTAGAGAGCAGCAATGTGTCTAGAAAGATCAGCCATAAGGTGCAAATTAGGTTTTTCCTTCTTGTCTCTAGCAGGTGCTGCACCTGTTTTAACTTACATAAAAATTCATTTTATGAATAGAGATAATAAGCAGGCCCACTGAAGTTCGAGCTCTGGTACGCAACTAAAACTTTATTCAAGATTCCAAAACTATAAGCAAACTTGAACCAGAACCCAACAAAAAAACAAGACCTGAACTTTTGAGGTGAAAAATTCTCTCTCTAACACTTCCCCTTAAATTCCGGTAGAAGTTTGTGTTTGGTGTTAAATACCAGACATTAACTGGCCAGCACGAACCCCAAACTTTTAAGTTGGGGTTCGCTCATCTCTAGTTACGAACAAACCTAAAGAAACTATCTAGTTTATGATTGCTCGTTTATATTAGTCACAGCTCCATACATTTTGTAGAATGCATTGCGATGGGACCACAGTGTCTGATTTCTCCTACTCCTGCACAGTTTAGAAGCACTTCACCTTCACATTAAAGGTTCTTTTAACAGTGCAGGAGTTAATCTGTTTAGTCGAGAGCTTGGAAGTTTTCTTGCATTAAGGCTCTCAGCTGTTCACTGTTGGTCACTCCCCTCTCTTATGTATTCTGGGCCCTGGCAAGCACTCCATACCAGAGCAAGCTTCATTTTGCATGGTCTGGAGATGGTGGTTTGTGGTTGTTGTTTGAGAAGGCATTTGGTGGATTTATCTCAGACTGTTGCTAGTCTTTGAGTGTGTGCTAATCCCCCTCCTTCTCCTACTTTGGTTTTACCCCATCCTGCACTCCCCGGTGTTTAACTCTGTTGTTTGTATAAGTATATTTGTATGCTTGGTATTTTCCTTTTTTCCTGTTTGTATCACCTTGTTAGTCTGGTTGGTGTATTACGGTACACTACTACCCCCTCTTCCCTGGGTGGGGGAAGAATACAGACTGAGGGCAGATTCAGGAGCTAAGGCAAGTTACGTAGCCTCGGCGTCTTCACCATCAGAAGTAATCCAAGGAACAGGGTGAGCTAGGGTGCCCCTAGCGTTAGTGACAGGGGAAGAGTGAGTGGTCCTGGGACACCCGACAACAGAGCCATGACAGTGTTCCTGTGAATCTATCACTGGGGTGATATAAAACACTTAATGGAAAGCAGCAGCTCTTTCTCTCTGCCTCTGTCACTACCTCTACTTCTCTTTCCACCTCCTGCCCGTCCCCTTTACTTTTTTTCTTACATAATCTATAATTTGACAGCTCAATAAGATGGCATCAGCAGAAAAGATTTTGCCTGTTTTTAACCCTCCGTCACATACAATATTCGGACTAACGAGTTCACATACAATGTGCCTGTCAGGCGCCTGCTGGAAAAATACCTATAATATCTAATGTTTGCAATTTCAGTGCTCTAAAAGTGATCAGTGACCTTCATAGGGATGTAATAAAAGAGACTACACATAATCAGTTGCAAAAAAAAACATTTACTTAACATAAAACTAATAACTATGAAATACAAACTTTTCAAAACTCCCGCCAAATAGTCCCCAGTTCGACTCTCTCAAAAAAATGTACAAAGAAAATTTTTGAACACAAACTTAATTTTAAGGTACCTTAAGTACTATTAAAAACATATTCAATCAGAAGTAGATGCTGAGGTTTCCCCAGAAAAGTCACACTTGCAGAGCAAATAGCAAGAATTACACACCATTTTTGCATGTGTCAGGCAAATTGCTTTATGACATTTGAGACATTCATAATTTGAAAGCCTTCTGGTTCCGCTTTCCGTTTGGCAGGTGGTGCAGATGGTGACTTTTCACCATCATCTTCTGGGCGGAACCTTTTGAGCTGAACTTGAAGGCGAGAGGGGATACCGATTGTCTTCACGCTTCTCCTGCGTAGGTCTCCAAGTACTAGTTCAAGGGCCAATTTTTTCAGATACAATCGTCTACGGAGTGGTTCAAGCTTGTTTTCAAGATAAATTACTTGTGAATTTATACCACCCAAATTCAACATTGCAAAAAATATGACCATTGGCCAGCGTTTGATGTTTCTGCTGACGTTGAAAGTGGAGCACATCTGATCTGCTGTATCCACACCCCCTTTGGTGGCATTGTAAAATGTAATTATCTCCGGTTTTTTTTCTGCCCCAGTCCCAGGATCGATGGCAGCATCATCATGAAGTGTTGATAGAAGAAGTACGATTTTTTTGGCATGTGGTACATAGGAAACTAAAGCCTTTCCATTATGGAATGCAAACATACTGCTGTACTGTTGTCTCTCTTTCACACTTACAAACTGTGGCGGCAATTCCCTTTTGTTTTTTCTTACAGTTCCCACATATGACAGCTTCTGAATTTTCAGATAATCAATCAGATCACAACTTGTAAACCAATTGTCAGCTGTAATATTGCGACCCGATCCAAATAAGGGTTCAGCCAGTCTTTTTACAACATCAATGAGTTTGTTGCTCACACAGTAAGGACCTTCTGGTTGTTTTCCTGCATAAACTTCCAGGTTGTAAGTGTAGGTCTTACTGGCATCAACAAGGGCATAAATTTTTATTCCATATTTGTTTGGCTTTGATGGAATATATTGACGAAAGGCACATCTACCACGAAAACCAGGGAGCATTTCGTCAATAGTGAGATTCTCTCCAGGGTAATAACTTTGTTTACAGTTTACAACAAATCTTTGAAATATATCACGAATTGGAGCAAGTCGGTCATGTGTTTTGCGTTCGGTTCGGGTAGTTCTGTCGTCAAACCGAAGGCAACGAATTAGAATCTTGAATCTGTTTATGGACATAACAAGGCTAAATTTTTCAACTCCATCCCCATCTTTACCCCAAAGTTCCTCCAAACTTTGTCTATTTGTCCTATAAGCTCCTGCAAGGTACAGTAATCCAAAAAAAGCACGCAGTTCTATTTCATCTGTGGGCTTGATGGTTCTGTTGCAGATGTACTTGTCCTTTATAATGTCTATATATTGGTTGGTATATGTGACAATAGAGTCCAGAATGTCATCTGTAAATATACTGTTCCAGCATTCAACTGCAGTTTTTGCATTACGTGCAGTTCCTATTACTGCAGGAAGGTGAGTAATAATGTTTAAAGGTTCCCTACGTTTTTTCTGGAATGGCTTCTTGTTCCATTTAGTATTTTTATCTTTTCCAATATAATATGATCCAACTTCTTCATCCTCACCACTGTCACCATCTTGCTCTGTTTCAGAATCCAGGACACATTCTTCCACCTCATCATGAGAATCAATCTCACTTTCCTCTCCTAAATCCTCATTCAGTGTGAGGTCTCTATCATCTAACAGCATGTTTGTTACTTCCTCAACATCAAGTTGTTTGGATAAATTGTACATTTTCCTCTCCATTTCAGCAGATAATCTGAAGCAAGAGAAGGAATATGTTAGGGAACTACTGTATATGCCTGAGCAGCACACTTTCTTTTATAAAATCTCCCTTATTTCTATGAATTATCCTCACATTTTGTGCTATACATTCATAAAACAAGCTAAATAAACTATTGTGATCAATAAAAACATAAAATACCAACCTTACTGAATGTGACGTATTCACATACAATGAGCCTGAGAGATCTGTGCAGCTACAGTGGGGCAAAAAAGTATTTAGTCAGTCAGCAATAGTGCAAGTTCCACCACTTAAAAAGATGAGAGGCGTCTGTAATTTACATCATAGGTAGACCTCAACTATGGGAGACAAACTGAGAAAAAAAAATCCAGAAAATCATATTGTCTGTTTTTTTTATCATTTTTTTTGCATATTATGGCGGAAAATAAGTATTTGGTCAGAAACAAACAATCAAGATTTCTGGCTCTCACAGACCTGTAACTTCTTCTTTAAGAGTCTCCTCTTTCCTCCACTCATTACCTGTAGTAATGGCACCTGTTTAAACTTGTTATCAGTATAAAAAGACACCTGTGCACACCCTCAAACAGTCTGACTCCAAACTCCACTATGGTGAAGACCAAAGAGCTGTCAAAGGACACCAGAAACAAAATTGTAGCCCTGCACCAGGCTGGGAAGACTGAATCTGCAATAGCCAACCAGCTTGGAGTGAAGAAATCAACAGTGGGAGCAATAATTAGAAAATGGAAGACATACAAGACCACTGATAATCTCCCTCGATCTGGGGCTCCACGCAAAATCCCACCCCGTGGGGTCAGAATGATCACAAGAACGGTGAGCAAAAATCCCAGAACCACGCGGGGGGACCTAGTGAATGAACTGCAGAGAGCTGGGACCAATGTAACAAGGCCTACCATAAGTAACACACTACGCCACCATGGACTCAGATCCTGCAGTGCCAGACGTGTCCCACTGCTTAAGCCAGTACATGTCCGGGCCCGTCTGAAGTTTGCTAGAGAGCATTTGGATGATCCAGAGGAGTTTTGAGAGAATGTCCTATGGTCTGATGAAACCAAACTGGAACTGTTTGGTAGAAACACAACTTGTCGTGTTTGGAGGAAAAAGAATACTGAGTTGCATACATCAAACACCATACCTACTGTAAAGCATGGTGGTGGAAACATCATGCTTTGGGGCTGTTTCTCTGCAACGGGGCCAGGATGACTGATCCGGGTACATGAAAGAATGAATGGGGCCATGTATCGTGAGATTTTGAGTGCAAACCTCCTTCCATCAGCAAGGGCATTGAAGATGAAACGTGGCTGGGTCTTTCAACATGACAATGATCCAAAGCACACCGCCAGGGCAATGAAGGAGTGGTTTCGTAAGAAGCATTTCAAGGTCCTGGAGTGGCCTAGCCAGTCTCCAGATCTCAACCCTATAGAAAACCTTTGGAGGGAGTTGAAAGTCCGTGTTGCCAAGCGAAAAGCCAAAAACATCACTGCTCTAGAGGAGATCTGCATGGAGGAATGGGCCAACATACCAACAACAGTGTGTGGCAACCTTGTGAAGACTTACAGAAAACGTTTGACCTCTGTCATTGCCAATAAAGGATATATTACAAAGTATTGAGATGAAATGTTGTTTCTGACCAAATACTTATTTTCCACCATAATATGCAAATAAAATGTTAAAAAAACAGACAATGTGATTTTCTGGATTTTTTTTTCTCAGTTTGTCTCCCATAGTTGAGGTCTACCTATGATGTAAATTACAGACGCCTCTCATCTTTTTAAGTGGTGGAACTTGCACTATTGCTGACTGACTAAATACTTTTTTGCCCCACTGTATATCCTCTCCCCTGAAGCTCTGAAATCCAACTGTGATATCAGGTTTCACAGACCTTCAAGAGACAGGAGACTACCTGGAGGGAGGGGGTTTCCTCACAATCTGGTGAGGAAGGAGAAATGAAAGTAAAAGAGAAGCGCCTGTCAGATCAGTTGTATGTGACGGAGGGTTAAGAGTGAAAGATGAGTATGGGAGATAGGGGACAAGATGAAGTGACTCATAGGTGGAGAAAAAAGCAGATGTCTCCAATACAAAATATTGCAAAGTGTGTTAAATTCATTTGCCCAACTGTGACTATTTTAGAAAATTTATAAGATTGGTTAATTTCAAATTTGTTTGAAATTCAGCCACATTTTAAGAAAAAAATATATTATGCTAAATATTAATTAAAAAGGTTTTTTACTTTTGTAAATCTGTAATGCAACCTTCAATGGATCCAGCATCAGCTCTCCACCGCTGCTCGGTGGCCAATGTAGACAACATGGCTTGGCCAATATAGACAACATAAGCCGCTGAGCTCAGTGATTGTCTGCAGTGGTGATGTGAGCTGTTTACGTGATGTCATCCTTGCACCCAAAACACTGAGACCAGAAGAGTGGTGGAGAGTTGATACTGGACCTGGGAAGGGATCTGATTTTGTTATTTTATATTACCCAAAACATTTGGAGTCCAGTTTTTCAAAAGAGGTAAACCCCTATAACAGCAAAGTGCTTAAATAGAAATTAGGTTCGAAATAAAAACATTTTCAAAGCACAAAACAGGTTTTTTTTCTTTGCATCATAAAATTGTTTGCAGATTTATTTTCCGTGCAGAAACAGATAAAACTCCACCTCTCTTTTAATGAGTATTTTATTGTCAGTGTAAATTTGTCTTGATGGGAATTTTTATCTTGGGAACCTTGAATTATGTCTAATCTAGATGTTTGGAGCAAGCTCGGAAGATTCCGCACCATTTTAGCTGTGAAAATGGCTCCTTCTGGCAAACTGAGAGCAATTGAAGTTCATTTTAATTAGCTGCCTTCTGTAAATATGCCATTAGTCTTTTAGCTCAGTGCAGCAGTTATATTTGCAAGGAAACAGATAGCAATAATTATATGGGAACGTAGTTAGTCAGTATTAGTTAATGATGGATTGTAATTACTGTAGATGCCGTGCAAGACAAGCGCTGTCTCATGTTGTGGGCTGAAGATTTACGTCTGTGTAATTCACACGTGAAAGTAATGTGTTAGTGTATTTCACTAACAATGAGCCTGAAGGAGTGATATTAGGCACCAAAGCCGACTTAGTTCATCCTTGTATCATTTATTAGTATAAATTGGAAACTAAAAAAACAAATATATGTAACAATAATCAGAGTTGGTTTTAAGACTGTAGCCAAATAATATCCAACCACAATCGTCATTTACGATCATTTTTATGCAACCCCTCCAGGTCCGCCCCCATTCCGATCTGGCGGACACAGACAGAAGAGGACCCCTGTGCAAGAATAATATATGGACCCTTTGGCATCCAATAACTCATCATACTGCACTATTCCACCTTCTTTGGAGCTGGATGTTGACCCCTTTACCTCTTGCGCCATTGTGCAGCTGCAGAGGTTGCATCGATGATATGCCAACCCCTAGCTCATTATTATTAAAGAGAAACTGAACTATTGATGCTTTTTTTCAGACATGTGTGCCCTTTCAAATGCAAGTAGATCGGTGGGGATCTGAGTCTTGAGACCCCCACCGAACGGTCCTAAAATGTTATGATGTGTAGGCAGGTCAGGAGACAGGAGCACACAGCTCCTGTCTGAGCGCGTGCATACAGTAGAGTATACTCTTCATGCACACTCAGACAGGAGCTCTGTGCTCCTATCTCCTGAGCTGTGCACATCTCAGGAATTTATAACTGATCATAGGGGAGTCTCAAAACCCAAATCCCTATGATCTGCTTGCACGCATCTTGGGGGAATTGAGCAATCAGTGGGGGTCTGTGGATCGCCATGGATCTGCTTACAATTAAAGGGGCATGTATATATAAAAGTGTACTAACTTTTTACTTACTCTTAACAATACACTTTATATATGTTGGTCGTCAGCAATCTCCCTGTTTTCCCTGTAAACAAGCATGCTCGGAGCCATAGAACTTGCATGCTTATGGCATAGAGAGACATAGACAGTTTGTTTTATTTTGGGGGGAACTTTTTTTATTACAAAATCTGTTGTGATTATAAGCCTATTTGCCCAGTGCAATCCATTTTGCTTCTACAGAACACTATATCGCTTGTGTTGATAAGAGATGAAATAATTTGTTCGTTTTTTGTCCCCAAATATTTTTTGCCATATCCGTGCCATATTCGAACACTGTTCATGCCGAATGTATGTTTAATGATCGGTTCCAAAGATATTCGGAAATTTCTACTCCCACTGACTTTAATGAACTACCTTGCCCTTATCCATTTTTGCCTTCTCGTTTTTCACTCCCCTCCTTCCCGGAGCCATAACTTTTTTATTTTATTATGGCCATGTGAGGGCTTATTTTTTGCGAGACAAGTTGTACTTTTGAATGACATCATTAGTTTTAGCATGTCGCGTACTACAAAACGGAAAAAAAATTCCAAGTGTGGTGAAATTGCAGAAAAAGTGCAATCCCACACTTGTTTTTTGTGTGGCTTTTTTGCTAGGTTCACTAAACGCTAAAGCTGACCTACCGTTGTGATGCTCCAAGTCATTACGAGTTCATAGAGACCAAATATATCTAGGTTACGTTTTATCTAAGTGCTAAAAAAAATTCCAAACTTTGCTAAAAAAATAAATAAAAATATTGCGCAATTTTTCATTGCCCGTAGCGTCTACATTTTTCGTGATCTCGGGTCGGTTGAGGGCTTATTTTTTGTGTGCCGAGCTGGCATTTTAAATGATACCATTTTGGTGCAGATACGTTCTTTTGATCACCCGTTATTACATTTTAATGCAATGTCGCGGCGACCAAAAAACCGTAATTCTAGCATTTCAAACTTTTTTCTCACTAGGTTGTTTAGCGATCAGGTTAATCCTTTTTTTAATTGATATATCGGGCGATTCTGAACGTGGCGATACCAAATATGTGCAGGTAATTTAAACTTTTATATTTTTTTTAGTTTTTTCATATTTTTTTAAACTTTTTTTTTAACTTTTGCCATGCTTCCATAGCCTCCATGGGAGGCTAGAAGCTGGCATAGCCTGATCGGCTCTGCTACATAGCAGCGATCATCAGATCGCTCCTATGTAGCTGAATTACAGGCTTGCTATGAACACCGACCACAGGGTGGCGCTCACAGCAAGCCGGCATCAACAACCATAGAGGTCTCAAGGAGACCTCTGGTTGCTATATTGACACATCTCTGACCCCCGATCATGTGACGGGGTCGGCGATGTGCTCGTTTCCGGCCGCGAGGCCAGAAGCGCCGGTTAAATGCCGCTGTCAGCCTTTGACAGTGGCATTTAACTAGTCAATAGCGGCGGGTGAATTGCGATTTCACCCGCCGCTATTGCGGGCACATGTCAGTTGTTCAAAACAGCTGACATGTCATGGCTTTGATGTGGTCTCACCAACGGAGCCCGCATCAAAGCGAGGGTTCTGACCTCCGCAGTAATAGTACGGCGGAGGTCGGTAAGGGGTTAAAGGGGTTTTCCGAAGTCCAAATTAAATTTCACCCTAAATGCTTAACTAATTAATGCCATAATCTCAACAATTTTCTAATCTAAAAATTCCCTATCCTTCCCTAATATTATCTACTGCTTTTCTTTTTTTTTTCCTACTTCCTTTTCAATGGCACTGGGTTTGATAATCCCAGTGCATGCTGGGATACTCAAATGAAGCGTCATCCGTGATGCTCGTTTTAGAAACTGGGCTAGAAAAATAAAGCTCTACGGACATGGAATTTATTCTAAAATTTAATCATAAAAAAGACCAAGTTGATAAAAAGGGTAAAAAATAAACAACCACTAAACATGGAAATGAATGGTAAAAATACACAGAAGACAATTATTTCCCAACTGTCTAACTATTAGTCTACCGGATTTTCTGAATGTTCCAAAAGCAATCTCCCACTGATCTATTCCACTTGTAGCTCAGGGAGCATTGTTAGGCCCAAAGGGGTTGAGTTCACCAATTTTTTATTCTGTGGCAGACTAGGCAGAAGTGGGTGGATTCTGCTGCAGCTAGTTGTTTCACAGCCAGAAATAAGACATTGAGGCGAAGGAACTAGACACAGCTGAGATCCTGAGACACAGATTTTTCTTTATTTTTGTTAGTTTTAATTGCAATATGAGACAACCTAGCAAAAGGAAAAATTACTAGGGTGTTTTTGTTTTTTAATTTTTTTTCATTTGCTTTTGTATTATTTTTTAACTATCTATTTTGAGTGTTCCCTTAAAATGTAGACAAAGTATTATTATCTTTTCCAGATTGTTCATAGTGGGAAAATCTTCTTGTAATAAAGAGATTTTAAGTAACCAACAGTTTTTTTGGCAGAGGACTCAAAAAGATATGTGATAAATCTCCATGCTCTGTTATGCAGCATGAGATTAGATGGTTCCATGGGTCGAACATTACCTAATTATAACCAAATAATACCGTTAAATTAGAAAGTGAATGAAGTGAGCACCATACTGTACGTGGGGCATCCATGGAGCCTATATTCTTCTTAAATCTGATATCTGTGAAACACATTATTAAATGTGATTTCAAAGGCCAGACTGCTTGCTGTATGATTTCAGAACAGAATGACATTATCGACAATTTTAATGCAACCAGCCAAACAAATTACCCTTAATATACTCTGAGCCTAATGAAATTATTTCATTTCATATTCCATTAATTCACTCTCGAAAATGATGAGACACCGCAAGTGCATAATTTGCTTCATTTTACAACATTTCAAAGAATAGCAGAAGTGAGCATGAAATGAAGAACTCTGCAACATTCTAGATTGCTGCATATGTAATCACTGAAGCTCTACTTGTATCGCCGAGATTAAAAAAAAAAAAAAACAACAACTAAAAACTAAAAATAAAAAAGTGGCAACAAGATGTTACATATAATGCAGCCTTAGGGCTTATTCATATATTGTTTTTTTTTTTTTTCACGTAAGTGAAACCCTGTCCCTTTGTTCCACGTTTCACCAGATTTTCATCAGTGTCATCTGAATTTCATCTTTCATCAGTTTCATCAATTTTTCTTGGACGATGGAAAAAGTTTCTCTAGCTTTTGTTATCTATCAATAAGGGAAAAACGGACCTCACCCAGAGTGCTGTCTGAATTTTTCACAGACTCAGACTTTCATTGCCAACTTTGATCCAACGGTCGGATTAGTGTTGGGCATGTCTACACGATTTTGGCCGGACCTCATGATTCACACAGTTATCCAGTACTATTTTCTTTTTTACAATGGGCCTAAAAGCTAACAGGCAGGTAGTAGTTGCTAACTATCTACCTGTTTTACCAAGCTCCGGAAAAAGAGGTCATTGACTGTTCCTGCCGGCAATTCAGTGACTCAATGTCAACAGGGTAGCTCTTCCTCTACTTTGTCGACGGAGCGTGACTGCCGACATCATACTGATTGACAGCCGGCTCCCTGCACCATGACATTGGCAGTCACATCCTGTCAACAGGGCAATGTGGAAGAGAAACCGCTGAACTATCGATGTGATGTCAACAGAAGCCACAGTCATCGGCAGGAGCAGTCTACGACCGCTATGTGCCAACAGGGATTGGTACTAGACACAACAAGCAGGGAGGTAACAACTACCTGCCATTAGTTTTTAGGCCCATATTAAAAGAAAAAAAATGAAATAGTCTTGGATAAACCCTTTAACAATGTGAATGAACCCAAAGCTCTTAGAAGTAATCAGGTTGGAGATAAGAAGATCTTCCGAAATTCAAATTTGGCAGATTTGTCTGAATTTGTCTCGGAAATAGGCTTTGCATAAAATTTATTTCATAAGAAGTAAATTTGCCACAGAGCATAACAAATGTAGGGTTAAAAAATAATATAAATGTAATACTCACATCTCACCTACCCTAACAAGGATATCCCTCATTCTTCAAGACTCTTCAAAGCTATTCTCCCACTTCTTTGTAACCATACAGTACCACTTCTCCAGGTTTTGATCTACAAATATATCAATAATGTGATGAAGGTTTGAAATCAATATTTAGAAACTTTACTTAAAAATAAAAGTTATATGCCTATATTTGCGAATTCTAAATATATAGATTAAACTGCAGTTTTCATGTTCAATTCCCTACTTCAAGGGTGTGTTCACACTGTCTTTTTCCACCATTTTTTGTGAGGGAGAAAAAGCTCTAGCAAAATTATCAAAAGAATGGTCCTAATAGTTTGCATGGGAAAAGGACTCATAGGTTCAGACTTTTGAAGTCTTTTAAACGCTCCAGGCTTTCAAAGACGTCAAATGTATAAGATAAGCAATATGTCCATTCTTCTGGCATTTTCTGTTAAGAAGATGCTCAATACTGTACATTAGAGGATGCCTAGGTGTTTGTATGCAGTTTTGCTCTAAATATCATTAGCAGTTTCTTTATTGTTTTATGGGTTTAAAAAAACGGCAGTGAAAAGATACCAAAATACCGAAATAAAGAGGAAAAAAGTTTACAAAACGCACAGGAAATGACAAAAAAGGCTAAGAAAAGGTACTTCAGATTTACAAAACTGTGCAGAAAAGGAGGGATTCCTGAAGCATCTTCTGCTTAAAAAACATACCCTAAGTCATAGTGGAAAGAGTCTTCAAAGAGATTATCTCATTCCATAGGTCTAAGGGGTAACGTTTCCCTTTGTAGAGACTGAAATGCCTGACATGACAGAGTAAGGAGACTTATAGGCCATGCAATGGTCCCCTGGGAAATTGAATATGCAAATTCCCTCTTCAGAGAGGAAGAGGACTTGAACTCTAGTGCCACCTATAGGAAGTAGCAATCCTAAAAGTCAATATTGACCTTTTAACGAGCTTTCTCATATGACTTAGGATCAAACCAGTCAAACCAGAATATTAATTTGCCGACATTGCACAGCCTATAAGCCTCCTTACCCTGGAATGTCAGGCATGTAACTCACTGTAAAGAGAAATGTTACCTCTTAGACCCCAGTCAGAGGCATCGCATCTAGCCAAGTCAGATTTGCACAGAAGAGTGGGAACATCCCAAATCACGTGTCTGCAACTTGATATTCTGGTTTGGCTTTTATCTGAAGTCATGCAGTAAGGTTCTTTAAGGGACAATATTGACTTTTAGAACTGCTACTTCCCATAGGTGGCTCTAGAGTTCTAGAACTGTTCCTCTCTGCAGAGATAATTTGCATGCTCATTCAGTAGGAAACAGTAAATTCATGCATTATACTGACAGACCTCCGATTACAATGCCAATAGTGTAATGCTTCATTTAGCTTGTCACAGTCCAGCAGGGTAATTGATCATTTTAAGTCATAGATTTCAAGTGGTCAATATTGGTTCCAGCAGCAGGAGACCCTGTGATCAAATAATTATCATGGAGAGCTCATCTAACAAAATTGACCAAACAGGATAATTAGTTTAAAGGGGTTTTTGAAGTCTGTAAAATTGAGGACCTATCCCAAGATTGCAGAAAAAAGAACCCACCATACTCTCTGTAAAAGCACTATTCTCCTTCTGACAAAAGAGCCATCTAAATATGCTAGAAAAAGGACAACAAATTATCAGTAGAAATAAGTGTCGGGTAGAAGTAATGGTGTGTTGTATACAAGACAAATTAGACTAAACTGGGAGCTGTGACGTCATCTCACTATCCAGATTCATCACAAAATGGCCTCGTCATTTCCTGCTAGTGATGGGTAATTCACATCCCTCAAACTTTGATGGAGCTGGAATAGTGAACTTTTTTTGAAACTTGAAATAAACACAGACACAATTATAATTAATAAGACCGCCCTCTTAGTACAGACTAAGCATTCAAGGGGAAAGTAAATGTTTCGAAAACATTTTATTTTTTTAGTAAAAGTTATGTCAGAATAGAGCACTAATAACAGGTATGAATGGCATAAACTCAGGATGGATATAATGTCCTCGAGAACTTGAAAACTAGAATCATTTTAATGTAAGGTCACAAAGAGATTAAAAAAAAATTCATTTTTTTCAAGTATTTTTCTTGTTCTTAACTGTTTTTCCATATAAAGCTCAAAGAAACTGAATATTACTTTTTATGAAAAGACTTTTATGACTATTTCCACTAAACAATGATGAAACTACATAGTTGTGTGTGCTTATTGGCCACTCTCACAAATGATTTTCTGTAGAAAGTTCATACCGTTTTATATATAAAACTTGGAAGCGAAAAAGCACACACAGTTCCAATCCTTTGTTAGCTTCACCTTTTAAGTTTTCTTCTTTTTTGGCAAACTGCCTTTCAGTTCATTATTTTTAGCTTACCTTATTGTGAGGCTGTATTTGGCCCACTCTTCCCTTTGCTCTTTGTATTTGTAAAACGACTAAATTTGTCCACTTTTCATTTTTTTTAATTTGCCAAATTGCGTTGCAATGTTAAAACAAAAGTGGGAAAAAAGATGAGCAAAGTTTCTAAAATCTACTTCTTGGTGATTGATTGAAGCTACATCATTGATCCAATCTAAGCATGGGATGTTAGATACGAGTCATGAAAGCAGCTTCTTGAGACTGGTTAGCAGTATCAGTAAAAACTTGGAACGTTATAGAGAATATGGGAAGTAGGTTGAGAAAAGGAGTAATTTCTTGAGGCCATTATTCTTGATCTTTAAAGGGAACCTTTCACCCCCTCAGGCGTTTGTAACTAAAAGAGCCACCTTGTGCAGCACTAATGCTGCATTCTGACAAGGTGGCTCTTTTAGTTATGCTCCCTGCACACGCTGAAATAAACGCTTATAAAATGTGCCCCCTCATACCGTGAAATTGTCCTGGGGGCGGGTCTTTCCCTTAATTAGACCCAGCACAGCCGTCACTCCGGGCCTGTGCGCGCCGGGTGCCACCTCCTCTTGCTTCATCAGTGTCCCTGGCGCCTGCGCTGTAAGTTCGAAGGGCAGCGCAACTGCGCATGCCCGGAAACAAATACTTACAGCGCAGGCGCCGGGAACGCTAATGGAGCAAGAGGAGGCGGCGCCCGACGCTCAACAGGCCCAGAGTGATGGCTGTGCTGCATCTGATTAGGGGAGAAAGACCCGTCCCTGGAATGATTTCACGGTATGAGGGGGCACATTTTATAAGCGTTAATTTCAGTGTGTGGAGGGAGCATAACTAAAAGAGCCACCTTGTCAGAATGCAGCATTAGTGCTGCACAAGGTGGCTCTTTTAGTTACAAACACCTGAGGGGGATGACAGGTTCCCTTTAAAGGAAAAGAACAATAACCTTGGTATATCCCAAGGTAAATGGGTCTTCTGAAGGCAAATAAACATTTTTCATAAAGTAGATAGAGATCGGTAAATCAGTTCGAGGCAAATTGCACTCACTTTGAATTTTTCAAATCAATTTTCCCAATCCAAAATTCAACAAATTTACCGAATCCAATTATTTTGTCATTTATTTCGAGCTAACACAGCAAAATGGTGGAATTAAGACATTTCTAGATTGTAGAGGGACAGTAAAGGGTGTAAAGTAATATTTAAAATAATTACAGTATACTCATATGTCTATTCACCCAGTTGTCCATTGGCTTCCTAAGACTCAGGTCTCCTGAGGTCTTCCTTCACTCAGGCAATTGATGTCATGATACCCTGATGTCGTGACATTACAACATGTATCATCCGAAGCCTTAATCTAAACAGGAAAGGACCACCATAGAGTAAAAGATGACTAGGAGATTCCGGAACTGGAGGGAGGCTGCAAAGAACTGGGTGGAGCACTATGGTGGTGAGACAGGTGAGAGGGCAGGTGATTGTACAATACTTTTTTTTTTAACCCTTTGATTTATTATACCCTAAGGTCTGGAGAAACCCCAGAACATAATAAGACACATACAATTCACATTAAATTTGAATTTCAGCAAATTTGATCATCATTAGTAAGAGAACAATTGACAGATGGATTGTTGTGTAGAAAGGTGGTTGAAATTGAGTTTGAAATGAAAGTGTTTGTCCCATTGAGAAGACCATATTTTTCTGTACATTATTAGTGTACCTTTAAATTATAGAGGGGGAGCTCCCTCTTGGAATCATCGTAGAACAGGTCTGTATTACACGGACAGCAATTCATTTTAATGTCTGGAATGCAATAACACAATTCCGCTCTGGTGGCCGCTGCAGAAAAAAGTATGGCCAACAGGAACTTCTCAAGCACAATCCATGTGATCACCTGATCGCCACAACTACCTCATTTTAAAAATATAGTTGTCATATAGGAGTATCTAAACAGCAAACTAGTTCTTGATAATTGTTAATCCCGGACAGTGATCTCATTATATACATTAATATGAAAAATAGGCTCAACAGCCAGTGAAATTGATGGCTGAAAGAGAGAATTGATAGAAAATACCCAGCAGCGATTATATGGACAGAGCTGATTCCAACGCAAGCTACCTGATGTGTCTGTGTTCAGCCTCAGGGTGTACAATGATCTTACAAATTCCTGATATCCTAGTGAATCTTTCCTATAGTCAGAAGCGGCATCATTTCATGTCTCCAGCAAATCATGCAAGTTTGTTTTTGATATGTCAACTTTATCGCCATGAGTATATCACAATGAGTATAGGTTCTACACTCACTGAATACTGATATACTGTAGCTTTCAGAGCCTCATATCATTGCATTTGAATTGTTTATAATTTATTTATTTAACTATATACCGGTAATTACATTTATTAGTTGTAGATATAAGAAATTATCATATAGATGCATCTTCAGCAGATTTTATGCACTTTTACCAGTGTTTCCAGTCCTCCTAGTAGCTGAGCATGGGGTCAGAGTGGAGATACATGGGATATGAGTGGAGACACATGGGACAGGATGGGAGAACATATGAGGCAGGTTGGAGACGCATGGGTGTAGAAAGGGAGAACATATGGGAGCCAGGATGAGGGATGCTATTACAGGAAGGGGTCAGGTCATGGGACATTACTAGTGATGAGTAGTGTTGAGCATTCCGATACTGCAAATATCGGGTATCGGCCGATATTTGCTGTATCGGAATTCCGATACAAAGTTCCGATATTTTTGCGATACCGGAAATCGGAATCGGAAGTGTTCCCAGTCATCTTCGGCGTGTGCGGTGCGTATGGTTCCCAGGGTCTGGAGGAGAGGAAACTCTCCTTCAGGCCCTGGGATCCATATTCATGTAAAAAATAAAGAATAAAAATAAAAAATATGGATATACTCATCCCTCCGGTGAACCCTGGCTGTCACCGCTGCAAGCGTCTGCCTCCGTTTCTAAGAATGCAGAAAGTGAAGGACCTTCGATCACATCGCGGTCAGGTGACCGCTCACCTGACCGCTCACGTGACCGTGACGTCATCAAAGGTCCTTCACTCTCTGCATTCTGGGCCCAGGAAAAATCTTGCATTCAGGCGCAACCTATTCTAGTTTTATAGCCTATAATTTGCTGCTGTTTCAGGAAACACCACATGTTTATAGCCACAATGAACAGAAGTCAAAACTTTATTTTATACTGAAGCATCTAATGAGCATCTGCAAAGGTCTTTGTGAAGGGTGGGGGAGAAAAGTCAGTTGTGACATCGCCCATTATAAAATTCTTCGAAGATTCTGACTGGCCACTGGGGCTTTTTAGCTTATAACTTCCTGCTGTTTCAGGAAACAACACATGTACAAAGCCGCAATAAACAGAAGTCAAAACTTTCTTTTATACTGAAGCATATAATGAGTATCTGCAAAGGTCTTTGTGAAGGGAGTGGAAGAAATGTCACTTGTGTCATCGCCCAATTATGATTGCACAAAAATGAAAGTAACACATATAAAAAACTTTATTTAATCATGGAACATAGAAAAGAAAGAAAAGGTAATGAAAATGACTAATCATTTTAGATGGATCAGAGGAAAGTTTAATAATTGAATGGGGTCAAAATAGGGGACCTTACAAAAAATATTCAAATTTTTAATAAGTAGTTGCCTTGAAAAGATAACTTTAGTGAACTTTTTAAGATCAGAAGAGAAAGTAATAAAGGAAACTAATAAGGCTAATTTCACACTAGCGTTCTGAGGAGCTGTGGAGGGCTGTGGACTTCCTCCATGAAGCCCCACCCCCGGCCGCACCTCCGCCGCTAGCTCCGCCTACTTCTGCATGCGGCCTGCATGCGGCCTGCATACCTATCTTTAACATTAGGTATGCAGGTCATGCGGCTGTATGCGGATGCTTCCGCATGCGTCATTTTGACGATGCGGAGAAAAAAAGAAATTGCAACCAGCTGTGTCCTACGCTGGTCGCCGCATCGTCAAAACGACGCATGCGGAAACATCCGCATACAGCCGCGTGACCGGCGTACCTAATGTTAAAGATAGGTACACAGGCCGCATGCAGGCCGCATGCAGAAGTAGGCGGAGCTAGCGACGGTGGTGCGGCCGAGGGCGAGGCTTCACGGAGGAAGTCCGCAGCCCTCCGCTGCTCCTCAAAACGCTAATGTGAAACTGGCCTAAATGATAGATTTTTGCTGGGGCTTAGATATGACAGTGAATGTTTATGTCCCTAAATCTGCTCTTACATTTAATAGAGATGTTAATTGAGGTTTCATGTTCAGTCCTTTGCAACATCACCTTTGGGAGTTCTCTGGAATAACATCGCAATAAACTGTTTTACAAACTTTGGTCCCATTTAGATTGATCTTACCAATTCGTACATAGTCAATGCCCTGAATGTTTCATGACTATTTTCACTATTAAGGCCAATTTGGCTCAGATATTAACCTCAATCGAAAGCACAAAGTTAACCCAATTCTCTAAACAGAAGTAGAAAATTTAGAAGAATAAAACTTATGAAAATTTGGAGATTAGTACCATGATTGATTCCAGTTGAGCCAAAGAAAATAAGAACTAACTTTTAAAACAGAACCAAACCCCTTTGGCTGGTAACATGTTTGACTTTTGGTATCTATGACTTAGACTAGTCAACTAGTCAAACATAATAACCCACTGGTTTCAATTGTCCAATTGACCTTAAGGTACCTTCACACTCAGCGATGCTGCAGCGATACCGACAACGATGTTGATCGCTGCAGCGTCGCTGTTTGGTCGCTGGAGAGCTGTCACACAGACTGCTCTCCAGCGACCAACGATGCCGGTAACCAGGGTAAACATCGGGTTACTAAGCGCAGGGCCGCGCTTAGTAACCCGATGTTTACCCTGGTTACCAGCGTAAAAGTTAAAAAAAACAAACACTACATACTTACCTTCCGCTGTCTGTCCCCGGCGCTGTGCTTTCCTGCACTGACTGTGACCACAGCGGCCGGAAAGCAGAGCGGTGACGTCACCGCTGTGCTTTCCAGCTGGCCGGCGCTCACAGCCAGAGCAGAGAAGCACAGCGCCGGGGACAGACAGCGGAAGGTAAGTATGTAGTGTTTGTTTTTTTTAACTTTTACGCTGGTAACCAGGGTAAACATCGGGTTACTAAGCGCGGCCCTGCGCTTAGTAACCCGATGTTTACCCTGGTTACCAGTGAAGACATCGCTGAATCGGTGTCACACACGCCGATTCAGCGATGTCTACAGGAAGTCCAGCGCCAAAATAAAGTTCTGGACTTTCTGCTCCGACCAACGACATCACAGCAGGATCCTGATCGCTGCTGTCTGTCAAACTGAACGATATCGCTAGCCAGGATGCTGCAACGTCACGGATCGCTAGCGATATCATTCAGTGTGACGGTACCTTTATACGTTTGTAAACTTTTTAGTACTGGTAAAGTAAACTTACAACTTAATGCAGAATCTGCTGTCCCTAATGGCAGGTGCAGATGACCTTTATCTCTCCACTTGGACCAATTATTCTCAGAGGCAAAGCATGCATGCCGCGGTTTTCTTCCTCGGACCACTCGGTCCAAGATAAAAAAAATCAGAGATTTGCACAGCCCCATAAAGTAACATGGGTATGAGTGCTATGTGACAAAATCACGAAAAGCACTTGTCCAATTAAAGCATTATTTTGCACAAGCTCTCAAGGCCATTTATTAAAAGAAAATGAGCACATTGTTTTGTTAGACATATATTTTTGTTAGTTTGGCATTATTTATACTTTTTTCATATCATGATCCTTATTAAAAAATGTAATCTTGGCATTTTCACACTGTCAACTAGGGGTTTTGTTAAACTTGTAATTTTTGTCCTTTCAAGAACAATTTCCAGAAGTTTTGTTATCATTAGAGACACAATTCCATTGACAGATAACAGCTCTATACACCATTTACAATATGTGATGTCACTGCTCCCCTCCTGTATAATGACTAATATAACCTCTATATACAGTGGATAACACTAGATCCTCCATTCACAATACGTGAAGTCACAGGTCACCTCTTCCTCCTGTACAATGACAGATAACTTCTATATTCACAGCTTATATAATACGATCAACCAATCACAATAGGAGATGTCACAAGCCCATTAGAAGCTTCAATAAAAAAGATTATCTTTTGACCATTGTGGCTATGTACACGTGTTGTTTCCTAATACAAAAGGAAATTAGAGTCTAAAAAAGACCTAGTGGCCAGTGTGAAAATGGCAAGATTTCTATTGCTTATTAGTAATAAAGAATGCCATATGTAAAACAAAAGCTTGAATTAAACAAAAGGGCATTTTCTGATAATAGCAATAGCATCCCTTTAAATACAATTAAGGCAGGGTGAGAGGGAATAATGTCTCCATGCAAAATGCTGGCATATCCTTTGCAGTCATTGCATGTTCTATTAATGTGGCCAACTGGAATATATCTTTACAGGAGTCAGAGATATGAAATTTTGATATAAAATTTCCCTGCAAAATTGTTAAATAATAAAATTACTATTCATCCCCCTTAACTACAAATGTGCCTTTTTATGGTGGCCATAGATAGACTTTATCCTACATGTCCATTTTTTATAGCACTGTATAATAAGTCCTGTTCCGGTGGTCTAAAGTCCTAGAAGGGGGGCTCATTCTATCATCCTATTTAATAATTTGATAGGGTCATCAAACTTTTCAGTGACACTATTGCGGGCCGGGTGGTCCTTGCGCAATTTGTTCTGGGGACATAGAATGGAGAGTAGAACTGTCAACTTAGTTAACTTGCTGTTAATGCACACTAAGAACCTGATTCATTTTTGAATGCGCAGCTTATTTATCTTCTAGCGTTTCATGTTTTTTGCCTTTTTTATTTGGAATGTTTTATTGAAAGTTGCCAATTTTGCTGTAAAAATTTGAAAAAAAAAATTACATTTTAATTTTGTGTAAAACCCATGAACAGGAAAGTGACTTAAAAATAAAGTAAATAGAGCCCGAGTCATTACTGCATTTGCAGCCTTTTTTTGGCTTGGCAATGTAGGCGTGGGTTATTTTCAAGATGCTTGAGGCCAATTTATCAATTACATCTTTGTAAATAGTCACAAATAATATTTCGAAAATAATCTCCACCCCTCCTTTGAATAATTTTTCTGCGTGCCTGACATTTTAGCAGAACATTGGACTTTTTGCACTCAAATGGTGCAAAAAAGGCAAAAGACAAAAACGAAAAGGACTTTGTTTAGCTATTTTGTGCAAAATTCATGAACCAAATGCTACATTTGGAAGAATTTGGGGCAAAAAAACATAAAAAAATGCCAGAAGGCAAAAAAAGTAAATGAGAAAAAACAGCAACTTACAAATTTGACACTAAGTGTTGCCCATTTAAAGTACAACTCCAGTGGTTGTTTTTTTCAGCTCTGAAGTGATGCTTCAAATGTAAAGTCCATGCCCTTACTCTCATACTTACCCGCCAGCGTCGTCACCTTCTATTGACTCCAGTCACACGGTGCCGACTTTTTACTGACCGGAAGTCAGAAGTAACAGTCACATGTAGTGATGAGAGCAAGTGCTCATTACTTGAGTTTCCCTAGGGTGCTCGGGTATGCACCGAGTATGGTGGGTGCTCAAGTGACATGTTGAAGTCCCCATGGCCTCAAATTTCACAGCTATTAGACAGCCACAAAAAATGCGGGGATTACCCATGCTTGCCAGGCAAGGTCGAGTGATGAACACTTGTGCTCATCACTAGTCACAAATGATCAATGCAAGTCTATGTGAGCCAGAATGAGGATCCCATAGACTTGAATTGAAAAGTAACCCCCCGGCTCGATTCCGTATATCCCACACTTCCGGAGACCGTCGGGAGCCGCGGTGATAGAAGGTGAAGATGGTGGCAGGTGAGTACAACAATATGGTCAGGGACCTTAGATTAGGAACACCACTCCAGCAATGAAATTAAAAAAAAATAAGTTGGAGTGGTGCTGTAAGTGGTTACATTTTGAGGAATGGTTTGGGGTCAGTTGTGGCACCAATAGCCCCCGACCACGGGTTACAATCGTGGGGTTCTAATGGATTACCATGGCAGGTAAAGGCTTATGTTGCCATCATCTTGGTACTCTAATAAATCCTTGTCTGTACATGGACTTCACATTAGACATTTGTCATTTCACCATATAATAAAGTACTAATATTACTATAATTTATTGATAGTTATACAATTATTGAAAAAAAATATGCATATTAGGTATCAGCATCATTGTAACAACCTGTTTTATAAGTCTATTGCATTATTTAAGGAGGTTGGTGAATAGCGATGAGCAAGTGTACTCGTTGCTCGGGTTTTCCTGAGCACGCTCGGGTGACCTCCGAGTATTTGTTAGTGTTCGGAGATTTAGTTTACATCACCACAGCTGAATGATTTACAGCTACTAGCCAGCTTAAGTACATGTCGGGGTTGTCTGGTTGCTAGGCAATCCCCACATGTATTCAAGCTGTCTATTAGCTGTAAATCATTCAGCTGCCGTGATGAAAACGAAATCTCCGAACACTAACAAATCTCGCTCATCACTATTGGTGAATGGAATAAAGAATGACCAGAACTACGAGAAAACATTTTCTTGCCCACAAGCAACATGAAGTAAGATCAGGCTTCCTCAGAGCAAATGCTTTGGAATGTCAAAGGTTGTATAGCTTGACAAATGACCCGCGAATTTGGAAAATGGGCTCCTTCCCCACTGAGGATTATTTGACAGGTCTTTTCCTATAACTGGCAAGACCTGTCAATCAAACCAAAAGGCGCTACCCAGCGAACTTCTTTCCGAGAGCACAGATTCCTCTCCCATTCCTGGCTCGTTTGTTAAACCATAGTTTTAACTGACAGTTAAGAAATATCCAGGTCTTTAAGGGGTTAATGAACGTTTTACTTTTTTCCTCCAATTTTTTTTTTTTTTAATTAATTCACTTTTTTTTTTACATTATTCATTTATTATATCCACAAACTAAAAAGCTTCGGGAACCATGCAGTCTCCGCTTTTTGCTCCTCAGATTTTTTTTTCTGTACATATGAAATAATTTCCATCACTCGCCCCCCCCCAGTTCATTCTAAATAATAGTGCAAATTAGACCCCGTCTGTGCGCTCTCTGGATCCTATTGAGTTTTAATCCACTTGAAAACAAAATATTCTATAAATAAATTATAACAATCATGGGCACATGTCCAGGGTCATTGAGCTTTTTGCTGTTTTGTCATGTTCTGAGTGCAGCTTGATTACGAAATCCCGGTGAGTTTCATTATTTCAATGATGCGACCTCTGACCTTCACTTTATAGGACATATAATAGTGGCAGGGACGTACAGAGACACCTTTGGTTGTTTCCATATCTTGACACCCATTCATTGTGCAGCTCCTATACATTATATCATTGAATTGTAAAATAGCATCTTTCATTTCTTGTTTATTTGGAAACACAATTATTTCTTTTGCTTCGTACAAAATTGTGGCTGCGGGGGAATGGAATCCTATTGCAAAACTAATGTAGCAGAGATGAAATGAAGGAGTGGGTATCCTTTTTAATCCAAAGTTATATTACTGGGAAGAAAGTATAATGCAGATGTGTAATAAATGCAATTATGCCGTGGACGCATGATGCATTACTATGGGATATGAATGGCTTCATAAACAATACTAAACAATATTCTATCACATTGCCACAACATTAGGCGAGATTTATGGAATGCTATCACAATATGCAAACCACGAGCCATCTTTTCTTCAGGCAGGAAATAGCATGTTAATGTTGCAATGCTTCCTCTTATTGCTCACTTGGTGAGGTGTGTTCGCTGACGGAAGTGTGAAAGTAGCCTAAGCAGCTTGGTACAGCAGAGCCGAGTAGGTAGTCAAGCAGCTTGATACAGCAGAGTCGTGTAGGTAGTCAAGCAGCTTGATACAGCAGAGTCGTGTAGGTAGTCAAGCAGCTTGGTACAGCAGAGCCGTGTAGCTGTCAAGCAGTTTGGTACAGCAGAATCATGTAGGTAGTCAACCAGATTGGTACAGCAGAGCCAGGCGTAGAGAGTCAAATTGGTACAGTGGTGTCATGTAAGCAGACAGGCACCTTGGTATAACAGAACCGAGTGTGCAGATAGCACCTTGGAAAAATAGAGCTGAGTTTGGAGACTGGCACATTGATATGAAAGAGACAAGTGTTCAGACCGCACTTTAGAACAGTAGAGCTGTGCTGGCAGACAGGCACTTTAGTATAGGAGAGCTGAGTGTGAGGAGCGCACCTTAGAACACTAGAGCCATGTTAGCAGACAGGGACCTTGGTATAACAGATAGTGCAGGAGAGTTCATCAGGAAGGCATACTTAGTCAAAATACTTGATAGCCAGCATGTGCCGAACGACCAGAATACTCAGTCGGGATGCTGTGGCGGCTGAAAAAACCAAGGGAGAAATATCAATGGTAACCTGAGGTGCTAAAGAGCCACGGAACCTGGCTGACGGAAAAGGAAAACATAGAGCATAGTACTGGAGCCAGGACAAGTAACACTGCTTCTGAAACTTATAATATATTGAAGCCTAAAATACCTTCTCATTTTCAGATAAGGGGCGGCATGGTGGCTCAGTGGTTAGCATTGCAGCCTTTTTAGCTCTGGTTCCTGAGTTCAAATGCCACCAAGGACCACATCTGCAAGGAGGTTCTATGTTCTCCCCGTGTTTGCGTGCATTTCCTCTGGGTTCTCCGAATTCCTTCCACACTCCAAAGACATACTGATAGATTACTTAGATTGCGAGCCCCAATTGGGACAATGATGGTAATATATGTAAAGCGCTGTGGAATTAATGGTGTTATTTAAGCACAGCATGATAAATTAAAAATAATATAACATCTGCGTCTCTGCCGGACCTAATTTTGTCAACATAGGAATTCACTTTCTTGTGCTGGCAATTACCCAGAGCTATTTGTGAATGATGTTGGTCAAATATTTATTTTTATAGCAAAAGCAACCCCCATACCTGAGAAGGGGTCCAGCATAGCTACAGAAATGAGTAGTCAGCCCCCTCCATGCACCGTCAGTCCTGTATCCTTCACAAGCCAAAAGAGGAGCTGTCAGGGTCCAAGACTGGAGCTCCCAGTGAAAGTTTGGAACACTTTTCCACACCAAGTAAGACTATGTTCACACATGCTTTTAGAATTCATGAAACAAAGCGATTCATGTAAGAAATAGAACTGTCAGATGAAGGACATATACAGTATGACGACAGAAGGACCATAATAGGATCAGTTGCATTTCCATTAGGATTGTTCATTATTTTACTGGAAAAAATGGCGCAGCATGCTCAAACACCGGTGTGGAGCTAGCCTAAGTTTCAAAACATATTGGACAATAAAATAGGTTTTTATTTCTGCCAAAACTAAACCTAAGCAACAGCTAAGTGGCCATAATAGGAAAAGTCCTACAAGTGGGAGTGAGGGTTTAACTCCAGAAACTCCAGTGAAACCATTGACAAAGAGGCCACATTTTTCACTGTCCTCTTTGCACAGCGATGCCCTAATCCACACTCTGTGCAGGAAACCCAAACACAGCTCTGCTCCAGTAAATGAGGATATCACATTTTCTGCACCACGGTAAAATAAAATCATCACTGTGCAGAGACTATTTATAAGGGAGCAGAAGCGCTAGTTAACTTTGTGATTGTGAAATCTTTGATTTATGAGGTGCCTCATTTTTGCAGTGGAAAGAAAGGACTTTTGGGAGATATTCAAAAGAAGTAGAGAGGTGCAGCTTTTATTTCTTCAAAACAGCTTAAAAGAAACTTGTCATTGTATTTTCTGCTCATAAACCATCACCAGTGTGTAGTTCCTGACTGCAAAAGGCTTTTAAAGATGCCACTTTGAGGCATGGTGTACAGGGCTTGACCCTATTTATGCACAGCACATGTGTATTGTCTTGTCTCATGAAAGTCAGGCCTGTGGACTTCATGACTTTCAGGAGAACGGGACCACCCACATGACTTTTCATAGCAAACAACATGGATTACTTTACACTCTATGGTCCAAACAGACAGTTTAGACTGAAGCATCTTTACATACCTACTTCCAATATGGGTCCAATCCAGGTAGAGGAGAAGGCCTGGTGGCCATGGTGGAAGAGGAGGACATAGCGGTGTTTGGGGTGTTCAAATATGGTGTAAGTCCAGGTAGAGGAGAATGCATGGTGGCCATGGTGGAAGAGTAGGGCATAGTGGTGGTTGGGGTGTTCAAATATGGTGCCAGTCCAGGTAGAAGAGAAGTCGTAGTAGCCATGGTGGAAGAGTAGGGCATAGTGGTGGTTAGGGTGTTCAAATATGGTGCCAGTCCAGGTAGAGGAAAAGGCGTGGTAGCCATAGTGGAAGAGTAGGACATAGTGGTGTTTGGGGTGTTCAAATATGGTGCCAGTCCAGATAGAGGACAAGGCATGATGGCCATGGTGGAAAAGGAGGACACAGTGGTGGTTGGGGTGTTCAAAGAGCACAGAGCTATAACCAAGGGGTCAATTTGAGCAGCACTTTCAACATGGAGGCTATCAATATAATCAGTCTGGTTTTGGACAAGGAAGATACTATACCAGTTGGGTTTATTTTAGATATGGTTATAGTAGAGCTCAGGAAATAAGAGTGAAACATGAATCGGAAAAGAACGGATCATTACGAAATGTAAGCGCCATAGTTACAGATGTAGTCACCTTAAGATTGAAAATGTTTTCAATTCAAAAGGGATATATTCCCAACTCGGTCAGTCTTGGCTAAGACTATGTGCACATTGCGTTTTACCCTCATGTAGGTGGCTCTGTTGGGGCTTACGTCTGAAGCCCTGGAAAACGGGATTTGGATATTTGTGTTGATAGGTCCATTGACTTTAAAGTAGCACTACCATCAAAGTTTTTATCCTTTTAATATATTGCAGTTATCATATAGCACTGTGTACTTACAATTGCTCATTTGCCTTTCTACCCAGGTAATTCTTCTCTTTTCCATTAAGTCTATGGTATCACATGATTAAAAGCAGAATCCTTCTAAGCTCTATGCAGAAATGGAAAGTCTCTTTACCCTGCATGAGTCATCATTAGAACTACAATTCTACATCACTGAAGTTATTGGCTGCTTAGCTCTACTTCCTCTTCAACTCCTGACCCGGTTGCTCTGCTCCTCCCCCCTGCCGGGGACTTTGCAATGATTGGAAGGAAACTACGGTGCCAGAAAAAAACAGGTGTGGCACTTTTTTTTATAAGACAACAACCATATTTTTCTAATCTTAGAAAGTTTATTTAAGCCAACATTGCATCCGCTGTGCATTTTTAAAAGCTTTTGCAAAGGAAACTAGAGAGAACCGTCAAACCCACTGATCTCCTGGACATTTTTATATGTAAACCCAAGACTTTCTATCAGCCAAACATGAGTGGTTCATAAAGCTAATAGCAGCATCATGGAAAAGTGATGGCGTACCGAGGATAGCAACACTGTATAATGAGAAAGCCTTTTGTTATTAGAGAGTCCTCCAGACAGGGAATACATCACACGCGCTCCGCGGTTGTTTAGATCCACAAATGCGCTGTAATTTTGCTTTATTTACTAATTAAAGTTTAGTAATAAACTCAATTAGCCGCTATGTGATGTTATTTCTGACCTTGTGTCGTACTGCCGCAGGACGTTCCTGAAATTGGGTCCACGTGTAGTCATTTATCATTGCCACTGAAATGATCTTTTACGCAGGTAATTTAGTTTAATCCATTACGCTATTCTGTACTGTACGCAGCTCCGGGCTGTTGTTTTTATGATTAGTGATTACAGAAAATCATCTGCTTTGTCAAACTGGAAAGTATCAGAACAAATCCTTTATTCAATTTAGGAAGTTTTTGTTAACAGAAGTTAAAAAATTATACAGGTCCTTCTCAAAAAATTAGCATATAGTGTTAAATTTCATTATTTACCATAATGTAATGATTATAATTAAACTTTCATATATTATAGATTCATTATCCACCAACTGAAATTTGTCAGGTCTTTTATTGTTTTAATACTGATGATTTTGGCATACAACTCCTGATAACCCAAAAAACCTGTCTCAATAAATTAGCATATTTCACCCATCCAATCAAATAAAAGTGTTTTTTAATAACAAACAAAAAAACCAACAAATAATAATGTTCAGTTATGCACTCAATACTTGGTCGGGAATCCTTTGGCAGAAATGACTGCTTCAATGCGGCGTGGCATGGAGGCAATCAGCCTGTGACACTGCTGAGATGTTATGGAGGCCCAGGATGCTTCAATAGCGGCCTTAAGCTCATCCAGAGTGTTGGGTCTTGCGTCTCTCAACTTTCTCTTCACAATATCCCACAGATTCTCTATGGGGTTCAGGTCAGGAGAGTTGGCAGGCCAATTGAGCACAGTAATACCATGGTCAGTAAACCATTTACCAGTGGTTTTGGCACTGTGAGCAGGTGCCAGGTCGTGCTGAAAAATGAAATCTTCATCTCCATAAAGCATTTCAGCCGATGGAAGCATGAAGTGCTCCAAAATCTCCTGATAGCTAGCTGCATTGACCCTGCCCTTGATGAAACACAGTGGACCAACACCAGCAGCTGACATGGCACCCCACACCATCACTGACTGTGGGTACTTGAAACTGGACTTCAGGCATTTTGGCATTTCCTTCTCCCCAGTCTTCCTCCAGACTCTGGCACCTTGATTTCCGAATGACATGCAAAATTTGCTTTCATCAGAAAAAAGTACTTGGGACCACTTAGCAACAGTCCAGTGCTGCTTCTCTGTAGCCCAGGTCAGGCGCCTCTGCCGCTGTTTATGGTTCAAAAGTGGCTTTACCTGGGGAATGCGGCACCTGTAGCCCATTTCCTGCACATGCCTGTGCACGGTGGCTCTGGATGTTTCCACACCAGACTCAGTCCACTGCTTCCTCAGGTTCCCCAAGGTCTGGAATCGGTCCTTCTCCACAATCTTCCTCAGGGTCCGGTCTCCTCTTCTCGTTGTACAGCATTTTCTGCCACATTGTTTCCTTCCAACAGACTTACCATTGAGGTGCCTTGATACAGCACTCTGGAAACAGCCTATTTGTTGAGAAATTTCTTTCTGGGTCTTACCCTCTTGCTTGAGGGTGTCAATGATGGCCTTCTTGACATCTGTCAGGTCGCTAGTCTTACCCATGATGGGGGTTTTGAGTAATGAACCAGGCAGGGAGTTTATAAAAGCCTCAGGTATCTTTTGCATGTGTTTAGAGTTAATTAGTTGATTCAGAAGATTAGGGTAATAGGTCGTTTAGAGAACCTTTTCTTGATATGCTAATTTATTGAGACAGGTTTTTTGGGTTATCAGGAGTTGTATGCAAAAATCATCAGTATTAAAACAATAAAAGACCTGACAAATTTCAGTTGGTGGATAATGAATCTATAATATATGAAAGTTTAATTGTAATCATTACATTATGGTAAATAATGAAATTTAACACTATATGCTAATTTTTTGAGAAGGACCTGTATAAATATTTTTTTATTTATTTATGACACATTGGTATTTCCACATTGATAATTTCCACCATTAGTGGGTGATAAAAGGCAATGGTCAACACATGGCAATTTTGATCTTGTCTGTACAGTAAAGAAATAAGCTATAAAATGAAAACTATTGAAATAAACATTAATTATTTTATTACAACAGAACCTGCCAAGGATTGGAAAATATTAGGCAGCGAATACGCAGTCAATTCTTTACGCTGATTGATTGCAAGAAGAAAAAAATGGGCAAGCATATTGATCTGAGCGACTTTGACAAGGACCAGTTTGTGACGGCAAAATAAAATGGGACTACCTTCAATAATTATCAATAACTTCAAAATGGCAGCTCTTGTGGGTCCACTGGTTAATACCTACCAAGTGTGGTCCAAGGGAGTACAACTGATTGATGGCATTATGAGTGCCAAATCTACTATATAATTGTCTAAGGGTCACTTCGGTCTTTCTGTCTGTCCTTCTGTCTGTCACGGATATTCATTGGTCGCGGCCTCTGTCTGTCATGGAAATCCACGTCGCTGATTGGTCGCGGCAAAACAGCGACGACCAATCAGCGATGGGCACAGTCCGGAAGAAAATGGCCGCTCCTTACTCCCTGAAGTCAGTGTCCGGCGCCCGCATACTCCCCTCCGGTCAGCGCTCACACAGGGTTAATGGCAGCATTGACCGCGGTGTAACGCACTCGGTTAACACTGCTATTAACCCTGTGTGACCACAGGAAAGAGCGGCCATCTTCTTCCGGACTGTGCCTGTCGCTGATTGGTCATGGCTGTTTTGACGCGACAATCAGCGACGTGGATTTCCAAGACAGACAGAGGCCGCGACCAATGGTCCCCAGAAAAGTGGTGAGTGATGTGATAGACATGAGCAGACATCCACTGCTGCATGGGTGTGATATAGCTATGTGTGTGTAATTATATATGTGTACTTATCTATGTATGTGGGGCGCCCCCAGACACAGGGCCACGACTTCTCGGTACCGGGCCTCTCTGGTTCGGTTCTGAGGCTGTCACGGTGGCTAGACCCGGTCCGCGACCCTGCTAAGGGGCGTCCAATAAAAGGTGATAGGAGTCTGTCAAGGTTTCGTGACGCCACCTGTGGTGTTCGGTCAGGGTGATCGATGCTGCTGTGGGGTCCACTGGGGTGATGGAATGGCAGCTGGATGGTATACCTTCCCACAAGGTGTAGTATGTCCCCAAGGCTTCCCAGTAAGGTGGATGGTGATGGTGTGGGGTGCAGTCAATAACGAGGACACATGTTTGCAGTCTCTTTACCTCTTTCCTGAAGACTTCAGGATCCTCAATCCAGAGCACGCTTAGCAGGGCTTTCTGAGACCGGCCGGTCCGATGGGCACATCCAGAGTTCCCTTTGCAGGTGGAAATCAGTGCCTACCACTAGCGCCTGTGTGTTGTAGTGCTCCCCTGCTGAGCATTCGGGATAGTCCTCACAACTTCTGTTCTTGTTCATTTGTTCTTTCTAATTCTCTCTCGCTTGTTCCAGATGTTGCTAGTTTCTCGTCCCCCAGTATGTTATGGCTAGGATGCACCCGTATGACGGGAAGGCTCGGAGCTCTTCCGGGACCCTAGAGACGCCCCTCTCCACGCGTTGCCCCCATGTCTTTGTAGGAAATTTAAGGTAGACAGCCAACCTATAATTAACTGTCCTGCGGAGTTCGAAGTAAGGCGTAGAGTCAGTTACTTCCGTAGTGTTCCGGCCACTGGCTACACGCCTCAGTAGGATGTTGCCTCGGTCTCACGGCACAACTCCTACTGGTTCTCCTTTGTGCTTGATCTCGTTTCTCACTGTTCCACAATATCCTTCCCTTCGTGTCTCTCTCTCAGGATACCGCCGTGGGGTGTGCAGGCGCGGTTCCGTTACGTTCTGCTCTGTTCGCTAGGCACCTGCCAGGTCCCCACGCATGACAGGGACCCCCCTGTGTCTTCTCCCTGCAACACTCCCTGACATGGGGTGTTGCCTGAATCCAACCCAGTCAGCTTCTGACTAACTTCTTATCCAACCCCTAGTTTTACCAGTGTGAGGAGTGGCCCAATAAATAAAGCCTCTTTCTCCCCCTAGTGGGCGGAGTGTGAAGTGTAATGTGTGCTGGTGATACCTGGTCAGTAGAATTCCTTCAGTGCCATCAGACGTACCATCACTCCCCTTAGCGGCAGAGTGTCATACTGCAACGACCAGATCTCTGGGGCGCTGCATATGGTGATATGTACATATAATATGTGTGTGCATATATCTATGTATGTATGAAACGTGTGTGTGTATTTACATACTCACCTTCCGGATCGAAGCGGCCGGTTACCGATGGTCGTCGTGCGTTCAGGTCTGAAGAGTTCATTGCGGTCTCGCGAGATGATGATGTAGCGGTCTTGCGAGACCGCACGTCATCATCTCGCGAGACCGCAATGCATGGAGCGTCGTGGGGCGTCGTGAGGAGCATCGGTAACCAGTCGCTTTGATCCGGGGGCCAACCGAGGGTGAGTATGTAACTATTTTTATTTTTTGATTATTTTTAACATTAGATATTTTTACTATTCATGCTGCATAGGCAGCATGAATAGTAAAAAATTGGTCACACAGGGTTAATAGCAGTGTTAACAGAGTGCGTTACACCACGGTCAACGCTGCCATTAACCCTGTGTGAGCGCTTACCGGAGGGGAGTATGCGGGCGCTGGACACTGACTGCAGGGAGTAAAAAGCGGCCATTTTCTTCCGGACTGTGCCCGTCGCTGATTGGTCGTGGCTGTTTTGCCGCGACCAATCAGTGACGTGGATTTCCATGACAGACAGAGGCCGAGACCAATGAATATCCGTGACAGACAGAAGGACAGACAGAAAGACGGAAGTGACCCTTAGACAATTATATAGTAGATATTCGAAAGTATAGGACAAGGACGCCGGTGAGGATGCTTTTGGAAAAGGACCACCATCGTTTTCCTGAAGCCTTTTTGCTTGTTCACCGGTGTTGTACTATGGAGGACAGAGAATAAACTTCAATCCAATATTGCAGCCAGCATGCAGCCAGCGGGTCAGGAAAGGGTGAATCAAACACCCGAAAACCCCGCCTCTATGGCTGAAAATTCTTCCCTCCAAATTCATGTGACAGAGTCCCTTTAAATGCTGTTGCAGCCTTTTGATTGGATAGCGTCTAGTTTGTAGACACTTCAAAGAAGTCTCATGCACAAGATTTTTTTTCCCTTTCGGTGTTTTTCAAAACCTGAATTCGGAAAAAAATGCTCCAAAGACTAAACATATGAAATGCAAAGAAGTTTTGCAATAGAAATGAATGTGAAGAGTCTTTCAAGCATTTTTTTTTATCAGATTATTATTATTGGTTTTTAAATGGAAGAGAATACAATCATTAGTTAAGCAATTGTCATGTGTTTTTTAAAGCAGATCCGCACAAAAAATTCTTCAAAAACTCTGTATTCACATTGCCTTTTGAAAACTTTTAGTTTGTTTTTAGGGAATTCATTGTTTTTATTACCTAATTTCTGCAAAAATAGTTTAAAAAACAATGTTTTTCTCAAAAATTATATTGCATTCTTTAAAATTTAAACTTCCTGAAGCTTAAAAATCAGATTCACGCCAACTAAAACTGAGACAGTGGTGCAGACTTACCAAAACTGTCTTTGATATCCACAATGGCGGCCAATAACAGCACAACTTTTATTTTACCAGGGTAAGTTACAAAATGAAAGATGAGACTTGATTGATTTCTAGTACAGACAACAAAGTCCTCCTTTTTGACAGTTTTGACATTTGGTGGGGGGATGATACATGGCAACAACATTTTCTCATTTGGAGGTATTTGAATGAATCCTCTGCAATAAGAAAGTGAAGTAAATAACTTTTTTTTTCTGGAATTTTTCCTTAAAGTTATTGTCCACCTTTTGGGTCACGTTTCTTACTTAGATGCATGCATTAGGTCAAAAGATCATTTTTGCAATTGGATTTCTTGAAAATTTTGCACCGTTTTAACTTTTACAGGCTTTGTTCTTCTGCACATTGATGTTGAGCATGGTCATAAATAAGGGTACGATGGAGACGAACACATTTTCGGTCTGATTGCGATTAAAAAAACCATCGGATCACACCCAGATCAATGTTAGTCTATGGGGTCGTGCCCATGTCCAATTTTTCCTCAGACCGCATCGATCCAAGTAAAATATCACAACTTGTCCCGGTTTGATCCTGTATTCGGTTTACGCATGGAATTCAATCAGTCCGTTTAAACTTTCCAAGGACTAACTGAATGGAGAAGATGGAGTATTGGGGGAGTTTTTTTTATCTCTCCTCCTCCGACATTCCATTCTGGAGAAGATGTAGACTTTTCTTTCTCCATCTTTTCCTCATCCAAGAGAATCACAGTGATGACACTCTCATCAAACTCTAAGCACAGTACTATCAGAGTGTAATTTCCATAATCGACCCGATTCAAACGGATCAGAGAATAAATGGTGCACCTGCCCAAAAACAAATAAAAGAGCTACAAACGCTCCCATCAGACTGTCAGAATGAGCTCACTGATGAATTCCCAATTAATCCATTCTGCAGCCAGCAGTAGACAACGCCACACGGAGCCTATAAAAGGAAAACTGAGAATTTTTTTATAAAACCCAATTACAAAAATGAATTCTTACCTCCAAAACATGCATTTTAGTAACGGAAAAAAAATTCTCAACAAAGGTGGCAATCCTTAAAAAATATATATATTATTGTATGATAAATAAGAATATTTTGAATTTATAAATGTCTGATCTCATGATCACTAATTTAACAGAAGTGCTAAATCCTCAGTACCGCATATTGTATCATTATCATTTGCCTTAGATGTAATTAATTTAAAGCATCATTTTAATCATAATTTTCTAAGAGAACATTGCTAATATCAGTTTGGTTGTGACGCTCAAGGTTGTCAGGTCAATTCCAAGCGTTACTCACAGATGTGAATAGTTAACACATCGGTACAATTAATTAGTACATTTACATCCCATCTGGAGCTCATTACCTTGGTCGTGATGTGCTCTATGGGTCTTGTGATTCTTTTACGAGTCGAAATGAAATGATTTGTAAATGAATTTGGGAAGATATGTTTTGTGTCGGAATGTGACTTCACACTCCGAGTCTAATGAACGGCGTGAAATCGAGAACCAGCGATCTATCATTTATTATAGAAAAGGTTAACAATGGTTTGATGGCAAAAATTTATATCTTCAAAATTCTTGTCTCTTTGTTTATTACGGTTAACGAGAAGCTTAGAGGGAATCGTCACATGTTTCATTTCAGTTTTATTAGTTATATGGAATCTGCAGAAAATAAGTAATGTGTTTGCTCTCTACTAGAAAAGGTTGTAGCTATTTAAGTTCTAGTTTATAGAAAAAAAAAATTCTGGAGACAGCCATGTTGGAAATATTCACTAGCTCCTTGTATTGACAGTGCAGCAAAGTGTCTGTCAATTAACCGATAAAGCCCAAAGTACGTTTCCAGAAAAGCTTAAAGAGGTTGTCCACTACTTTTTTATTTATGCCCTATCCTTAGGGTAGGTGATCAATGTTCCATCAGTCGGGGTCCGATACCCGGCACCCCCACCGATCAGCTATTGTCGGTGTCAGCAACGGTGGCTGCCGAAACGGCTCGATTATGGAGCTGTTCCGTCTTCTGATAGTGAGAGTAAAATAAATGGGATAAAAGGTGGATTAACTCCATGCTGCTTGAAAGATAGAAGTCCAAATGGATATTCAGATGAAAAAGTGGCTTTATTCAACGGGTTTCGGAGTACTATGACTCCTTCATCAGGACAGGAATCAGGAAAGTATATACCTTTTGTGGTTTCCTGATGGAGTCATAGTACTCTGAAACGCGTTGAATAAAGCCACTTTTTAATCTGAATATCCATTTGGACTTCTATCTTTCAAGGAGCACAGAGTTAATCCACCTTTTTATCACATTTTTTTTTCACTCTGACTGGTCACGAGGAGACTAGTGGATCTGCAGCAGCTAATATTTCTATGGGCCTGTGTTTGGGCTCTATCTGGTGAGTAAAATCTGATTAGAGGTATCTCTTAATACCCAAATAAGACCCTATTGCACTTTTACTTTCCTTCCAGCTTTTTTTGGCTTCTGATAGTGGCCACGGCAAGCTACTGCACATCTGCCTCCTTTCCAAATAAATAGCAGGCAGATGTGTAGTACCCAGCCGCTGCCACTATCAGAAGACAGTTTTTCTTAGGCCACGTTCAGTATTTGGTCAGTATTTTCATCAGTGTTTGTAAGCCAAAACCAGGAGTGGGTGATAAATACAGAAGTGGTGCATATGTTTCTATTATACTTTTCATCTGATTGTTCCATCTCTGATTTGCGCTTCCAAATACTGATGTAAAATACTGACCGAATACTGAATGTGTGAATGTGTCCTCATACAAATTCACTTTTTTGACTAGTTGTCCCCTTTTGCATGTTATCACGCTCATGTGAGTGCAGGCTTCATTGCAAGCTCTCTATAAATCTTGCACATGAGCGCAACTTTCCGTCCCACCGGTCATTGCGCCTCTGAAGCCGGGTGTACGCTTCTTAGCTTCATAGGCGCACTGTGAATGTCAGTCAATGAAAATAATCATTAGCAATGTGAGACATGTAGATCAGGAGAGCAGACTGTCAGTCATTACGTGTCTCACACTGGTAACACCCCTTTTCATTTAAAATAAGCTCTGGAGGCAGATTCTCAGGAAGATCTATGTGCGACCCATAGATCTTAACAGCTCAGTTACATATTGAAAATGTTTTTGATTTCTCTGGAATAAGACATCAGATCGCAGATATCAAGGTATCATTTAATTCACTTTGCTATAACTTGTTAGCCCTTATAGACAGCTTAGGAGGGTGACAAGTCCCCTAAAGAGATGATGTCACAGAGACGTGCCAAGCAATTTTTAAAACCTGATGTGGAGCACAGCAAAGGGCAGCGGCTAAAGGGGAAGAGAGTGGATTCCAATCTAGGTGGGATAGGTGAGTAACATCTGTGCTGTAGATAAAATATCATTTTTTATGTATACAGTTACACAACTATGTTAATTTCAGAGCTTTTTTTAAATAACCCATACTTTTGATGAATTGGTGGGTCACCGGTTCCCTAAAAGGACAGAATGTTTGTCATTAGTCTAGATTTCCACTGTTGTCATATTTTCATTACTTGTAAACTTTTCATTCCATTTTCCAAACCAACTAATGGGATTCGTCATCAGCCGAGCAGCTTGTCGGCAATGCGGTCAGGTCAAGTGTCCCATTACAGTCGTGCGCGGATTGCTTTTCTTCTGTAGTGTTTCCCATTTTCTCTGTTCGTCGATAAATCAAGCGGCTCCAATATGCTGCGTGTTTAGGAGACAACATCTGGAGCACTCAGGTGGTTCATCTGCTTCATATTTATGCTAAATTCTTTCGCTTATCAGACTTGTCATCGGAAATAGTACCTTGTAGAGTAAACACATGGTAATCAGTTTGAGCGAGGTGAAACCTTATGCTCGGCTTCTCGTGGCTTAAATATATCCCACAAAACTAAGGCAATGTTATGCAAATGTGGCATCCAGAACTGTTTTGTAATCACGTCTAGGACAATTTTGTTAGCGAAGGTTAATATATCCAACTTGTGGATACAAAAATGACAAAAACAACTCGAGACTTGACCTGCTTCTGTAGCGACCTTGACTCATTGCTTCTATTCTTATAAAGAATTTTAGCGGTAAATGGAGGCAAACCTAAGATAATAATTGATTGAATGATTAAAAAAAAGAATAATCAATATTGCAGATCATGAGCTCATTCAGATATCCAAATTTCTTGTGCAAGTGCTATCTGTGGATTTTGCGATAGCACTTGAACCTGTGATAGCCTACCGGGCCCTTCACGCGCACAAAAAAATTTTGTGGTCCAAGAGATCTGCAGAAAATCGTGGAGACATGTACAATTTTGATCTGAGTGTCGGCTCAAAATCGGCAATGAAAGACAATTGGTCCAATTTTCCAATTTTTTATCGGCTGCCATAATGGAGATGGTGGAGAAACTTTCTTCTCATTATTTCTGTAAGTACGATAAAAACTAATAACACTCAGACCACACTCTCATTAAAGTCTGATCAGAATAATCAGTCCATGTTTCTCGTATGTGGACAAATCAGACGTGAATGAGCACTTGGGTAAACTTTGCTACATCTGTACTGCACGGTTTAAGTTTTTTGTACAATGGGAATGAATGGGCTATGTGGAGCACTCATACATTGACACATGGCCATAACGTGTGTGTATGGAGGGGTGGATGGTCACAGAGGCCTTGGGCAAAAAAAATTGAAAAATAAAAATAAAGTAACTGTACAGTAGCATTGCTAGCACCAAAAATCTGGGGCAGTGCACATACTTTTGTCTAAGTGCCCCCATATCTCTGTCCAAACACTACTTTAAACTCTTGTCAACATAACACCTATAGGATTTTGTACACACTCTGCGTTTTTCTGCATATTTTTTACTCATGGAAAAAATACATTGTTTTACAGAATCAGCAAAGTGAATGAAATTTATGTACGGTAATCTCATGCACATGCTGCTAATTTTTTTTCCTCGCAGATTCAAATCAGTGTCATAAATGTATAATTTTTTTCAGAGTTTTTGCATCATTTTGGAGGAGAAAAATCCTTAAAAAAGCATAAAAACCCACAGAAAAATGCATTTGAAGTGCATAAAAAATGCACATTTTTTTGCAGCATTTTTCCTGCCAGCACTCAAGAAACAAGAAAAATGCGCTGCAAATACTCAACGTGTGCACATAGCCATACAGTTGGATCATGTGATGAAGCAAGGAGCCATAGGCTCCCTCACCCTCAACTCTCTGACCTAAAACGTACATGATTTCAATATCCCGATGCAGATGATACAATGACATCGCTTTTTGTGTATAAGATAGAAGAGGAGTTGAATAGGCTGGGTTATTATCAGCTATTAACTTTCCAATATGGGGTTAATCTGCAGGTTAATAGCATTCTAAAGCTGCCCCAACGAATGCCCGGCTACCGGGAGGAAATTAACTTTATTCCTCCTGGAAGCCTCGGGCTTTCGGTCATGGAGGTGCGGCTTGCACAGTATCGGCACTGCTCAGTACATAGCGAGCGGCGGCTCTTACCATGCCCCGGCACTGACGGACAGCCGAGTCAGCAGTGCATCAGGACAAAGTACAGAGTTAGGGCTCATGCACATGGCCAAATTTTTATCTGAGTGTGATCCAACAGTACATCGGACAGTATTTGCACCAATTTTAATCTATTGGGCTGTTCACATGTTCGATTTATTTTCTTGGACTGAGACAGCTAGAGGAAAAAATCACTCCATCCCCGAGCCAATCTGATATTTGGATCGCACTCAGCCATGCAAGTAAATGACAAAAGACTGACCGTCACTTCCAAATAGACAACTGGTGTGTACAGGTACAAACTAAGAGTAGCCATCTCTATAGATAACTAGCAAATAAAGTTGCCTCTATCTGCTGGGCCTACATGAATTGGCCAAATTATGTGTTAAGTATCTTCACTTTTTCCAATTTTCTAGAGCGGTAATACACTCGAAAGACATATACGTGCGGTCCGATATTATAGGACTGACAGAATGGAGAAGATGGAAAAATTGGTTTCTCCCTCTTCTCCTCATCCGAGAGGATCAGATTACACTATGCTCACACTCTGATCACACTCTGGTCAGAGTGTGATCAGAGTGTGATTTGCATAATTGGCCCGATTCTTTCAGATAAAAGAATAAACCGTGGTCTGTGCCTAGTCTTATAGACAGTCTCTCTGCCACAAAATTGCACCAAGGTGAGGAAAAACAATAGGGCATCCAATGAAACAAGGAGCCCATGCTTTCCGTTAAATTTGTTTAAATGGGACTGTAAAATCCACAGTGAACAATGTTCCTTCCTCTGGTAAAAGATGTTACATTGTTTTATTTGCCAGGAGAAAATTAACTGCCAATAATGTAAACTTTCCTATTAACTAAACATATTTATTGCAGGATATGTGAGGAACCTTTTCATGCACACTTGAGCCATTTAGTTAAGTAGAATAATTCTCTTTTGGTTTGTCAACTTTCAGATTTTTTTTAAGTTTATGTGACAATTTTAGGACACTGTTCCTATTTTGAGCAAATCAATGCATAAATGTTTTATTACTGTTTCAAATATGAGCTTGAAAAGATGTTTTAAGGTCATTTCAGAGCTATCTGGGGACTCGGACTCAGAAGATCAAGGTGAAGGCAAAACTTTTCCATCTTATCTTAAACTTTTTTTGTGCTTTTTACATATGGAATGTTAATAACAGTAGCCACAGACATAATGCTGACAACTGGATGGCGAACATCCCCAATATCATTAGTGTACAAAATTGTGTGTATTCCAACCGTGGAAGGTTTTCCAATGAGAATAATATGTGTTGAAAAGAAAGTCCTTAACCCCATGGCAGCTGACTACTGGGGCATCATGCCAAGACTAGACCCATAATTTTCACTGTCGGGGAAGTGATGTTTTATATTGCAACCATACAAAAAATAATGGGCATTACATGCAATACAGGGTCAGGTAAAACCCCCCTCTCGCTAAAAGACTATTATGTATGTCACCCAAAAGCACTAATAAAGCAGGTGGAAAAGAGCAGATCTGGTGACCCAGAGAGTGGGGAAGACAAAAAGGTCATCTTGGTGCTAGAGCCTGGTGATCATGGCCCCTTATTCCATTTCTCATGTAGCGAGTAGTAATGAGTGAATTTGCCAAAATTTGAATTTGGCCATTTGCTTAGATTTGGCCAACAAATTTGATTAACTTTGACCGGTTCCTATGACGCTAGTGTAGCCCCATGCCGGATTCTCTTTGCATCCTGTTCTCCATGTTTCATATTTTTCATCTCCATCATCTTTTGATTGACACCGGGGCTCTAGGTGTTGAATAAACCTCAAACATCATGAAATGCTTTTGGACAAAACCTATTCAATGCCTACGGCAACTCGAAACATGACGTCAAGACGTCTGAGTCCTACTTGATGTATAGGTCTCCAGGCCAAGTGAAGATGACAGAAGAGACAAAGAGGATGGTGGGTTGTGGCAGCAAGATAACAGAGCAGCGAGGTGAAGATAGTTTTTTTCCCGCCCTCTAGAATTAAGCAAAATGGTGGCTTGACAGACAGCTTTTATCTTATGGGGCCATTTGTATGGGGACAACGCAACTCTCCCTCAACAGTTGATGTGAGGCTCCTAAAAAAACATTAAAAGGCCAGTCTTCCCAACAAAAGCAGTAGGTTTTGGACAATCATTTGTATGTGGTCTTTCAAGCTAGGACTACACAATGGCTTTTTATTGCATTACCCATTGTTTCTAGATATTACAAGATTATAGACAATAGTCAACGACTTTGGACTGAAGCTGCAGCTCGATAACTCAGTTAGTGTTGCAAAAAAATCTCTGCGTAGCCATAGCATTGAGGTTAAGGCTACAGAAATTCAAGACAGATAGGTCTAAAGACTGTAGTTTTTAGGTGGTTAGTGTAAAGACAATTTTTGGAAAAAACTAGGGCCTTTAAGGTTGGAAAGCACCGTCAATGAGCATACATGCCTAATAGGATATACACAGAGATTATCCAATGAGAGTGAAGAGGTAGAGTATCATCAGAGTCACCTGCTCTTGCTGATTGCAGGGGGAGCATGGGACAATCATGAGAGCTGCCTTCAGCACGAACTGTTCGGCTTTTTACAAGGCGCCTCTACGTTGTCACACTGATGACACATGGATGTGTGGCACATATTTTGTCCATATTGCTGGTTAAAAATGGACATGTCTGTAAATTTTTTACATGGACACACAGTTCATGTGAAAAACCTGACACATGTGCACCAACATTGAATACAAAAGGTTTGCGTGTGTCCATATTTGCAATCCTTAAAAAACAGACCGCATACGGACATGAAAAATGGATGTGTGGTGTGAAGGGGGCCTTAAAGAGTACCTGTGATTTGTGACATGTCTGTTTTAGTAAATTATTGTTTTCGCCATGCCTTAATAATGCTTGAGCATCGTATTCCCCTGGAAATATATGAGTTACTTGACAATTGTGTGCAAGAGCAGACACACAAACAGAAGAGCGCCCCCGTGAAAGAACAATATATGGGCCTTTTGTAGTCCATAGTGCACAATTCCTTCTGCTTTGGGGGTAGAATTGGCCCCCTAACCTCTTGTGCCCCTATGTGACTGCTCTAATAGCATTGTAATGACCAGGCAGAACATTCCCATCTATCCACCCCCACACAGTGTCAGTGTCCGTAGTCGAAGGAATTATGACACACACCGGTCTTGGGGATAACAGTTGCTTTTACTTCAACAGGAACGGGAATTATAACTTGGAACAAATAGGCTACTTTCACACTAGCGTTAACTGCAATACGTTAAAATGCGTCGTTTTGCAGAAAAAACGCATCCAGCCAAATATTTTGCTGGATGCGTTTTTTTCCCCATAGACTTGTATTGGCGACGCATTGCGACGGATTTGCATACGTCGGTATACGTCTTTCGACGGATGCGTCGAAATTAGGCGACACGTCGTCTGGAAAAACGTAGATTGCAACGTTTTTTGGCTCCGACAAAAAAACGTGTCTCGGCGCATCCATCGGCATGCGTCTTTGGCTACAATGAAAGTCTATGAGCGACGGATGCGTCGAGACACGTCGTACGACGCAATGCAGCGCTGCAATACGTTTTTTTCTACTGAGCATGCTCAGAAACAGGATTTTTTTAGCTAATTGGCCAGACATCCCCAAATAGACGGATCCATCGAAATGCTGTATGCGTTGCATACATTTTGCACTTTTTTGACGCATCCGTTTTTCTGGCAAAAGGACGTTTTTGTGACGGTTTGCAGTTAACGCTAGTGTGAAAGTAGCCATAAGGAACAGTCTCTCATGGGTCGTCCACGGCAATTACAGTTCACACTTAGATGCTGAGATGTGATCGGGGATTGGAGCTTTAAGAGAACTCGACAGTGTCTTTTGATAGCTTACAGAAGGAGATAGACGCAACACAGTAAGGCTACAGACCTGTACTCGGGGTTAGCTCCACAGTATGTCACGGCACCTGCACAAGTACTTATAGGTGAATTTAAAATCTGAGGTAATTCCAGTCAGAAAGACTTTAGAATGATGTCACTTATAGGCGAATGATGTCTGTAGAGGTTTTAGAGGGAACCCAGGCTCTTAGGCCTGCAAGAGATCTTGTAGTGAAAACAGCCTCCACGTGTGTCCTGCTCTCCTTGAGGGCATCCCTCAGCCTAAAGAACATTTTAGACTTGTCTGGAAAACAGCTCCTCCTATTGACCATGTTACTCAGATCCTTACAAAACAATAATTATATGAGTCATTGTACACTTTCACCATTAAATGACGCCAGAACACAGCAAATTAGAAATGCATTGCATCTAAAATGGAGGTGACTAGAAATGGAGAATTACAGCTCACAAATGCAGGGGATAACGTAGAGAGGCAGTTAGAGAGTAAGCTGTAGTGTACAGAAGCTACTCACAATGCAGGATTACTTAAAGGGAAGGATGCACTCTAGTCTGGGTCATTACAGTACGTCCATCCCTGATTGGATATTACCATTTGCTTTGTCAATAGAACCTTCACAGTCTGAGGGAAGATTCCGATGGCCGAGTAACTAAGATGATCAATGCAGCGCAAAACTAGGACTGGACGTCGATTCTCTCAGCCTTGGCGTGACAGCATATTTTTCTATGCACATGACACGCTCGGCCGCCAACCAGTCCGAGCATTGCATTCCAATCCTTCTCCAAGTTATACAGCCATCTGACTCTTTCCTGACACATATTGACACATGTAGTATTAACACTCACTTGTAGAATGTGTTCCAGAATTGGTAATTTCTTTGGAACACAAGTAGTTACTAAAACAGACGTGTCAAGAGAGGTGAAAGCTCCTCCATAAGTAGAACTTTGCATGACTTTCACATCCAACTCAAATTTTAAAACTCTTTAGTTGTGGCTCCAGTAGACAATTTCCACTTACCATGATGTTTACATGGTTCATATAAAGAACAACATATTAGATAAAGTGAAACATTAGTGTTAACGTTGCAAAGTATCTTCCCACATTGCTCATTACAAACTGTCTTCAAAAGTGCATTGTCGAGTTTATCTCTTCCTCTGACTCCATTAATAACGAAAGTAAAAGAAAGGAACTCTAAATAATCGCATAAAATGAAGACGGCAAATTGTCTAGAACAACATTGGGAAAACTTATTGTACTTTCCATTTCTTCTGCATCATTATCTTGCTTGTATTTACCATTATGTAAAATTGTACTGCAAAAGCCTCCCATCAGTTATCACAGTCTATTTGTTTATAGACATAATAAGACTTTTACCGCACTTATCAGTTCCACGTGTAAAAATGATTGCTTGCAAATTATCCCAAGGAACGTGGGAAAAGAACAGACAGAACGGCAATATTTTTGATGGGCATTAAATATGTTTTTCCAATGTGCTACCATAAAATCGTAGTTTTTTTTGTGGCTTGCAGTTAAGGAAATCTAAAGCTAGAATATAAAATACAAGACTGAAAAAAACACAACGCGAGTTGTGATAACTTTGGGTTGGGGAAAGAGAAATATTGTCCACCAGAACTGTTCATCTAAATAAATGAGAGGCTCTCTAGTGTCCACCAATTTATGGCAGGTCTTACGTAGAACCTCCAGAACTTCCCCCTTGGCAGTTAGAGGGTTTTTCCCACAAACACATATTATACTCTACCCTTAAGAAAGTAGATACATTTGCTGATTTCTGGAGAGCTGTCATGAACCGGGGGTGTTTGGTTGCCTCCAGTCTATCAGCTGGAGTTTATTTATATCCCACTTCCCAGTTCAGGCTTGGAACTTGCAGCTCTCTGTCACCCCCTTACCCTCAGGTCAATCAGGGAACTGCACTTAGGATAACTAGTCGCCCGAAAGGCTGCCTGGTCGTGTAATAGCTATTGGGCACACTGCCATGAGGGTATTATACCTATTCCACGCTGCAGCTGGGCAATGCATTAATAAAACCCTTTCCGTCACTGTCAGCTTTGCCCCAACAAGTGCAGTACACTTTGCTGCCACCAGCTCCTATTCCTATGATTAATAGCGGGTCAGGAGCCAACCTAATCAGTGTAATTTACTATAGAGGATGCTGAAGATACATTTTATAGCAAGGAAAATGAAGCTAGTAAATATTATAACTTTTACTCCAAAAAGATATAGGCAGTGTTTACAAAAGGTATAAAAATGATATTACAAGATGAGACAATTACAGTATGTACAGAACGATAACAAAATAATAGGGATTAAAGAGGAACATAAACCTACATTTGTCTTATGTCATTCCATGGTAAGCCATGCGGCAGGGAGGAGGAGGGGCATATGTCCAAATGCATCACACAGATTGCAGAGTTTCTGAACTCTTGGGTAGAAAGCTCCTCCTAAAATGAGGTCCAATATCTTATACCCTGTGCTTCATGACCTCACTGTATGGGCTGCACCCTGGAATACCCTCCCCTTTTTCAAAGAGACTCAGAACAGTATTAAAACTCATACCAGTCATAACTTGCGCTGGAAACCTCATAGAGTGACGACGAAAGTATCACATGTCTTCTCACGAGGTTAGTTTACATTTAAGTCTAAACATGGAGTAGCTGTGTTACTCAGTTAAGTAGAAATCCATTTCTTGGATTCTGCTGAAGCTGGAGTCTAGAAAACTACAGGATGGGTAGCTCTATCGAAGCAAATGTTGAAAATTTAAGTTTCACACCTATATCAACAATCAGTGCCAGGATATTTACGTTTTCAAGGACAAATAAATGTGTTTCTGGCAGTCCTGATTGAGCTGGTCACACTGGGTTCTCAGATCACACAGCTGCATAGCAGGAGACAGGGAGAGAGAAGTGTATTCACACACACACATTCCCGAGGGAGGGGGAAGAGAGTGAGGAGAATTACTCAGGAAGACTGAGGGAGCTGTACGGGGGATGTAGCTGAAAGTTCCAGAAGTGTAATTTGGACAACCAGACATTCTTCATATTTCCTGAAAAGAGCTGACTACTATAAACTCCAGCGATCCTGCGATCATTATTATGGGACACCGCACTACTATCTTGAATGGAGAGCGGGTGTGCATGATTAACCTCCACTTCATTAATTGTCAATGGGATTGCTGAAAATAGTGATGGGTGAGCAATGCACACCTTCTCACCAATTGTAAGGAGTCAGCAGAGCCCCATTATAAAGGCTCATTCAGATGTCTGTGCACAGTAGTCCAAGATCAGACGTCTAATGCATAGACTGGCCGCGGGTCTCCCTACAGAAGCGAGGCAGCTTCATGTATTTCTATGAGGTTCTCCTGCTCAGGTCTGGAGAGCCGTGGCCACTCTGTGCATTGTGTTTTTTATTTTTTATCTCAGACTGATTTATACAGATGTTTGAATGAGCCTTTAAATTTAAATGAGCCTACTCGATTGCTGGCCATGACAGCAGGTGGACCCCAGCAACTAGCAAGTTATCGGCCTGGATAGGGGATAATTTGAAATTTTGAGAATAACCCTTGTAAAGTTAACTCTAATAAATAATATACAGTAGGGTAATAAAGGATAATGCAAAATTAGAAGAGGGCATTAATATCCAAATTTTCAGAAAAAATAACAAATTCAGATATATCTCAGTAGGAAATGAATGCGGAATATGTAAACCCCTCCATAAAGTTTGTATTTTTTAAGATGGTACTTTAACACCCTCTTAATTTACCAACTAAATGTTGGTAAGTGCTATTGTGATGAACACTGCTGCTTGGAACCTATACTTACATGTAGGTTACAAGAGTAGCTGTCAAAAGATACCCATAGATTTCTCTTATAGTGTGTTGCTCTCTCCTCCTTACACTTTGACAGTGTTTATTTTCCTCTGTGAGTCAGGTTGCAATGGAAACCTGAGGCGCTCCTGTTATGTTAAACCTTATTTAAACTGGCTTAAATGGCAGGATGCTGCCTATGCTGCCTGGTTATTTACAGTGAAACTGTCAGCAAGATTTTGCTAAGAAAACTACAGGCATTGTCAGGTTGGCTTTGTTAAACTGATTAAAAAGATACTGGGGTGAAGAAATCAGTCTTGTAGTTCTTGTGTAATCAGTGCTAGAAGTTTTCAGTTACTGATATGCTCATGCTCCGGGGAGGGACTGTAGGCAGTGTGTTATCTTCCTGCTCTAAGCCAGAGAAACAATGAAATTACCTGCTCACAAGCCCAGTCGCTCTCTCTGTCTCCATGATTAGGAGCATGTTTGTGCTTTGGGGTGGGCCTGTGGGAAGGTCTCGTCTTGGTTTTAAGACTCTACCTACAGTACCGCCCCGGAGCACGAGCATATTCATTAGCTGAAAACTTCCAACATTGATTACACAAGAACCACAAGACAGATTTCTTCACTCCAGGTATCATTTTAATCAGTTTAGCACTGCCAATCGAACAATGCCTACAGTTTACTTAGCAAAATCCTACTGACAGATTCTCTTTAAATATGTTGAGGCTTGCTAGTATTCAGTGTCAGTGACATCATGTTACATTATTGTTCGAGCACTGCTTCTTAGACTCTGATGTTTTAACACTGCTATACAGTGGTTTCAGCACTACTAAAACTCTGTTACATCATGGTTTCGGGACTTCTACAACTCTGCTATACTGAGAATTACAGCTCTGTTACATAAGTTGCCTTTGTTCTAACTTTGCTACATTAGTTGCTGTTGTTCTAACACTGCTACATCAGATTCCATAGTTCCAGCTCTGCTATATCATGTACTCTTGCTGTAGTGATGCTACTTAAGTTATCTCAGTTCCAGCTCGGTTTAACATCACAACGAAACAAAACTAATGAAGAACCAGAAGTTTGGAGAACAAATAAGTCTCAGTAAATAGAGCGCGGTATCTGCAGATAATGCAGCAGTCAGCATTGTAAAACACATCACAAACTCCTTCCTTTTCTCTAATTATTATAACAGAATCCAGTCTTTTAAACGGCTGTCACATCCCGAGCCCTAAATGAGTTAAAATATCCATCTGGAAATACTGTAAAAGGGCACCTTGATGTCTGTCAGGCTCCATCATTGCATCGCGGTTTGCAGATCAAAATATGTTGTGACGTTCTCATTAATTAAGCTGACGGAAATTATTGAAATGCAAGCTGTCTGGAGAAATGCACTTTACTATCACTATAAATTAGCGTTCAGAAAGAAAAAATATTTACCGTAAGTGTTTAGCATATCATTAAAAAAACATATGTCGGATGTTACTTTTATGAATTGCTTTAGAAAGTCTGTTTGGATGGAAAATATCCATTCATCAAAATTAAGAAAGAAAAAAAGTACCAGAATCTTTGGAAATCATATCCTTCAAATATGTAGCTATGGGGGTCTAGCGGTAAGCAGTAGGGGGCCATAAGGTGTCTCTGCAGGATTATGAATGGCACATCATATTTGGGGCCAATGTTACCAATTTTTGGGAGCTCAGGAGCTTCACTTCTGTTGTCAAAAAATATTAAGGAAAATCTTGCACAAATTGTGACTTTATAAACTGTATATTTTTGTACATTGTTGTAGGAAAGTAGATAATAGTTTATTTCCCTCCAGTCCGCAGTGGAGTTCTAGGGTTTCGAAATTACTAGTGCCAAAAAAATTAAAGGGAACCTGTCACCCCGAAAATCCGGGGTGAGGTAAGCCCACCGGCATCAGGGGCTTATCTACAGCATTCTGTAATGCTGTAGATAAGCCCCCGATGTAACCTGAAAAGGGAGAAAAAGACGTTATATTATACTCACCCAGGGGCGGTCCCGCTGCTGGTCAGGTCGGATGGGCGTCTCCGGTCCGCTGCGGCGCCTCCTATCTTCTTTCCATGACGTCCTCTTCTGATCTTCAGCCACGGCTCCGGCGCAGGCGTACTTTGCTCTGCCCTGTTGAGGGCAGACAAAGTACTGCAGTGCGCAGGCGCCGGGCCTCTGACCTTTCCGGCACCTGCGCACTGCAGTACTATCCTCTGCCCTCAAGAGGGCAGAGCAAAGTACGCCTGCGCCGGAGCCATGGCTGAAGATCAGAAGAGGACGTCATGGAAAGAAGATGGGAGGCGCCGCAGCGGACCAGAGACACCCATCCGACCTGACCAGCAGCGGGACCGCCCCTGGGTGAGTATAATATAACGTCTTTTTCTCCCTTTACAGGTAACATCGGGGACTTATCTACAGCATTACAGAATGCTGTAGATAAGCCCCTGATGCCGGTGGGCTTACCTCACCCCGGATTTTCGGGGTGACAGGTTCACTTTAATTTTCTTATCATCAACAAGGCGTTTCATTTCCATCAGCATTGTGAACGTGCGATTTCAGCCCATTCGTTAAAAGTCAGCCTCATAAGGGCTCAAAAAAGTGGATGCTCAAAGTTGTGGCTGAAATGAAATTCCTATATAGAAGGTCACAACTGTGCCAACTTGATCGTGCAAACTTTGTCCTATGAGTTTGCGCTAACAACTCCTCCTTCTTGACACTTCCTTTTAGTAAAGGTTTGGGAAAGGAGCCAGACAGCAGAATCAGAGTGTTGGATAAGCTGGTAGAGTGAGGAGCGTCACAGGAGCAGTTGAGGACTGAGGACATCACACCTATTAGGATAAGTATTACTGTTAGCATTCTACTACTCCAGGGGTCCGCCAACTTTTCTTATCCTGAGAGCCACATTCAGCGCTTACAGACAGCAATGAGCCACATTCTATGCAAAGAAATCTTACAAGCCTCTAGTGCCCATTTGAATTGGTCGTTGTTAAAATGATAATGCTACACGCGCCACTTTGCAAAGTACTAATACCCAAGAGCCCTCTTATTGAGTAATGCACTTAGTGTCCCTTTAAAAAGTAATAATGAACCGATACCACATTATAAAGGAATCACACCTTCGCATAGATCAAAACAGTGAACTGACAGATCTTTGTGATAGACTTTTCTTCCTCGTTTGTCAGCACAAATTGACTCCTGAACATCCACATTTTTAGCACATAGATAGCCTTTGCCATCCATCTGCCTCGGTGCAGTCCAGCTGGAGCTCTGAATGAAATTCCTCTAGATGGAGCACCACCCAGAAAAATGATTGTAAACTCCAATAATTCTCGTAGTCCTCGCGGGGTTGGTACTGAAGAAGTTTCATCTCTGCCAAGGCTATGATTTCAGCTGCAATGTGGGAAACTACTGTTGACATGATCTGGTCTGATAGTGTTGTCTGAAAGGTAGTCAAGTCAATAATATGCCACTTGTTCTTGAACCTGCTGAAGATAATTTTTTCTGAAACTTCCGACTGACCAAGGAAATGAACAACCACTGCTGGCAGCACTATTTCTAGAATATGATGGCATCATGCTAACCACAGCATGTACTTACCAAGATTTTGCTCTGGGAGTTTGCACATGCCTTTCATAAAACCCGTGTTGACAGATTCACATTGTCAGTAACATTTTAGGTGACTGCTGCAGCCTAAGCAACATTAGCAGAAGCTTCACCTGTTCCTTTGTCAAGCTTTGCAACTCCAAGCAACTAATCAATGCCAATACCAGAATGGGAAGATGGTCTACAGCTTTCCTGCCACTGATGTCTTCTAAGAGCTTTCCATCAAAGTGGATTGTTAAAGGTACAGTTAGCTGAAGCCCCTGTTAGAGCCATTGTTTGAGAAGTTTTATTCTTTCTCTGTGAACTGATTACCAATTTACATTGAAATCTGCAGGATCATGGCCAAGGTGCTGAATGGTTTGTGAGAGAATAAATGCTGCATTTCTGTCACTAACTTTGGCCACGTCAAGGCTTGCTGACAGTTTGACAACCTAATAAACCAACTCTTCCTTTTTTGGCTCGTTTTGCTGATGGTAGTACCTCTGATGTTTCATGTTTAATAATCTTCTGTATCTAATTCATAATATGACAACTGCAACACAACCTTTTCCTCTCTAGCAGTTCTCGTTCTCAATTCTGTTCTTGTAATTTGTTTCTCTTTCTTCAAAATTTCATTTTTTTCCTCAAACTAATTATCAACGCACCTCCCATTTTTCCATGGCATCCAGTTTGTCTGTGTGCTATATAAAACTCCTTGTCTTCCAGTATTTTTGACATATCCACACCCCTAGCATTCGCAATATCTAAACCTGGGTTCCATTCTTCCTCCTTCTTCTTCAGACTAGCAGAACGTTTACTTTTGATTTCTTTGTTTTTCTTCAGCTTGTCATATTCTTTGAAGAGACCTTCCACTTTTCCAACCACATGTTTTTTTCAGTCTCGTGGAGATGTTGCCTTTGCCCAAACATCAAGAACATCATTAGCTGTTAAACAATCTGAATCATGAACTGTCTGTTTAGTCATTTTCTTGTAGTAGTAGAACGGTGACATAACCTTTCTCTCGGATGGCAGTTTAGTTGAAGATAAACTACTATCAGACCTTTGTCCAATAAGCCAGAAGTCTGTTTCGCGTCTGGTTATTGGCTTTGACATACTGCAGCGCAAGCTGCTATGTTTGAGGCTTTATTTTTGTAACCCCTGTAAAAGGAGTATGGTATACAGGAACTGCAAACAAAAATGGACAGTGCTTCTCAGTAAGGCTACTTTCACACATCTGGTTTTCGCCGTCAGGCTGAATATGGCGGTGTGACGGATCGCTGGATCCGTCGAAAAGAGTGAAACACCTGATGTGGGATTAACCTTCTCAAAGCTATATTGCACTGGAAACTTGGGGGAGGAATAGCAGCATCAGATGACAGGACTGATTGGCTGAGCAAGCTGGAGAAGGAAGGTGTTATGAATGTCAGGGTATATTCAGCAAAATTGACACCATCAAGCCACAACCAGATTTTTTTAGATGAGGTGAAAATGGGACTCGGCCATGACAAAAATTCAGAAAGTTTGATGGTACAGACTTACGGACCACTAAATCTGTGTGTCTCTGGCTGAATTATTTTCTGCATTTTTAGTGTACATACAGAAAAAGATTCAAAGGGTGCTTACTGAAGAAAACACACTTTCGAAAGAAAGGACCGCCCTAGTGTGCCATACTCGAAACTTAGCTGCTACCTGGTCACTGCTCACTCTTTCAACTGCCCCCAAACACTGATGCTGATGTCTGCCTCCTCTCCTAGTGCTTTAATAACATAAAGTGTCAGGAAGGAGGAGTTATAGCATGGTCATGTGAGAAAATATACAGTCTGGTACTTGTCTATGGGCTTTTTATTTTGGCCAGATTTGTGGCCTCCTACTTTATCCTTCCTATAATGTAGACTTTCTATGATTGAACAGCATCATTGAGGGTTGAAAGCACACACCCAAAGATCTAAATAAAATGAAATGCCCTGTTGAATGATAAGAAAATTAGCATTTCTGGTGCCAGTCATTTCAGTGCATTGTGGCAGGAGGCGAATGCTTTTATCTACACTCCTGCTTTTATGTGTAGGAATATACAGTTTATAAGATCACAATTTGTGAAAGGTTCTCTTTAAGTAAAAGTTTTTAATAAGCTGAATAAGTGTTAAAATAACAAATAAAAATATTTTACATAATTAATTACACCATTTTTAGGTTTCAACTAATCTCAAAATGGTTCAAATTCATGCAAAAAGTTGCTAAATACTGAAAATCGCACAAAAATGTTATAATTATGCATGACACAAGTTAAAAGATTTATTGAGAAGGTAACACATTTTAGACAAGTATATTTATCCTAAAGCCTGAAAATCATGCAATGCTACATCTGCCTGTAGCGGGTAAATATTTCATTTTCTAACTTTACCTCATTGAAAATGCACCAGTTTTTAACAGATTTGGCACAATTTACTTGAACAATCTTTTGCTTGGTGCAAGAAATACCAGTATTACCAACTTGCCGCAAAGAACTTGCCTTTCAAATTTCCTTTGCTAATGTCTCTGATCCCTCATATTGGTCTTTTTTTAGGTTTCAGAAGCTGTGACATGTTTCCTAACACGTGACCAGGGTAACTTACAGTTCTTTTGCTCATTGGCCCAAGTAAGACTTTTCTGGCGTTGTCTATTGGTCACGACAGGCCTAACACAAGGAATGTGACACTTGTAACCCATGTGCTTGATATGTCTGTGTGTAGTGGCTCTTGATACAATGAGTCCAGCAGCTGATCACTACTTCTGAATCTCCCCCACATTTTTAGATGGCCTTTTCTTAACAATCCTTTCAAGGCTGTGGTTATGCCGGTTGCTTGTGCACCTTTTTCTACCACACTTTTTCCTTCCACTCAACTTTCCATTAATATGCTTGGATACAGCACTCTGTGAACAGCCAGCTTCTTTAGCAATGACCTTTTGTGGTTTACCCTCCTTGTGGAGTGTGTCAGTGACTGCCTTCTGGACATCTGTCACGTCATCCCCATGAAGTCTTCCCCATGATTGTGGCGCTACTAAAACAGACTAAGGGACCTTTTTAAATGCTCAGGAAGCATTTGCAGGTGTTTTTGTTAATTATTCTAATTTACTGAGATAATGACTTTTGGGTTTTCATTGGCTGTAAGCCATAATCATCAACGTTAACAGAAATAAACACGTGAAATAGATCACTCTGTAATGACACTACATAATATATGAGTTCCACTTTTTGTATTGAAGAACTGAAATAAATTAAGTTTTTGATGATATTCTAATGTAGTGAGAAGCACCTGTATGTACTGGCAACAGCTTTGAAGTTTTGACTTCACTGGCGCCACTACTGTGTCGGCAATTGACCTTCATAGCCACAAGAGCCCGAAAAAAATAAAAAATATACATGTAAGCAAAAGCAGCTATTGAAGTACTTAAGATATTAGAATACACTGTTCCTCAAATAGTTGCAAATTGTTTAACATAAATTATGAGATTTTTTACCACTCAGAAGTTTTAAAAAGTAATGAGAAAATTAAAAGTGGTGAACGCAGGGTTCTTATCTTTCTTCTGCGCTCGTGAAAATTGACAGATTAGACCATAGACATGGCCATACCTTCCGATACTGTTAAGGTACCGTCACACATAGCGACGCTGCAGCGATACTGACAACGATCCGGATCGCTGCAGCGTCGCTGTTTGGTCGCTGGAGAGCTGTCACACAGACAGCTCTCCAGCGACCAACGATCCCGAGGTCCCCGGTAACCAGGGTAAACATCGGGTAACTAAGCGCAGGGCCGCGCTTAGTAACCCGATGTTTACCCTGGTTACCATCCTAAAAAGTAAAAAAACAAACGCTACATACTTACCTACAGCCGTCTGTCCTCGGCGCTCTGCTTCTCTGGTCTGGCTGTGAGCGCCGGGCAGCCAGAAAGCAGAGCGGTGACGTCACCGCTCTGCTTTCCGGCTGACCGACGCTCACAGCCAGAGCAGGAGGAGTGCAGAGCACAGCGCTGGAGGACAGACGGCTGTAGGTAAGTATGTAGTGTTTGTTTTTTTACTTTTAGGATGGTAACCAGGGTAAACATCGGGTTACTAAGCGCGGCCCTGCGCTTAGTTACCCGATGTTTACCCTGGTTACCAGCGAAGACATCGCTGAATCGGTGTCACACACGCCGATTCAGCGATGTCTACGGGGAGTCCAGCGACGAAATAAAGTTCTGGACTTTCTTCCCCGACCAGCGACAGCACAGCAGGGGCCTGATCGCTGCTGCCTGTCACACTGGACGATATCGCTAGCGAGGACGCTGCAACGTCACGGATCGCTAGCGATATCGTCTAGTGTGACAGTACCTTTAGTAGAGGCAACCTTGAATTTAGTGATCTTTCTTCAGAGCAGCAATTGCAGTCTCTAGGAACCTGGGCACTCTGAGACTACAGAAGTGGCCAATAATATAGACAATGAGCATTTAACTACAAAAATAAAATGTCTCTGTTCTTGTGAAAGGAGATAATTTTTAAGAAGAAAAAAATGCTAATTTTGGTACAAATTCATCTTTAAAAACTGAGTGCAAATCATTTTAATTCGGTAAGATTAATAATTTATTGAGGCTATGCATGTAACCAGTTTCAGGTGCATTGACATTGTTTATCCCCCACTTGTGCAACATCCTATACCATGAATAGATGGGTATCTTCTCCGTTCTTAGTGCCGAACGTTTATAACATGCCTCTTTTCTCCACTGAACCAGCTCACCCTTCACTGTCTTTGAAAGGATCATGTTTCTCATGCTGGGAAGTAGATTGTCCAGTGTCCAGGGAGTAGGAGAGCAATCACCAATATATTAGTAGCTCTACATTGGCGCCATTTCATTAAGAATGCCATGACCATGGGGGGTGTTGAAGTCAGACATGCCTGATTAAGAGGCACACTCCTCTTAATCAATCAGGCACATCTTAAAAGTGGCACCTTGCCCCAATTCTTATTTCAGTCCCATAGCTCACAATGAATTAGACAAACCGGTGTTGCCAGGCTCCTTTCCACCCCAATTGTGTCCATTGAATAACTTTGTTGCGCAACAAAAGTGTTTTACGCCAGATTTCTTCAGTAAACACTTTGATGAATCAGGGCCATAGTCTTCAAAGTGGAAATAATTCAAAGAATCTATAGCTCTTTATGTGTCAGTCCAATCCACAGCAAGTTCTGGAAACATAAAAACAAATCTGCTATACAGTTTTGGGAAAAAAAATAGTGAAAATCAAAAGTACATACTTTTAAGCTAAGCTGGAATAAAAAATGGAGAGCATTTAGACTTATATACTGTATGAACGTGTCCATATTTTACAAGTTCAAAACATCCTTAAATGCAAATTGAAAAATAAAATTCTTGTCGGTTCATTTGCAAAGATCTTTTTCCATTCATCTTCCATTCATTCTGTCTTTGAGTACCCTGAAAGATGCAGAATGCTTGAACATGTTACTCGATTTACATTCCAGTCAATTATCTTTTTTAATTTATTCAGCTATGGCTTTTGTGAACTTTGAACTTGTTATTTGTCCAATAAATTAAAGATAGTCCCAAAGGAATAAATTGAATTTCCACAAGGTCAATCGAGGCCGTAATCTGTTCGCTCAAACGTGATGTCCCAGTCAAAGTTTCTTTTTTTGATTTTTTTTAAATGTTTGTGAGATGTACATGTTCTGACTGCTAAATTATCGAGAGTAGGAAATTATGCGACGGGATGCACGCATTATCGTCTAATACATTGCAGTCTTTAGCTTGTATTGTGCCGTAGATGTAGCCATGAGGTCCCACTCGGCCAATCTCCCAAGCAGGACCCTTTTACTAGCCCCCTAAACTTTACTGAGGGCACCCAGTAAGTGAAAGGGCACTCATTTTGTTCTACGTATGCATCTGGAACATTAGGTAGAAGCAAAACAATCACTCTTAGGGCTTGCGCAGAAGTTTTTTAATGAGATTGTGTACATGTCCAATTTTTAATTTGGACGGTTTTCCAGGGAAAGAAATTGCAGCAGGCACAAGTTGCATCTCATTTTACGTTCACACTTGGCCTTTCAAGTCTATGCGTCAGTTGAAAATTGCGGACATTGACAATTTCAGACATCTGAGTGCAGTCCAATTTTCATGGACAGATTGTATGGTGAAGGTGAAGAAACTTTTTTGTCGAACTAGGAGAACTTTGGATCCCACTTTGGACACCCTCTGATCAAAATCTGATCAGAATCTGATCAGAGTTTCATTAGTATAATCAGACTGATTTTCTCGGATGAGAGAAAAACTGCCGTATGACCCTAGCCTAAGTTTCCAAAGTAAGCGTTTTACAATGTGCCTTTACATCCCCTTACATCCATGTAGTTTCATATACTAACTTTTGGATAGGCAATCAATCGGCTGACTCATGTAGGCTCTGATTCGGCCAGTAGGGTTTTGTTTACTCATGCATTTTTTAATTTACTATCCCCGTTTCATCCTTGGAACAGTGAAACAAATCTGTTACATGATGGATTCAAATGGCACCAGAAGAGCCCCATTGACTCTATTCTGGTCAGTCTGGTTTCCATCATGCGGTCTGTTATTTTACCATAAAAATAGTGCAGCATACTGAACCTAATATTTGGCATTGATAAAGTGGTTGCTGATGCTCCCATACTTTTACAATGGGAAGATTTTTGGGAGTTGCATCCATAATCAAACATGTGCTCCTCAAACATTTTTCTCATCATGGATTTTAAGTTTACCGGTCTATAATTATCTGAAAAAGACCTAGAGTCCTTTCAGAAAATGGGTGCCACATTAGCCTTGCGACAGTCACCTGTCACCTTACCAGAGGTATGTCTGTTTTTACAGGGGCACAGCAATAACTGAGCTGAGTTCCTTCAGAACTCTTGAAAGCAGCTCAACTAGGTCCAAAGTCTTGTTTACATTAAGTTTATGTCACTTACCCCATGTGCAGGGCATTGCAGAAGCTTAGATATCTATAGTTACAATCACTAACAACTAACTGTCACTATGTGAGTGGTCATAACAATGGATACCTCAGCTACTGCAATGCCCTGCACATGTGGCAAGGTATGTGGCCACGGCATCTTCACCATCAGAAGTAACCCAGAAAGCAGGGCAAGCTAAGGTGCCCCCTAGCATTAGGACAGAGAAGTAGCCCCTGGTTTCGAGACACCCGACAACAGAGTCATGACAGATATGATTTTGGAGATGGGAATGCCCCTTTAAACATTCTTATATTGCCATCACCAGTGTTAACAAGTACTAAATCAGGTTCTCCTCTCAAGATACCAATTTAGATATTAAAGGCAAAGTTTATTTATGTTTTTACAAAATAGAAAATGCATTAATCATTATGACCATGCTTATGAAGCTGGCTGTTATATATGTTGCAGGTTTTATACCCGCACAGGATATGGCCCGGCATTACAGCTGTCACACCAAGTCTTCTTTGAAAATAATAAATTGTTAAGACCTGTTGAAGACTTATTATAAAGCAAGATGTTTTATATTTCGTGACTGTTTTTTCACATTACTTTTACTGCCACCATACAAGATTTCATTTTAAAACAACATCCCAGACTTTCTCCCCAGATATACTCAGACACTCATCAAATGGTCAGACAGACTGCTGAATTTTTCATCAGGTCCTGATATTAATACTCCAATCAGGGATATATTCAGCATCTTTTTCGCTCCGCTGTCACTTAACTCTTTCAAGATCTGAGCACTGTGTCATCGAAATGACAGGTCGCACAGAATTGTAATAGAGGTGCCATTTCCCACTGACAGCTTCTGTTCTACGAAGAGTCCATTTGATGAACACTTACAAGACTGCAGCCACTTAAGATAAGTTATTAATATAAATGATGAAATATTCAAAACGCTCGTCCCTTCCAAAAGTTGACAATGCACCCAAGATTTCTAATATCCTCGCGAGGAGGTGACACTGAGGTTTCATTTTAAAATCAACTTCTCTTAAGTTTCAAAATGAGGGCTCTTGTCGGAAAGATTGTAATTACATTTAATTTATATATATATATATATATATATATATATATATATATATATATATATATATAAACAATTTGAATCTAATTTAATTTTTTTTATTTGCAATCCAAAAGTTTTCAGTATCGAGAAAAAGAAAAGAAGAAATGACAGCAATGCAGGTGGTGTCATGGCCTGGATGGTATTTCTTGACAACGAAGTTGAGTGATGCCGAGTTATGTTGCCTTTAACTGAGTCGTAAAATCTATAGCCAAATGTATGTGGAGACGTCTCCTAATTATTGAGTTCAAATATTTCAACCATTACAAACAGGAGGATAAACTCAAACAGCCATAGAATGAATCTCCATAGAAAACCATTGGCAGTAGTATGGTCATACTTAAATCTCTTTGCATTACATTATCATACTATGGCACCGTTGCCAAAAGTCAGTTGTGAAATGCCAGACCTCCTAGAGTAGAACTTCTGTGGTCTACTGTAAAGCTAACCATACATATTGGACTAAAGCTGGCTGACCTCATGGATATCGCCGGGTTCGGCTGACTGTTTTATGTGTATGGGGGAGCCGGCTAACTGAAGGTTGGGACAGATTTCAATCGGACTTGTCCAATTCCGGACTGCTGATTGTATTGTTCTCCCGCAGATGAGCTAAAAACCGGCATATCAATGACTTTCTCATATAGAATATTGGACTGATCCAGCAAATGAGTGCTCCTGTGTATGGGATATCGGCTGAGATGGCTCTCGGCCGAACGTTCGGCAAAATCATCATTCAGCCATCAACCATCTAATGTGTTGGGTCCACTTTAGTATTATTACTGTGAAATGGAACATCATAGTAGCACCTTCACGGCCGAGCGATTTTTCATTTTTGAGCTTTTGATTTTTTTCCTTCTCTTCTTCCCAGAGTCATAACATTTTTATTTTTCTATGAGCAAGACTATGTGGGCTCATGTTTTCTCGTGGCAGGATGAGTTGTAGTTTTAAATGACACCATTCACTTTACAATATAAATGGTGAAAAATGGTGAAAAAATGACATTTTTTTTAATTTTCAGTTTTACAGCATTCATCTTGTGGTAAAAATGACCTATGGCATTTTCTGCCAGTCAGCACAATTACAGTGATACCAAACTTGAATATATTTTTTAAAGATTTTAGATCCTTGTTTTTTGTGTGGTGAGCTAATTTTTTTTTTATAATATTTTTTTTTAAATTTTCAGATATTTGCTTTTAATTGCATTTTTGGGAGAAGTGTGATGATGACTGAAAAATGGCAATTTTGGCATTTACATTTTTCTTCTTAAGGATTTAATTATACAGGTTAATTGACTTAATATTTTCATAAATCCAAGTTTTATGGATATGGCGAAAAAACAAATATATTTTCTGATTTTTTTTCATTTCTTTGTGTTTGAATGGGAAAGGATTGTTTGTTTTCTAAATGAAAGTGCTGCAGGAAGTGCACTTCTGTAGATAGTTTCTTGAGGAGTTTTCTGTTTCCTGTAGCATCTCCTGTTACAGTTTGAAAAGTCTTTGAAGCAATTTTGAACAATTTTTTTTCCTGAAGTTTTTTTTATAGCCTTCTCATTTGGAGCAAATTCTATCAGGAATCACTTAAAAAATACCATGCACTTTGTGTTAAGGACTGGCGGAACGCACCATGTATAGATGGTACGAAACTAGGTGCGTTCGCAGTCCGAGGTCCACCGTGCAGGTAAAAGACCCTGCAGCTAGCAAGACGGACAATATGGCGGTACACTAAAGGATACACGCGTGGGTTAAACCTCACCCAGCGTGAAGAAAGCGATCCTGTTAATCCACAGGACCGCAGTACCGCACTAGTGCGCGAGCAAGTGGTCAGCGGACTTAACCCCAGAAGGGATTGGAGCCCGATTAGACCCTTGCTGGCGTAACACCGCAACTGGGTGTGTAGAGAACTTTAGGAAGTATAAGTGCACAAGAGTGCGAGCGATGCCGCACTAACGGACGCCACTAACCACCCAGACTCGGGTATGGAAAGCGCAAGGCAGGCGCACGGCGCCGTACTGGCAGGCACAGCTACAGGACGCTGAGATGTGTGTCTAGTGCTGTAGGCTAAGTCGGGCGCTAGGTAGCAGCCATACACCTTCCGCGAACAGACATTCAATAGGGAAGGGGATTCAAAGGACGACTTGCACTCACAACATACACACATCAACAATTGTTAGACAATACTAGCGCATGGCCGTGCGGTCATGCGCAGTTTATATAGGAGCAGCACAGGAAGTGGCCACAGCACTTTTGCCCTTCTAGGACCTGCCAAGAGGACCAATGGAATGTGCTGCAGAGCCTGAGCACATGACCCTCGATCTCCAACGGGAGACCTTACGCTGGGCATGCTCAGTACATGCAGACAAGGACTTAGTCCCAGAGAAGTCCGCTCGCTGCTGACCAGTACTGACTTTAATGGCAGAGACTGGAGAAGCAGCACTAACTCTCTGAACAGAGTGAGAATGAGCAAGACGCTGGGACCGACGTCCTTGCTGAGCAGGCTCCACTGCGGCTGGACAAGAATGGGAGACCGCAGCGGAAGTGGCTCGAGATTCCCCCAGTGCAGAAGCGGGAACTCGACCCCTAACATTACCCCCCCTCCTAGGGCCCCCCCCTCCTTGGGCCTCGCTACGTTCAAAGGCAGCAATGAGCTGCGGAGCCCGAATGTGCTCCACAGGCTCCCAGGTTCTATCCTCTGGACCATGACCCTTCCAATCCACCAAAAAAAATTTTTTGCCACGTACCACCTTGCTTCCCACAATAGCATTCACCTCAAATTCATCCGTGGATGAACCCGATGTCCCAGCAGATGACTCAGAAAACCGAGACAAACGAACGGGCTTTAAGAGGGAAACGTGAAAGGTATCGGTGATACCAAGGCGTGGAGGAATGGCCAAACGGTAAACCACAGGGTTGACCTGTTCCAGAACTTTAAACGGGCCAATGTAGCGAGGAGCAAACTTAGTGGACTCAACTCGCAGCCTGATGTTACGGGCGGAGAGCCACACTAAGTCGCCGGGAGCAAAGACCGGAGCGGGGCGCCGGTGTGTATCAGCCGAAACCCTCATTCTCTCCTTGGAGGCCCGGATAGCATCCTGTGTGCGGTCCCAGATGTCACGTGCCTCCACCGCCCAGTCTGCCACCCTAGAATCGGTGGAGGACACGGGCATGGGCACAGGGACACGCGGATGCTGGCCGTAATTAAGGAGAAAAGGAGTTTGACCAGTGGAATCGGCTACGGCGTTGTTCAGGGCAAATTCCGCCCAAGGTAGCAAAGATGCCCAGTCATCCTGCCTAGCAGAGACGAAATGTCGCAAATATGTCACCAGAGTCTGGTTGGTTCTCTCCACCAACCCATTCGTCTCGGGATGGTAAGCAGAGGAGAGGTTTAACTCTATGCTGAGTAAACGGCAGAGCTCTCTCCAAAACCGAGATGCGAACTGGGGACCCCGATCGCTGACAATTTTATCAGGCATACCATGCAAACGGAAAACGTGTTTAACGAACAACACCGCCAAGGCCCGTGCTGAGGGTAACCGAGGAAGCGGCACCAAATGCACCATCTTAGAGAAATGGTCAGTGACAACCCAAATAATGGAGCAGCCACGCGACTTGGGTAGACCCACCACAAAGTCCATTCCGACCATCTCCCAGGGCCTGTCTGCCACCGGTAGAGGGTAAAGCAACCCAGCAGGCCGTTGCCGAGGAGACCGATTCTGGGCGCAAGAAACGCACGCCTGAATGTAGTCCCTGACATCTCGGGCCATATGCGGCCACCAGTATGTTCTCGCCAAAAGCTCTGATGTCCTCTTTGTCCCAAAATGCCCCCCCACTCTGGAGGAGTGAGCCCAAGAGAGAACCTCCGGTCGCAAGTTAGCTGGCACGAAAGTCTTGCCCGGGGGCACAGACTCTAGCGAAACCGGAGCTACAGTTCTCAGGCTCTCAGAAGGGACAATAAGCCGAGGCTCCTCCTCCTCCTCCTCAGATGACACTACGGAGCGGGAGAGAGCGTCGGCACGAACGTTCTTCTCCCCGGAGAGAAAATGGAGAGTAAAATGGAACCGGGAGAAGAACAGGGACCATCTAGCCTGGCGAGAATTCAGCCGCTGGGCCGTCTGTATATACACCAAGTTCTTGTGGTCAGTGAAGACTTGGAAGGGAAAGCGAGCTCCCTCCAAGAGGTGTCTCCACTCTGAAAAAGCCAACTTCATAGCTAGCAACTCCCTGTCCCCGATGGAATAATTCCTCTCCGCTGGTGTGAAGGTCTTGGAGAAGAAGAAGCAAGGATGCTTCCGACCTTGAGCATCCTTTTGGAAAAGGACTGCTCCAGCACCAACGGATGAGGCATCCACCTCCAAGATGAATGGTTTATCTACATCGGGGCGATGTAGGATGGGAGCGCTAGCGAAGTGTGACTTAATCGAGAGAAAGGCCTTGGAGACCTCCTCTGACCACAACTTGGGATTTGCTCCCTTCTTGGTGAGGGCGACCAAGGGAGCTACCAAAGTTGAGAAGTGTGGAATGAACTGGCGATAATAATTAATGAACCCCATAAAGCGCTGCACCGCTTTAAGAGAATGGGGTTCCTGCCAGTCCATTACAGCCTGTAGCTTGGCAGGATCCATAGCCAAACCCTGGGCAGAAATGATATATCCAAGGAAAGGCAAGGACTCCTGCTCAAACACACACTTCTCCAACTTAGCGTAGAGGGAGTTTGCCCGTAAGAGGTCGAAGACTTTGCGAACATCTCTCCGATGGGAGTCTATATCTGGAGAGTAGATGAGAATGTCATCCAGATAGACTACGACCGAGGTGGTGAGCATATCCCGAAAGATGTCGTTCACAAAGTCTTGGAAAACGGCTGGGGCATTACAGAGCCCAAAGGGCATCACTAGATATTCATAGTGCCCATCCCTGGTGTTAAAAGCCGTCTTCCATTCATCCCCCTCACGGATGCGAATCAGGTTGTAAGCACCCCGCAGATCTAACTTTGTAAATACCTTTGCTCCCCGTAGCCTATCAAAGAGCTCAGATATCAGGGGTAATGGGTACTTGTTCTTAACGGTAATTGCGTTAAGACCCCTGTAGTCTATGCATGGACGTAAGTCTCCAGTCTTCTTCTGTACGAAGAAGAACCCAGCCCCTGCCGGTGACACTGACTTCCTAATGAATCCTCTTGCCAGATTCTCCTGAATATACTGGGACATTGCCTCCGTCTCCGGGAGAGATAACGGGTAGACTCGACCCCGGGGAGGCTCAGCACCAGGCAAGAGATCAATAGGACAGTCATAGGGGCGGTGAGGCGGAAGGGTCTCCGCAGCTCTTTTGGAGAACACGTCTGCATGGGACCAATAGTGCTTGGGGAGAGAGGAAAGATCTGCGGGTACCTGTGTAGAAGCAACCTGAACGCACTCCCTCTGACATCTACCCTCACAGGATTTACTCCATCCCAAAATTCTCCCAGAGGACCACTCAATATGAGGAGAATGGTAGCGAAGCCATGGCATCCCCAACAGGACCTCATCAATTCCCTCAGGAATGACTAATAGGGAGATTATCTCCTGATGTGATGGAGACACAGATAGGGTGAAAGGAATGGTTTGGTGGGTAATCTGTGAAGGTAGTGTTGACCCATTTACCACTCGAACGGTCACTGGCTGGGCGAGCATCACCAAGGGTATTGCGTGACGCTGGGCAAAGGCGGAGGACATAAAGTTACCCTCTGCCCCAGAGTCCAAGCATAGCTCGACCGTGAGAGTGGATGGGCCTATGGTAATTGTCCCCTTGAAGGACAACTTTGAGGCAAACGTCGCCGTGTCTAGTGTACCTCCTCCAACTGCCACTAGACGCTGACGTTTCCCCGACCGCTGAGGACTCTTGGAGGCAAGACGTCCTGACTGCTGGCGAACATGACGAACCTTATGTGCACGAGCGGACTGAGACTTGGATCCCGCTCGTGTCACCTCCAAGGTCTCATGTGACTCAGATGTCTGGACTGGAGATTTCAAAGGTTTGGCGAAGGTAGGAGCCAGCCGAAACCTCTGCCTACACTGGGCTCGCTCCAACCTCCGCTCGTTAAAACGGAGGTCTATACGAGTAGAAATAGATATTAACTCCTCCAGTGTGGCAGGAATCTCCCTAGTGGCCAGAGCGTCCTTAACATGGTCAGCCAGGCCCCTCCAGAATATGGGGATAAGGGCTTTATCCGACCACTCCAGCTCGGAAGCTAACGTACGGAATCGGACGGAAAAATGGCTGACCAAGGACTCACCCTGAGTTAATGCCAGTAGTTGGAGCGCTGTATCATGGGTGAGTTGAGGTCCTAGAAAGACCTTTTTCAGCGTGCCCAGAAACAACGGAGCACTCTGCACCACATGATCATCACGCTCCCACAGCGGCGTAGCCCACTCCAACGCCCTGTCCGACAACAGCGAGACAATAAATCCCACCATAGCCCGCTCTGTAGGAAAACGTGCAGCCAGGAGCTCGAGGTGGATAGAGCACTGACTCACGAATCCCCTACAAGTTTTGCAATCTCCAGAAAATTTTTCTGGCAACGGGAGGCGGGATAATGTCGGAACAGGGGTGGCAGTGGACAAGGTTGCTGCCGCCACGCCAGCAGCCTTTACAGCAACTGCGGTAACATCCACAGCTGAGGTTGAGTTCTCGAGAACCTTCAACCTACCCTCCAACTGCTGGATATACCGCAAAGATTGCTGAATGTCCGCCATACTAGCCAGACCTTGGCGCTAGTATTATGTTAAGGACTGGCGGAACGCACCATGTATAGATGGTACGAAACTAGGTGCGTTCGCAGTCCGAGGTCCACCGTGCAGGTAAAAGACCCTGCAGCTAGCAAGACGGACAATATGGCGGTACACTAAAGGATACACGCGTGGGTTAAACCTCACCCAGCGTGAAGAAAGCGATCCTGTTAATCCACAGGACCGCAGTACCGCACTAGTGCGCGAGCAAGTGGTCAGCGGACTTAACCCCAGAAGGGATTGGAGCCCGATTAGACCCTTGCTGGCGTAACACCGCAACTGGGTGTGTAGAGAACTTTAGGAAGTATAAGTGCACAAGAGTGCGAGCGATGCCGCACTAACGGACGCCACTAACCACCCAGACTCGGGTATGGAAAGCGCAAGGCAGGCGCACGGCGCCGTACTGGCAGGCACAGCTACAGGACGCTGAGATGTGTGTCTAGTGCTGTAGGCTAAGTCGGGCGCTAGGTAGCAGCCATACACCTTCCGCGAACAGACATTCAATAGGGAAGGGGATTCAAAGGACGACTTGCACTCACAACATACACACATCAACAATTGTTAGACAATACTAGCGCATGGCCGTGCGGTCATGCGCAGTTTATATAGGAGCAGCACAGGAAGTGGCCACAGCACTTTTGCCCTTCTAGGACCTGCCAAGAGGACCAATGGAATGTGCTGCAGAGCCTGAGCACATGACCCTCGATCTCCAACGGGAGACCTTACGCTGGGCATGCTCAGTACATGCAGACAAGGACTTAGTCCCAGAGAAGTCCGCTCGCTGCTGACCAGTACTGACTTTAATGGCAGAGACTGGAGAAGCAGCACTAACTCTCTGAACAGAGTGAGAATGAGCAAGACGCTGGGACCGACGTCCTTGCTGAGCAGGCTCCACTGCGGCTGGACAAGAATGGGAGACCGCAGCGGAAGTGGCTCGAGATTCCCCCAGTGCAGAAGCGGGAACTCGACCCCTAACACTTTGTTTTCTCTCACCACCAGGCTTTTTCCAAAACCCAAAGCAGAAATAAACACTCAAAAGACTCAATATGCGACCAGCAACATGATTTCACAAAGGAAATGATTAGGAAGAGTCTTTTCAAGCAAATGTGCAAGTGTTTTTTGGAGTGAACCTGCTGCAAAAATATTCTTCAGAAAACGTTTTGTGTACATACCCTCAGGGAACTTGAAACTGTTTATAAACCTCTATATTTGGCAATACTTCTATGTACCACAAAACTATAGTACTGCAGCATATAGAATAAAGTATGATCTTCTTTGAAGGCCATGATAACTAATGAGGGTGGATCGATTTGTGGAAGTCAGTCCATTGGCCAGGTGAGTAGTGTCTGGCCACTAGGTGGGAACTTTGCAAATCTACTACCTTCCATGATCTCCGGTGCAGATTTTGACGTCTCAACAGTAATCAAAAGCCATACCAGAGATCCAGAATGTGACAATAGTCACTACTCAAAAACAGACCCTGAAGCAGAGAAGTAGGACGCTCTGAGGTCAGTACCAAGAGAGCAAGTAGAAAACTAAGAGAAAAGACGAAGGTGTAAATCAGGTCACGGTCCGGTGTAAAAATACCAGGAGATAGTGGATAAAGGCAAAATGACAAGAGAAAGGGATAGTCAGAACACAGTCCAAGGGTCAGGCAGCTGAAGATCAGAACTCAGAATAACAGAATCAGGCAAACACTCACCACTGGTGAGTCACCAGTAAGCACAATCTATGTCTGGCAGAGATCAGGGGAAAACCGCTCAGTTAAACAGGTTGAGCAATCTCCGGAACAGAGAACACCTAGATAAAGTTCTGCAGCTTCCAGTCCCAGATTGGACAGAAAAGCTGTTAATGAAAACACTGGCAGCTCAGCATAACCCAGATTCCACAGGACAGAAGAACATTCACTCACTGAGCGGAGAAACCGCGACACAGAAATGTAAGAGATTTGCAAAGCTTCTGTACATCGACCAGACCTGGCCAATGGACCATAGTTACGCAAATCGATCCACCCATCTCTAATGGTAACTGACTAGCATACCTCGATCGTTATCTCCTATTGCTGCTATCAAAAGCAGGTGCTGGCTGTTTAGGTATGGTGCTGGCATTCCGGCATCCCCCACCACACCACCGTCACTCTCTCGACACCGCTCTTCACCCCAGCTCCGCAGATTTTAGCAGAGATGATATAAACTAGTATGAAAATGAAAAACAGTTGCACGTTTTTGGCCAAAAGAAAACTGTGACTCTTCAAAGCTTTTTGAACAGTTTTCCGGCAGAACAGCTTTGATGAACCGGACCCAAGGGGTATATTTCCAAGACCCATTATACAAAAAAAAATTTTGTTTCTAGAAACAGAGTCATTTGCAGCTTATCCAGATTCTATCTTTACAAGATGAAGGAAGCAGGGTGGATCTAATGAACTTTCACTATTATGACATCATTTAGCAATTTTTGCTTACAGACAATAAATTTAATTCACCTTCTACAATGGTTCAAAAAATTCCAGAAGTAAAATTTAATAACTTATTTCAGCCCTACTTCTCCTTGTCCGATCATGCTACGTTAATGGCCCCTTGCTCAAGAATGGAAGAAGGACATTATTTGGAGAGATATGTTCATTGTAGATCCATTGCCCTGTTTCACAATTCACGTTTTATTTTCACGTCATTTACATCAATTGCCATATGTTTAAAATCCATCCAAAAAAAGGATGAAACGTTCCCAAAATCTAGATTCAATCACAGACTGACGGCTGCAAAGAATTTTTTATTTGCAGGAAGGAATAGGACAACTTGGTCTTGATTAGATTTTTTTTCGCTGCACTTTAGGCGTCTGAGCTGAACGACACTGACATCGCTTCTGACATCCCAGAGAGCTTCTAAAATATTCTAAAACCTACGGTGTCTTCTCCAGCCCTCAGCCAAATGAATAAAACATACAGCCCGTCAGCAGCTTTGGCGCTGGGGCTCAGCCAGATCTCATCCATCAGTGTCACTGGCTAAATTACAGAACAATTTCAGATTGCTTAATAATCTGCACTACATAAATAAGTGAAATTATAATAACAAGTCAATTATGGGTTACACACAGGACATTATATCGGTAAGGTTTACTAATTCATGAAAAAATTCCGAACTGCCCCTGTGATTGACAGCTGTAGAAATCATGCACAAGGCCATGTTCCCATGTGCGGAAATGCTGCATTTTTTAATCCTGCGTTACTTCTGCAGGCGTCTGTTCCAAAATATGTAAAAAAAAACAAACTATTGAGTTTTGCTGCATTTTTTTAACATACATACCCTTTCTTTTGGGGCAAACTTGTAGCTGCATTTTTTTAATTTGTTTTTTAGTACTGCAGCACTAAAATCCTGCACTTTAAAGGGGAGTTGCACTTTTTACCTGCGCTTTTCAGGATTCGGATAAAAGTTTAATAGAAAAAAAAGTGCACTATAAAACTTCACAGTCTGTAAATGCACAGTGGGCATGAGTTTCCATGAAATCGCACTCCTTTTACTTGAACTACGAAATGCAGCTAAGTTTATGCACAAAAAAATGAACAAAAAAAGTTTAAAAAAGATGCAGCCTTTATGTTGCGTAAACGTTGCGTCTTTTTTAATTTTTTAAAAATATTTGTAGAACTACTATTAGAACATAGCGTTATGGATATGAAATATGGCACCCACAAACACCTACAAGATAGAGGACCCAGCACTCATGCTCTGTGTCAATAAAAAAAATTCACATGCCATGAACCTGTTAAAGTTTGGAACTTGAAATGCGTAGGACTGTATGGCCATAGTGTTTGATATTGGAAAAATATATTTTTTTTTTACATGTGAAGATTTTAATAGATTAATAAATAATTGTGAAATTTTTGATTGACACAGAGGACAAGTGCTGGATTTTTTTTCCATTTGATTGGATATATTTGCATGTCTCCAGCTTCATGCAGGAGTTTATAACTGATGATCCCATCATCTGCCATATTATTATTTATTATGCTTTGCTTATATAGCACCATCATATTGCATAGCTCTTTACAGATATCTTCACTGTCCCCATTGGGGCTTACAAGCTAAATTCGCTATCAGTATGTCTTTGTAGTGTGGGAAGAAACCGGAGAACCTGGAGAAAACCCACGCAACCACGAGGAGAACACACAAACTCCTTGCAGATGTTGTCCTTGGTGGGATTTGAGCCACCGTAGAGCATTTATTACTCAGGTAATATCATATGGGAGCCGTAATCACTAAAGCACTGTAATATGGAAAAGCAGTTTATTGACCAGATTAGGATCCACAGGAAATCGGTGAGGGTGGTGAGAGATGAGGAAAACGATTCAAACTGAAACATATTCACTTCAAATTTCCCCTCCAAAATTTTATTTTAATCAATACAGATATTTTTGGATTTGGTTTACATGCCGGTCAACCTGTCTCTGTTTTTTCAGTGCTGGGAAGTAGTGAAAAAAGAAACTATCATCCTCACTTTTACCCATAGGCGTCCCATTGACTTTTCTCTAATCGCTCCTTGTTCCCATTCCGGGCCTCCAATGTTGTCATTCTTCACTTTTGTCCACGCTGACATATGGGGCAAGAAACATTTCATTGATGTCAATGACTTGTGTCCCACCCTACGTGAACACGTGAGGTGCGGCATTCGTCTTCAATGTCAATGATGTGCGTTGCGCTCCACGTGACGGCATGAAGCCTAGTGGTGGACGACTAGATTAAGAAGAGAGAAGGAAGGGGAGCTAATTGGAAAAATGAAGTACAATAGGAAGAAGGATATCACGGCACCACTATTATTTGGCTGACCACATTACATGTAACTATGTGCAGCCGCTCATGCTATGTAGCCCACCTGAAGGACACTCAGGTGCACTTAATTCAGTAATATGCATAAATCCAAGACAGAAAAGGTTAAAGCGCACTCACCAGTCCAAATTTCAACAATCCTTTAATGGAACATGTGCAGTGTACAGTAGGGAGAACATGGATAAAAACTGGATGATGGCCGTTTCGCGCTGCCACGCTTCCACAGGTCCTGATAACGAAAGGAAGTGGGAGGACAACCTTTACCTGCTGAGATCCAAGGGACCTCCCCCCTCCTGACGTCAAGATGGTGCAATATACCCACCTACCAAAATGTGAATATGTAACGAAAACTCTATTAAAACAACACAAATAATAAAAACATCATTAAGCATAAAGATCTGGAACCCAATAATAACTAGCAAATGTCTTATAATAACAATTTACAGAAAAACTGACATGTCAATCTTTTCAATCAGGCCCAATGGGCCTGTAGCATCTTTGCGCAGAATCCATTTACCTTTGCTTCTCAAGAGTAGTCTATGGAGGTCGCCGCCTCGCTGTGGTAAGTATACCCTTTTGAAACCCGCAACCCGGAGTGTTTTTATATCTCCTTCATGATATTGCCTTACATGGTTAATGAGCCAAGGGGCTCCTTTCCCTGTGCAAATAGAATTGAAATGCTCTCTCACTCTAATAAACAACGGGCGGATAGTCTTACCTATATAAAAAAGCCACATGGACAAGTGATCATGTACACTACATGCGTGGTTCTACAGGAGATAAAATGCCGCACTTGATGATGAATCGCCCCAACTCTCAAAATATTGCCCGTTGAATGGAAAGAACATAAATTGCAGTGGCCACATCTAAAATTCCCTTTTGGAATACCAGATTCTAACCAATTTTCTTGATTGTTCACCAAACAATTACGGACTAATAAGTCTCTTATATTTCTACCCCGGCGGCATGCAAACAAAGGGCCCCTTGCAACTATCTCCATCAAATCCGCATCCTTACCCAAAATATGCCAGTTTTTTTTAATGATAGATCTAATAAATCCGTCCATGGGGCCGAATTTAAAACAGAGCACAAATTTTTTGTCCTTGCTCTTTCTTTTATCTGCGGAAGAGACATCAACTTTGTAATTTTCCGCCTTTCTTAATGCCACATCCAATAATGGGCGAGGAAAACCCCGTTCTTCAAACCTCACATATAATACCTGTGATTGTCTTCTAAAACCACTAGTACTACTATTGGTTCTCTTTACTCTTAAAAACTGACTGTATGGTAAAGCCTGTTTTGTATAGTACGGATGGGTGCTATTAAAATGTGGTAAAGAATTTGATGCTGATGGTTTCCGAAAAACTTCTGTATGAATACCACCCTCTATAATTGTTAATTTAACATCCAGAAATTCCAAATTTGCTCCCCCAAATTGGGACGTGAACCCCATGTTCATGGTGTTGGATTGATTCAGGAAATCCACAAATTGTGTGAAGACCTCCTGAGTACCGTCCCACACCACGAAAATATTGTCCACGTATCTGATATATAACTTTATGTGCTTAAGGAAGGGGTTGCCCATAGAGTAAATAAGCTTATCAAAATTAGCAAAAAATAACTTAGCTAGGGTACATGCCACCGGCGTACCCATAGCGGTCCCTTCTATTTGGCCATACCAGGTTTGATCAAAGTTGAAGGCGTTATGCTTCAAGATAAAAGTAAGGCCATCGCAGATAAAGTTTATAGTATTGGCATCTGTTGGTGTATTAACTAGTATTTCTCTAATAGCCCCCACCCCCATTTTTGCGGAATTCTGGTGTATAGGCTCTCTATGTCGATAGAGGTCAGATTGAAGTTCTCTTGCCATGTGAAACCTCTAAGCACCCGCAAGAAGTCCCTAGTATCCTTCATATAAGACGGTACGTCCCTTAATGACGGGCGTAATAACCAATCAAGGTATCGGGATAAAGACTCAGTAACAGAGCCTATCCCCAATACAATAGGGCGACCCGGAGGGCTGATAGACGACTTGTGTATTTTAGGTATATGATACCAATGGGGTTTCAAAGGGAATTCTGGCAATAATTTTTCGGCTTGTTTCTCTGACATAGTGCCTTTTTCTATATACCTTTTAAGAAAGGGGCGCAATTCGTTCTTGATTTTAAACGTAGGATCAGTTTTCAAGACAACATATGTATTTCTATCTGAAAGTTGTCTGAGAGCTTCAGCTATATAATACTTTCTAGTTAATAAAACCGTATTACCCCCCTTTATCTGCAGCTCGTATAACCGAATCTGACCAACCCTGCATTTTCTTAAGCTCTGACAACTCCGCTGGTTTTAAATTAGGAGGAAATGTGTCATAAATTAATGCTTCCATATCTTTATTAAGTCGTGTCTCAAAAATATCTATGGGACTGGCTGGAGAAACTGGAGGCATGAAGGTGGATTTGACCCCCCCCCCCCCGCCCCAACCCTCCCTTCGTAAAAGTCATAACAGGGGGAGCATTAATTTTGGTAGATGTAACAGTTGGTTCAGTGAGGCTTAATAACAGCCGGGCATCATTGCTAATGGATCCCTTGTTACTGAGAACCCCAAAGAGCCCACTTCACATGGAGCTTCTGCTGCACGTTTTTCTGACAATGCTTTTTTACTATTATTAACTGCAAAGTTTTTATATAGATGTATCTTTTTCACTGCTTTGTATAGGTCTATCTTTAAGTCTACCAAATCGAAGTTTTCAGGCAAGCAGTAGTTTAATCCTTTTGATAACACAGAATAATGCGCCGTACTGAGAACATGATTGGTTAAATTAATCACTGAATTCGGTGAGCTCTCTATTACACCGTTGGTCTCCAGGAGACTTGTTTCCACTTCCGCAGGTTCTCGAATCTTTCTTCTTCTGCCCCCTCGGCGTGTCCTTCGTCTAAAAGGACCGCCAATTTTTTGGGGTGCCGGATAGGTGCAGAGGGACCCACTGCAACAGAGCCTTCATCATTGGCACTGGAATCAGAATCCGTAGTAAGATAATCTTTTTTATTGTTGTTCTTTTTCGAAGGAGTCCTATTTTTTTGGATTCCTTCTTTGATATCTACGGGTTGGAAAATCGTCAGCGGCGGAGATGTATGGAGAGGGCAGCCGGAGATGTGAGGATAACTTTTTTAACCTCTTCCTGATGTGCACCACCTTTATTTGATGCAAGTCAAATTTCCTAGCCAAGTGTGAGTGAATGTGGTAATTAATTTGTAATATAAGCTTATAAAACAATGCTAAAAAAATTCTTGGAAAACACCTTTAAAGAGTTAAAAGATGGCAAAGATGGTAAATTCGTCTCTGCTGCAAATGTGACATTACGCCCCAGCGAATAGTTAATATAATCGCGGTTCATGAGGTGGCTTTGTTTATGCGCTAACATTAAAGGCCTCGGAAAATGGAATGCAAACTCCAGGGTGCGCGTAGTTCTTTAATCTATCAATGGGTGTGATATACAATGCTGGCCTTTAAAAAAAACTGGCCAGCTTCACACGCTGTTTGCTTCATATTACCCCGAAGCATGCAATGCTAAAAAGATGAATCTGCAGTGCTACAGCACCGAGAGCCCCCAGATATAAACATCGTGGGCCGATAATTACCATATTAAATTACAATGTATCTCAGCATCTTCTGCAGTAAGCTGAAAATGCGAGAAACCGAGGACATTAACTCCGGCCGCTTGCAATGCTGCTACTATGATGTATGTGTAAAGGTGATAAAATGCTATTTTGGACAAATTGTGATTAAACAATGCCCCCTACATGTTACATATAGTATATCAGCAGCAACTCTAGTAGAGCGAATACAGGCATAATACATTTTTTCGACGGAACCACAAAATAAACCTATTTTATTTACATGTTAATTTTGCTTCTTGTGCACCGACGCTGAATATACCATTTATTTTTTTCTATTTTCCTGTCTTAGATGATCTGAGAATTGAGACATTCAAGAAGGTTTAGCTAAATATTACTCATTTGTTAAAGAGGACCTACCTGTAAATTAAACCATGAGTGTAAATACTCTAATGCTCAGAACATTCATGCCTTGATTGTAGTGTTTCATTGGCGCTTTTTTGGGAAATCCATCCTTGAATTTTTATTGCAAGTGCAACGGGACGGGCACCGCACTTCCAGTTCTGCTCTCCTCTTTTTCTACTCCAACCACCCATAGCCTTTGATTGACAGGTCACCCTTCTTCCAGTGTCTTGTCTCCCACTGCCTGATATTCCATCATTGCCCTGGATTCGTCTCATCAGAATGGGTGGCGCATGTGCAGTGAGCTCCTGATAGTGTTGCGGGAACAGATCTATAGATATTGTGATGTTCCTTCTGATTAAACTAATCCGGGCAATGACGACACCTGCACAGAGGAGACAGGGCACTGAGAGAAGAGTTACCTGTTAATCAAACACTGTAGGTTGGCAGGATAAAGGAAAAGGGAGAGAGACCAGAAGCCTCTTCTACCCTTCCGATGCTCTCCAATAAATTCAAGTAAGGTATTAATGTAACGAGCATTAAAGGGGCTTTACATTTATACCTTTAGTTCAGGGTTCAATATTCTGATATCATATTCCCTTTAAATATGGGGCATTTTGTCCCAAGAGTTTTAAGTTCTAACTCTGAGGCTTTATGTCCCAATGCACATTAGATTAAAGTTGGCCAAACTCATCAATATTAACAGTATAATATCTATGGGTGCCTTCAACTCTTCTATTGCAGATGATGTCGAGGAAGAAGAGTATTTGGCCTGATGACTTTAATTAGCCAATCTCTTTTTCTCTCTGCAGATAAGCCAGTGCTGCAAAACATATTCAGAAGCGGCTCTCTCGTAGGGAATAGAAGAGCTGAGTGTTCCTATGTATGGGGGTGTCAGGAGAGATTACCAGCAAGGGTTAATGTCAGTTTTACTTGCTGCAAGCTGCTGAGTTGCAAGGTCACCTTATGTGGATGGTGACCACTCCCACCATCCTTTAAATAGTCACATGATGCATCAGCTGACTGTAGGTAAAAGAGTGTTCTATGTATGCCAGCCTTGGAGTTGCAGCTGTCTGGTGTGAGCCCTGAATCTGCTACTTCTGTGGAGGTCGGGTTCCTGTTTCCGTGTTCTCTGTGGTGTGAAGCTTGGTGGCAGTGTCTGGAGCTAAGTGGCTAAGTGGCGTGTTTGTTTTTACCTTGTCTGTCTCGTGCTTGTCACTATCCCCTAAGTCTGCATCATCTACAGTGGTGAGGCTAGCATCCTTGCCAGCCAGTGCACTAACCAGGGTTTAGTGAGGTGAAAGCCAAGGACCAGATTTGTGATGGCGGCGGGGGGGAAGAACCCACATAGGGAGTTAGGGGATGTTAGGGATAGGCACAGGCTTAGTTAGGAGGTGCCCCATCCCACGTTCCCTACTATTAGGAACTTCCTTCCCCTTTTCCCATCATGTTGATATTGTTGTGCCATTCGCTGGACTGACCCTTGTGGTCGTGACATTATTACTAACTGTACCATTCTTTCGGTGATCCTATGGCGCAAGCAGAGGCTTTGGCTCGCATGAACCATACCCTTATGGATGAGTTAATAGAGCTGCGATCTCAGGTTGTACAGCAGCTTCAGCAGGTGTCTGGGTTCATGGTCTCGGCTCATGTCTTGGCTCAACCGGAATCCATGATATCTCTCCCTGACAGGTTCTCTGGAGGGTGAGATAAATTTTTGGTCTTTAAGGAAGACTGTAAGTTATATTTCAGGGTTCACCCTCATTCTTCAGGGAGTGAGGAAAAGCATGTGGGGATTATAATCTCCCTTCTCAAGGGTGATGTCCAATCCTGCGCCTTCTCCCTGCCAACCGATTCACCAGCTTTGCGGTCGGTGGACGAGTCTTGACTCCGTAAGATTAATCAGGGGTGCCAACCAGCTGAGGAGTACTGCTGAGTTTCAGAGATGGGCCAATGATATGCAGTGGAATGACCCTGCTCTTAGAAACCATTTTGGTCAGTGTCTGACAGCTAGGCTTCAGGATACTCTGATGCAGTATGCTACTCCTGGGTAATTGGAAGTCACCGTGGCCCTTGCAATCCAGGAGGATAGATGGCTCAGGAAGAGACATACACCGAATCTGTCCCCTGTTGTTCTTTCTAGGGAGGAGGACACATTGGTGCAGATGGATGGACCTCTGCACTCGGGAGGAGTCTCTGCTGAAACTGTCCTTCTCAGCCAGAGAAGAGTCCCTACCGTGCTACTTCTTCGAGGGTATGCCAACACCCATCCCAACCCTCACCACATGTAAACCCTGAGTCTCAGTGTCCTCTCAGGAGGAGGGATCAGGGGAGGGTGGTGGTTCCGGCTGAATGTAGTGAGGGTATGAGTTTGGTGACATGGGGGAGCACCTCTGTGGTCTGTTCCTCAGGGAGATTACAGTCAGTTGGCAAATGTACATGTTGAAATAAACATTCAGGTCCGGACCTGTGTGTGAATTAGTAAATGAGGGTGCCCACTAAAAACATCAGGTGGAAGTACACATCTGGGACCTGAGGTTCTAGGGTGATCGGGCGGTATCAGATGTCGGCCATTCTCAGCCCTAGGGCATTCTAGTTGGAGTTACCCCCAGTAATGCAGGTACATAACGTATTCCACAGGTCATCACTCTGGAGCTTTGTTGTGCCTCCAGAGCCTGCGTTATTTCCATTAAAATCGAGCAGCATTTGCCATAAATCTGTGGATCAGATGACTGCAGAGGTGAATCCTAGTGGTTTGAGGCTGTTTTTTTTCAGTGAGGTCTGGTGTTAAGGGTCCAGAGACCCCTCGTTAAAAGGGGGGTAGTGTCACGACGATCCATTTTTGGATTTGTGACAGCTCTGGCTCTGCTTTAATTTAAATGTTGTTTTTTGCTTTCCTGCCAGCAAGGGTTAATGTCAGTTTTCCTTGCTGTATGCTGCTGAGTTGCTACGTCAGCTGATGTGGGTGGTGACCACTCCCACCATCCTTTAAATAGTCACATGATGCATCAGCTGACTCATGGTAAATCTGCTTCTTCTATCGAGTTCAGGGTCCTGTTTCCGTGTCCTCTGTGGTGCAGAGCTTGGCAGTGGTGCCTAGAGCTAAGTGGATTGTTTTTTTTACCTTGTCTGTCTCGTGATTGTCACTATCCCCTATAGTTGTACCATCTGCAGGTATCACCTGAACAGCGAGAGTGCCGATTGGACCCCTGTTGATCTGATATTGATGACCTATTTTAAGAATTATTAGTCATCAGTATCTCAGTTCCTTTAAATTGACCATACACTTTCAATTGCTGTCAGTCTGAACCCTCTATTGGCTGACTGCCATTGCTAGCAAACCTCGAACCGTACACAATTTGGCTGAGCATCCTTGTGTTCTAAATGAAAAACAAACATCCAATAAATATGAAATCAGAATAACCAAAGAAATATTACAATCTTTAGTGATTATTAGTTAACACTAGGGTTGAGCGACTTTTCCTTTTTTGAGGTCGAGTCGGGTTTCGCGAAACCCGACTTTCTCAAAAGTCGATTCGAGTGAAATCGGCCGATTATCTTGAAAAGTCGGGGTCGGGGGATAGGCTGAAACATGAAACCCAATGCAAGTCAATGGGAAATCTCTATATATTTATATTTACTTCAGCGCGATATAGCAGAAAAGCCGGTAATTCAATTTCCGGCTTTTCATTTCTCTTTCCTAAACCCGACATGATATGAGACATGGTTTACATACAGTAAACCATGTCATATTCCTATTTTTTTTGCATATTCCACACTACTAATGTTAGTAGTGTATATATGCAAAATTTGGGTGCTGTAGCTATTAAATTTAAGGGTTAAATCGCGGAAAAAATTGGCGTGGGCTCCCGCGCAATTTTCTCCGCCAGAGTGGTAAAGCCAGTGACTGAGGGCAGATATTAATAGCCTGGAGAGGGTCCATGGTTATTGTCCCCCCCCCCTTGCTAAAAACATCTGCCCCCAGCCACCCCAGAAAAGGCACATCTGGAAGATGCGCCTATTCTGGCACTTGGCCACTTTCTTCCCATTCCCGTGTAGCGGTGGGATATGGGGTAATGAAGGGTTAATGTCACCTTGCTATTGTAAGGTGACATTAAGCCAGATTAATAATGGAGAGGCGTCAATTATGACACCTATCCATAATTAATCCAATTGTATGAAATGGTTAAAAAACACACAAAAAAGTGCAATCCCACACTTGTTTTTTGTTGGCTTTTTTGCTAGGTTCACTAAATGCTAAATCTGACCTGTCATTATGATTCACCAGCTCATTATGAGTTCATAGACTCCAAACATGTCTAGGTTCTTTTTTATCTAAGTGGTGAAAAAAATTCCAAAGTTTGCTAAAAAAAAAAAGCGCATCATTTTCCGATACCCATAGCGCCTCCATTTTTCGTGATCTCAGATTGGGTAAGGGCTTATTTTTTGCGCACCGAGCTGACATTTTTAATAATATCATTTTGGTGCAGATACGTTCTTTTAATCGCCCGTTATTGTATTTTAATGCGATGTTGTGACGACCAAAAAAAGTAATATTGGCGTTTTAACTTTTTTCTTACTACGCCGTTTAGCGATCAGGTTAATCCTTTTTTTATTGATAGACTGAGTGATTCTTAACTCAGCGATACCAAATATGTGTATGTTTGATTTTTTTATTGTTTTATTTTGAATGGGGCAAAAGGGGGGTGATTTGAACTTTTATATTTTTTTTTTTATTTTTGTTTTTAATTTTCTTTAACTTTTGCCATGCTTCAATAACCTACATAGGAGACTAGAAGTTGCCATAACCCGTTTGGCTCTGCTACATAGAGGCGATGATCAGATCACCCCTATGTAGCAGAATTACTAATTTGCTATGAGCGTCGACCACTGGGTGACCTCGAGTTATCATGCCGACAAACCGATGACCCCCGATCATGTGACGGGGTCACCGGTGTGCATATTTCCAGCATGGAGCACCATTTAGATGACACTGTCAGAGTTTGACAGCAGCATTTAACTAGTTAATAGCCACGGATGGATCACAATTCCACCCGCGGCTATTGCAAGGCACATGTCAGCTATTCAAAACAGCTGACATGTCCCGGAAAAGATGCGGGCTCACCACCGAAGCCCACATCAAAGGGGGGATACCGACACTGGTGTACTATTATGCCCAATGTCGGTAAGGGGTTAAAAATCAACAGTCCTTTTTCTCTTACACTGTCTGAACCAACATTGGTCAAAGAGAGTTCGTAAAAATGGGTTCAAATTGTACCAAGGACAATATTTGTAAGGAGTATGTATGTTCTCCCCGTGTTTGTGTGGGTTTCCTCCGGATTCTCCCACGCTCCAAAGACATACTGATAGGGAATGTAGATTGTATGCTCCGATAGGGAAGGTGATGATGTTTGCGGAATATGATGATCATATATAAGAGAGTTAAGTGAATAAAATGTGGGGGGGAAAAGTAATTCTATCTTTAGTATCTCACCACATCAATATACCCCAGCAGATAGAATTCATTTCCACATAAAGGAATACCTGAACACATACCACGGAACCAACCGTTATCTCATCCAGATGTGAGCGTATGCTAAATGAGATTTCATGTTAGGACTTAAAACAGAATAATGCTCTTGATGCATCTTAGTGTAATTCCTCTCTTACATTATCCATGGCTCTTCATAAACATCGCACTCGGCTCGTAAAAGCTCCTCGAGTCCCCTTCCCCTCCTCTTTGAAGATACAGCCCTGCTACCTGTTCTCATCTTATTACTTACATAATCCTGTTGACTGTTATAGCTGTTCCATTAGAATTCTGATCATTAATGGACCCCAGAGTGGAGAATCCAGAGGCGATGGGATAAATAAATGGTTACAAATTCCATTGGCACCTGTTCTTGTGGGTAAGGAAAGGTCAATACTGTGAATGGCGAGATGTATACTGATGATTAAAGGAAGGCTACTAGCACAATATATAAGGGGATATTTCTATAGAATAGCTTTTTTTCTGTATTAGGTTCCTGCAAGGAATGGTAATGAAAATGTGACCATGTAAGCACTCATGAGAGCACTGATATAAATGACAGCCTGTCTGACCAATAACTATAGCATCTGGTATTGGAAAAAAATTGGGTTTTGGCATTAAATTTCAATTGCATTAATAATATATAGCAACATTTTTTACTTAGGATGAAAAATCCAAGTGCTAGGTTCTCCCAAACAATGAAGTTCCAAATGTTCTCCAGAAATGAACAAAAGTGATTACAAAAACACATCAAAACCTTACGTTTCAGTTGTGACGAGCCTTCTTCAGGTGCTAGAGAATATTGAATTCATACCCTTCAGCCACCTGAAGAAGACTGGTCACAGTTGAAGCGCATTGTGGTTTTAATATACTGTATTTTTAATTATTTTTGTTCATTCCTGGTGAACATTTGAAACTTTCCTGGTTGAGAAGACAGAGCACTTGGGTTTTTGACCTTGGATTGCACTGTTCTGGAACCCCTTCTGGAAGCTAACCCAACAGGTTGGCCACAATCTTTTATTTCCAATATATACGCATATGGAGTTGTACACCATTTGCACAACCTAGCCAGGTGAGAGATTTCCCTCATTTTAGTGCCATATGGATCACCAACTTACTGCGCTCACAAAGTGCCACCTTTATTCCCTCTCCTGCAGGGATCTTCCATAATAACCAAAGAGAGGAGAAGTTGGGAAAACCAAATATTAAAATATACCAATCTTTATTAATCAACTAGCTGAAGAGCCCGGCGTTGCTTGGGCATAGTAAATATCTTTGGTTAGTTATAGCACCTCACTTCTCTTATTTTCCCATCACGCCTCTCATTTTCCCCCTCACATCTTTCATTTTCTCCCTCACACCTCTCATTTTCCCCCTCACTCCTCTTATTTTCCCCCTCCTCTCATTCCCCCCTCACTCCTCTCTTTCCCCCCTAACACTTGTCGTTTTGACCTCACATCTGTCATTTTCAGATCACTCCACTATTTTCTCTCATTCCTCTCATTTTGCACTCACACCTTTTCATTTTCACCTCACACCTCTCATTTTCCCCTCGGTATATACATGTTTGTCATCTCCCTTATCTATATATATAATTGTCTAAGGGTTTTTCTGTCTGTCTGTCTTGGAAATCCCGCGTCTCTGATTGGTCGAGGCTGCCAGGCCTCGACCAATCAGCAACGGGCACAGCATAGCGACGATGATGTCATAAAGGTTGCCTCGACCAATCAGCGACGGGCACAGTCTGCCGCGAATTTGCCTCGACCAATCAGCGACGGGCACAGTATCGACATAGATGTCATAATGGTTGCCATGGCGACGATGATGTCATAAAGGTTGACCAATCAGCGACTGGCACAGTCTGCCGCGAATTCTGGAATCATCGTTGTCCATATACTACGGGGACATGCATATTCTAGAATACCCGATGCTTTAGAATCGGGCCACAATCTAGCCAGAGTAAGGCAAAAACTTGAATTACTACATTTTGGAAAAATGGCTCATTGTACTTAATTCCTGCAGACCTCGTGGCTGTATGACATTAGGACCCCATCATTTTTTGCTATTTTGTCAGCTATCGGTAAGAAAGAAAAGCAAAATTGATCCATATATAACAGATATAAGTATCCTCCCTAATGTACACGCTATTTAAGACATTGGAAGATTGATAACTTAAAACAATGTGTTTGTTTTCATTCTGTTCTGGCATCAAGTTGGTTAAATACGGGGCATTCAAAAGTCTAATTGTCTAACCAGCAGGAAGGAAAACATTTGTTACTTAATAGATCTATCCACACTCTGAATGTTGCTTGATATAATTGTCTAAGGCTTTTTCTGTCTGTCTGTCTGTCCTGGAAATCCCGCGTCTCTGATTGGTCGAGGCCGCCAGGCCTCGACCAATCAGCGATGGGCACAGCATGGCGACGATGATGTCATAAAGGTTGCCTCGACCAATCAGCGACGGGCACAGTCTGCCACGAATTCACCTCGACCAATCAGCGACGGGCACAGTATCGACGTAGATGTCATAATGGTTTTCATGGTGACGATGATGTCATAAAGGTTGCCTCGACCAATCAGCGACGGGCACAGTCTGCCGCGAATTCTGGAATCATCATTGTCCATATACTACGGGGACATGCATATTCTAGAATACCCGATGCGTTAGAATCGGGCCACAATCTAGTATATATATAATTGTCTAAGGGTTTTTCTGTCTGTCTGTCTATCTGTCCTGGAAATCCCGCGTCTCTGATTGGTCGAGGCCACCAGGCCTCGACCAATCAGCGATGGGCACAGCATGGCGACGATGATGTCATAAAGGTTGCCTCGACCAATCAGCGACGGGCACAGTCTGCCGCGAATTCTGTAATCATCATTGTCCATATACTACGGGGAAATGCATATTCTAGAATACCCGATGCGTTAGATCACGTGTCGCTGATTCCCACCAGGCCTCGACCAATCAGCGATGGGCACAGTCTCTGATTGGTCGAGGCCAGCCAGCCTCGACCAATCAGCGACAAGCACAGTCTGCCTCAAATTCTGGAATCATCATTGTCCCCCACTGCTGTCAAGTGCCGCCATTGTGTTGTCTAAGGGACTAATTGTCTGTCTGTCTCGGATATCAGCCAATCAGAGATATTAGTGTGGGATTTAAACACCACTGACAGCGCAACATACATACATACATACATATTCTAGAATACCCGATGCGTTTGAATCGGGCCAACATCTAGTATATAGTATATACCTGTATGTCATCTCCTGTATATAGTATATACCTGTATGTCATCTCCCCTGTATATAGTATATACCTGTATGTCATCTCCCCTGTAAATAGTATATACCTGCTGTATGCTCGTCCTGTATATTGTATATACCTATATGACAACTCCTCCTGTATATAGTATATACCTGTATGTCATCTCCTCCTATATATATAGTATATACCTGTATGTCATCTCCCCTGTATATAGTATGTACCTGTTGTATGTCATCTCCTCCTGTATATACCTGTGTGTCATCTCCTCTTTTATATACTATACACCTGAATGTCATTTCCTCCTGTATGTAGTATATACCTGTATGACATCTCCTCCTGTATATAGTACATACCTGTGTGTCATCTCCTGTTATATATAGTATATACCTGTATGTCATCTCCTTCTGTATATAGTATATATCTGTGTGTCATCTCCTCCTGTATATAGTATATACCTGTGTGTCATCTCCTCCTGTATATTGTATATACCTGTAAGTCATCTCCTCCTGTATATAGTATATGCCTGTGTCATCTGCTCCCGTATATAGTATGTACCTCTATGTCATCTCCCCTGTATATAGTATATATCGGTATGTCATCTACTCCTGTATTAGACCTCGTTCACACGTTATTTGCTCAGTATTTTTACCTCAGTATTTGTAAGTTAAATTGGCAGCCTGATAAATCCCCAGCCAACAGGAAGGCCTCCCCCCTGGCAGTATATATTAGCTCACACATACACATAATAGACAGGTCATGTGACTGACAGCTGCCGCATTTCCTATATGGTACATTTGTTGCTCTTGTAGTTTGTCTGCTTACTAATCAGATTTTTATTTTTGAAGGATAATACCAGACTTGTGTGTGTTTTAGGGCGAGTTTCATGTGTCAAGTTGTGTGTGTTGAGTTGCGTGTGGCGACATGCGTTTTTCACGTGTGGCGAGTTTTGCGTGTGCCTAGTTTTTCATGTGGCGAATTTTGCACATGGCAAGTTTTGAGCAGTGACTTTTGTGTTTCGACTTTTATGTGGCGAGGTTGGTGTATTTGTGGTGAAATGTGTGCTGAGGGTGATATGTGTTCAAGCACGTGGTAGTGTGTGGCGCATTTTGTGTGTGTTCATATCCCCGTGTGTGGTGAGTATCCCATGTCGGGGTCCCACCTTAGCAACTGTACGGTATATACTCTTTGGCGCCATCGCTCTTACTCTTTAAGTCCCCCTTGTTCACATCTGGCAGCTGTCAATTTGCCTCCAACACTTTTCCTTTCACTTTTTCCCCATTATTTAGATAACGGCAAAATTGTTTGGTGAATTGGAAAGCGCGGGGTTAAAATTTCGCATCACAACATAGCCTATGATGCTGTCGGTGACTGTGCAAAATTTTGTGGCTGTAGCTGCGACGGTGCAGATGCCAATCCCGGACATACACACACACACATTCAGCTTTATATATTGGATAGATTCTAAAAGTAACTGTAAAATACTTGGACAAGGGAATAACACACGTATAGCGTGAAACCCCACCCAAACCCGTTATACTAGAAAATAAGAAATGAGGAGCTACTGATATATCAAAAAGATTTATGGTGAAATTCCACAAGATACATTAACATTGTATCTTAAGGCCATCAGCTGGGCACACAATGAGATGACAAGGTAAGGTAATATTAAGGCAAATCAAAATAACAATTTGAATCCACAATGGTACAGCTGAATGAATGGTGATGCTATAACAATGCAGCTGCAAAAAAAAATAAGGTGACACATGCAGAATAACTATTATTGGGTGAAGTCCATATTGACATTTTAAAATGCAATATATATATTTCTATTTATATATATGGATGAAATAGTGACTTGTAAAGTGCATGTGCAACAAATAGAGGAGTCAAAATCCACAATATATGTTATAAAAGCAGCTGAACAATTAAAGCATGGGCATAAATGTAAGTAAAGCAGTCATGCAGGATATACCTGCAAATGGTGTATCTGCTGGGGTAGGCAAAGGAGCCCCGAGGCGCGTTTCGCACTTGCTTCTTACTGGGAACGTGAATCATAGTATAATCATAGTATAATATGTTTTATTTAACATTCTGAAAGATTTTTTACAGTTCAGTAAAGTTAAGCAAATCTCTCAAAATTCAATTCAGGGAGGTTTGCTCAACTTAGATGGAAATTCAATTTGCATTGAATAAGTTTGATTCCGATAATGTTGGCCCGGGGAAAGGCTTAAAAAAATCATATACTCACTTGTGCTTGGCCGTCTCTGTACCTATACCATCGCCCGCCATTATTCTTCCAGTTGGCTGTTCTATCTGCTTTCTTCTATCTTTGATCTTCCTTCTGGCTGGGTCTTCCATACACATTATATACATCTTTGTTCTGGGTTGCACAGTAAGCGGTTATTTCAATGATGAATACATAACGAACTGGGACTTAGTGAATGGAAGACCAAAGTGGAAGAAAGAAGATAATAAAAAAAGATGTAGAATATTGAAGATAGAGAATAGAAGAGCTAGTCAGAGGACCAGCGGTGGTGGATCAAGTAAGTGGCCCTTTATAATCCCGAAAAATGGTGGCCTGACAGTTGTCCATTCACCTTGGTTCACCAGAAGCTAATTGTAAAAAATACAAATTGAAAACTTGAGAGAAATTTTATTTGCCTAAAAATGTATTCGCTCAACTCTACAGTTCAGATGATACCAATTTCAGACATTGGACATTAATTAATTAATTAATTACAATGGGATTGACAGTCATGCTTCCAAGAGCTTACATTGTTTGAGGAAATTGGGTTGACCTAAAGGGCAAACTGCTTGTTTTTATGGTCAATTATACAAAACTGTAATAGTACACATAACGTAGTAGTGAATATGAAGCTTTACATAATAGTACTCGTAAAGCTACCAAAGCTATTCGACAGACAGTATTTTTGGCGAAAACTATGGATATTGGTATTTGATATGATTGTTTGGGGTAAATAGAACATTGAAGAGAACTAGTTCAGCATGAAAAAGTGTTCTAGATGTTAATGGGAGTGTTGAATTATAGAGGTTTGTTTGCAGAATTTAGAGGGCATTTGGGCATTTATGGTGATAGATAGAGATGGGGATAGATATATAGGGCAGTGTATGATTGTTGAGAGCTTCATGGGAGAGAGTGATACTTTGGATTGGATTCCAAACTATGTGGACAATCATTGCAGTGACTGGCACAGAATGGAGTAATTGGGTATTTTCAATGAAAGAAGCATACAAATCTAAGTTTTTATCCTCTTACCACATTGCAGTCACATCATATTATACAGCATTTTGTACTTACAATTGCTCATTTTGCCTTTCTACCCAGTAAATTCATCTATTTTCTCTGCTCTAGAAACAGGAATTCTCTTGTCCCTGCAAAAATCATTCTCCTCTCAAACTCCTGACCCAGCTACTCCCTTTTTCCCCTATACCAAGGACTTTTGAAGTGACTCATGAGTCATGCAGGAAAAATAGACTTCCTATTTCTACATACAACTTAGTAGGATTCAGCTAGTCTGTTTTTAATCAAGTGATGTCATAGACCTAATGGAAAAGAGAAGAATTAACTGGGTAGAAAGGCAAAACGAGCAATTGCAAGTACACAGTGCTGTTTAATATGATGACTGCAATATATTAAGAGGATAAAAACTTTGATGGGAGTGCTTATTTAAAGACCTTAAAAGCCAGAGACAATGTATTCAGGCGATGAGGGAGCATAGGAAAACTATGACCCTTTTCGGGGGTGAGCAGGCCTCAACCATCACCAATGACATTCTGACAAGTCTTAGTGACATATCAGATAGGTTTTATTGTTAGTCTTTGTTTTAAATTGCCACATGTAACTGTATGCTTTCCCATCTTACCATATACTAAAACCTTTTGGGTCCCTTGAAGAAGAAACCCTTACTAGTCCCATCTACTTTACTGTAATGGTCATCAAAAGAATTGCATTGTTGGCAAGCAAGATGAGGCTCAATGTTCACGTAAATAAGGAAGAGAACGTATGAAGAACCTGATCCATTTGCTGGTTCTGTCACTGTAATTGGGGGCTCATTTTGATCTTTCCTACCTTTTTGACCTCTATCTTCCATGTACGAGACAACCATAACCTACTGAGATACATGCAACCTTTTTTGATCTTAAGATTCAAGGTTCATTCTCAACTGTTGTTGTGATGCTTCCACCCAGTACTAGATCTGATGAAGTAATGTTATTCCAGGAAATCTAGGTAGAGATATCGCGTCTCCCATGAGAATCTGTTTAATGGCTGCTCCCATGACACCCTGCGCTACAGGGACATTTGTATGCTGCTAAAATATCTCGTTCCACAGAGTATCATCTATTATGTTTAGATAACAATAGATCACAATGAATCACGATGTGCAAAGAAATATGAGGTTAGGTTGGTTATAAGGACACGTCAAATATAGAATCAGGCACTTGGGGTCTCTCTCACGTACAGAGCTTAGATGATTATAGAAATCCCATGAGAAAACCAGGCCGTGTAATTTTTTTCTACTATTTTTTTTCCGTAGAAAAATGTCTTTGAATAAAATGTTGACATAGAATTGGAAAGTAAACATAAGGATTATTCTCAAAATTATAACAAATGAATTGTGTTATATTGGACTCTATTTCTTACAAGAGAAGACGATCTAGAAAGAAAATTGAGAAACGTCTTTTCACAATGAATAAAATCTCTGTGCAAAGCAGGTTATGTGTAAGGAATCGGTTGCATACAGTTTATTAGAAGGAAAACCTGTCAGATACCACACTTTGTGGGCACCACTTCAGCTCCAGTAATGTTAAAAGTTAGACCATCTTAGATCCAGCCATGGACACTGGTAAATTACTAATGAAAACTTTCTTCTGCCTACTGAGATAAGGAGTCTGGCACTTGATATATAGTCATTTTGGTGCATCACACTATTTGATTTGGGTGCCACTGAAGGTTACTCACAACCACTGATCCTTAACTGGTAGTTAGTTGGTTTCATTGGTTTTCACATTTTCATATTTATCCTTTCTAATTTGTAATTTTTTACTGTTTTCAGGATAAATTTTCCTCAATTGATTTTTAGTTGGACTAACAACGCTCACGTATTTTCAATAGTTGTCAACACAATTATCAAGTCAAGATGCTTTGGGTACGTCATGCTATGTAAGGGAACTGTGGGGGTATCATAATGTGGTGGAGAACAGTGAGGGGTATCATACTGTGTGGGAGTCACTGCGGGGGTTTCATACTATGGGGAGGTCACTGAAGAGGCTTTATACTGTGTGTGTGGTGGTCACTGTGGGACTTACAATGTGTAATGGGAACTGTGGATGCATCAAACTGTGTGGGTAGCACTGCAAGGAATCATACTGTGTTGGAGGGCACTGTATGGGACATTATATTGTATCGGGGACGCTGTGGGAACATTGTACTGTTTTGTTAGTACTGAGAAAAGTGAAGGACTTTATACTGTGAAGGAGTCACTAGGAATGCATCATACTATGGGGGGTTCACTTTGTGGAGCACAGTGAGTGGCATCATAATTTGGGGAAGTCACTATGGTGTCACCATCTTTGGCGGAGAATTTGTGGGCTTTATACTGTGTGTAGTAGTCACTGTGGGGAATCATACTGTGTTGGAGAGCACTGCAGGGACATCATGTTTTATTGGTGGCATTATACTGCTTTTTGGGCACTGAGGGTATATCATAATATGTTGGGACACTATGTGTTAGGTGTCGAGTTCCTGCCTCTTCACAGGGGGAATCTCGAACCATCTCCACTGCGGTCTCCCATTTTTCTCTAGCCACAGTGGAGCCTGCTCAGCGGAGACGTCGGTCGCAGCGTCTGGCTCAGCCTGATACTGTGCGGATGGTTACTGCTGCCTTTCCAGGCTCAGCCATTGTAGCCAATACTGTCAGCGGCGAGCAGATGTCTCTGGGACTAAGTCCTGCTTTTCCCCTTCTGAGCATGCCCGGGGTAAGACCTCACATTGGAGGTTGGGTGTCACATGCTCAGGTACTGTGGCAGCTCCCATTGGTCCTCTAGGAAGGTCCTGAAGTTGCTGCAGCTATAATAGGTTTGCATGGCCGCATGGCCATGCGCTAGTATCAGCTTATGTTATGAGCTTTAGCTACTCAGTGGTCTTGTCTGCTTGTGGTCAGGGTCCACTAGAATACCGGCACCTCCGGTGAGGAGTTTGTATGGTGAATTCATGGCTGGTGTAAAGTCATTAGAATTCCGGCTTCCCCGAAGAGGGGGTGCTTGTGTGCTTGCTACTCCCTGACGACTGATTGCTTTTGCTCTGTTAGGCAGCTGTGTTCCCCTGTGACGCTAACAGGGCACAGCTTTTTCCCTTCTGTTCGACTCTGTGAAGTAACAGAGTTCGCTTCTACCACCATATTGTGCCGCCATTTGCTAGCAGCAGGTTGGTCTCCTGCACAGTGGACCCCGGGCTGCGGACGCACCAATAATAATATCTAAATATACTCGGTGTGTTCCGCCAGCCCTAACACTATGAAGTCATTCTAAGGTGTTGGGGTAATGTGCAGGCATCATACTTTGCTACGATCATCATATTGTGTGGGTGGAGCATTTTGGGGGTTATCATACTGTATGGAGGCCATGAAATTGACATCATAGTGGGTAAGGTTGTTAAGAAGCTTAATTAAAGTATTTATGTGCATGTCCTACAATACTAGTCACTCTCCCTCTCTTTAAAAATTGAAAGGCATGTGACTATTATCCCAAATTATTTTTTGCAAGGTGGTCTAATTCAAATGTTTGCTATAGTGCCCCATGATTCTATGTTTCTAAATACACCCTTGAAAATAAGCCACTGCCAGACACCACATATTTACCCTGTGAAGGTTTGAGTGTTGAAATTCAACACGCCAGCCATGATTTCCCCCATAATATATCAGGTACTGATATACATGAAAGATTTCTGCCCAAATAAGTGGGTTTGGCCAACTTTCTTCCAATATGACACCTGATAAAATTGAAGTTCAACTTGCACTTTGAATGTCACTCCCACCATCTTTGAAGAAAACCATGTGTTTAGTGTCTTTGAAATGTAATCTACCCAACACCTCTACTTCCTCTAAAAAATAGGTAAAATAAAACATATCCTGAGTTTTATGAGGGATTCCTACAAGAGAGTAGTAACAATGGATTTTCTTTACGTGATATGTACTTTGTGAACAAAATAACTAGAAATTTTACAATGTAATAAAATGTTCATGGTAGAAGTAAGAGTCTCTCAAAATTCAAATTAGGCTTTAAACTTGCCTTACTAGATGCTGGTTGTCTCTATACACCAGAACAAAAGGAACACAGAAGTTACAAGAAAAAAAATAGAATACTCAAATCGATGATCACCTGTCTTGCCGGAGCAGCTCCTCGTACAGTCCTCCTTTGGCTCTCTCCAGTTTTGATATCTCTACAGGTCTTCATGGCAGACTACATTCTATTCCGTATGTTCTGTCACTCTGTGATGGCATTTCCTGCATTAGTTCGGCTCAGGCAATGCAAGTCGTGACGTCTTGACATCAAAATGCCATGACATGTGTTGACCGTTTACTGAAGCTTGAGCGACAACACTTCGTGAATCCCGGTGTGATGTCATTATGCTACAACAAGCATCTCCTGAGGCCTGAGGGAAGGAAATACCTGCGCAGAATGAAGAAAGGTGTAGAGGAGGATGTCCCTTGCAACAAAAACCAGAAAGGAGTCTGAGAAGCCAATGGAGGCCTGGATGGGGAACTACAGTAACTGAACGGGGAGCTGTGGTGGAGGAACAGGGTACAGCTAAGTATCCTCTTTCCTGGCCCTCTACAATATAGCAAAATTGTGACCAGATGGCTGCCATATTAATGGAATTATTCAAAGCAAATCACAAAAAAAATTGGGCAAATCGGAATTGTTAGTAAAATTCAAAGCAAATTCTAATTATTTTGAGTAGATTCATTAATGGACGTGCAAATATTCGCCATAGACAGATATCATATCAACATAAGGAACCCAAGCCGAAACACTACTGATCTCTACAATGAGGAAATGAGTTTGGAATGTTGTGTTTCGTTATGTTCATCACAAAACCAACCCTATATTCCTTGCAACAAACTAACTCTTGTAACTTAAGAGTAGCAATTCATTATATATTTTCCTATGGATTCCTAATGGTATTATGCTTTACCATTACCATACTTATAAATTGAATTATCCCCAAACATCAAAGGCAATGATTAAATTAAGCAATTTTCTTAAACAGACCTTCTCAAACACATACAATAAAAACTCAATTATGTTTACATCTTTTAATATTTAGTCCTAAATTGCATTTAGCTCCGCAATGCCTTTAGTCATTTGAGTTATTATCAATTTCAATAGTTTTTTTACGCATGAATGTTTGATGCGTCTCTGATCTTTTATTTTAATATTTCATACATTCTGTGAGATGTATTTCAGGCACCATAAAACAATTATGTGCTCTGTCTTTACACTGTGGAATGGACAGTTTGCCACAGGGAAAAAGACTTAAGATATTCATGTTCGTGTCATTTTAATTGTACTCCTGGAGACAAAATAATGGTCCATGGGATTCTTTCATTGTGATGCGTAGAGCAGAGGTGAGCGAGATGTGCAAATCCCAAGGTAACTCAAATTTGATCCGGGGTGTAAATCAGAGCGGATAATTCCTCCTTTACGTAGAATTCTCAAGCCATAAAGTAAAAGTCTGGGACGCTGCCTACAAATAATGATAAAACGTTAATCGGAAACGTAGGCTAAAACTGATGCATGGATATGGGATCAATGACCCTGGATTCATAGACTTTCTCCACTTTGGGATCTTTTATTCACATAATTTAGATTATAATATATTATGTATCTGAATGCACAGCATCTTACGTGGCATTTTAAAGGAAAATATTTAGTAACAAATCTTCTGATTTTTGTGAGGAAGTCATATTGGTAAACTCTACAAACATAGACTTTCCAAGAATGATTGGACACTATAAAGATTTAAAGTGAACTTGTCAGCAAACTACAGACACTGTCAGCTCGGCGCTGTTATACTGATTAAAATGTTTCCTTGGTTGAAAAAATCCGTCTTGTGGTTGTTGTTTAATCTTTATTTTCAGTTTTCAGTTAATGAGATTCTTTTGCTTTGCGGCGGGCCTGTGGGCGAGGCTATGGGTGGGCCTTTAATGGTGCTCTGCTTACATATGCATGCTTATGGGTTTCTGACAGGTCACTGATCCTCCATGGACCTTCCCCTTATTTTATATACTGAATAGAATATTGTGTTTAGAAAAAATTAACATGTGCAGGCGTCGCCACTGGCACCATTTTGCTAGAGGAAAAACAAAAATGGTTCCATCAAAATGTGGCCGGAAGTGCCTGTGCAGTAGGATCTAAGGCTCCATCAAATTTTTTTGCCACTGACGGCGCCACCGATAGATGCTTCTGCACAGACGTTGCCGGTGCCATCTTGAGGAAGCCAATTATTTTTTCCTCTAGCAAAATGGTACCGGTGGCGCCGCTGCCGTGGCATCTATTGGAAAATGATAGATGCTACTGCCGTGGTTGTCAATTAAGGATAACTATTTTAGATCTGAACTTTAAAATTTAGCTAAATATATTGACAAACATGGAAAAATCATATTTAATGCTAACAAATGGATTAGTTAACTCAAGTCCCCATAGATCCCCGGATCCGGTTAATATCCCCGGATATTAACTGGGAAACAGAAACCTGTGAAACCCATAAAGGCAACAGGTTTCTGCTAATAACCAAGAAAAATTATCTTTCACAATTGGTGCAGAATCCAACCAGAGGAGCAGCACTTTTAGACCTAATACTATCTAATAGACCTGACAGAATAACAAATCTGCAGGTGGTCGGGCATCTAGGAAATAGCGACCACAATATTGTGCAGTTTCACCTGTCTTTCACTAGGGGGACTTGTCAGGGAGTCACAAAAACACTGAACTTTAGGAAGGCAAAGTTTGACCAGCTTAGAGATGCCCTTAATCTGGTAGACTGGGACAATATCCTCAGAAATAAGAATACAGATAATAAATGGGAAATGTTTAAGAACATCCTAAATAGGCAGTGTAAGCGGTTTATACCTTGTGGGAATAAAAGGACTAGAAATAGGAAAAACCCAATGTGGCTAAACAAAGAAGTAAGACAGGCAATTAACAGTAAAAAGAAAGCATTTGCACTACTAAAGCAGGATGGCACCATTGAAGCTCTAAAAAACTATAGGGAGAAAAATACTTTATCTAAAAAACTAATTAAAGCTGCCAATAAGGAAACAGAGAAGCACATTGCTAAGGAGAGTAAAACTAATCCCAAACTGTTCTTCAACTATATCAATAGTAAAAGAATAAAAACTGAAAATGTAGGCCCCTTAAAAAATAGTGAGGAAAGAATGGTTGTAGATGACGAGGAAAAAGCTAACATATTAAACACCTTCTTCTCCACGGTATTCACGGTGGAAAATGAAATGCTAGGTGAAATCCCAAGAAACAATGAAAACCCTATATTAAGGGTCACCAATCTAACCCAAGAAGAGGTGCGAAACCGGCTAAATAAGATTAAAATAGATAAATCTCCGGGTCCGGATGGCATACACCCACGAGTACTAAGAGAACTAAGTAATGTAATAGATAAACCATTATTTCTTATTTTTAGGGACTCTATAGCGACAGGGTCTGTTCCGCAGGATTGGCGCTTAGCAAATGTGGTGCCAATATTCAAAAAGGGCTCTAAAAGTGAACCTGGAAATTATAGGCCAGTAAGTCTAACCTCTATTGTTGGTAAAATATTTGAAGGGTTTCTGAGGGATGTTATTCTGGATTATCTCAATGAGAATAACTGTTTAACTCCATATCAGCATGGGTTTATGAGAAATCGCTCCTGTCAAACCAATCTAATCAGTTTTTATGAAGAGGTAAGCTATAGGCTGGACCACGGTGAGTCATTGGACGTGGTATATCTCGATTTTTCCAAAGCGTTTGATACCGTGCCGCACAAGAGGTTGGTACACAAAATGAGAATGCTTGGTCTGGGGGAAAATGTGTGTAAATGGGTTAGTAACTGGCTTAGTGATAGAAAGCAGAGGGTGGTTATAAATGGTATAGTCTCTAACTGGGTCGCTGTGACCAGTGGGGTACCGCAGGGGTCAGTATTGGGACCTGTTCTCTTCAACATATTCATTAATGATCTGGTAGAAGGTTTACACAGTAAAATATCGATATTTGCAGATGATACAAAACTATGTAAAGCAGTTAATACAAGAGAAGATAGTATTCTGCTACAGATGGATCTGGATAAGTTGGAAACTTGGGCTGAAAGGTGGCAGATGAGGTTTAACAATGATAAATGTAAGGTTATACACATGGGAAGAAGGAATCAATGTCACCATTACACACTGAATGGGAAACCACTGGGTAAATCTGACAGGGAGAAGGACTTGGGGATCCTAGTTAATGATAAACTTACCTGGAGCAGCCAGTGCCAGGCAGCAGCTGCCAAGGCAAACAGGATCATGGGGTGCATTAAAAGAGGTCTGGATACACATGATGAGAGCATTATACTGCCTCTGTACAAATCCCTAGTTAGACCGCACATGGAGTACTGTGTCCAGTTTTGGGCACCGGTGCTCAGGAAGGATATAATGGAACTAGAGAGAGTACAAAGGAGGGCAACAAAATTAATAAAGGGGATGGGAGAACTACAATACCCAGATAGATTAGCGAAATTAGGATTATTTAGTCTAGAAAAAAGACGACTGAGAGGCGATCTAATAACCATGTATAAGTATATAAGGGGACAATACAAATATCTCGCTGAGGATCTGTTTATACCAAGGAAGGTGACGGGCACAAGGGGGCATTCTTTGCGTCTGGAGGAGAGAAGGTTTTTCCACCAACATAGAAGAGGATTCTTTACTGTTAGGGCAGTGAGAATCTGGAATTGCTTGCCTGAGGAGGTGGTGATGGCGAACTCAGTCGAGGGGTTCAAGAGAGGCCTGGATGTCTTCCTGGAGCAGAACAATATTGTATCATACAATTATTAGGTTCTGTAGAAGGACGTAGATCTGGGTATTTATTATGATGGAATATAGGCTGAACTGGATGGACAAATGTCTTTTTTCGGCCTTACTAACTATGTTACTATGTTACTATGTTACTATGTTACTATGTTACCTATACACTAACATCCAATATCTTCTATGGTTTTATGCATTTTCTAGGTAACAGAAGCTTCAGCAAACATTAGTGTTACACGTATAACTTATTTCCTTTAGTACAAGTCATAGAATTCATAACATTGGTTTCCTTTGCCATCTGGCTCAGCATTAAAAGATTGTTTCAGTCAGTACTAGTTGCTTTTTTAACACAGGGAACACAGGCTTCAAATCCAAACTGTCTGGAACGTGTATCTCCTTGGAGAAACCCTTTATAATACATGAAAAACCTTCTAAAAGCTTGGTTCATTTGCCAATCACTGGCTACAATTTTCTCTTTCATGTGTAGCCAATGAGGACTCATATATGTATTAATCCTACAAATATATAATGATCTGCAAGGAAACAGCAGTCTCATCTTTTTTTCTATTAGACAACCTGTAGAGAAAAGGTTTGGTACATGACTATGGCTATGTGCACACGTTCAGGATTTCTTGCAGAAATTTCCTGAGAAAAACCTGAAATTTTCTGCAAGAAATCTGCATGTGTTTTTTGCGTGTTTTTGGTGCGTTTTTTTTTACAGATTTTTCTGGACATTTCCCAATGCATTATATAGTGGGAAATCCACAAAAAATCCGCAAAATTAATGAACATGCTGTGCTTTTTACCGCAATGCGTTTTTTTCGCAGAAAAAAAATGCATCATGTGCACAAAAATTGCGGAATTTATTCTAAGTGATGGGATGCATAATGTATGTTGTTTTTTTGCGGTTGTATAGCGTTTTTATAGCGAAAAAACACGAAAAATCAGCAACATGTGCACACGTAATAAAATACCAATGTCAGTGCATAGCTACAAATTACCTCTGTAGATGGCAGAAGCCACAGGGACACCCGTCCACCCCGACGCGCGTTTTGGTATGGTACCTTCCTGTAGGTGGCTTCTGCCATCTACAGAGGTAATGTGTAGCTATGCACTGACGTTGGTATTTGAGTTGCTGGCACTACGGTTATGTAACATTTGTACTGATTGTCTATTGACTACTTGCCTGGCTACTGTAAGCTATGTATACTATAACCACTATTTATGCACTGTGCAGTTTTATATTTGTGGATTTCTGGTACGCATTTACTTCTTCCCAGGGATACACCTGACCTTGGGCTTGGCCTGATGCTGATATCATCTTGTGTCATCTTTTTTAGCCCCACTGTATCTGTCTGTTTGGTAGTCTCTGTTTTATGTTATTTTTGTATTCTAATAAAGCATTATAATTCTTGGATTTTGTGACTGCTGTGTGGTTTCTGGTTTCTTTACTATTCTAGTTGCAGTTATCCTTTCCTATCCATACTCTGGTGGTGGTTGGGTAGTATTCTTTGAGATATAGCTAAATGTCTACTTTTCCTGGTGTCACGTTTGGCCCCCACCACCAATGATGCTCATCAGAATACTTCTTTATGTAAGTTTACCTGCCAAATGGATTCCTCCTGTCTCCAGGCATGGCATCACCCTCCCCGGGAGGAAGGCAATACCACTGTGGTACCTGAACCCCTGGGATGCCACTTATGCACTTTTGGTCAGTGACGTTCTCTATATGTCTTTTCCCTGTAGAGTGTAGACTTTTATGGTCAGCAGGGTCCCCTCTCTCCTGCAGAGTGTAAATAATTATGGTGACTGGGGTGCTCTCCTTCCTGTAGAACGTAAGGTCGCATGACGAACATGATTCTCTATCTCTGTTCTCTTTCCTCTCCTTCATGAGTATACTGTGTAAACACACATTGCACAAAATCAAATTTAAGGTGGAGAAATTGGTGAAGTTGTTGAATTTGAATTTAAAAAAATCTGCTCATCTCTAATGGAAATTAATTTCTTGGATTTTATGTATAAAGGAACCAAGTTAGAGAAGATGTTTATTAGCAGGCTCGTAGTCATAGTAATAGAAGGTGTTGGAAATACAAACTGAAAAAAAAAAACCATAATAAAACATAATAAAAAAAATTTAGGGAAGCGGCAAAAGCATGATCATAGTATGGTGTGAAAAGGTAGGCCTTTCTAGCCCGGAAAAATTAATTATGTAAAACCATAACTCATTCTATCATTCTATTCAGCAAACATAAACAGTAAACCTGTCACATGGGCCAACCTGGAGGACGGATTAATTAACCCCTTCCATGCTGCAACTAGAAACAGATAACCCCTCCCATGAACAAGTCAACAGAAAAGACTTGATGATCAGGCCCACTTGGATAAAATGATTAGATTTCTATACAGTGAAGAAGTGGCCGTTAGAGTTGAGCGACCTTGACCTTTTTAGAGTCGAGCCGGGTTTCGCGAAACCCGACTATCTCAAAAGTCGGGTCGAGTGAAATCGACCGATTATGACGTAAAGTCGGGATCGACCGAAACACGAAACCCAATGCAAGTCAATGGGGCAGCATAGTCGGCAGTGAGTGGGGGCCAGGAAAACACCTAGAGTGCCCATTTTAATGTCAAAACCATCCATTCTTCTTAATGAAGCTTGTCAAGCGTAATTTACCTTATAATAATTGGAAGGCATTTGAAATTGGGGGTCATTTGGCTAAAGTTGTGGTGGGTAGGGCTGGTTCAAGTAATTAGTGGGCCCAGGAAATCTGGACCACGTCACGGCAGTGGAGCAGGGAGAGGTAAGTATTTCAACTTTGCAAGTGCTGTGAACCTGAGCAAGCAGGGGGGGCCCACTCGTTGGCATTGGCACTGGCACAGGGCCCCTCAAAGTACAGCGGTGTGTTTGCACGGCGGGGGCGCCTCCCACCGGCAGCAACACTTTTGCGTACTATGAGAGGCCCTGTGCCAGTGACGTCGCCAACTAGTATTCCTCCCCCCACCTGATGAAGGAACCTGCACTTTCATCTGCACCTTCCTCTTTGTCCCCGTGTAAGGTGGTATGGTATGCGGGAAGAGCAACCTGACTTTCAGCAGGGTCACAATGTTGTTGTGTAGCGTGCATGGGGAATGTTGCGTTATGGGTCAATGTACCAGCAGACTCATCTATCACTGGCTGGGCAATGGGCAGGATGAGGAGGAAACACAGATATAGGCCAAAAGAATAAAGTTGGCTAAATGCAGTTCAAAATTGGTAACACAGGAATAACCAGGGGGCATTGCAGTGGAGGACAACTGGAATGAGAGGCTGACACAGAGAGTAGGCCCAAATCAGTAAGTAGTCGAAATGCAGTTCAAAATTGGCAACCGTAGTAAACAGGCGGCACAGCTTTGTTTAGTGGAGGAGAACAGCAAGGAGTGGCAGACACCGATAGTAGGCCCCAACCCAACTAGTAGGCCAAATGCAGTCTAACATTAACAACTACTTAACGAGCGCCTGAAAACGGAATTTCAGGACAGGAAACCAGGAGAACAGCAAGGAGTGGCAGACACCGATAGTAGGCCCCAAACCAACTAGTACGCCAAATGCAGTTGTTCCGTTTAACCACAATTTAATGAGAGCCTGAAGATAGAAGTTCAGGAAAGGCAACCTGGAGAACACCTTGGAGTGGAACACACCATCTCTCTACACCCCATACCCAATTTGTAGGCCTAATGCAGTGTAGTTTCCAAGAACTACTAAACGAGAGTCGGAAGATCGAAGCTCAGGAAAGGCAACCTGGAGAACACCTTGGAGTGGAACACACCATCTCTCTACACCCCATACCCAATTTGTAGGCCTAATGCAGTGTAGTTTCCAACAACTACTAAACGAGAGCCGGAAGATCGAAGCTCAGGAAAGGCAACCTGGAGAACACCTTGGAGTGGAACACACCATCTCTCTACACCCCATACCCAATTTGTAGGCCTAATGCAGCGTAGTTTCCAACAACTACTAAACGAGAGCATGAAGATCGAAGCATTGGCGAGGAAACCTGGGGAACACCTTGGAGTGGAACACACCATCTCTCTACACCCCATACCCAATTTGTAGGCCTAATGCAGCGTAGTTTCCAACAACTACTAAACAAGAGCCGGAAGATCGAAGCTCAGGAAAGGCAACCTGGAGAACACCTTGGAGTGGAACACACCATCTCTCTACACCCCATACCCAATTTGTAGGCCTAATGCAGTGTAGTTTCCAAGAACTATTAAACGAGAGCTGGAAGATCGAAGCTCAGGAAAGGCAACCTGGAGAACACCTTGGAGTGGAACACACCATCTCTCTACACCCCATACCCAATTTGTAGGCCTAATGCAGTGTAGTTTCCAAGAACTACTAAACGAGAGCCGGAAGATCGAAGCTCAGGAAAGGCAACCTGGAGAACACCTTGGAGTGGAACACACCATCTCTCTACACCCCATACCCAATTTGTAGGCCTAATGCAGTGTAGTTTCCAACAACTACTAAACGAGAGTCGGAAGATCGAAGCTCAGGAAAGGCAACCTGGAGAACACCTTGGAGTGGAACACACCATCTCTCTACACCCCATACCCAATTTGTAGGCCTAATGCAGTGTAGTTTCCAAGAACTACTAAACGAGAGCCGGAAGATCGAAGCTCAGGAAAGGCAACCTGGAGAACACCTTGGAGTGGAACACACCATCTCTCTACACCCCATACCCAATTTGTAGGCCTAATGCAGTGTAGTTTCCAAGAACTACTAAACGAGAGCCGGAAGATCGAAGCTCAGGAAAGGCAACCTGGAGAACACCTTGGAGTGGAACACACCATCTCTCTACACCCCATACCCAATTTGTAGGCCTAATGCAGTGTAGTTTCCAACAACTACTAAACGAGAGCATGAAGATCGAAGCATTGGCGAGGAAACCTGGGGAACACCTTGGAGTGGAACACACCATCTCTCTACACCCCATACCCAATTTGTAGGCCTAATGCAGCGTAGTTTCCAACAACTACTAAACAAGAGCCGGAAGATCGAAGCTCAGGAAAGGCAACCTGGAGAACACCTTGGAGTGGAACACACCATCTCTCTACACCCCATACCCAATTTGTAGGCCTAATGCAGTGTAGTTTCCAAGAACTATTAAACGAGAGCTGGAAGATCGAAGCTCAGGAAAGGCAACCTGGAGAACACCTTGGAGTGGAACACACCATCTCTCTACACCCCATACCCAATTTGTAGGCCTAATGCAGTGTAGTTTCCAAGAACTACTAAACGAGAGCCGGAAGATCGAAGCTCAGGAAAGGCAACCTGGAGAACACCTTGGAGTGGAACACACCATCTCTCTACACCCCATACCCAATTTGTAGGCCTAATGCAGTGTAGTTTCCAACAACTACTAAACGAGAGTCGGAAGATCGAAGCTCAGGAAAGGCAACCTGGAGAACACCTTGGAGTGGAACACACCATCTCTCTACACCCCATACCCAATTTGTAGGCCTAATGCAGTGTAGTTTCCAAGAACTACTAAACGAGAGCCGGAAGATCGAAGCTCAGGAAAGGCAACCTGGAGAACACCTTGGAGTGGAACACACCATCTCTCTACACCCCATACCCAATTTGTAGGCCTAATGCAGTGTAGTTTCCAAGAACTACTAAACGAGAGCCGGAAGATCGAAGCTCAGGAAAGGCAACCTGGAGAACACCTTGGAGTGGAACACACCATCTCTCTACACCCCATACCCAATTTGTAGGCCTAATGCAGTGTAGTTTCCAACAACTACTAAACGAGAGCCGGAAGATTAAAGCTCAGGAAAGGCAACCTGGAGAACACCTTGGAGTGGAACACACCATCTCTCTACACCCCATACCCAATTTGTAGGCCTAATGCAGTGTAGTTTCCAACAACTATTAAACGAGAGCTGGAAGATCGAAGCTCAGGAAAGGCAACCTGGAGAACACCTTGGAGTGGAACACACCATCTCTCTACACCCCATACCCAATTTGTAGGCCTAATGCAGCGTAGTTTCCAACAACTACTAAACGAGAGCCGGAAGATCGAAGCTCAGGAAAGGCAACCTGGAGAACACCTTGGAGTGGAACACACCATCTCTCTACACCCCATACCCAATTTGTAGGCCTAATGCAGTGTAGTTTCCAACAACTACTAAACGAGAGCCGGAAGATCGAAGCTCAGGAAAGGCAACCTGGGGAACACCTTGGAGTGTAACACACCATCTCTCTCCACCCGATACCCATTTTTTAGGCCTAATGCAGTGTAGTTTTCTACAACTACTAAACGAGAGTCGGAAGACCGAAGCAATGGCAAGGAAACCTGGGGAACACCTTGGAGTGTAACACACCATCTCTCTCCACCCTATACCCAATTTGTAGGCCTAATGCAGCCTACTTTCCGACAACTACTAAACTAGAGCATGAAGATCGAAGCTCAGGAAAGGCAACCTGGGGAACACCTTGGAGTGTAACAAACCCTCTCTCTACACCACGGAAGGGCTGATTCTTAGGAAGGAAGGCTGTCGGAAAGAAGCAGGGCGCGTCCGAGGGTGATTATATTCTTATTAGGTATATACTCACCCTCGGACATGCCCTGCTTCTTTATTTGTAATGAATGTTTATTTGCAATGTGGTTTTGACTTACTCTCTTTTTTTGGTCAATAATTATTTTATTATTTTCATTGTTTTGCATCTTCTTGGCAATAATATAAAGAAGACGCGACAGGACAACACTCGGTGGATGCCATATCTGTGTTTTAAATTGAAAAAAACTTTCAGTTAACTACTTGCAGGAGAAAGTTATTGTAGCTGGTCGCCATTTTTAGTACTGTACCAGATTTTTGTTGTATGTGTTTGTTTTTAATGTTAAAATGTCTGCATTTGATATCTCTCCAGTATTTTCTTTTTTATAAGCAAAATACTTATTTTTATATTTTCTGATGTTGGTTCCAGGGGTACACGGGCAGCAGTGGTGTGGTCAGTGGAGGCCTAGTGGAAGGAGTGACCGCAGACAGGCATCGAAGGCCTAAAATAATAACACATGGCTGTAGGCAATTTTAAATTGGTTCCAGGGGTACACGGGCAGCAGTGGTGTGGTCAGTGGAGGCCTAGTGGAAGGAGTGACCGCAGACAGGCATCGAAGGCCTAAAGTAAAAAAATTGGGCTGGCTGTAGGCAATTTTGAATTGGTTCCAGGGGTACACGGGCAGCAGTGGTGTGGTCAGTGGAGGCCTAGTGGAAGGAGTGACCGCAGACAGGCATCGAAGGCCTAAAATAATAACACATGGCTGTAGGCAATTGTAAATTGGTTCCAGAGGTACACGGGCAGCAGTGGCCTGGTCAGTGTAGTAGTTGTAGAAAGAACGGACCGCAGACAGGCATCGAAGGCCTAAAATAAAAAAATTGGGCTGGCTGTAGGCAATTTTAAATTGGTTCCAGGGGTACACGGGCAGCAGTGGTGTGGTCAGTGGAGGCATATTGTAAGGAGTGACCGCAGACAGGCATCGAAGGCCTAAAATAATAACACATGGCTGTAGGCAATTTTAAATTGGTTCCAGGGGTACACGGGCAGCAGTGGCCTGGTCAGTGTAGTAGTAGTGGAAAGAATGGACCGCAGACAGGCATCGAAGGCCTAGAATAAAAAAATTGGGCTGGCTGTAGGCAATTTTAAATTGGTTCCAGGGGTACACGGGCAGCAGTGGTGTGGTCAGTGGAGGCATATTGTAAGGAGTGACCGCAGACAGGCATCGAAGGCCTAAAATAATAACACACGGCTGTAGGCAATTTTAAATTGGTTCCAGGGGTACACGGGCAGCAGTGGCCTGGTCAGTGTAGTAGTAGTAGAAAGAATGGACCACAGACAGGCATCGAAGGCCTAAAATAAAAAAATTGGGCTGGCTGTAGGCAATTTTAAATTGGTTCCAGGGGTACACGGGCAGCAGTGGTGTGGTCAGTGGAGGCGTAGTGGAAGGAGTGACCGCAGACAGGCATCGAAGGCCTAAAATAATAACACATGGCTGTAGGCAATTTTAAATTGGTTCCAGGGGTACACGTGCAGCAGTGGTGTGGTCAGTGGAGGCCTAGTGGAAGGAGTGACCGCAGACAGACATCGAAGGCCTAAAATAATAACACATGGCTGTAGGCAATTTTAAATTGGTTCCAGGGGTACACGGGCAGCAGTGGCCTGGTCAGTGTAGTAGTAGTGGAAAGAATGGACCGCAGACAGGCATCGAAGGCCTAGAATAAAAAAATTGGGCTGGCTGTAGGCAATTTTAAATTGGTTCCAGGGGTACACGGGCAGCAGTGGTGTGGTCAGTGGAGGCCTAGTGGAAGGAGTGACCGCAGACAGGCATCGAAGGCCTAAAATAATAACACATGGCTGTAGGCAATTTTAAATTGGTTCCAGGGGTACACGGGCAGCAGTGGCCTGGTCAGTGTAGTAGTAGTAGAAAGAACGGACCGCAGACAGGCATCGAAGGCCTAAAATAAAAAAATTGGGCTGGCTGTAGGCAATTTTAAATTGGTTCCAGGGGTACACGGGCAGCAGTGGTGTGGTCAGTGGAGGCATAGTGGAAGGAGTGACCGCAGACAGGCTTCGAAGGCCTAACATAACAAAAATGTCAATACAATGGTATTGTCAGTGGCAGGCATTGAAGGATGTCAGCGCATAGGCTAAACATTGGTGGAGCTGTGAGATAATTTTGCAAGTGGTAGAGCACTGTTTGAGCTGGGGGGGGGGAACTGTCTTGTGGCCGGCGGTACAGGCCCAGGGCCCCTCATATTACAACGGTGTGTCTGACGTTGGGTGCGCACCACCACCGCCAGAGACACTTTATTGTACTAGGAGGGACCCAGTGGCAGTGCCATCGACCAAAAGCGGGCACACCCACCTCTTCAGACAAACAGCACTCTCACGGGTGCTGTCGCCAAGTGTCGATACCACGGCCCCGTGTGGGGAGTTTGGCCCTTTAGTGAGGTGTAAACATGTCGTATGCTGGACAATCAGGTGCAGAAAATTACGAGATTGGAAAAGGCATTCAGAATAGTCCACAGGCAAGACCTTTTCATAGGAAAGCTAGGTGTCGGCCGGGCAAGGTGGGGCAAAAGATTTTGAAATCCAGTTGTGGTTCATTTTAATGAAGGTTAGATCATCTACATTTTGGGTAGCCAGACGAGTCCTTTTTTCTGTTAGTATTGAACCTGCAGCACTGAATACTCTTTCTGATAGGACACTAGCTGCCGGGCAAGCAAGCTCCTGCAATGCATATTCTGCCAATTCTGGCCAGGTGTCTAATTTTGATGCCCAGTAATCAAATGGGAATGACGGTTGAGGGAGAACATCGATAAGGGATGAAAAATAGTTTGTAACCATACTGGACAAATGTTGTCTCCTGTCACTTTGAATTGATGCTGCAGTACCTGTCCTGTCTGCGGTCATAGCAAAATCACTCCACAACCTGGTCAGAAAACCCCTCTGCCCAACGCCACTTCTGATTTCTGCACCTCTAACTCCTCTGGTCTGCTGGCCCCTGCAGCTCGTGTGAGAACGATCACGGGCGCTGTGTGCAGGGAATGCCAGAAGCAAACGGTCAACAAGAGTTTATTGTTTGGTTGCTAATATTAGTTCCAAGTTCTCATGTGACATTATATTTTGCAATTTGCCTTTATAGCGAGGATCAAGGAGGCAGGCCAACCAGTAATCATCATCGTTCATCATTTTAGTTATGCGTGTGTCCCTTTTGAGGATACGTAAGGCATAATCCACCATGTGGGCCAAAGTTCCAGTTCTCAAATCTGCGGTTGTGCTTGGTTGAGGGGCAGTTTCAGGCAAATCCACGTCACTTGTGTCCCTCCAAAAACCAGAACCCGGCCTTGCCGCGCCACCAATTTCCAGTGGCCCCGGAAAAGCTTCCTCATTAAAAATATAATCATCCCCATCATCCTCCTCGTCCTCCTCCTCCTCTTCGCCCGCTAACTCGTCCTGTACACTGCCCTGGCCAGACAATGGCTGACTGTCATCAAGGCTTTCCTCTTCCTCAGCTGCAGACGCCTGATCCTTTATGTGCGTCAAACTTTGCATCAGCAGATGCATTAGGGGGATGCTCATGCTTATTATGGCGTTGTCTGCACTAACCAGCCGTGTGCATTCCTCAAAACACTGAAGGACTTGACACATGTCTTGAATCTTCGACCACTGCACACCTGACAACTCCATGTCTGCCATCCTACTGCCTGCCCGTGTATGTGTATCCTCCCACAAAAACATAACAGCCCGCCTCTGTTCGCACAGTCTCTGAAGCATGTGCAGTGTTGAGTTCCACCTTGTTGCAACGTCTATGATTAGGCGATGCTGGGGAAGGTTCAAAGAACGCTGATAGGTCTGCATACGGCTGGAGTGTACAGGCGAACGGCGGATATGTGCGCAAAGTCCACGCACTTTGAGGAGCAGGTCGGATAACCCCGGATAACTTTTCAGGAAGCACTGCACCACCAGGTTTAAGGTGTGAGCCAGGCAAGGAATGTGTTTCAGTTGGGAAAGGGAGATGGCAGCCATGAAATTCCTTCCGTTATCACTCACTACCTTGCCTGCCTCAAGATCTACAGTGCCCAGCCACGACTGCGTTTCTTTCTGCAAGAACTCGGACAGAACTTCCGCGGTGTGTCTGTTGTCGCCCAAACACTTCATAGCCAATACAGCCTGCTGACGTTTGCCAGTAGCTGCCCCATAATGGGAGACCTGGTGTGCAACAGTGGCAGCTGCGGATGGAGTGGTTGTGCGACTGCGGTCTGTGGACGAGCTCTCGCTTCTGCAGGAGGACGAAGAGGAGGAGGAGGGGGTGCGAACGGCTACAGCCAACTGTTTCCTAGACCGTGGGCTAGGCAGAACTGTCCCAAACTTGCTGTCCCCTGTGGACCCTGCATCCACCACATTTACCCAGTGTGCCGTGATGGACACGTAACGTCCCTGGCCATGCCTACTGGTCCATGCATCTGTTGTCAGGTGCACCTTTGTGCTCACAGATTGCCTGAGTGCATGGACGATGCGCTCTTTAACATGCTGGTGGAGGGCTGGGATGGCTTTTCTGGAAAAAAAGTGTCGACTGGGTAGCTCGTAGCGTGGTACAGCATAGTCCATCAGGGCTTTGAAAGCTTCGCTTTCAACTAACCGGTAGGGCATCATCTCTAACGAGATTAGTCTAGCTATGTGGGCGTTCAAACCCTGTGTACGCGGATGCGAGGCTAAGTACTTCCTTTTTCTAACCATAGTCTCATGTAGGGTGAGCTGGACTGGAGAGCTGGAGATCGTGGAACTAGCGGGGGTGCCGGTGGACATGGCAGACTGAGAGACGGTGGGAGATGGTATTGTTGCCGCCGGTGCCCTAGATGCAGTGTTTCCTACTACAAAACTGGTGATTCCCTGACCCTGACTGCTTTGGCCTGGCAAAGAAACCTGCACAGATACTGCAGGTGGTGCGGAAAATGGTGGCCCTACACTGCCGGAAGGGATGTTGCGTTGCTGACTAGCTTCATTGGCCGAGGGTGCTACAACCTTAAGGGACGTTTGGTAGTTAGTCCAGGCTTGCAAATGCATGGTGGTTAAATGTCTATGCATGCAACTTGTATTGAGACTTTTCAGATTCTGTCCTCTGCTTAAGGTAGTTGAACATTTTTGACAGATGACTTTGCGCTGATCAATTGGATGTTGTTTAAAAAAATGCCAGACTGCACTCTTTCTAGCATCGGATACCTTTTCAGGCATTGCAGACTGAGCTTTAACCGGATGGCCACGCTGTCCTCCAACAGGTTTTGGCTTTGCCACGCGTTTTGGGCAAGATACGGGCCCGGCAGATGGAACCTGTTGCGATGTTGATGCCTGCTGCGGCCCCTCCTCCTCCGCTTCAGAACTGCTGCCGCCTGCACCCTGTTCCCCCAATGGTTGCCAATCGGGGTCAAGAACTGGGTCATCTATTACCTCTTCTTGTAGCTCGTGTGCAACTTCGTCTGTGTCACCGTGTCGGTCGGTGGTATAGCGTTCGTGATGGGGCAACATAGTCTCATCAGGGTCTGATTCTTGATCATTACCCTGCGAGGGCAATGTTGTAGTCTGAGTCAAAGGACCAGCATAGTAGTCTGGCTGTGGCTGTGCATCAGTGCACTCCATGTCAGATTCAACTTGTAATGGGCATGGACTGTTAACTGCTTCACTTTCTAAGCCAGGGACGGTATGTGTAAAGAGCTCCATGGAGTAACCCGTTGTGTCGCCTGCTGCATTCTTCTCTGTTGTTGTTTTTGCTGAAGAGGACAAGGAAGCGACTTGTCCCTGACCGTGAACATCCACTAACGACGCGCTGCTTTGACATTTACCAGTTTCACGAGAGGAGGCAAAAGAGCTAGAGGCTGAGTCAGCAAGATAAGCCAAAACTTGCTCTTGCTGCTCCGGCTTTAAAAGCGGTTTTCCTACTCCCAGAAAAGGGAGCGTTCGAGGCCTTGTGTAGCCAGACGACGAACCTGGCTCCACAGCTCCAGACTTAGGTGCAATATTTTTTTTCCCACGACCAGCTGATGCTCCACCACTACCACTACCCTCATTACCAGCTGACAATGAACGCCCCCGGCCACGACCTCTTCCACCAGACTTCCTCATTGTTTTAAAAACGTAAACAAACTAACGGTATTTGTTGCTGTCACACAAATTACACGGTGAGCTATAACTTCAGTATGATTTAGCTACCCCTTTACAGGTGAGTGAGACCACAACGAAAATCAGGCACAATGTTACACACTCTGTTGTTGGTGGCAACAAATGAGAGAGATGCCACACACGCAGGACTGTCACTGAAGCACAAATGTAAATATTAATCTCCCACTGTTTTTTTTTTTCAGGGAGACTTTAGGAAAAAAAAATAATAGAATAAAATGATTTTTTCAGGAAGAATTTAGAAACCAAATAAAATAAAATGATTTTTTCAGGGAGAATTTAGAAAACAAATAAAACAAAAAAAGGCTTTCTATGGCCCACTGAGTGAGAGATGACGCACACAGGAGTCAGGAGTGGCACACAAGCCCAGAGGCCAATATTTATCTCCCACTGATTGATGTAGTGATTTTTTCAGGTAGATTTTGGAACCCAAATCAAGCTAAAAAAATAATAGGCTTTCTATGGCCCACAATTGGAGAGAGAGAGAGAGAGATGGCACACCCAGGAGTCAAGACTGGCACACAAGCAGAAAGGGCAATATTAATCTCCCACTGATTTGTTTTTTTTTTTTTTTTCAGGGAGACTTTAGGAAAAAAAATAATAGAATAAAATGATTTTTTCAGGAAGAATTTAGAAACCAAATAAAATAAAATGATTTTTTCAGGGAGAATTTAGAAAACAAATAAAACAAAAAAAGGCTTTCTATGGCCCACTGAGTGAGAGATGACGCACACAGGAGTCAGGAGTGGCACACAAGCCCAGAGGCCAATATTTATCTCCCACTGATTGATGTAGTGATTTTTTCAGGTAGATTTTGGAACCCAAATCAAGCTAAAAAAATAATAGGCTTTCTATGGCCCACAATTGGAGAGAGAGAGAGAGATGGCACACCCAGGAGTCAAGACTGGCACACAAGCAGAAAGGGCAATATTAATCTCCCACTGATTTGTTTTTTTTTGTTTTTTCAGGGAGACTTTAGGAAAAAAAATAATAGAATAAAATGATTTTTTCAGGAAGAATTTAGAAACCAAATAAAATAAAATGATTTTTTCAGGGAGAATTTAGAAAACAAATAAAACAAAAAAAGGCTTTCTATGGCCCACTGAGTGAGAGATGACGCACACAGGAGTCAGGAGTGGCACACAAGCCCAGAGGCCAATATTTATCTCCCACTGATTGATGTAGTGATTTTTTCAGGTAGATTTTGGAACCCAAATCAAGCTAAAAAAATAATAGGCTTGCTATGGCCCACAATTGGAGAGAGAGAGAGAGAGATGGCACACCCAGGAGTCAAGACTGGCACACAAGCAGAAAGGGCAATATTAATCTCCCACTGATTTGTTTTTTTTTTTTTTTCAGGGAGACTTTAGGAAAAAAAATAATAGAATAAAATGATTTTTTCAGGAAGAATTTAGAAACCAAATAAAATAAAATGATTTTTTCAGGGAGAATTTAGAAAACAAATAAAACAAAAAAAGGCTTTCTATGGCCCACTGAGTGAGAGATGACGCACACAGGAGTCAGGAGTGGCACACAAGCCCTGAGGCCAATATTTTTCTCCCACTGATTGATGTAGTGATTGTTTCAGGTACATTTTAGAACCCAAATCAAGCAAAAAAATAAATAGGCTTTCTATGGCCCACTATTTGTGAGAGAGATGGCACGCTCAGGACTGGCACACAAGCCCAGAGGCCAATATTAATCTCCCACTTTTTTTTTTTTTCCAGGGAAAATTTATAAACCCAATAAAATAATAAAAAAATAGGCTTTCTATGGCCCACTATCTGAGAGAGAGAGAGATGGCACGCTTAGGACTGGCACACAAGCCCAAAGGCCAATATTAATCTCCCACTGATTGATTTATTGATCTTTTCAGGTAGAATTTAGAACCCAAATCAAGCAAAAAAATTAATAGGCTTTCTATGGCCCACTGAGTGAGAGATGGCACACACAGGAGTAAGGAGTGGCACACAAGCCCTGAGGCCAATATTTTTCTCCCACTGATTGATGTAGTGATTTTTTCAGGTAGATTTTAGAACCAAAATCAAGCAAAAAAATAAATAGACTTTCTATGGCCCACTGACTGAGAGATGGCACACACAGGAGTCAAGAGTGGCACACAAGCCCTGAGGCCAATATTTTTCTCCCACTGATTGATGTAGTGATTTTTTCAGGTAGATTTTATAACCCAAATCAAGCAAAAAAATAAATAGGCTTTCTATGGCCCACTATTTGTGAGAGAGATGGCACGCTCAGGACTGGCACACAAGCCCAGAGGCCAATATTAATCTCCCACTTTTTTTTTTTTGTTCCAGGGAAAATTTATAAACCCAATAAAAAAAAAAATAAATAGGCTTTCTATGGCCCACTATCTGAGAGAGAGAGATGGCACGCTTAGGACTGGCACACAAGCCCAAAGGCCAATATTAATCTCCCACTGATTGATTTATTGATTTTTTTCAGGTAGAATTTAGAACCCAAATAAAGCAAAAAAAAAAAAAAATGGGCTTTCTATGGCCCACTGAGTGAGTGATGATGCACACAGGAGTCAGGAGTGGCACACAAGCCCTGAGGCCAATATTTTTCTCCCACTGATTGATGTAGTGATTTTTTCAGGTAGATTTTAGAACCAAAATCAAGCAAAAAAATAAATAGGCTTTCTATGGCCCACTGACTGAGAGATGGCACACACAGGAGTCAAGAGTGGCACACAAGCCCTGAGGCCAATATTTTTCTCCCACTGATTGATGTAGTGATTTTTTCAGGTAGATTTTAGAACCCAAATCAAGCAAAAAAATAAATAGGCTTTCTATGGCCCACTATTTGTGAGAGAGATGGCACGCTCAGGACTGGCACACAAGCCCAGAGGCCAATATTAATCTCCCACTTTTTTTTTTTTTGTTCCAGGGAAAATTTATAAACCCAATAAAAAAAATAATAAATAGGCTTTCTATGGCCCACTATCTGAGAAAGAGAGATGGCACGCTTAGGACTGGCACACAAGCCCAAAGGCCAATATTAATCTCCCACTGATTGATTTATTGATTTTTTCAGGTAGAATTTAGAACCCAAATAAAGCAAAAAAAAAAAAAAATGGGCTTTCTATGGCTCACTGAGTGAGTGATGATGCACACAGGAGTCAGGAGTGGCACACAAGCCCTGAGGCCAATATTTTTCTCCCACTGATTGATGTAGTGATTTTTTCAGGTAGATTTTATAACCCAAATCAAGCAAAAAAATTAATAGGCTTTCTATGGCCCACTGACTGAGAGATGGCACACACAGGGATGGCACTCTAGCAGAAATGTCAATCTTAATCTCCAAAAAAAAAAAAAAAAAAAAAAAAAACAGGGAGTGTCCTTCAATTACTATCTTCCTGCAGTAATCTCAGCCAGGTATGGCAGGCAGCAATAAGGAGTGGACTGATGCACAAATTAAATAAAAAGTGTGTACAAACAAAAAAGATAGCTGTGCAGAAAGGAAGGAACAAGAGGATTTGTGCTTTGAAAAAAGCAGTTGGTTTGCACAGCGGCGTACACACAGCAATGCAGCTATCAGGGAGCCTTCTAGGGCAGCCCAATGAGCTACAGCGCTGAGGAAAAAAAAAAAATGTAGCTTCCACTGTCCCTGCACACCGAAGGTGGTGTTGGGCAGTGGAAATCGCTACAGCACAAGCGGTTTGGTGGTTAATGGACCCTGCCTAACGCTATCCCTGCTTCTGACGAAGCGGCAGCAACCTCTCCCTAAGCTCAGATCAGCAGCAGTAAGATGGTGGTCGGCGGGAACGCCCCTTTATAGCCCCTGTGACGCCGCAGACAGCAAGCCAATCACTGCAATGCCCTTCTCTAAGATGGTGGGGACCAGGACCTATGTCATCACGCTGCCCACACTCTGCGTTTACCTTCATTGGCTGAGAAATGGCGCTTTTCGCGTCATTGAAACGCGACTTTGGCGCGAAAGTCGCGTACCGCATGGCCGACCCCGCACAGGGGTCGGATCGGGTTTCATGAAACCCGACTTTGCCAAAAGTCGGCGACTTTTGAAAATGAACGACCCGTTTCGCTCAACCCTAGTGGCCGTATCTCGGAAACAGAGAGGCACAGGAACCAAAGAAAGAAAAAAAAGTCAGAATCAGGAGAACATCAGCATTTACACCCGGCAATTAAATTACATATCAAATGGTGATTGATATGTCCTTTTTAAGCTACATAAATTAGACAAATTTTTAATAGTATAAAGGATTGGAAAAGTTTTAAAGACCCCTTCTGAAGACCTTGTATTAATATAATACATTCACCTTTTTATATGTATATTTTATCTTCTTTGTGGGCTGAGACAGTTAGTTAGCCTGTGGACAGGGTTAACTGTTGGGCCAGCCCATGGTGGGAGGAGGTAACGGGGGCACAGGAAGTTAGTTCTTATTTGTTATGCCGTTGTTAGAGAGTACTGAAAAAGAAGGACCTGATGTTGGTAGGCCAACATTGTTTAGGCGTGTTGTGTTTTGACAAGAGAAAAGACAATATTCCAACAGCAAGGTCTGAAATAGCTGAATTAGTTATTGGCAGAAGTAATCCATTATAACAGACAAGTGGGTTCCTATAGGAAGTGCTACGTATAGTAGATAAAGAGGACAAGTATCAGCCAGATCTGGAATGAAGCTTAAGTGAAGGAAGACTGGGATGTCAGGACAGGACCCATATTCTCCTAAAGACTCACAGCGGCACATCTGGACTCGTGTGGGCCATATAAATTGGAAATTAAGAATAGTTGTAAAGGGCTGGAACAACACATGCATGAGGCCCTCACAAAGGGAGATGGATGCCCTTTAACAATCTGCTTTTCAGGGTATGAAGTACCATTAGATATGTGCTGTCACATTTAACTTTCAAGCCTATACCTTTGAATTATTCAAAATATATTGCTTAAGTATTGTTCCTTCTACTAGCTAGGCATATATTTTACCAGTTCATCCAGTAAAGAAAAGTTTATTTTCTTAGTCCTGTCTCTCATTCATTTCTACTTCATCGGGTCCTGGCTTGCCATATTCAGCAGCAGTATACAGTCTGCAGCTGCATTTACAAAAGGTAATAACACACACACCGAGGCAGCTACCCTTTGCTCTAATGTTTACCGACACTGAAACAACCCTCAGCCAAAGTGTTCCCTTACATTACATTTGGCATAGTCAGTAGGATTGGGATTTAATCCTGAAAATTTAAGATGCAACTTGTAGCTCTCTGACGATGGCACGTGAAACGTCTTAAAAAATGGCACCTGAATTGTATTGCAAGCTACCAATTGGTGTTGCATTGCAAGTAGAAGAATCCACCCATTGTGGAAGCAAAAGATGAAGCATAGATCACACATTTACCCATGCCACCAGAAGTACAGCCCCAAAGAGGGAGCACACTGTAGGGAAGACCCAACTTGGTATGAGAAGCGCGCATAGGAAGGATGTGTATTGGAAGCAAAAGTCCTGCCCACTGGGAGATGAATAAAGAACACAAGAGGAATGGCTGAAGGCGGAGACACCAGAAGAGATGTGTGACATGCCAGAATTACGCCCCACAGAAATGAGGAGCCAAAGCAGAAAGAAAAATCTCCAACAACGCCCCAACTATCATGAGTCTGAAATAGTATTGGTCTTCTATTATGAACCAAAGTTTCCATTTGGACATCTTAGGCTCCAGGACCCGGGAGCGACTGTAATCCCTGCACCTACTATAGTTACACCTCTGCTCCTGGCACCTACACTTACCTGTCTTCTCACTTGTCAGCTTCTCTTCCTCTCCTTATGGGCAGACACAGCCTTATCTTACTAGGAGATTCACAGAGGTAAGCTCCACTGTATGCTTTCCATGATGTCACAATCCATTTTTTGGGATTTGTGGCAGCTCTGGTTCCACTCAATTTAAAACTTTTTTCCTTTTGGACTATCAGTAGTTAATGTCAGTTTTTCGCCCCAGCTGGCAATCTGGTGTTACTGCTGTGCTGCTGTGTCAGCTGATGCAGGAGGTGACCACTTCCACCATCCTTTAAAAGGTCATCTGATGCATCAGCTGACTGTTGGTGATACAGTTTATTCCTGGAGACCAGCCTAGCAGGAGCAGCGCTCTGGTGTCAGCCACGTCTGGTGATTGGAGTCCAGTTGGCGTTGTTATCTGCGGTGTGGAGCTTAGCAGTGGTGTTCATAAGCTAAGTGTGGTGTTTTTCCCTTCCCCCTGTGTGTATTTTCTGCAGAGGTGAGGCTTGTGCTCCTTGCCGGCCAGTGCACTAGCCAGGGCAGTAATAGGTGACCACTAGGGATGAGGTATCCTGATGGTTGTGGGGGGAAGGACCCACATAGGGCGTTAGGTGAGTACAGAGACAGGCCCTGGTTTGAGCTCAGGTGGTGACCATCCCCCATTCCCTATGGGTATAGCCTTCCTCTCACCTTTTCCATCCCATTGTTTGTGAGTTGTGCCGTCCGTTGACCAACCACCCATTTGGATTGGGTCACACCGTGACACATGATCTCTGCAACTGACCTAGAGTGACTGGAAATTAACCCCTAAATAACCTATGCTCCAAGTCCATTATAAACACAGTTAAAGATGCTGTCCACTGCATTAACACTGAAGATCTATCCTTACAATAGGTCATCAATGTCTGATCGGTGGGGGTGCGACACTCAGCACTGCCGCCGATCAGCTGTTCTTGGTGTCAGCATTGGGTGGAACTACTCAGTTACTGAGTTGCACAGTGCAGCTCCATCAACTGAATAGTGGCTGAGTCTGGGTACTGCACATCCGCCCCATATTCAAATCAATAGACCACTATTCAGTTGACAGAGTTGTGCCGGGCAGCCCCGCAACTGGGTAGTTCCGCCAAACTATTCAAACATAAGCAAGTGCACTCAGCATACATTCTGCTCAGCTACATAATAAAGTGACAAACACGTTGCATTACTGACATCACAAGTCTCTGAATTCTAAAACTAGACCTTTGGCTCTCACTTTACTGACCCGAAGATTCCTTGTGTCTCCTCTAATACACCGCCAGACACACATCACGCTAATGCATTAAAAGTATAAAACAGTAATTATTTGAAAAGAATCGTTATTTCAAGTGAAAAAAAATATTTCATGATTTATTTTTATGTCCTTTTTCATTTTCTTTCTTCCATGAAAACCTTTAAAAAATATCCTACTGTCTTTTTCAGTTTATCAAGTACTTTTTTTCCCATGAATCAAAGTAATTGCCAAAATAATGATAACAACTGCAACATCTGCTGATGTCTAAACCGCTATCTATATTTTGTGCTATGGCAGAGATAAAAGGCACGCAGGCATCAAGTGCTTCAGTTAGTTTTGTGAAGCACAATTACAATTTAGGCAATTTAACTCTGTAAAACGAAAAGGGGAAACAAAAAGTACTTTAGATCAGATGTGTACACAGAGCTCTATCACCGCAACAACCTGCTCAGCACAATAGCAAAACGCGTTGACCGTCAAGTCACGCTCCGCCAGGAAAATGAACATATTTGATGTAGTGGAATGTAACCTTTGTCAGCATCGCTGTAATGATTCAGTAACTGGGATATTGCGAGCAGATCCATTGTTCTGGCGAATAATAGCTTTATGGCAGCATATAAAATAAATGTCGGCCCAATGCATCTCCCGAAAAACAAAAGCAACACAATTATCAAAACCATCATTTCTGAGTTCTAAATTTCTAGTTTGTCAACATTTACAGAAATATCTAGGACAGTCTTCCCAACTAACTAAGGGAAAATTTAATTTTCAAATCACTAACTAGGATTCATTATAAAGCATTAAATATTCAGTTATAATGGCCAATTACCTAATGGAATCAACGTGAAAAATGTTATACCTTATCAACCTCAAGGATCATGGCTTCGTTATGAATTGTGAATCAGGGTAATGGAAAGAAGAGCTGACAATCTCTTCTTCCCATTTGCTCAACGACCCCCTCACTGAGCAGAGGGTCTGAGCAGCCAAACCCTTTAAAGTGATAAATATGAAACAACAGGCGGGTATGGTCATACTTTTCAGTTCCTGCGTAATTATTATCGTCCAGGTAGATAAAGTTGAATATACCATGTCTCATATGTATAGAAGGTAAATTACAAGTGAAATGGTCCAGGAAAGATATACCGTATATGTTTGTACCGTGTTAGCCAGTAGATAGAAAAATATTTAGAATTGAGAGTCCTCAATGGTTGACACCTTTTAATGGCTAAGGCTGGTTTCACATTTGCGTTTAAAAACGCAGCGTTTAAAACGCAAACGCATGTGGTGAAAAAAACGCATGTAAACGCGTTAAAACGCCGTGTTTTTTAGACGCATGCGTTTTTGCATGTTTTAATACAAACGCGGCATTTTGATGCATTTAATTGCGTTTTTTTCCTGCGTTTGCGTTTTTAAAACGCATGATGAGAAGTGTCTGACAGCTGCCAATCATCAAAATCAACAAGAAAACCCACTTTAAACAGAAATAGCTAGGGTTAGGGTTAGGGTTAGGATCCCTAGTAACCCTAGGGATCCTAACCCTAACCTTAACCATATCCCTAACCCTAACCCTAACCCTAAGGGATCCTAACCCTAACCCTAAGGGTTTGGGTTAGGATCCCTTAGGGTTAGGGTTAGGATCCCTTAGGGTTAGGGTTAGGGTTAGGACCCCTTAGGGTTAGGGTTAGGGTTTGAGGTTGGCTTATTAGTGTGTATTCTTGTGTTTTTCTATTAAAACGCATGCAAACGCATGTGCTTAAAAACGCATGCGTTTACATAGACAGCAATAACCCCTTAGGGTTAGGGTTAGGATCCCTTAGGGTTAGGATCCCTTATGGTTAGGGTTAGGACCCCTTAGGGTTAGGGTTAGGGTTTGGGGTTGGCTTATTAGTGTGTATTCTTGTGTTTTTCTATTAAAACGCATGCGTTTAAAAACGCATGCAAACGCATGTGCTTAAAAACGCATGCGTTTACATAGACAGCAATAGGTTTTTTTGCTGCAAAAAACGCCGCTAGAAATTACTACATGTTGCATTTCTGCAACACAACGCATGCATAGAAAAGACGCATGCGGCGGCAAAACGCGGCAAACGCATCCAAAAAAACGCATGCATTTTTAATGTTAAGTATAGGAAAACAAAGCATGCGCTTTTTTTCGCTAAAACGCAGCGGCAAAAAACGCAAATGTGAAACCAGCCTAACTGAAAAGATGGTAACCAATTGCAAGCTTTCGAGACTACACAGGTCTCTTCATCAGGCTGATGAAGAGACCTGAATAGTCTCGAAAGCTTGCAATTGGTTACCATCTTTTCAGTTTGCCATTAAAAGGTATCAACCACTGAGGACTCTCAATTCTAAGTGAAATGGTCGGCACTTGGTCTAATCGTGGTGCGCATGGAGAGAAGTAATAGTAAAGAAAGAAATGTTGGCACTCGCATGTTGAATAATGCTCTTTTAATTCGATACATAGAAATCCACACATGATGTTTTGGCCCATTTTAGGCTTTTGTCAATTCACAAAAGCTTGAGATGGGCTCAAGCAGTTGTGTGGATGAGCATTATTCAACATGTGAGTGCCAGGATTTCTTCTTTTATTACTCATATGTATAGAAAACTAAAATTGTGATAGGGAATATGGCATTAATATCTTCCACCTGAGACGTCCAGTGGGGCAGAAATCCTTAAAGGGGATATCCGGTCGTCATGCTGATTGACAGCCAGCTGCCCACAATTAGGCAGCAGAGAGCAGGCTGTCAAATCAGTATGACTTGAGTAGTCTGACCCTGCCAACAGCAAGAGAAACTGTTGCTCTATTTAAAGGGACTAGCTGAATCTCTGGCAGGAGTGGTCAATGACAGGCACTGGGTGCAATAGACAAGTAGCTGTTTTGAACAGCTGACACATGCTTCTAACACCCAATGGTGTAATTGCGATCCACCCTTGGCTGTTAACCAGTTAATTGCCGCTGTCAATCTCTGACAGCGGCATTTAACTCACGCTTACTGGAAGCGTGTCAGAAATCACGCTCATCGGTGACCCCATCATGTGATTGCAGGTCACCGATGGGTCGGTATGGCAAACAGAGGTCTTAAGCAGACCTCTATGGGTGTCATTGCCGGATTGCTATGAGCGCAGCCCAGTGGTCGACGCTCCTAGCAAGTGAGCATTTCTGCTACACACAGGCGATCTGATCATCGCCTGTGTGTAGCAGTGGTGATCAGACAACTGCAGCTTCTAGTCTCAGATGCATTCAGAAACGCCCAATCTATCAAAATAAAAAAATAATTACCTCAATCGCTAAACGGTGGCGTAATACTCCAGTCATGGGAGAAGTTGCACCTCTCCTGGCTCGGCCATGTGTGTGCATTGAAGATGACTATCCTCCCCAAACTACTTTATTTATTTTGAGTTTTGCCAGTCCCTGTCCCTTCACACTACCTCAAAATAGCCCAATGACTAGTTGATACTTTTGTTTGGAGGGGTGGCCTTCCTAGGGTTAATAGAGCTACCCTCTATCACCATCGCTTGAAAGGAGGTTTAGGGCTTCCCAACCTTTCTAAATATTATCAAGCAGCCCAATCAGGTCAATTGACCCTATATCATGCCTACTCTGAACCTCCTCTGTGGCTTTCTCTAGAGGCCCCTGAATTTCACTTAGGTACCCTTGATACAATATTATGGATTCTCCCAGCTCAGCATAGACACTTCTCAAATCCCATTTTAGCTCACTCTCTTAAGATTTGGGATTTGTTGAAATATTCCTCGCAGCTAATCTCACCATTCTTGCCCCTCGCCCCCCCTTTGGGGCAATATTCAGTTCCTTTAGCATGGAGTCCATTAGGAACTTTCGTTTATGGGTCGCTGCAGGGATAACCAGAATCCATGACCTTTTTAACGTGGATGGGATTATTCCTTTTTCGGTCCTGAGTGAAAAATACCATCTCCCCACCCCTGGAGATGTATTTTGTTATTTGCTACTTAAAAACTTTGTCAATTCATTGCTAAAAAAACCTCTACCCCTCCCTATTCCTTTACTCCCTTTGAACAAAGGTGCTGCCAAAATCCACACGCTCCAGGCATTATATCTCTCCTTTACTCACATATCAATTCCACCTCTCATAGGCACACTTCTCGCTGGGAGTTCGACATTGGTTCCACTTTGACCGATTCAGAATGGTCTCAAATCTTGTCCTCCTCTACTGGAGGAATATTAAATACCCTCATGCTAGAAACGAATTATAAGGTGTTGACCAGGTGGTACCTGACCCCAGCCAGAGTAGCTAAAGCAGTCGCTAACTATTCTCCAAATTGCTTTAAAGGATGTAATTCCACAGGTGATATGTTCCATATATGGTGGCTATGCCCGATTGTACGCAGATTTTGGATTAGAATATACCACCTGATCTTCTCTATAACAAATATCAACCTTAAAAAAAACCCTTGGGAGGCTCTACTTAACAAGCATATCCCCAACACCCCTAAACACGCTCAAGCCCTCATCACATTTATATTCCTGGCAGCCAAACAAACCATAGCTTCGGCTTGGAAAAAACAAATCTAGCATTATCTGCGGTTAAAACATGAACCTGTGATTCATTACCTAGTGTGATTTTCTAACTCCAGGTCTAACAGGGGGATGTGACAACTATTGATTTATAAAATAAAAATTAAAATGATAGTTACTCTTTGAAGGATATGAACACCCCTGGGGGCTCTTTTTCTCCAATGCAGATATTTTTCACTAAAAAGCAATGGGGTTTCATTTAACATGGTGGACCATTTGGCTTCTACAGCCTCTGTGTATCATGGTACATAGCAAACTGTTAACAGTAATTTCATCTGGTTGCTCTTCTCCTGAAGCATCTTTCAAGCTGATCTATGACCAAAGTAAAGCTCAACTTTCCACTGGCCATAAATCAACTTTAATGTATTCTATATAGATATGTAGTGTGATACATGTAGAAGCCAAACGGTATAATTTAAAAAATAAAAAAACTCCATTTCAACAATGATTTTGAGCCAAAAATAAATGCAATTTAGTAAAGAAAATTCTCCCAAAGCATTAATATCTATAAAAGCTGGCATTCTACTCAGTAGTACACTTTTGAGAAATTGTTCAGATTTTTTTCAGTTTTCAAAATTAAAGCATAACGCACGGCATTTTACCAGGGTTTTTCTTCCTGTAGGGCATTGCTTCTATGGCAGAATATTGTACCTCACTGATTCGATATGCAGAATATCTGGGTCCATAATATAGACCTGTGGGAATTTTGTGTGCCCCATACAGAGTCCATGAACACAGCATTGCCATCCACATGACCTCCTAAGACCAGATTACCATTACGTTTTATCCTCACGTCAGCAGCTCCGTCATGCTTCCTTCTCAAGCTCTAAAAAATGGGACTTGGACATATCCAAATAGCTAACATAGAGAAAGTCAAAAAAACATAATAGAAAGCAGACTCACGAAAACCTTGTCAAATGACAAGTGCACTAGCAGGGTGCAGCAGGCCCCCACTGATAAAGGCTGAAGCAGAACTACTGATGAGAACAACCAACCACTCACCCAAATAATAGGGTTGGCTGCCTAGTAGCAAAAATGCATACAGGAAAGGCTTGCATAAGACACTATTCACACCAATAGGTGTGATGCACAGTGTCTGGACAACCTATTTATCACGCCCATAGCATTAGCAGGTGGGTCGACCAGCACTATATATATAAATGCACCACACAAAAACCAAGCCAACATAAAGGGGCCCTGCTGCACTCTGCAAAAAAATGATAAAAAGTACAAAAAAAAGATGAAAAAAATGAATGCATATAATACATTAGATGAGGTATTGGTTACTATTTTGGCCAAAATGGATAAGCTCGCAACCCAACGTCAAGGGTCCTCATTGACTTGCAAGTCCTACGTTAATATCAAAATAGCTAACTTGGACTTGGACATATCCACCAACGAAGCACTTGACTTAAATGAAGCAGACGGAGTTGCGGTGTGCTCTGGTGGACCTCATTTTCTACAGTATCTGTCTCTTTCAGGTGTGCACATAAAAATGCAGTTGACCATGTTTTTGTCCCCACCAGAAAAAAGACGGACATTGCAGAAAATTAGGTCAGACGGAGTTCAAACTCTGCCTACGTCAATAAAGTCAATGGTCCTGTTGGCGGATATGACTGAATCCCGTTCTCGAGGACTTCAAACCATTGCCCTCATAGAGCCACTAATGGACACAAATGTGCAGACTCTGACGTATTTCGGAAATTACATTTCCTTACCCATTGCTATAATTCCCGAAACGCATCAGTTATCTGCACATTTGTGACTGTAATGCTTTCATATGCATTGAAGAAACAAATTGGATTGTTTCATAAGGAAAGTGATTCTTTCTTTCTTTATTGTCAATGTTTGTTTTTTTAGCCCCCGTATCCGTATGCCCAACCCTTTGTGGTTCTGTGCCGTAGAATGAATTGGATAAATCTCTACAGCTATATATACAGTCCACTATATAAAAATATTCAGCCTTCAACTATAAAATGACAAAATAGTTAAGAGTGGTGAATTCTTCCATTTATTACCTTCTACCGTTATACACTTTCTATACAGAAAAATATAGAAATTCAAAGAAAAACTAGCGAATCGATATAACCACAGTGACAGTCAATTACCACTCTCATAAGTCCCAATAGAAAAGCAATCGTAACCTCTCAGCTCCTGACTCTCAACGTGTATATAACACTCTTCCCAATACCATACATTCATTATTGTACGATGAAGCCTATATTTCAACTTAATGATCTTTGTGGCATTTTCAAATTATGCATATAAATCCCCATGGAAACCACAGAGATTTAATGGAATTATCAATATTCATATCAAGAAAACTGAACATTTATCATAGGTAATGTTAAATGGGGGAAAGAAAAACCTGAGCCAATACATGTAGATATGCAGTAGTAATCTAAAATATTACCAGGCATGTCGATCAATAATCTTCGCCAACTAGGATGGATATGGTGTCAGTGAATTAGATTAGGAAGAAGAAATTATGGTCTACTAATGATTTAACTACTTAACCACATCAAGGGAGGGTATATAGGATACGCTGCTATTAGGTCGGGTCTAGCACATGTTTTATCTTCAAAGAAGATGATCAGAGACTAGACTAAGTGCACACAATTCAGCTTTACTGCAAAGTCAGAGGCACAGAAGATTGGCCAGACTAAGCTTGAACGTTGCAGAGTTTGACAAAGCAAAATACAGCATTATAACATCTCATGCTAACCTTTGAATTTCTCTACAGTAAGTCCACTATGAAGGCCTTTCAACCTCAAACTAGCGCTGCACCAAATCTCAGGGCACACAGTTGGAGAACATCACATCATTATTAAATTCCAACAGTATATAGAGGTTGATTCAATCCAGCTGATTCTATGACCACTATGAAACCAGTCCTAAGCTACAGCTCATCATCAACACCTCCAGAGATCGCATACATCTTGACTAGGCCTACAAATATCTTTCCTTGGTTTGAGTTCATCACCATTGTCACTTCTATCCCTCAAGCTGTTTCCATCCCCAGAGTAGATGCTCCAACCATGACTAACACAGCCCAGGCCTGCAATGCTTAGCTGCTGTATGCACATTAAGCCATCTTAGCTTACCCAGCCCTCAGCCTATATAGCAATTGCTGAATTAGCTCACTGTCTCCTACTTTGTCGACAACTTAGTCTGGCTTGTTAGATCAGTGTCACTGTTCTATTTTAGAAGTTCACATGGAAACTCTAGAAGAGTTGAGTTGTGGAGCCGAACATGTGATCGGCCAGTGCGGTCCAGGAAGCCGGGTTCCCGCTAAAGCTTATTCGGTAAGTGCTATAGCTTGCCGAATGAGCAGGGACCCGAGCAAATTTGCTCAACTCTAAACTCTGATTTCTTTGCCAAGTCCTCGGAAGGCCTAAATCATACCTCACTGTACATAATTCTACCTATGTAAGAATTAGACTTTTAATTGGTACAGCAAAGGGTATTTCCCATAGTATAATAGGGCCTGGACCCAATGTAGGCCAGTAATGGGTCCTATTGGTATTTTAAAATGAGCAAACACACTCTTCTTCTATGAGCACCAAACCTATCCTGTCATTCACCTTCATCATTGCTCCCAGGATAATGATGCAGAGCACTGGTGTCCCTGTATTCATCTTTCCCCTGTATCACTAGGCTCTTATTGGGCTTTCTCAGCTTTTGTGCCTCACCATGTATGGCAAGTAGCTAAATAGACTGTCTACTTTGCAGCCAAACACCAACGTCCAAACTACTTGTGATTTGTGAATAAGAACAACAGAGCAACATATCCTGTATACAATATTTTTATACCTGTCACTGTCACATCTCCACCATGACTTGCTCCTGAGACATCTGCTTTTGTCACCAGGTGCCAACATATTCCTTCTGCGGGTAATGTTGGTGATAGAAGAGACGTTGGAACCAGAAGCTCTGGACAGTGCAGGCTCTTTCCAGTCACTAAAATTAGGGTGACTGGGACCTGAAGTGCCATCCATTCTGAGGGTATGGCTGTGTGTGCTGTCCACCTGAAGTTGTCAGCTCCCTTCTCAAGCCATGTGGAGAGCATCGCATCCAACTTAAGTAGCAATGAGCAAACCCAAACTGTAAAGTTCAGCGTCCATACCAGACACCTAGAGACCGATACCGAACCCTGAACATGGACTTTTAACATGATGTCCAGTTTTCTGTTTGAGTTTGGATGCTTAATAATGTTTGTTGACAGACTGCAATGCAGCCACTCAACAAACTTTTAAGCTCTGGTCACTTCCGGAGCCATCACAGCTATGTCAACTATTGTCATTTTACAACGGTATAAACAGTATACAGTATAAATGCTGGATCATGAGTGTCAACACCATTCTCCTCTGATTAGTGTAATGCCAGGATGCAGCTGGAGTGAGGGACAGAATAAGACTGAGCACTCTGAAAAAAAGATGCGGTGTGTAATCTGCATGTGTCTCAGTGGGAGTACTGTGCCGAAAAGCCACTGTATGTACTCAACAACTATATTTGTGTGAGTACTATGCTAAAAATCCACTGTGTGTATTGTGCACCCATATCTGTGGGAGTACTGTGCCAAAAAACCTCTGTGTATACTCTGCACCCCTGCCTGTGGGATTACTGTGCCTTTAAATAGAGGTGTGTTCTCTGCAACACCACCTGTGGGACTACTGGGCCAAAAAGCCACTATGTGTACTCTTAAACCCCACCTGTGGAACTAGTGTGCCTTTAAGCCACTGTTTGTACTCTGCAACCCCGCCTGTGGGAGTCCTGTGTCTTAAAGTCGCAGTCTGTAGTCTGCAGCCCTGCCTGTGGGAGTACTGTGCCTTTAAGCCGCTGTGTGTACTCTGAAACCCCGCTTGTGGAAGTAATGTGCCTTTAAACCACTGTGTGTACTCTGCAACCCCACCTGTGGCAGTACAGTTCCAAAAAGCCTCTGTGTACTCTGCAGCCATGTTCGTACGAGTAGTATCCCTAAAAAATAGTTCTACTCTGCAGTGTCATTGCCATTTTTGGTTGCCCAAGCCCAGGTGCCACTGTTTAAATCCATATCCCTGTACAGTGTTTAAAAGAGGCATCTCAAAAATTCTGGAACAAGGTCATTTGGATTGATGAGACCAAAATTTAAATTTTTAACCACAGACATTTGGAGAGAGGTCAACAAGTCCTACGATGAAAGGAACACCATTCCTACTGTAAAACATAGAGGTGGGTCGCTGATGTTTTGGGGATGTGTGAGGTACAAAGCCACAGGAAACTTGGTCAAAGTTGAAGGAAAGATGAACGCAGCACATTATCAGCAAATACTGGAGGCAAATTTGTAATCATCAGCCGGGAAACTGCACATGGGACATACTTGGACATTCCAACATGACAATAATCCAAAACACAAGGCCAAGTCGACCTGTCATTGGCTACCGCAGAACAAAGTGAAGGTCCTGGAGTGGCCATCTCAGTCTCCTGACCTCACTATCATTGAGCCACACTGGGGAGATCACAAGCGTGCAGTTCATGCTAGATAGCCCAGGAATTTACAGGAATTGGAGGCTTTTAGCCAAGGAGAGTGGGCAGCTTTACCATCTGAGAAAATAAAGAATCTCATCCACAACTACCACAAAAGACTTCAAGCTGTCATTGATGTTAGAGATGACTGAACAGTTGAGCTCCTGTCCTCCTCTGCCCTTATTAACATTGAGGTCAGCTGATACAAGGTAATACTAGATACAGGACATGATCGCACCCAGACTGGTTACACCTTGTCGTGGTGGAATGGTGTTTACGGTTTTTGATCAAAATAGTGTTTACCAAGTACCCTATCTTGTTTACATGTATTATTGCTATTTACCCTTTTACTTACTATAGGGTATATGATCATTTTGTGCTTTTTTTGCATTTTTTTAACTTTTTTTTTTCTTATGCTTTGTCTGTGAAATGTCCATAGTGTGAATGTGCTCTTATGCATTGGAAATATACCAACTTATGCTCTGGCTCATTTCTTTGGTTTTGCTGTAGTCTCTTGTACTTTTTGTACAAATAGGGCATGGCCCCTATTTCTGAGCTAGGCATTTAATCTACATAGGTTCTCTACTACTTACCTATCATAGAGTATATGCTCATTTTGTTATGTTTTCTTGGGTTTTGGTTTTAAATTGGCCATAGTGTTAATGTACTCTTACACATTGTACATATACCAACTTATGCTCCAGCTCATTTCTTTGGTATTAATGATAATAATAAGGTTTTTTTTTTTATTTACAATATGTTTCAACACCGTACTGACCTCTTTAACAAGTGAAAAAACAGATGTCAAATGCCTTTTTTCCACTTGATAAAGTCACGGAAGCGATGTTGAGATTTATAGAGCCAGCATTTCAATAGGAAGGGATCCATTGGGTCAATTTTCAATTATTTGGGACTTCCTTTTTTAAATGAAATATATATTTTAATGTTGAAATAAAAGTTATGTTTTTACCTCTCACCTTTTGTTGTTGATAATAAGATTATTGTGAGCTGTTCCTATCACATTAGAAAGATAGAATCATAGAATGTTAAAGTTGGAAGGAACCTCCAGGGTCATCGTGTTTAGCCCTCTGCTCAATTAATGAGTCACTAAACCATCTAAGACAGATGTCTGTCCAGCCTCTGTTTGAAGACTTCCATTGAAGAGAACTCACCAGCACTTGTGACAGCCTGATCTACTCATTGATCACCCTCATTGTCAAAAAGTCATATCTGATGTCTACTGTTGTACGGCCCTCATATCTACTGGGACATTTCCAAACAGCACACAGTGCCACAACATGTTCTTCTAGTGATAAACTATGGAATCTTTTATCCGAGCTCTGAGAAATACCTTCATAAAGACATTCATCCTCCTAGATAAATAGAAAAACATGATAGTCATGTACAATCCAAAGAAGCACCTTCCCATAAAACTCAATTGTCGAAAACCCATATGGCAGGTAGCATTTCATTGACGGTATTAACAAATGTTCATGAGACCTCATGCCTCAGTGATACATCTAGTCCTTCAGAAAGAGAAGGATAAATTCACCACCAGGAAGGCGATGAATCTACTTTAATGTGACAGTCGTCTACAAACCTTGCTGATCTATTACTTATTTGGACTTTTTTCACATTTCTACTGTATTCTTATTTTTATACGAAAGATTTTGCAATATTTCTAATCTGACTACAGGTCCCTCCTGTTCTCAATCTCGTGTCATGGTTTCCATTTTAAGAATCTTTCATGTAATGAAAAGGAGAAAATACTACTTCTGTTATCAGATCCAGACACAAAAACTCCATGTTTTTGGAGAAAAATGTCATTTCTCTACCTCGAGTCTGTGTTATATAATATGTTCAAGTTGAGTAAAGAACAAATGAAATACTCATTTTTTTTGCAAGGGGAACAAAAAGAATGAATCAAAGATAACTACTGTCTAAACTACCATATCATTATCTTTAATATACCCTGTTAAAGAACGACGTGAGTAAAAGAGATTAGAAGTAAATGCCACCACTATTTACCTGTGACATTACTAAGGCACACACTTTGCAGGAAAAATAATAAAGAGTTGAAGGTGGGATTGATTAAAGCAGTTATTTTGTCAAAATCTTTGTGATCATGGTGAAAAATGGACAAAAATTGTACAAATCCTTTCATAAGTAATCAACTTTGATCACATCGACTCTATGCTGAAATGTCCTCAATAAAAGGTTGAGTTCTAGACCGGTGTCCATTCTATAAAGCCTTGTGTGTGTGTGTATTTTTTGGAGCAACCTCACTATATGTAATACATTATACAATGTACATGAGAGTTGGTTGACTCTACCATCAAATTCGATTTGCAGAAAAGTCATTTTAAGTGAATTAATATATTCCTTGTTATGGTTTGGAGTCTCTGCATATAAAAAAGTAGAATGTAAAAAAAAAGAATACTGACCGAACCACTAACCTTTCCCACAATTCCCATGGACTGGTTCTCTGTGTCTCTTTTTTACTCCTTCGGCATCACATGCATCCTCTTCAGCCTTTTCAGTCGAGGATGTTCCTTACAGCTTGACCAGTGCTCTGACATTACCATAACGTTGTAATGTCACAAAGTGCAATGCATTGGGATAGATCACAGTGATGTTTGTGGCCTAGTTGAGCGGGAAGACAAATCTTGGTTGAATAGGCCAAAAAGGATGCATGCAATGGTGGAAGAGGAAAAGAAGAGGGGCAGAGGACTGGACAGTGGGCTAACTAATGAGTTATTGACTTTTCTTTTATCCGTTTGCTTGGCCCCCTACGGTTCAATAAAAAAGAACAACTGACAACTGGTTTAACAAAAAGAAAACAAAAGTAATGATACATAGATCCCCAATTCCCTACTGCTCTCATTCCGAAGCTTACTCAGTTCCCGTTGGTATCTTCTCCATGGTCCTGTCTCTTCACTCAGGAATCACTGGCTGAGGAGGGTCTGTCTGTAACAAGTGATTGACTAAGAAGCACTTTCTATCATTTCATGACTCAAGACTAGAGTTGAGCAAATTCTTTCAAAATTCGGTTTCGATTACAATCGGCGGCGAATATTGTTTTTTCAATATTCACTGAACACAGCCGAATGTCATTGGAAATAATGGGAGTAGAAATGAACAAACATGTTCGGAATAGATCGTCAAACATAAGTTCAGCACGATTTAGGTACCAATATGGCACGAATATGGCAAATTCATGTTCGGTGACGGATTCCGAACATATTTGCTCAACTCTACTCAAGACGGGAGTAGGATGTAGCAGCCGAGAGGAGCCAGGTACATTTCGGACAGGAGCAGTGATGGATTGGTGTGGTGAGTATCCCTTCTTTCATTTTTTTTAAACCATTCTGAGCCTTTTGTTACTTTTTTCCATGCTGGACAACCCCTTTTAATAGCAATCCAAGAAAAAATCTGGAAAAATATTATGTTATTTGAAAAATTGTAATTGTGTTATAATGTAATGCTGATCAAGATAAATAGCATAAACCAATAGTGTGAGAGGAAATAGAGCATGTCAACAGAAGGAAATCAGCAGGAAAGATAAATAATTTGGAAAACGGCAAGATCCTTATAATCACTTTTATAATGATGGATGGAGGATGACTAAATGAGAAGAAGGAAAAGAGTGAGATCTCATTATACTCTACCTGACTAGAGTCAGCTGTAATTACGTTGTGACCACTTTTACGTTTGCTCAGCCAAGAAAAAGTTAGAGATGACTTTTGTGGTTTTCATAAAGTTGGAGAATATTTCGGAACCTTGACAACTGAAATGTCTCTCTATGGTTTTATGTGAATACTAAATAGCAGCATGCTTTAAAGATGATGTGTCATCAGATTTCACAATAAAAAACTGCATAGATTATTAGGTAGATCTCTTGGATCTGATGAGACTGATTTATTTACTTCAAATATGCATGTCAGAATGGTTGTATAATCCTGATGTCAACTTGATAGCTCATGTGTCCAAGTACATTCAGCCTCCCCTCACCCAATCTGACTGACAGCTGCAGCTGGTACTGATCAGGGTGAGACCTCAGCGAGCAGGAGGAACACTAATGAGCTATCAATCATGCCAGGTGGGCAGGGATTGAGCTAAACTTTTTATAACGATTTATACAGCCATGCTGACATGGTTTTGTAAGGTAAATACAGCATTCGTGGTCTAATAGAGCTATGTAGTAATGTAGAGTCATAGAGTGTTAGAATTGTAAGGGACCTCGTGGGTCATCATGTCCAACCCCCTGCTCTATGCAGGATTCACTAAACCATCTGATAGATTTCTGTCCAGCCTCTGTTTGAAGACTTCCATTGAAGGAGAACTCACCACCTCTCATGGCAGCCCATTCCACTCATTGATCCCCCTCACTGTCAAAACATTTTTTCTAATATCTAATCTGTATCTTCTCCCTTTCAGTCCAATGCAATGGACTCTGCATTGTCATATTTGTCATATTTGGTGGCAGATCACCCTTAAGTAATTTTTTAAAATAGACTATATACGACTAGACAGACAAAGATTAGTTGTTGTTTTTTTTTTAAGAAAGAAAAAATTGGCTTTTTCTCAGACTGTAGTTATCTGTAGTTATGCCTTTCCTACTCTTGACACAGTTCTTAGGGTACGTTCACATTAGCGTTTTGCGGGGCTGCGTTGGGCACAGTCGTGGCGACGCATGCGTCATGCGCCCCTATATTTAACATGCGTTGTCTTGTGTTTTGTGACGCATGTGTCTTTTTTGGCGCAAGCGTCAGGGCGCAGAGGACGCAGCAAGTTGCATTTTTTTTGCATCCAAAATCATGCCAAAAAAGGACGCATGCGTCACAAAACAATGCGTTCTGCATGCGTTTTTGTTTGCGTTGTGCGCTGCATCGCCGACGCAGCCCCGCACAACGCAAATGTGAACGTAGCCTTAGACAAGAGACTTTAAAGGGACACTGTCACCTGAATTTGGAGGGAACAATCTTCAGCCATGGAGGAAGGGTTTTGGGGTTTTTGATTCACCCTTTCCTTACCCGCTGGCTGCATGCTGGCTGCAATATTGGATTGAAGTTCATTCTCTGTCCTCCGTAGTACACGCCTGCGCAAGGTGCAATCTTGGCTTGCGCAGGCGTGTACTATGGAGGACAGAGAATGAACTTCAATCCAATATTGCAGCCAGCATGCAGCCAGCGGGTAAGGAAAGGGTGAATCAAACACCCGAAAACCCCGCCTCCATGGCTGAAGATTGGTCCCTCCAAATTCAGGTGACAGTGTCCCTTTAAACATTGTAATATTGCAGCTGCACAAGATAATAAAGCTGGAGGAATGGGGTGAGAAATGCTGCTAGATACAGCCAAACTCCTCAAAGAGAAGACAGAGTTGGTTTATTACCATCTCTGCCTTCCTGATTGGTGTACAGGAAGTATTTGAACTATTGATAGTGATTCCTCCTCCAGAACCCAGCAAATAAGATTGTGTAACTACAGAATTAGGGAGGGAAATGCTGTCACAGTTTAACTCCCCATACAGAAGACAGAAGTGGTTTATTACCATCACTGCCTTACTGATTAGTGCATAGGAAGTATGGGAAATGCTGACAGTATGTCCTCTGGACCTGGCGGTTTCCAGAAAGCATGTGATGTCTGGGTGATGGGCAGAGCAGGAATTGAAGCTCAAGCAACAGGCTGAATTTGCCTGGTAAATGGGGATAATATGCCAGTTACAGGGAGAGTTAGCAATATAAAAATGTATTTAAATTTTGAAATGCCTACCAAAGGTTTTTTTTATGACCATATGGGAGGCATAAATGAAAAAAAAGATAAATAAAGCAAAATCAAAAAAAAAAAAAAGAAATCCACTGCCAGTTAAAATAACTGTTTCCAGCTCCACCCCTGTAAAAAATATGTTAAATATAAAAATAATTTCTATGGAACACAATTGAAATTGTTGTGGTCTTTTGTAGTCGGGTAAAAAAAGATAAAAGTAGACATATATTTTTTGCTTTTTTTTCTTTACCTTTTACCCCTGAGATCAGCGAAAAAGGATATAAAAACATCCAAAAAAATAGGCCTCTTGAATCATGGAGAAAAAAGACAAAATCATTTGAATTGCATACCTATTAAAACCACTATGTTGAAAATACCAGAAAATGTGCCTGGTCCTGAACTGGTTAAAGTGTGGAATCTTATGGCTGCTTCACCCATTAAAGAGGCCAAATACGACTATTTTGGTGTGATTAGCGGAGGTAACGTGTATGAGGGTCTTCTGACTATTAAACTCTTAGTCTGTTCAGGTGCTAGAAATTGAAAGAACTAGAGACTCTTGCAAAACAAAAAATCCAAAGAGCTGCTAAAAATCCCCAACCACACCCCCTAAACCCCATCTTCTTCTGTTACTATTGAAACGTGGTAAAGTAAATGCACAATTTTGAAAATTGTGCTCATTTTTTTCTGCAGATGTGGATTTCACAAAATTTTGCAGTAGATATTACAGAGTTCTTATGGAATCTATACATACATGCTAGCCACCTTAGGGAGAGACCCAAGTTGGGCTAAATGTAGCGGGATGAAAGAGACCGAAAACCCCTACACTTAAAGGAAATACATAGTGGATGCTTTCCTGAAACGGAAAACCGAGCCCCACTTCATACAGCCAACCAATTCCAGCCCTGTGCTGATGAGGGCCTAAAGCCCGAAACACGTGTCCACAGGTAGGAATTGGTTGGCTGTGTAAATTTAGAAACTAATCCGCAGCATTGCACGCTTGGCGATTCCAAGCGCTGTGGATTAGACTGGGGTGGAAAGAGATGATTTGCATAGCTCCGCCTACTGCAAAGGATTCTGGGTAAACCTGCTATTCTTTGTATTATGCTGCTTGCAAGTACTTTCCGTTTCAGGAAAGCATCCACTATGGAATCTATACAAATTTGTAGCAAGTTGTAAATTGTCTGTTAACAGCACTCCGTGTGGTCTGGCATGGTACTGCAAGTAAAATTATTAGAGGTTTTAATATAGAACATTATATTAATTGATAGAATGCACGAGTGACACAACGTGACACTATTCCAATAAATCCCAAATCAATTTGGCATTTTTTTCCATTATAAATTTATGTTTCCATGTGCAATCTACAGTAATGAATCTGATTTAGCAATTTTCATGCTACAGGGTAGAAATCCAAAAATTTCTGAAAATGGCATCACAGCTTATAAGCAATTTGCATACGTACATTAAGCATTAATACTAAATATGAAGCTTACTCTGAATAAGCACCGGTTGACTCTAATACACACAACCTGCAGGAGTCTTCTAATACTTAACACTTCTAAGTGCATGCGGACCATTGACTTTCTGATAGAATTCACCTACTAAAGTTATTTTGCAAGATTTTTTACATATAAATTTCTTTTACTTTATGACCCAGAAAAGAGGGAGAAATCAGAGCACATATTGTTATCCGATTTAGATGATGGTATTTTTTTTTTCTTTTTGCATTGCAAAAATGATTTCTCACCCCACTGGCTTTGAATAAAATGAATTTCAAGCATCATGCACTGCACAATACCATTGAACTGTGCTCCGCTCTTTCCTTTAGCTGTTATTTCAAAGTAATGCAAAGTACAATGGCGGCAACATATTTTGACTGGTATGTAAATGAGTTGAATAATATAGGCAGATATTCATAGATGACATCCTTTGTCTGACATGTTACCAGTAAAAAGTAAAAGCCCAACTAGCCTTTATATTGGAAAGCAAGAATGTTGGGTCATGAGACAACGATATTCACAAATTCACTTATTAATTAAAGAAATTGTCAAAATTTTACATTAGCTACAAATATGATTGTCACACAGGTGTCTCTCACGCCTCCTCAGCATGGCTCTACTCAATGTATTCACTATTCTATTTCACCAGCATAACAATTTCCCTGACTTGTGCTCCTAGAAACTCACCACCTGGCTATAGGGTGGCATGGTCAGATCCTTCAGGAATCTAACCCTTGCTATGTCTTGCAGGTTTGCCTTCCCTAGCCTATCCATAGGCTGTTGAGGGATTATTAGGCAGCTCCTCTCACCACTCCTTGCCCAATCATGGGTTCCAAGTTGTGGGTCTTTGGATCCAGTGGGTTCATGCTTGCTCTGTCTCTCCCTTTATCCTCTCTGACCTCTCTTGCTCCGGCCTTGGCATTATACTATGATCCTGTGCTGCCTACCCTGACCCTGGATTGTCTGACCACATATTTGCCTTCATCCTTTTCTACCTTGCACCAGGCCAAACTATTGACCAAACCATGGTTTAGCTATCAAGTATCTAAAATGTATGGGGAGATTAACAGTGGCTTTCTTCCCAATGTTACCAAGCAGTCCCTCGTCAGCTTCAAGTCCACTCTCACTGCCGCAAAACAAACATATTTCTCATCTCTCATATCCTCCCTGTCTCACAACCTTAAACAGCTTTTCAACACTTTCAATTCTCTACTCCATCCCCCAGTACCTCCTCCCTCCCCTCTTATTTCTGCTGAAGACTTTGCCTCTTTCTTTAAACAGAAGATCGATACGATCAGAGAAAGCTTTGGCCAGCAGCGCCCAATGCACCTCTTAGCTGCTCAACCCCGTTCCTCCAAAACCAGCTTCTCCACAATGACGGAGGATCAGCTCTCCACCCTCCGGTCTAGATCGCATCTCACCACTTGCAAGCTTGATCCACTCCTGTCCCACCTCATCCGTAACCTCAGCACAGTCTTCATCCTATCCCTAACACACCTCTTCGACCTCTCACTCACAAATGGTGTCTTCCCCTCATTTTTCAAAAATGCCAAGATCACAACCATCCTCAAAAAGCCCTCCCTCGACCCAACCTCTGTGTCTGGCTATCGTCCGATATCTCTTCTCCCTTATGCCTGAAAACTACTGGAACAGCATATCCATCTTGAACTGTCTTCCCACCTCTCCTCCTGCTTCCTCCTTGACCGGTTACAATCTGGCTTCAGACCCCATCACTCAACTGAAACTGCCCTAACTAAAGTCACCAATGACCTACTAACCGCCAAGAGCAAGCAACACTACTCTGTCCTCCTTCTCCTGGACCTGTCTTCTACCTTTGACACTGTGGACCATTCCCTCCTGCTACAGATTCTATGATCTCTTGGCATCACAGACTTGGCCCTATCCTGGATCTCATCATATCTAACAGACCGAACTTTCAGTGTCTACATCTCCCACACCACCTCCTCACCTCACCCCTTGTCTGTCAGTGTGCCTCAAGGCTCAGTTCTAGGACCCCTACACTTCTCCATCTACACCTTCGGCCTGGGACAGCTCATAGAATACCACAGTTTCCAGTATCATATCTACGCCGATGACACGCAGATCTACCAATCGGACCTGACCTCACCTCCCTACTCACCAAAATCCCACACTGTCTGTCTGCTATCTCGGCCTTCTTTTCTGCTCGCTTTCTAAAACTGCACATGGACAAAACAGAAATCATCATCTTTCCCCATCTCACTCTACCCTTCCACCAAATCTATCCATTAAGGTCAATGGCTGCTCACTTTCGCATGTCCTGCATGCTCGGTGCCTCGGGGTGATCCTCGACTCTGCCCTCTCTTTCAAGCCACATATCCAAGCCCTTGCCTCCTCCTGCCATCTCAAAAATATTTTCCGGATCCATGTATTCCTCAACAACGAAACCACAAAAACACTAGTGCACGCCCTTATCATCTCCCACCTTGACTACTGCAACCTCCTACTCTCTGGCCTCCCCTCAAGCACTCTGGCACCACTCCAATCCATCCTACACTCTGCTGCCCGACTAATCTACCTGTCTCCTCGCTATTCCCCAGCCTCTCCCCTGTGCCAAGCCCTTCACTGGCTTCCTATCGTCCAGAGACTCCAGTTCAAAACCCTTACTATGACATACAAAGCCATCCACAACCAGTCTCCTCCATACATCTGTGACATGGTCTCCCAGTACTTACCTACACGCAACCTTCGAACCTCAAAAGATCTCCTTCTCTACTCCCCTCTTATCTCTTCTTCCCATAACCGCATCCAAGACTTCTCTCGTGCTTCCCCATACTCTGGAACTCTCTACCCCAACACATCAGACTCTCGCCTACCATAGAAACCTTCAAAAAGAACCTGAAGACTCACCTCTTCTGACAAGCCTACAGCCTGCAGTGATCCTTAATCTACTGAACTGCTGCACAACCAGCTCTACCCTCTCCTAGTGTATCCTCATCCATCCCCTGCAGACTGTGATCCCTCGTGGGCAGGGTCCTCCCTCCTTCTGTACCTGCTTGTGCCTTGTTTTTTGCTCATGTTTATTGTATTTGTCTATATTTGCCCCCTTTTTCACTTGTAAAGTGCCATGGAATAAATGGCGCTATAAAAATGTATAGTAATAATAATAAAGTAATGTATATAGTAATAATAAATAATAATAATAATTAATTGTGGTATGTTTGTCCAATATTTAAATTTATTTGGTGATCTGAAATATTTAAGTGAGACAAACAAGCAAAAGAATAGGAAATCAGGAAAAGGACAAACACTTTTTCACACCAATGTATATGGGTACCTTTAAACCCATTTTAAAATTAACATTATCAATTTTTGAAGAACAAGAACTTTCCAGCAATACTTTGATAAGTGGCGAACGATGACACAGGAAGTTAATAGAAGGATAGCTATGGGCAAATCAACAATGAAATCACTGGACAATGTCTTCAAATCAAGGAACAGTTCACTGGTGATGCAGATACGGTTCATACATAGTTTGGTATTTTCTGTAGCGACATACGGATGCCAAACTAGGACGATAAAGAAACAAACCAGAACAGAATCAACACCTTCGAAAAGTGGTGATGGAGAAAGATGTTGTCAATACCATGGATGGCATAAAGAACCATCATATCAATTTTGGAACAAATCAAGCCAGACATGTCACTCTAAGCAAGGATCGCCAAGCTACGACTTGCCAACTTTGAACACATCATATGAATAGAGCAATCATTGGAGAAATACATTATTGTGGAAGAATAGAAGGAACAAGGCGAGGAGAAAGGCCATCAACCCGACATCATGGTGGAAGAATAGAAGGAACAAGGCAAGGAGAAAGGCAATCAAACCCATGGCTTGATACTATCAAGATGATGGTGGAGAAGACCATGGTGGACATATCTAGGCTTGCACAAGATCGAGCTTCCTACTAAGCATTCATCCATTAAGTCTCCATGGCTCCACATTGAGCTGAAAGCCGTTAAATAACAAATAAATGGTCTAACAGGGTCTAAATCACAACTTAAATAATAAAAACATTTACAATTATATTTTTCTATAGCAATACCTGTACAATGCTTGAGTTCATCATATATTCAACCATAATTTGCATCAATAATACGTTTGTTCACTGTTGGTAAACTATAATGCTTTCACAGAACAATACAATAATGTTGCATTTCTAATGAATACCATTTATTTCGCTCTGGATCTCTTTATTTAATGTTGTTTGATGTATCAAGGTAGAACCATTCCTTAACATGAAAGAAATTTAATTGACTGAAAGGTACAAGGTCTTTCATGGCTCATAACCATTCATCGCTAAAATCAGCCTGAATGATTGTTGAAATAATTATCTTATTACAGTGGCCTAGGAACAGTCTACATTTATTCAATAGCCATCGTAGCCTTGCGGTAAAGCCGGCATCTGCCTATTGTTCACTGCATAGATAATAGGCTAGTTAATTACAAGAACTTAGATAAATCCTAAAGGTCAATTATAAAGTTGTGGAAATGCTTGACCCCCAACACAAAGCTCGTTAAGTAGCTAAATAACCTTATAGAGATGATACAATTTGCTTTAGTATGGAGAAAAATAAAAATGCACAAATAAGTGGCTAGACACAAAGTCTTCATAGTGTAAGGGTACCGTCACACTATAACATTTCGATCGCTACGACGGTACGATTCGTGACGTTCCAGCGATATCGTTACGATATCGATGTGTCTGACACGCAGCAGCGATCAGGGATCCTGCTGAGAATCGTACGTCGTAGCAGATCGTTTAGAACTTTCTTTCATCGCTGGATCTCCCGCTGTCATCGCTAGATCGGTGTGTGTGACACCGATCTAGCGATCTAGCGATGTGATCCAGCGATGCGTTCGCTTGTAACCAGGGTAAACATCGGGTAACTAAGCGCAGGGCCGCGCTTAGTTACCCGATGTTTACCCTGGTTACAAGCGTTAAACTAAAAAAAAACAAACAGCACATACTTACATTCTGGTGTCCGTCAGGTCCCTTGCAGTCTGCTTCCAGCACTGTGACTGCCGGCCGTAAAGTGAAAGCAGAGCACAGCGGCTGTGCTTTCACTTTCACTTTACGGCCGGCAGTCACTGAGTGCGGGAAGCAGAGACTGCAAGGGACCTGACGGACACCAGAATGTAAGTATGTGCTGTTTTTTTTTTTTTAGTATAACGCTTGTAACCAGGGTAAACATCGGGTAACTAAGCGCGGCCCTGCGCTTAGTTACCCGATGTTTACCCTGGTTACCCAGGGACCTCGGCATCTTGGTCGCTGGAGAGCTGTCTGTGTGACAGCTCCCCAGCGACCACACTACGATTTACCTACGATCACGGCCAGGTCATATCGCTGGTCGTGATCGTAGGTAAATCGTATAGTGTGACGGTACCCTAAGTTGTCGGCATACTGTATATCAATTTAATCAACACCAAGCACTGGATTGAGCTGTCTTGTGCCCACGACTATTTTCAATTGCCCATTTTATCAGTATAGAGAAAATTTCCATTTCCGCTTTAACCCCTTAATGGCGCAGCTATTATTCACTTTTACGGTTTCTTTTTTTTCTCCCCTCTTCTTCCGAGAGTCCAACTTCAAATATGTCATTTTGAATGACACCATTTATTTTACCATATCATGCATTGAAAAAAATTCCAAATCTAGTGAAATGGTAAAAAAATGCAATGCCACCATTGTTTTATTGTTGTTGTTTTTTTTTTTGCCACACTCTACATGGTTAAAATGACCTGTCAACTTCGATGGAGATAAAATTCTTCAAGATAACAATTCACTTTAATGAAAAGATCACAGTACCTAATGTAATGTGCTGCTGCATTGCAGTATAGAGCAACCTCCACCAGGGGGTGCTGGTTACGGAAGGGAGGTTGTACACACAGCGCAGCAACACTGAACAACAACACAGGTGTCACAGGTAATGAAAGAGACGTGAAACAAGCCAAGGTCATACACGGAGATAGCAGCGCAGTACAGAAGGGGCGAGCAGAGAATAGTTGGGGACAAGCAAGACGTCAGAGCCTACCGGGAACGTGGTAACCAAAATGTGAGACGTAAGACGGAGTCGGGGTACAGGCCAAGTCATAAATGGGTGCAGGCAGTCAGAGGCAAAGAGGAACACTAGTACAGGGATCCAGGTCAGGTGCTCAAACCATGTAACATGAACTATAGCTGACACCGGGCCACAGGCTGCAGAGGACTTAAATAGCTCAGCCAGCTTCAGAGTGAGGCAGAGAGGATTAACTCCCACATGACCAGTCCAGAGACGAGAGCTGAACATAATCTCAGAACTGGATCATGACACCTGGGTTGCACTTACAGAAATGAAAAATCCTCAATGGTATAAAACACGTTTCCCAACACGTTTCGGTGCCAGACTTACACCTTTTTCAAGGTAAATAAAAATATTAGTTTTTTATATATATACTGTATATATACAGCATATATATAATTCTACATATATATATATCTATATATCTATATATATAGATATATATACACTGCTCAAAAACATAATGGGAATGCTTAAACAACAAAATATAACTCCAAGTAAATCAAACTTCTGTGAAATTAAACTGTCCACTTGATTGATAATCAATTTCACATGCTGTTGTGCAAATGGAATAGAGAACAGATGGAAATTATTGGCAATTATCAAGACACACTCAATAAAGGAGTGGTTCTGCAGGTGGTGACCACAGACCACATCTCAGTATCAATGCTTTCTGGCTGATATTTTGGTCACTTTTTAATGTTGGTTGTGCTTTCACACTCATGGTAGCATGCGACGGACTCTACAACCCACACAAGTGGCTCAGGTAGTGCAGCTCATCCAGGATTGCACATCAATGCAAGCTGTGGCAATAAGGTTTCCTGTGTCTGTCAGCGTAGTGTCCAGAGGCTAGAGGTGCTACCAAGAGATGGGCCAGTACACCAGGAGATGTGCAGGGGGACAGAGGAGGGCAACAACCCAGCAGCAGGACCGCTACCTCAGCCTTTGTGCAAGAAGGAACAGGAGGAGCACTGCCAGAGCTCTGTAATATGACCTGTTATGACCTGGTGGTCAGGACAATTATGGACCTAGTGGTTAAGAGCACACAGAATGACCTGATAGTTACTGAAAATAAGGACGAGCTCTGGTACGTGGGAACTCTGCTGACCGCAATCCCTAATCCTATCAAACACACTAGAAATAGCCGTGGATTGCGCCTAACGCTCCCTATGCAACTCGGCACAGCCTAAGGAACTAGCTAGCCCTGAAGAAGGAAAATAAAGCCTACCTTGCCTCAGAGAAATTCCCCAAAGGAATAGGCAGCCCCCCACATATAATGACTGTGAGTAAAGATGAAAATACAAACACAGAGATGAATAGATTTAGCAAAGAGAGGCCCGACTAACTGAACAGACCGAGGATAGGAAAGGTAACTTTGCGGTCAGCACAAAAACCTACAAAAAGACCACGCAGAGGGCGCAAAAAGACCCTCCGCACCGACTCACGGTGCGGAGGCGCTCCCTCTGCGTCCCAGAGCTTCCAGCAAGCAAGGCAACAATAAAAAATAGCAAGCTGGACAGAAAAATAGCAAGCCAACGAAATACAAGCTGAAACTTAGCTTCTGCTGGGAAGACAGGTCACTAGAACGATCCAGGAGTGAACTAGACCAATACTGGAACATTGACAGGAGGCGTGGAGCAAAGATCTAAGTGGAGTTAAATAGAGCGGCAGCTAACGAATTAACCTCGTCACCTGAGGAAGGAAACTCAGAAACACCCACCAGAGGAAATCCATGGACAGAACCAGCCGAAGTACCATTCATGACCACAGGAGGGAGCCCGACAACAGAATTCACAACAATGACCTCCAAGAGGCCACAAATGTGCATGTGTCTACACAAATGGTTAGAACCCGAATCCATGAGGATGGTCTGAGTGCCCGATGTCCAAAGATGGGGGATGTGCTCACAGCCCAACACCGTGCAGGATGCTTGGCATTTGCCACAGAACACCAGGATTGGCAAATTTGCCACTTACGTTGATCATTTTTAGGTTTTATTGTTCTCAACACATTCCACTATGTAATGAATAAAAATTTACAACTGGAATATTTCATTCAGTGAAATCTAGGATGTGGGATTTGAGTGTTTCCTTTATTTTTTTGAGCAGTGTACATGTATATATATACTGTACATATTAAAAAATGTATCGCTACATTTTTCAGTTCTCAGAGGGGATTGCTTGTTCTATTTTTGCACAAAAATTTAGGTGCTCAAAAACCAGCACAATCTAAACCAACCGAACAATTCTTTAAAATGAGACAACAGTATCTGACGAAGCATCAAATTTATCAACCAGCCTTAGCCACTGTGATAAATTTGACGAATATTCAGACTGTCTCGTTTCTTTGCACAAAACGCACAAGCTTAGCCTTGATTTAATACAGTCTAAGTTAAACAATTCTTCCTGCCCTTTTTCTCTACACTTAACACTTATTAGGATCTTGTCAAACTCCACTGACAAAGCCACAGTAGCCAAGTTCACCTTCTGTACAGCAGTGCCGAACAATCTCCAGAAAATAAGCGAATGGTATTGTATTTACTGAAAGGCACTTGGGCATGATTTGTACTGAGGCACATTAGTAATAAATCATTATTGTTCGGAAATATTGCCTTACTTCCCGTCTCATTTAGGAATAAGAAAAAAAAGTGAATTTTTCTCACAGCAAAAATATCTTACAAATGTTCCATTTTGTGGCTGTCTTGGGTCTCGGCGGAACCTCATCAGTGATCTGTAAGTCAGCCACATTCATTTCACTTGCCGGATTAAAGCTCCCTCGAGACGATGCACAAATGAGCATGTGGCAGGATGCATTTAAACAATGATCATGTGTAACTTACTTATTTATGGAGATAGATCCCTTACCAGCTCCATGTGCCAGACTAATACTTAGCGATGCCACACAAGATAAGAGCAGACCTCTGTATCTCTGTGTCAACTTGTAGAATCTATTTCTTATTGCAGGTGCAGATGACCATATTTACGATCCGAGTTTGATCCGACAAAATAGCGGATGGCACTCAGACTAATGTTATTCCACATGTTCAATTTTTCTCTCGAACAGAGTCTGTCCAAGGAAAAAAATGGCAGCATGCTCGATTTGCATCCATAAATCGGATCACATTGCGCCGTGCAAGTCCATGGGAATAATTGGACTGTACTCGGATGTCTCCTGAGAACAATCTGATTTTCACCAACTGACAGAATGGAGCAGATGGAGACATTTTTCATCTTTTCCTCATCAGATCGCACTATGAACGAACTCTGAGCACACTCTGATTAGAGTGTGATCAGTGTGTACGATAAGTGTAATATACCTTATTTTCTGGGATATGACTCTAGCCTTGGTCATACAGTCTACATCCATGGTGTTTTTAAAGGAGACCTGTCATAATATTATTTTTCCCTACGCAATATGTAAGGTTAAAGTGAGGAAAAGTGAAAGAGGAGGCATTAAACACAACTGTGAGCATATGGTGACAGGTGAACAGATTCATGGTATGGAGCTCATCTTCTTGTTCTTGGGCCCCCTGATACAATAGTAAGCTGTGGAGTTAATAAAGACCACCAGTGTGCAGCTGAGATTCTCGAGGAACCACTAGTGTCTCAGCTCAAAGTTTGCGCTTTCAGTATGTCCATCATTGTTGCTTTGAAGAAGTGAATCATGTACCACCATGGAATACCCTTTTTTCTTTAGAATGTTTATCATGAAAGGAAATACAACTGACTACTTTTTTTCTATATCCATTTACAATTTTGCCTCTTTTTCTTTTGGCAAGAGAGGATTGAAGTTGAAGAAACTCGGTTTCTCTACAGCTGTGACTGTATTTATGGTCGTCGGGACACATCTAAAACAAAACTAAGCTTCAGGATCCCTGCGTCCCAATAGCCAATACTATAATTCTATTTTTTAACAACAAGTATATAACAAAAAAGCAAATGACCATTGAGTGTGCATTTCCTCTTTTGAAATATTACAGGGTTTGTCTGGAGTAAATCAGGTCAAGCTCAAGTCCTGGACTTTATTGGGGGCATCTGCCTGAAACTTCAGCAAACTGCAGTCAGAAATATTGTACCTCCAATGGAGCCATTGATTTTAGCTGGGCAAATGGAGTCCAAAACGTGCAACTTTGACTCTGGCCATTTTTGCCAGTGCCCATAGGCAATTATGTTATTGTGTCTAGCTTAAAATTAAAAAAAATTAAAAAGGGGAGAAAGTTGCATGTATTAGATTCCATTTTTCAAACTCAAGTCTAAAGCTTCAACAGGGGTATTTATGAAACCTGTTTGTTGAGATTTCAGATAGACACCACCGACAGAGAGAGTAATGAAGGTTTAGATTTGGTCTAAACCCAAGCATTAGAAAAGGTGCCTTCTTCTAGTGATGTCACCAAACATGTGGTTTCATCACAGGTTGTGTTTTATTGTAGCTCAGTGTCATTTACTTTAATAGAGCTTAGTTCTAATGCTAAGTGAGGAAGGCTGAAACAAAGTGTAATCAGGTGTTATATGGTGATGCAAGGTATCAGGGTGCGAGGAGATGCTCACCTTATCAGGTTGTGTGATACATAACGATTAAAGTGCTCAGGATCTCATTTGCTGGAGACCCAAGGGTGAAAAGCGATGGAAATAATCAATGGGAAAATATGGCTTAACTACACTGCTGATAATACCTATTGAAAAATCCAGGAGACCAAAGATTTTTATGGGCGGTTTATTATCAACCAACTTCTTCATCAGGTAATTGCGGTTTATATCCACATGCCCGAAAGAAAAAAGGTCATACAAAAAAAATAAAAATTGCCCTACTATTATGAATGCTGAGATTGCCACTTTTTCTAACTCTAAGCTCCTTCTATGGCCTTTGACCAATTCCTCACATTCTTGCTAACAGTGGATTTCGTCTATGGAATGCTTTACTGGAAAAATTCTGCAAAGAAGATGATTCTAACCAGGACTTCATCCTTCCTTTCAATAAGGACTCCATATTGCAGGAGCATGGTCTACTTACATGGCGTATAATACCCTAGTTGGGCATAAGAAGAGCTGTGATGAAAAGTAAACCAGACAAGGCACAACACATTTCTTGCTACTACACGCATTCTTCAAAGCAGCTGCCTAGCAATCTAAAAATGAAAATGATTGAGGCCCTCAAAGCAGGAGAAGGCTATAAGAAGACAGCAAAGCATTTTCGAGTTGCCCTTTCCTCAGTTCAAAATGTAATTAAGAAATGGCAGATAACAAGAACCGTTAAGGTCAACATAAGGTCTAGAAGACCAAGCAAAATTTTAGTGGGAGCTACTCGAAGGATTGTTAGAGAGAACTCACGCTTGACTGGAAAAGACCTTCAGAAACATTTATCAGACTTTGGAGTTGTGGTGTATTGTTCTACTGTTCAGAAACACCTGCACAAATATGGCCTTCATGAAAGAGTAATCATAAGAAAACCTCTCCTGCATCCTCACCATAAAAGTCAGTGTCAGAAGTATGCAAAAGAACATCTAAACAAGCCTGGTGAATTTTGGAAACTAGTTTTTAGGGGTCGAGTTCCCGCCTCTGCAAGGGGCGAATCTTGGGCCATCTCCGCTGCGGTCTCCCATTCTTCTCCGCCACAGTGGAGCCTGCTCAGCGGAGACATCGGTCCCAGCGTCTTGCTCAGTCTCACTCTGTGCAAAGGGTTACTGCTGCTTTTCCAGCTTCTGCCATTGAAGCCAGTGCTGGGCAGCGGCGAGCAGACGCTTTTGGGACTAACTCCTGCTTTTCCCCTTCTGAGCATGCCCGGGGTAAGATCTCTCATTGGAGATCGAGGGTCACATGCTTAGATACTGCAGCAAAACTCATTGGTTTTCCAGGAAGGTCCTGAAGTTGCTCAGGCTCTGTGGCAGCCTCTCATTGGTCCTTCTAGGAAGGTCCTGTACTTGCTGCAGCTATAAAAGGTTCGCATGGTTGCACGGCCATGCGCTAGTATCAAATCTAAGTGATGTGCTTTGCGCCAGTGTGGTTACGTGTATATGTGTTCAGGGACCCGGCTGAAATAAGCCCCTAGAATACCGGCTCCTCCGGTGAGGAGATTGTATGATTGCCTCTTTGATTGCGTAACCACAAATTGCTATCTGCTCGGCAGTTGCTGTGTACTCCTGTGAGTTAAACAGGACACAGTGCTTTCTTTAGGCGATTCTGTGAAGTAACAGAGTTCGCTTCTACCACCATATAGGGCCGCCATTTGCCAGCAGCAGGTTCTCTCCTGCACGGTGGACCCCGGGCTGCAAACGCACCAAATAACATCTTTCTATTTACTCGGTACATTCCACCAGCCCTAACACTAGTCCTATGGACCGATGAGGATAAACCAGAACTCTTTGACCACAATGATCAAATGTATGTGTGGAGAAAAATGGGCACAGAATTTCAGGAAAAGAACATCTTGCAAACCATTAAGCATGGGGATGGATCAATCATACTTTGGGGTTGTGTTGGAACGGGAACATTTTACGGGTAGATGAAAGAGGGAATTCACTGAAATTTCTACAAATTCTTGATGGAAACATAATACCGTCTGTTGCGAAGATGACGTTGAAAAGAGGATGGCTTCTACAAATGGATAATGGTTCTAAACACACGTCAAAATCCACCATAAACTACCTCAAAAGGGGCAGGTTGAATATTTTATTATGGCCTTCACACTGCCCTGATCTGAACATCATTGAAAACCTGTGGCTCCACCTCAAAATATCAGTGCATGTAAGATAACCCAGAAATCTTACAGAACTAGATGAATTTTCCAAGGAAAAATGGATGAAAATCCCTCCAACAAGAATTGAAAGACTCTTGGATGGCTACAAAAAGGATTTACAAGCTGTGAAATTTTCCTTTTTGTAAATTTTAAAATGTAAAAGGATAATTAATATATTTTTTGCCTAAAATACAAAGGAAATGTGTAATCTTTAACTTTAGGCCTTTTAGAGATCTTTTCATCTTCACCTTGATTAACTGTTCCCAATAACAGTAATTTTAACCAGGGGTGCACAAACTTTTACATGCCACTGAATATCTCAGTGTTAGATAGAAATGTTAAAATACAGCATTTATAGTTTTTTTGACCATTGAATTGTAATAAAATGGGGCAGTCGATGAGTTTGATTGTCACAGTATTTTTCCAGCGCTCATGATTGATTATGCAAAACTCAGTCAGATCGTAAATGAGAATGCTAAGTTTTGATCGACCTAACGTTGACAAAACTCTTAATTTGCAGCTGCTGATGACACAGGAACATGGAAAGAGACATAAACTGTGCAAGAAGTGTAGTTAGCAGCACAAGAAAATCTACACTTTACACTACCCCACAGTAAGTGATTGCATTGATTACAACGTATCATTTAGTGGGTTGTATATTAGGTTGGAGATGGTCTACGTATTGATTGCGAGGCTTTCTCTTTTATACATCTCAATGCAAGTCTTACTTTTAGCCGTTCATGTACTCAGATAAATAATTACCCTTCGGCTTTGGTTTTCTGTTTGGCTGGTTTTCAAGATTAATGTTATTTTTTACACTAATACCTTATTATCCAAACGAGTCTGGCGGCTTTAATTCAGTGCCTTACTATTACTTTTTATTATTATTATTTCTGCAGATATACCAGGATTCAGAGAAGTAATTTTTTCATATTAGTAACACAGAATCACTTTCAATTTTTTCATTCATATTAGAAAATAATTCTCTTGCAAACCTATTGAAAAACAGCAATTCTTTCATGTTCTTACAACTCAGATACAGTCCTGCCCAAATAAGTCACCACTGACCATATAACATGTTGAGTGGCATACCTTTTTTATAAGTCAATGCCAACTGTGTAAGGATGAAAGGTCATATACCATGTACAAGACAATTTGGACAATTGCTGCTTCCAACTTTGGGAACAGTTTGGGAAAGGCATTTTTTTGTTCTCATGATTTTACCGGGTGCTCGAAAAAAAAGGTCCATAAAGACATGGTTGGGGAGTTTGGAGTGGAAGAACTTGACTAGTACACAGAACCTAAACTAAGACACCATCCAACACCTTTTCGGATGAACTCGAAGGAGATTGTGAGCCGGGCTTCTCCAATATCAGGTTACGACCACTTAGCCATCCACAGACAGACGTCTTCCTCGTTTGCTTCACGGTGGTGTCTCCATTCTCCAATATCAGTGTCTGACCTCACACATGCTCTTCTGAATGAATGGAGGAGCATGCCAACTGTACATCTCCAAAATCTGGTAGAAAGCTTTTCCAAAAGATTGTAAGGTGTTATAGAGGATAAAGGGAACAACTCCATAGTAATACTTATGGATTTCGAAAACAATGTCATCAAAGTTTCTGTAAGTGTAATGTGGAGGCAGGCTTAGACTGGCCCACAGGGGAATGGGAGGATCCTCCGGTAGGCCTCTGTGAAGGAATGCTGATGATCAGTTCTATTACACTTGATTGACAATTTGCAGAAAAAAAGCATAATCTAATCATTTATTAAACAAGCTTGCCAAATTAATATTTCATAGAAGCAAAAATAAATTTGTGTGCTAAGATCAGGTTATTTTTGCATGTAGCTGATCAGTGGGATTCAGGAATCAAAGTTACTGTTGGACCTTTGCAAGCCAGTAGGACACTGTGTGGAGGTGTTTCAATACTTTTGTCTACATATTACATGGATTTAATAAGCCCTATCTCGACCTAAGTCTATCTAAGTCAAGCAACCTCCAAGGTCTTACGCAGATGGCCTTATCACTACCCATAATTGGACACTTACTTACTTATTCCTGGATCAGGCGCATCTCCGGCACTCCCGCGTTCAGACGCAGTCCGCCTGACAGGCACAGGTTAGAAAACCACCTATAATATCTAATTATCAACATTTCTGGGATCTAAAAGTAATCAGTGACCTTCATATGAATGTATTAAAAGAGAGTACACAAAATCAGATGCAAAAAAAAACATTCAATAACCATAAATGTAATGAAACAAAAAGTAGCCAAATTTCACAGCGACTGCCAAATAGCCTCCAGTTTTCAGGACAAAACTATTACTAAACATTGAAATTAGGAAAAAAAACTTAATTGTAAGGCTAGGTTCGCATTGCGTTAGGGCAATCCGTTAAGCGCATAGCGCTAGCGGATTGCGCTAACGCAATGTATCTATAGGGATCACATTTGCCGATCCCGCTAGCGCAGATCCTCGATCTGTACTAGTGAGGAACGGACCTTGGACGCATCTTGGACGCTGCAAGCAGCGTCCGAGGCCCGTCAGAAAATAACGGCACATCGCTAGCGCATGCCGAAAATGGCATGCGCTAGCGATGCGCTAGAGAACAGATTCAAATTGTCGTCAATGGGTGCGCTAACGGACCCGTTGCATGGCGTTAATTGTGACAATTTCGCCATGCAACGCAGTCCGTTAGCGTTAACCCATTAACGCAATGTGAACCTAGCCTAAGGCACTTAGAAGCTACTGGAGTCATATCTACTCAGATTCATATGTTAAAAGTTCAGCAGAAAAAAGACATTGACAGAGAAAAGCAAGGCTGGCCGATCATATTATCATATCATATCAGAGATTAATTATTATGTGTTCGGGCGCAATCTGCCTGAGAGGCCATTTCTAAGAAAAGCCTCTTATTTGTAAGACAACCCTATTTCTACAAAATATCCACAAACTTTGCAATATTCATTCATAAAATGAGCAAAATAAACAAATTGTGATGAAAAAACCCCAGAATGTACAAACCTTTAAAAGTGAGAACCTTCAGGCGCTTTGAGCATGAGAAGTCACAGAAGCCACACCTGCTCTACGCAAGAACGGCCGTAAAACTGAGTTGGGGGTTTCAAGCAGGACCTAAAGTTAGGAAGGCACTGGGAGGGGCGGGATCCCCTGCCGCCTTGGAGGGGAGGAGGAGGAAACAAAAATGTGAGAGTTGTACCTGTCTGGCCTATTGCGCCTGATGCAGAGTTAATTTTACGGGGGTCTTCTTCTTTCATACAGTGTTCAATTCTGTGAGTTTCTGTATGACAAAAATAGCAAGTTACTCAAAAATTGAGCTATTTGCAACAAATATGAAGCAACAAATGGATTGTTCACGACTTCATTGTAGTGCCGGACGGACTGTGGGCCGCCATACTACCTCCTTCCATGTGTATGAGGCCATAGCAACGTCTTCATCCTTTTAAGAATTCAAATATTTCAAAATGTATAAAAATGTGATTTCTGACCCCACTTGCTGGCCTTTGCTTGGGTTGGCTTCTCCGCTAGTTAAGCTTAACTGTGAGAGATTGCAGAAATCCGGCAGCAAAACATGAAATTGGCCATTGACTTGTTAACTTGTAAATGTCATCTGGGTTTGAAGCTTTCTTTGCGGCTTTTGCTTCCTAAAAGTAAACACTGCATACATAATTTTTTTATTTCTACAACAGCCCGAGGACAGAAAAAAAACCTCACGTCAGCTGTTTGTTTCATTTCAATGCATTTAATAACTGTGCTATAAAGATCAGATCCTGTGAGATTGGTATTAAACAAATTTATCTCTGGTCTGACTGCACGAGGAATGGCATACAAAATTTTACACTAGACTTGCTTTGCTTTCAAATTGTAGACTTGTTGGTTATGCAGAGTTTTTTTCCCTCTCAGATTGATCTAGGACTAAAGCTCTTCAAATACTTTGTCTGGCTGGAGGCCTAAATACTGACTCGGAGAAAAGAAAACAATGCTTATTTGCTTTACTGCAAATGAATATGTTTGTGGAACTTTAGGCGTCATCCAATGTTCGGAAACTCTCTGCTTCATTGTTCCGAACCTTTGTTTAAGATTCTGACATCCTCGATATGAAAATACTAAAAAAAATTATTTTAAAAAGAATTCTTCATTACGTTAAAAAGTTTGTCAAAAGCTTAGGACTGAAGACTGCAGTCACTCTATGATACTGCAGAATTGTGTATCCTCACAGTATCTGCACTGTCAGGATTCTCCGGTGCCAGCACCAGGAGCCTTTGGTCATCTGACCGCAAGTTTGCAATTTGCATATACCGATGGCACAATGAAGCTTATATGGAAAAGAACACTCTACTAACAGTTAAGCATGATGGAGGATCAATAATGCTGTGGGGTTGCTTTCCTGTGTCTGGAACTGGAGGCCTTAACCGTACCACAGGAATCATGAAATCAGAGAATTATCAAGAGATTTTAGAGCAAAATGTCCAACCCAATGTAAGAAAACATGGTTTGAGTTGAAGATCATGGGTCCTACAGAAAGACAATGACCCAAAGCACACATCCAAAAGTACTGAGAAATGGTTGAAAAAGAAAAAATGGACTGTTTTAAAATGGCCAGCAATAAGTCCTGACCTCAATCACATTGAAAATCTTTGGGGTGAGCTGAAATCTGCCATTGGGAAAAAGAACCCTGCAAGCATTCAAGAGCTTGAACAAACTGCAAAAGAAGAGTGGGAGAAAATAGCAGCTGAGAAGTGCAAGAAGCTTATAGATGGCTACAAGGAACATTTGGAGGCTGTCATCAAAGCAAAAGGGTTTGCAACTAAGTATTAATTAGGGGTGCTTTTATTGCTGGACATGCTGTTTATTACGATTCTTCACATGGGCATTTTACATGGTCAACTGGCAGCTCCAAAATGGCTACAACTATCAGGATTGGCGCAAGCTACTCAATTTTCCTGAGCCCAGGGGTTGCCCTGGCATTTACCCTTTAACCCCTGTAGAGAGATTTAGACTTAATCAAGGTCCCTGGTCTAGGGCCATGGAGCCAGCTGCTGTTCAGTGGCACAAGCTGCCAAGAAGAATAGTTAGCAAGCCGGGTCAGATCCAAGAGGTATGAAAGGCACAAAAATTGTCAGACAGGAGAAACATCAATAAACTAGCCGAGGTCAAGGTACAGGATGATTCAGGATGAAACAACAGATGCACAGAACATAGGTAAAGCCAGGTAGCGCAAACATTGACTGGCAGTGGGAACTGGCTCCCAGGGTTTTACATAGTTAGCATCCCCATCCAGTGCTGACAGCAGGAAGAAACCCAAACTAACAGGATTAACATCATAGATTCTGGACTGGTCAAAATCACAAGTCCCTGGAATAACATAGGATTGATGCTGTCAAGCATCGCATGCCACAAAGGCCCCGTATCGACGAGCGGCTGTATCAAAAACCGACACAGATGTTACAACTACCATAGATCAGTTGCAATCTATGGAAAAACTAATTTTCAACAATGCTACTGCAGGAGAATCTAAACCTTACTCAGTTACCATTGAAGTCAACGTCCAGTCCATGTAAAGCATAAATGTTCCAGGTTGAGCGAGAGATGATCTTTTTATCAGTCCTTTGATCTAACTGAAAAATATGAATCCTGAAATATTAATATTAATTTTCACTCGACTAAAAATTACTTGGTACGGTAATTGGAAATGGGTTTTCTAGACCAGACAACCCTTTTCAAGAATGTCACAATAAAACTGTATACAGGGTAAGATACATAGTCTCTATCATTGGGACATTGGACTGGCAATTTGGGAAATTTTAATTATCTAATGGCTTTTAAAAGTCCAGAGTGTGCGGCCATGGTTGCCATTTTTAGGATGACTTGAGCTTCGAGGTGGACAAGAACGGACAAGAATGATGACTTGTTTAGACCACCTTTTGAGATTTACCAGCCACCAACCTGATACTTGTAGCTACAGCATTTTTGTAGGACACCTTTTCTTTTTTAACTTTACATGAGCAAAGAAACAAAGAAAGCAAACACACTGTCCTACCAGTATCCTGCACAAATTACTTACTGTGTCATTCTCCGGGTCAAGATTTAATCTTTTCTGTAACTCGGTAAAAAAAAATGCCTGATCAAACATTTTATAGTTCAAACGAGTTTCTGAATAAAGACTTAGGATAAAACAGCCAGCGATATGCAAGTTGTCTAATCAATGTTAAAAAATGAAATAATGTAAAGAGATGCCAAATAATCAAAAAGAACACATGTTGTAATGGGCCAGTATAACAACAAAGCATAGTCCAACATTGTTAACAAGCTTGATCCAAGACTACGTTCTAAGACATGCCAAAGAGAAAAGCAGAAAGGTAATTGTGATGCTAATGCCATTGGATGACTTCTTGCAAAAGAGAAATATAAGAATTGCTGTTTTATTAGGAAGAAACAAAAATAAAAAACAAAAATGACCAAAAATAAAGAGAAAGACTTCGATCCATCATTTGCATTTCTATTCGCCCAGCCAGGCACAGGTAGTGTCAGTGCACATGCGCACACATGCGGACAACATACAGACAGTGCTCGTTCTGGGAAATAAGCACTGCCAATCAGAAGCTAGGCAATGCCCCTTTTATGCAAATTAGGAGACATAACAGTGCAATGGACTCTTGACCACGCCAAGGGTGCACTGAGGTCCAGTTATTTGCATATAAACTAAAAGGGTTTTTTGGCACTGTGCCAGTAACAGGTACAGTTTTTTAGGGCTGATGTTAGAATCTGTTTAGTTTGTGAGTATCCGCCATTTTCTTGTGAAGTTCTGCCTGCTGGTCTTTTTCCTCTGGTGCTGGGTTTGTCTTGGGTCAGGTGTTTGTATCACTCTTTATTAACCAGCACCTGCCTCTCAGTCCTTGCTGGACATCAGTGTTAATCTGCTTGAGCTCTAGCTTGGTGCTTTGCTTTGTGTTCTGTGTGTGTTATTTGTGCAGTGCTGGTACCTCTGGCTCTGCTAGACTTAGTTTCTGTCTCTATTGGTTTCTGCAGCCTTCTTTGTGTTTTCTATTAGGAGGTGACCCGTTTTTGTACCCAGTCCTTAGTTCTTTTAGGGAACCCATTCCCATTATCTATAGGTCTTCGCTTGAGATTAACCTAGGATCGTCGGTGGGTCTATTCGCAAGGAATGGGTCGCCCACTCCATCGTAGAGTTTCTTCCTAGTCATAGTGCAGGGTCAGTTTTCCCCTTCTACCTTTGTCCTGTGTTGCAGATCCGTAACAGCTAAGTCCCTTATTTCAACGCATAGCACATTTAGGGGTAAGTAAGGATGAGCAGACCTGTGGAAGTTCGGGTCCTGGTACCTAACCCGAACTTTATTCCAAAGTTCATTTTGGCTACCAGAACTGTACCCGAACTTGAGCCTCATTGAAAACAATGGAGACCCAACTTTTGAGCTGAAAATATTTTCTCTCTCTTTCTCTCTACCGGAATTCCCCAGAACTCTGAAAATCGCAATGAACTTCTGGGAATCAGGGTTCACTCATCTCTAGGGATGACAGACACCTTTAAGATCATTTCCACGTAGTCTTTCTACAGCCTTTATTAATTTTCTAGTGACTTCCCATGTACGATTAATGCTTGCCTACATTTTTACCATGTGAAACTGAGACAATCAGATGACGTTGTTAAAGTTAACGTTCTGATGATTTACAAGATGAGACACGTTTACCAGTAAATTAATCCAACACTTTCCTGCTGAAGACTGTGAATAAAAATCCATAAATTGATCTTGAGAGTCATAAAATGAGGCTTTAATTCATGCCTTCATTTTAACCGTGATGTTAAACTTGATATCTGAGGTCTTGCTGTGGGATCGGCTGACGGGGGAAATTCATTGTTATCTTATGTTTAGTAATCATGATAGGGGCGATCTCTGGTGGGTTCTCGACAACACGTAGTGTCAGCTTCAACATCGCAGTGTGGAATTAGAAAGGAACAGCAGTTGTGGAGCAGGTCTTGTAGGAATGATTATGTTTCACCATCGACATCATGCTGACATAAATTATAAATCATACTTAATATTACTAAGTTATGCCATCATTTAAAGAATTATCTTCATCTCAACGTCCCGGTGGTCCACAGGATGGAAACAGCCAAGTGGAAGTTGTCAATTACAGGACTTCACTTCTATCACTTGATTGTTTCCATAGAACCAACCACAAACATAAAAAGATATTTCCATGAATACCCCTTCAGTGGTTGCTGGGGATCCGACCTCTGGGACTCGGAGAGTGAAGCAACGCTACTTCTTTGCACATGGTGTTTCTGGCAACTTGTTTCAGCAATACTCTATTCATGTGAATGGAGCAGACTGCAATTTCCTGCACATCTGGATGACAGGGAATGCCAAGGTGCAAAGCAAAGCTGAGACTGCTTAAAGTGAACCTGTCAGCTGATACATGCCGCCCAAACTGTGGGCAGCATGGTTCAGCCACTAGCTGTACGATCACAGCTATGAATGTTTGTCTTTGCCTATGATCGTACAGCCAGTGGCTGGCAAATGGTGACCACGGTTTGGACAGCATTTATTACCTGACAGGTTCCCTTTAATCTATACGCAGGGGTAAGTGGGCCCAATTAAATCTTGGACTCCTGGGCAGCTGCACAGGTTGCACCAATTTATGTCCACCGTCGGCGCTATAGTTTGCTTATTCTTAGCATTGTGGTCAGTGTCGGACTGGGTTGGCAAAGATCCATCAGTAACAACGATTCTTGGGGCCCATTATTCCGCTACATGAAAAATTAACTTGACCCTAGTACACAAATTTACTTTTGCTTCCATGTAATATTATTTCGGCTAGCTTATTTATTGAATGACTAGATTATACCTTTTTCTGCAAATTGTGAATCAAGTGTAATAGCATTACTCATTAGCACCGCTCACAGGGGCGGCCTACCGGAGGATTCTCCTGTTCTCCTGTGGGCCAGTCCCAGCCTGATTGTCCTGGTCCTATAATTGAGGCTCCTGAAGATTATTAGGTTGAAGGCTAGAGTAGGAGTCTCCAGCCACATGTCTTTCGGGCCCATGATATGTGGCTCGGGGGTTTTGCCAACTTGGTGCTTTAGCACAATGTCTAGCAAACAGCTATGAAGATGTGCATCTACTGATAGGGAAGAGGGGTGAATGAATATGGTAAGCTGGAACTATTAGTTAGAGGGCTGTTGAAGCAGGATGTGATAATTTGGGGTAAGTGCTTCATGGTAGTGTCATCACCAGTAATCAAGCTTTTGGATGTTATTAGGGTGGGGGACACTGGGCGCACTGTATATAGCTTGTAACCATATCTCATTTCAAAGCTGAATGTGGCTCTCAAAGTAAGAAAGGTTGGGGACCATTGTCCTAGAAATATGCCATCACTTACTGAGACCAGAATGATCCTTTAAAGGAACTAGTTGGGCAGAAATGTAGTGGATAGGTAGTTAGATAGATGATATATACATAGATAGATAGATAGATAGATAGATAGATAGATAGATAGATAGATAGATAGAGAATAGGTAGATAGATAAATAGATAGATGATATATAGATGATATATAGATGATAGATAGATAGATAGATAGATAGATAGATAGATAGATAGATAGATAGATAGATAGAGAATAGGTTGATAGATAGATGGATAGATAATAGGTTGATAGATAAATAGATAGATAGATAGATAGATAGAGAATAGGTAGATAGATAAATAGATAGATGATATATAGATGATAGATAGATAGATAGATAGATAGATAGATAGATAGATAGATAGATAATAGGTTGATAGATAGATGGATAGATAATAGGTTGATAGATAAATAGATAGATAGATAGATACACAGATAGATAGATTAGACAAATATAGATAGGAAAGTTGATCTAATATTGTCATAATTATTACAACTGCTACTGCAAATTTCCATGCAGTTGGTTTTCTTTATTGCAATGTCAGTGCTGCGCTCTATTACTCCGACCACCAAGCACCACAACTCAACCACCCAGAGCATCGACCATAATCTCTATGCCAGCTTTCATGGATGTCATGGCTCCTGTAAATATAGAAGCCATGATGACAGTAATGACATTACCTTTTTGCAGGTTTCTATATCAATAGTTGATTTGATTAATATGTTATTATGATACATTTTCATAAGAGATCACAACGGATCATACTAGCTTATAGCGATTCCATCAGGTTCTAGTTTTATTTATTGCGGCATGCTGCTCTGTTCTGATAATCAAAGAGCAATAAAAACCTGAAGAAAAAGAATTCAGGTGATAACTAAGTTTATAGAACATAAGTAAAATAAAAAAAATAATGACTTGTTGCCCCCCATAAATGTTATGCTGTATCCGCCACGCATGAAGTCAATATATTCTACTTTAAGAAATTACTTATTTTTCTGGGAAAAATCATTAACAAATATGCAAGAGGCCACAATCATGAACACAGAGACAATTTGCATTTGTCAGAAGCTACTTAAAAAATCAATGGGGACAAGATTTGCTAAATCCCTAAAGCAAATAATTATTATTTCAAATATGCTTACAATTCCAGTCTGGAGTTCGGAGCTTCTCCAGGGGTGGCAACGATAACAAATACAAAGCATCGTTCAGGAAATAGCATTTATATCGTTATAATGCTTTGTTTTTCCTTTCCCAAGGATATTCAAGAAATGTTTTTTGTTTTTTTTTGTGGTCCCTACTATTGTGACCCCAAGTATCTAGAGAAATAGCATCCCATATGTTTGTGCATAATATGTGTCTGGCCTATGGGGAGTTTATCAATGATGCAGAAACAGCTGAGCCTACTATGGACATTTGTTACTTACTTGTCACAGCTCTAGGATCTCTGCTTCCTCCATCCCTAGAAGCTGCTGCACCTTTGTCAGCGCGTGTTGGGTTACCATAGTAATTTAGCACGCACCTCTGATCTTTGAAGGCTGGTTCAGGCAGCTACATGCTGCTGGAGTGTTCAGGTAGTTCGCATCCATGCTAACTACTGCTCTGCTTGAACTCTGTTTATTTGAGATTACCCAGCTCTGTTTTTGCTAGGTTCTGCTTCAGTTCCCCTACAATATGCAACCTCATAAGCAGAACTTTTGTCTGTCTGCACACGTGGCTCTTCTATTTCGAAGTATCTGTCTCCTGAGTAAGTTCTGCTGCTCCAGGGTGCTATCCGCGCACTCGGCTCTGCTACTTCAAGGTATAAGCTTTTGGTTTAACTCTGTTTTTTCTGAATTCTGTCCACACACTCAACTATGCATCAATATACCTGTTCACCTATACAACTCTGCTGTTCCAAGGTGCTATTCACAAACTCAGGTTCCCAGCATCTAGGTGCCTGTTTCTCTACAGAATTATGATGTTCTATTTATATATATATATATATATATATATATATCATAGTTGTGTGTATATATATACTGTATATATGGTACTTCTGTTCTAAGGTGTCTGTTCAAATATCAAGTTTTTTCAGATAATCACAATTCTACCTGCCATCCAGCTAATCTAGCTCTACTGTCCAACACCACTCCGGCTCTTCTGTTCCACATGCCATATGGCCCATTTAACTCTGCTGCATCAATTCCTCAATCCATGCTGTTCAGCTTCCCAAAGGCATCTCACAAGCTGAGCCTATACCATCATGGATGTTACCCAACTGCTAACAACACAGTGGAGCCCTGCATCCATATCACAACCAGTACCAAAGGGGCTTTACACCAACCAGATCTGATGCTTCCTTTCACAAAAGCACCAAAGTAGCTACATGGCCTGCTCTGAAAGTAAATCTACCATTAATGTATACAGAATATACATTTAAAAATAAAATGTAACCCTTTTTCACCCTCTAGATTGCTACGAATACAATTCCAGTCTAAAACATAGATCCAGTCTCACAACATCAAAGGAGATAAAGAATCCATTCTGGTCGTTTCTGTATGAGATCAGCTTCTCAGATGAGCATCTACCATATGTCCTGGATACGTCTGTGTGTGGCGGCTCTTGAAGCAATGACTCCAGCAGCAGTCAACTCCTTGTGAATCTCCCCCAAATTTTTAAATGGCCTTTTCTTAATCCTTTCGAGGCTGCGGTTATCCCGGTTGCTTGTGCACCTTTTTCTACCACACTTTTTCCTTCCACTCAACCTTCCATTAATATGGATACAACACTCTGTGAACAGCCAGCTTCTCTAGCAATTACCTTTTGTGGCTTACCCTCCTTGTGGAGTGTGTCAATGACTGCCTTCTGGACATCTGTCAAGTCAGCAGTCTTCCCCATGATTGTGGAGCTACTGAAACAGACTAAGAGACCTTTTTAAACGCTTAGGAAGCCTTTGCATGTGTTTTATGTTAATTATTCTAATTTAATGAGATAAAGACTTTTGGGTTTTCTTTGGCTGTAAGCCATAATCATCAACATTAACAGAAATAAACACTTGAAATAGATCACTCTGTTTGTAATGACTCTATATAATATGTGAATTTTACTTTTTATATTGAAGAACTTGAAATAAATTAACTTTTTGATGATATTCTAATTTTGTGAGAAGCACCTCTTGGAAGTATCCCGCCAAAATGCTGAAATTATAATAGCTTTCTAATCAGAAGATGGAACATATAGGACAGAGTTCACATGGCTCTGGTCCAGTGGCTACCGGACTTCAACGTGGCAGCTGGACAAAGGTTCTTCAAATATTTTTGCTTAGCTCTAACAATTATTGTCTAATTTTTTTGGCGAGAGGATCTGGGGGAGATGGATGGACAATGGACTTGTGTTGACTGGCCAAAGTGACGATTTAAGGATTAATATAAAAGAATATCAATAGAAGGTCAAGGAATAAATCTATGGATAGTTGCAAAAAATAAAGAAGCACACAAGAAAAGTTTTAAGACTTTGAATACAAGAAATACATTTTACCTTAGGAAAGAATTATTCATAAGTTTTATATAACTGAGCACGCAACTTCAGCAAATGTAGATTTTGATAAAAAGCATGAAAAGCAATATCTACATTTCAAATATTATATTCAAATTAGTAAATTAACAATATATGAGAAACAAATGAAATATTAAATATTATTACACAACGCAGAATGTAATAGAAAATAGAGGAAATTAGAAATCAGAAGATGAAGCTTGTTGACAAACATATAAAATGGGCAACCTAACGTGAACCCGAGCTGCGCTAACTATTCTGCAAGGTTTAACGAAGGAATGCTTCACGGAATTTGACTTGTTAGGATATGATCTATGGAGTCAGAAAATTCCGACTTGTATTTGCTTCAGAATATAAATATATATATATATATATATTTATATATATAAATATATATAAATAAATATATATATATATATATATATATTTATGGTATATATAAATACTTGTATTTTGTACATTTTCTATTCCCTTAGAGGGAATGTGCCATAAGAAACTGACCTACTGATTAAATCAGGTTTTTACATTAAATGTAATTTTTATTTAATTTTTGGTAATTTCTTGTTACTTTTCATTTCACGATCAGTATACAAAAATTTAGAAATCTTGCAAATTTTCACGCTGGTCATTGGGACAAATCAGACTGGACTTACATTGGGACAAAATAGACTAGAATTAGACATCTTGTTATATCAGGAAATCTAAATGTACATTAGCGGCAATAGGCAGACTCATTCTGCATTGAAATAATTCTGTACAAAAGCCATTGCGAATGGAAGGGGAGCATGATGAGCTATGACAACACCTATTGTGATTGGTGGATCCTGTGTTATCACCTGTGCATAGAGGTGTTACCAGTCAATGTAATCCTGTCTCTGATGATAATGAGTCTTCAGAAAAGTCTTCTGTAAGAAACAGAAAGTCTGTATCTAAAATAGCGGCCAGTATGAAAATTTCAAGCGTTCTAATTTTTATTTTATTTTTTAACCTCTTGCCAACGTATGACATACTGGCAAGTTGATCCCACAACTTTCTCGGCAAATAATGGCTGAATTATTCATCATTCAGCCTCTGACTCTATTAGCCACGGCTGGAAGGGAGCTCCACTCATGGCTGGTAAACTGTTAAATTCCACTTTCAATCTGTGACAGAGGCATCGAGGTACGCCATTCTATTGACCCATCGGCACAGCAGTGACATGATTGTTGATGGGTTGCCATGATAGCCTGCTGAAGACCATTGTGCTTGTTATGACGGTTCTCCTGCAAAAGTTAGCCTGTAGCTGGCGTTCAGAGACCTTGATTTTTGCTATACAAAGCAGTGCTGTGCTATTGCTATGTATAGTAGAAGCAGACAATCACAAGTTCAAGTCCCGTAATGGGACTAACAAATAGCATAAAAGGTGTAAAAAAGGTTTTAAAAAATATATTTTAACCCCATTCTGACCTTGGACGGGAGAGTATGTCCGAGGTCAGATCCGATGCTTTGATGCAGGGCTCTGGCACTGAGCCCACATCAAAGCCGCGACATGTCAGCTGTTTTGAACAGCTGACATGTGTGCGCAATAGCGGCGAGTGGAATTGCGATCCACCCGCCGCTATTAACTAGTTAAATGCCGCTGTCAAACACTGGCAGCGGCATTTAACTACTGCATCTGGCCGCACGGCCGGAAATGCGCGCATCGATGACCCCCGTCACATGATCGGGGGTCAACGATGCATCAGGATAGTAACCATAGAGGTCCTTGACACCTCTATGGTTACTGATGCCGGTTTGCTGTGAGCGCCACCTTGTGGTCGGCGCTCATAGCAAGCCTGTAATTAAGCTACATAGGAACGATCTAATGATCGCTGCTATGTAGCTGAGCCGATCAGGCTATGCCAGCTTCTAGCCTCCCATGGAGGCTATTGAAGCATGGCAAAAGTTTAAAAAAATGTTTAAAAAAATATGAAATAAATAAAAAAATATAAAAATTTTAATCACACCCCTTTCACCCCATTCAAAATAAAACAATAAAAATAAAATCAAACCTACACATATTTGGTATCGCCGTGTTCAGAATCGCCCGATCTATCAACAAAAAAAAGCATTAACCTGATCGCTAAAGTGAGAAAAAAATTAGAAAATCCAAAATTACCTTTTTTGGTCACTGCGACGTTGCATTAAAATGCAATAACGGGCAATCAAAAGAACGGATCTGCACCAAAATGGTATGATTAAAAACGTCAGCTGGGCACGCAAAAAATAAGCCCTCACCTGACCCCAGATCATGAAAAATGGAGACGCTACGGGTATCGGAAAATGGCGCAAGTTTTTTTTTTGTTTAGCAAAGTTTGGAATTTTTTTTCACCACTTAGATAAAAAATAACCTTGACATGTTTGGTGTCTATGAACTTGTAATGACCTGGAGAATCATAATGTCAGGTCAGTTCTAGCATTTAGTGAACCTACCAAAAAAGCCAAACAAAAAACACGCATGGGATTGCACTTTTTTTGCAATTTCACCGCATTTGGAATTTTTTTCCCATTTTCTAGTATATGTCATGGTAAAACCAATGATGTCGTTCAAAAGTACAACTCGTCCCGCAAAAAATAAGCCCACACATGGCCATACTGATGGAAAAATAAAAAGTTATGGCTCTGGGAAGGAGGGGAGTGGAAAACGAACACGGAAAAACGGAAAATCCCAAGGTCATGAAGGGGTTAAAAAAAAGGGGTTAAAAAAGCTTAAAGTTTAAATTAAAACCCTCCCCCTTTAAACCTTTAAAAATAAAGAAATTAAAAAACACACAAATTTAGTATCGCTATGTTGATAAACGTCCGATCTAACAAAATATAAAATACATTTACCCAATTGTTAAACGGAGTAAAGGGAAAAGAAAAATCGAAACATGTTTTTTTGCCACTACAAGGCTGCAATAAAATGCAATAACGGGAGATGAAAACATCATATCTACCCCAAAATAAAGCCAGTAAAAACATCAGCTCAGGGAGCAAAAAACTAGCCTTCCCATCGACCAAAAATTGAAAACGTCTCGAAAAATTGCAAGACAAGAAAACATTTTTTTTTTTACAAATTTCCCCCAAAAAGTTTTCCACCACTTAGATAAATAAAATCCTACACATGTTTGGTATCTGCGTAATCGTACTGACCGGTAGAATCTCATTGCCTGGTCAGTTTTACTATATGGTGTACGTGCTGTATAAAATATAATTAAACAATTGCAGAACTCAGGCTTTGCGTGAGGCATAACAATGTGTATTGGTTTTCATTTCATAAATTGAAAATATTTATTTGAATTTGAATTTGAAAAACAATTAGATCAGTTTGTAGAATGACTGCGCTAAGCCGGCCAATCTGTGCCCTCTGAATGAAGGGATTAGACATTTCTACCCAAAATTTAAATCAAAGGTTAAAATCTTCAGCATCTTTGGCTTCCTAATGCCTATCTGTCCCTCGAGGGGGATCCATCACAGCTAAACTTGTTAAAAATTCTTAAGTTCCCTGAAGCAAGTACTTCACAAGAATTCTAATAAAAAGAAACATTCCGAGCGAGTATTAAGCCAGTGCGAAATGATTCTGATGCTTTTCACAAGGAGGTTGGAAACTGTGAGAGAAGCCAAAGCAATAAGTATATACTTGGATACTTTTTTTATCCTCTTATGCCGACATCTGGATCAAACGCCTTCACATCGGCGGCGTCGCGCATCGCCACAACTAATAGATTCAATCAGGCATTCATTTTGATAAAACTTCTACAGAGGGAGGGTCATTCGTCAAAGTTCCCAGGTTATGAAAAAGAGAAAAAAAATATCTGCTTTCATTTACGAAGGATAAAAATCCTGTTGATCTTCATGTTAATGCTTCTTGCCGTACGACTGGAAGATTTCTAGATGGAGAAGATGCCTAATTAACTGGAAACGGAGCTGAAAGAATCCTAAAACGTCATCTTTATTCGCCCTGGTTGTCAGTGGAGCCAACGCATTTCGCAAGACGTTACTGAATTCCCATCGTAAAAGTCTTTTTTGATGCACGTACAGTGGGGCAAAAAAGTATTTAGTCAGTCAGCAATAGTGCAAGTTCCACCACTTAAAAAGATGAGAGGCGTCTGTAATTTACATCATAGGTAGACCTCAACTATGGGAGACAAACTGAGAAAAAAAAATCCAGAAAATCACATTGTCTGTTTTTTTAACATTTTTTTTGCATATTATGGTGGAAAATAAGTATTTGGTCAGAAACAAACAATCAAGATTTCTGGCTCTCACAGACCTGTAACTTCTTCTTTAAGAGTCTCCTCTTTCCTCCACTCATTACCTGTAGTAATGGCACCTGTTTAAACTTGTTATCAGTATAAAAAGACACCTGTGCACACCCTCAAACAGTCTGACTCCAAACTCCACTATGGTGAAGACCAAAGAGCTGTCAAAGGACACCAGAAACAAAATTGTAGCCCTGCACCAGGCTGGGAAGACTGAATCTGCAATAGCCAACCAGCTTGGAGTGAAGAAATCAACAGTGGTAGCAATAATTAGAAAATGGAAGACATACAAGACCACTGATAATCTCCCTCGATCAGGGGCTCCACGCAAAATCCCACCCCGTGGGGGCAGAATGATCACAAGAACGGTGAGCAAAAATCCCAGAACCACGCGGGGGGACCTAGTGAATGAACTGCAGAGAGCTGGGACCAATGTAACAAGGCCTACCATAAGTAACACACTACGCCACCATGGACTCAGATCCTGCAGTGCCAGACGTGTCCCACTGCTTAAGCCAGTACATGTCCGGGCCCGTCTGAAGTTTGCTAGAGAGCATTTGGATGATCCAGAGGAGTTTTGGGAGAATGTCCTATGGTCTGATGAAACCAAACTGGAACTGTTTGGTAGAAACACAACTTGTCGTGTTTGGAGGAAAAAGAATACTGAGTTGCATCCATCAAACACCATACCTACTGTAAAGCATGGTGGTGGAAACATCATGCTTTGGGGCTGTTTCTCTGCAAAGGGGCCAGGACGACTGATCCGGGTACATGAAAGAATGAATGGGGCCATGTATCGTGAGATTTTGAGTGCAAACCTCCTTCCATCAGCAAGGGCATTGAAGATGAAACGTGGCTGGGTCTTTCAACATGACAATGATCCAAAGCACACCGCCAGGGCAACGAAGGAGTGGCTTCGTAAGAAGCATTTCAAGGTCCTGGAGTGGCCTAGCCAGTCTCCAGATCTCAACCCTATAGAAAACCTTTGGAGGGAGTTGAAAGTCCGTGTTGCCAAGCGAAAAGCCAAAAACATCACTGCTCTAGAGGAGATCTGCATGGAGGAATGGGCCAACATACCAACAACAGTGTGTGGCAACCTTGTGAAGACTTACAGAAAGCGTTTGACCTCTATCATTGCCAACAAAGGATATATTACAAAGTATTGAGATGAAATTTTGTTTCTGACCAAATACTTATTTTCCACCATAATATGCAAATAAAATGTTAAAAAAACAGACAATGTGATTTTCTGGATTTTTTTTTCTCAGTTTGTCTCCCATAGTTGAGGTCTGCCTATGATGTAAATTACAGACGCCTCTCATCTTTTTAAGTGGTGGAACTTGCACTATTGCTGACTGACTAAATACTTTTTTGCCCCACTGTACATTGGAATTTATACCTATGTGTTCCTTTTTTTTTTCTTCTTGTTTTTTTTTGTAGATTCATCTTGGGTGAACGGGAATATTATTGACGATCTGCTACAACAGTTATTACTCAAGAAAGTGACTGTTGACTTGGAAGTCCATCATCAGAAAATGGCTGTTTTACTTCAAGGGGAAGTCTATCAAAGGGCATGTATCATCGCTTAGAGATTGGTTAATAAATGACCTATCCATAGGATGTTAGGTTGGGGGTAAATCCAGCGCCTCCACCAATCAACTGATGCCTGGTAACGTGGGTGCCAGAAGCACATGGTGTATGGCGCTAGAATAGCACAGATCCATACACGGTGTAGTGGTCACTCTTGAGTACGTAGCTCAGATCATTTTCATTCCAATGAGAGCTGAACTCCGGTACCAGAGAGCGGTCACTACACAGGGTACGAGGCTGGAATGTTCTGGTCTCAGTGCAGTGCAGTGCAATCAGGTGTCAGCTAATCTTTGGGAACTTTGGGTGTCAGACCCCCATCAATCTGAGGATAAACAAAAGGTAGGTCGTCTATTACTCAGCACTAGTCACCATCTCCATTTAGATAAATAGATAGATAATAGATAGAAAGAAGAGATAGATAGATAGATAGATAGATAATAGATGATAGATAATAGAGATAGATAGATAGATAGATAGATAGATGATAGATAAGATAGATAATAGATAGATAGACAATAGATAGATGATAGATAGATAGATAGATAGATAGATAGATAGATAGATAGATAATAGATAGATAATAGATATATAGAAAATAGATAGATAGATAGATAATAGAGATATGATAGCTATATAGATAGATAATAGATGATAGATAATAGAGATAGATAGATAGATGATAGATAAGATAGATAATAGATAGATAGACAATAGATAGATGATAGATAGATAAATAGATAGATAGATAGATAGATAGATAGATAGATAGATAGATAGATAGATAATAGATAGATAATAGAGAGATACTGTAGATAATATATAGATATATATATAACTAACATGTACTTAGTCCTGCCAATAAAGCTCATTTGAATTTGAATTTGAATTTATATATAGATAGATAATAGAGATATAATAGATAGATGATAGATAATAAATAGATAATAGATAGATAATAGAGATAGATAGATAGATGATAGATAGATAATAGATAGATAATAGATAGATGATAGATAGATAGATAATATATAACAGACAGATAATAGATAGATAGATAGGTAGATAGATAGATAGATAGATAGATAGATAGATAGATAGATAGATAGATAGATAGATATTAGATGGTAGATAGATAGATAGATAATAGATATTAGATGGTAGATAGATAGATAGATAGATAGATAGATAGATAGATAGATAGATAGATAGATAGATAGATAGATAGATAGATAGATATTAGATGGTAGATAGATAGATAGATAGATAATAGATATTAGATGGTAGATAGATAGATAGATAGATAGATAGATGATAGATAGATAGATAGATAGATAGATAGATAGATAGATAGATAGATAGATAATAGATAGATAGATAGATATAGATAATAGATAGATAGATATTAGATGATAGATAGATAACAGATAAATAGATAGATGATAGATAATAGAGATATAGATAATAGATAGATAGATAGATAGATAGATAGATAGATAGATAGATAGATAGATAAAATATCTATTTCATATCTAATTATCCTTGTATCTAACTATTAGAAAAGAGTGAATGCATTTGCAGGACCCTCGCACAATGGTCCAGATCAGTATTCCATGGCCGCTGGACAGGAGCTCTTCACACCACCTCTTTACCTCCAGCATTCTCGGCTCCTCTTTCGATTAGCCTGGCTGGCATTACTTCATGTGTGGATCAATGAAGATGTCACACCAGGACAGTGAATCAAAAGAGGAGCCAGAGATGTCAGCGGTAGGAGGTGGGTGAGAGAGCGCCCATCCAGCGGCCGCAGAGTACTGACCACCTGCTGGGCCAGGTCCTGTGTATCGATTCGCTCATGTTTACTATCTATCTTTCTTTGGTTCTATCTATATAACTTACCAACTATCTGCTGTATCTATCAATCCATTTATTTGTCCACCATTGAAACAACTTCAAAGCTTTACGAGATATTATCCCAGCCATCTCTATCAGATACATTATTTTACCTATTGGTAAATTGTTTTTCAGTCTGTTCACTTTGACTGTAGAACTTCACCAAACTTCACCAAAGAGGATTCTTTACTGTTAGGGCAGTGAGAATCTGGAATTGCTTGCCTGAGGAGGTGGTGATGGCGAACTCAGTCGAGGGGTTCAAGAGAGGCCTGGATGTCTTCCTGGAGCAGAACAATATTGTATCATACAATTATTAGGTTCTGTAGAAGGACGTAGATCTGGGTATTTATTATGATGGAATATAGGCTGAACTGGATGGACAAATGTCTTTTTTCGGCCTTACTAACTATGTTACTATGTTACTATGTAAACTCTTTTCCAATTGTTTTTCTCATGTTTTTCTTTGACCTTGTAAGATTTTTTTTAATCAAGTTAACAATTATCAAAATATATGGTCAATACCAAAGTTTAAAGTTGTATATTATCATTACAATGAGCCGAAATGTTAATTAAAACCTTTTCAGGCAAAACAATGCAGCATACATACTAAACATTACATGACCTTGATGCTCGGGAAACGGTATGAGCTGTTCTTGCACATTGTGATGGCTGGTTGACATTTGTAGGCTTCTTTTTTCTTTTTCATTTAAACTGAATGTGTGATGTATTGAAGTTTTAATCTCATTAGTTAGATATCAGTTCAAAGAATAGAAATAATGTGATCATTCGTTTTTTGTAACTGTTGTAACTTTTTTTTAGTTTCACAAACTTTCAGTGGGCAGAAGACCATATTGGAAACACCTTTGGTTTCCCGTAATGACCACTGTAGATAGTGCAGAAAGAAGTGTGTGTCTTATTGCAGCTGTCATTAATGGGAGGTAATTAGTGATGAGCGAGTGTACTCATTGATCAGGTTTTCCCAAACATGTAATCAAGCTGGCTAGTAGCTGTAAATTATTCAGCTGCCATGATGAAAACTAAATCTCTGAACACTAACAAATACTCGAAGACCACCTGACCGTGCTCGTGAAAACCCAAGCAACGAGTACACTCGCTCATCACTAGAAGTAATTCCAATGGAAATAGTAACATACGTTACAGTCTCCAGAAAGTGATGGAGAAACCCCCTCTTGTAGAACCATGCTGATGAACCTAGTACATGGATCAGATCCCCGGAGTTATCGGTGGTGGCCGTGCCTGGTGCACTGACGCAGTGGTTGGCACATGGTGTCATGCTGTAAGCAGCGATAAAGGGGCAGGACGGCATACTGGGACCCGCACCTGTCCCTACCACTATAATGGGGCCCTGGCTTTCCCTTATCTCAGGGGTACCTATGATGGTTAGGAGACCTGAGCCGCCAGCGTATCCCTGTCTCCTGTGCAGGCCCTATCAGTGGCCCCCTCTCAACCCAAAGGAGATGAACTGCACCAGTGTAATAATACAACAATTAACAGGGTATACAGACAAGGTAACTAATAGTCTCAAACTCACCAAATGCTCACACAACCACAGAGGGTACACATAGAAGGGAAGAGAAAGAGAAAACTAGGAAGGAAAACAGGTTTAACATGCAACCAAAACAGCAGACACCAATCTCTGTAAATAAACCTCCAACACCAACACTACGCTCCTTCAACCTCCAAGCCAGGCAGTAGAACTGATCACTGACAATAGCTGAAGTCAGGACTGGGTCTATATAGAGGATCAGATTACAAAATCCACTTCAGATGAGAGAGACCCAGCTCTCAGCAACTCAGCAATAAGGTTAACTCCTGCACTACTGGCACAAAGCAGCCAGGTCAGAATACAGGTGAAGAGCTTCTGTTCACTGTGTGTGAACGAGGCCCAGAGCGCTGCGGTTCTCTGGAACCTATCTGTCGCGGTAGCCCGTGACACATGGTTAGCTGCTTGTCTTCAGTCTATACGTGAAAATAAGCCAAAAAATCCATGCCCAGACACCGAACCAGCAAAAAATGCTTTAAGATTTCAGCTCTGAAGCCAGTGGTATTGTGAACATATATCTGGACTAACAAGCTGTAATTTAGGAATAGAATAAAGAAAATTGTTCAATATATTAAGCAAGACACTTCAAGTGAGCATTAAAGTTTTATTCCCAAAATAAACAGTTATCCCTATCCAAATCAAAGGGGATGACTTGCCGATTTCTGGGGATTTGACCTCTGAGACCCCCAGGGAAACAATTACAGTATTTACGTATTATGCTCGTGCCATAATATTCCACAGCGCTTTTCATATATTATCAATGGGGCTCACAATCTAGATTCCCTATCGGAATGTCTTTGGAGTGTGGGAGGAAACCGGAGAACCCGGAGGAAACCCACGCAAACACGGGGAGAATATACAAACTACTTGCAGATGTGGTCCTTGTTGGGATTTGAACCCAGGATTCCAGCACTGAAAAACAACAGAAGAACTGAGCCATTGTGTTGCCCCAATGAATGAGGTTCTAAAACTCCAAGTACTGGACTCTACAAAGCATGCCGAAGTCACTTGGTTAGCACAAGGCATGCTCGGATAACACCTTACCCAAGCGCGTTCGCTCATCACTAGTTAGTGTTCCTTGCACTACCACTCCCAAGCACACGGAGTGCTGTTACGATCTGTTCACATCTTGCTTTTTTGATACATCCAGGAGAAACGTCAAATGCATCCATTTGTCCCAAACCCCCGATATATGTCAAAATGCAGTCCTGTAGGCATTTACATAGAGCAGCCAACAACTTGGCGAAGGGACTCTACACAATTTTCGCAGCATGCCGCTCATTCAATGTAAAAATAAACAATTGATTCACATTGAAGGCTTCCGTGGTCCAGTATACACCAGGGAGATTTCCTGACATATATCTTCAACAGAATTTAAAAAAAAAATCAAAGTTGAAGTCCCATAATTAAAAATCCATGAACAATTCACAGCATGGAAGACCTTCATTTCGATGCGCGCTGTGGAATTTTATCAAGTGCGGTCAATCCAATTTTCATTCCGAAAACACAAATAAAGCGATATCAGGAGAAAACCCTGAATTAAATAACAAAAAAAAAATTGTTTAAGTCTTATCTACAGATGGAGGTCGAAATAGAAAATATTTCTCGCCTCTCGATGTTTGGTTCTTGTTAACTGAACGGTCCGTAATTGGGTATCAGCCCCTTATCCTCTTCTATTCACATTTGATAAAAGAGAACACTATTTATAATATCCTCTTTAATTATGCATTTTCCTCTTTTGCGATTCTATCAGAAAATGGATCATAAATAGAATTGATGGGAAAACATGATTAGAGGCATCGAGTTTATTACAGAGTTCTCTTATCCTTTCATGATAAAGCGACGCTAGAATATCAGTCTGAATAGTTCATTAGATTCCAAAAAAAAAAAAACAGAAGCCACTGAGAGCCGCGTCTTTCATGTTGTCATTAAATACTGATTTCTATGGATCAAAATATTGTCATTTTTTTCCCCAAGATTAAAAAATATATATATCATCCACTTTTAAAACTTATAATTAACTACTTTAGATAACGGAAAAAAAGATAAGAAAGCCTGGATAAAGTTATCTGTACAATTCAATAATTGTTATGTATTATATATAAAGCACACAGTCATTAAAGAGAACCCGTCAGCTCTCCTGATATATCTATATTAAGGATGCAGACAAAACATGGGATCACACACAGGCCAACGCTATGCTATGGGGCCGTGCACATGTCCGATTACTTCAGTCAGTACGAGGAAAGAATCACAGCATGTCCGACTTTGATCCAATATTCAGATCGCACTCTGCCATGCAAATCAATGAGTCCATGGAAATCATCAGACTGCACTCGGGTGGCATCTGAGTGCAGTCCGATTTCTGCACACTCACATAATGGAGAAGATACATTTTTTTCTCCGTCTTCTCCTCATCCAACAGAATCAGATCACGGTATGATCATATTCTGATTAGAGTTTGATCACAGTGCGATTTGCATAATCGACCCAATGAGACAATACATGGACGTCTGCACCAACCTTTACTAAATACGTCTATACTTGAATTCCCCTTGAAATAATCCTTCTGGAGAATCATTCCTATGTTTATCCTCCTGGAAAGATATCACTAAATTGACAAATTGGCAAAATCATTCTATGGTGTGTCCTTATACAAATTTATTGTGTCAGCACTGATTGGACAGCGGCACACTATCTACCGGGAGTAATAGAAGTGTGCCGAAAACCAATACGGTGATCTGGAATTATAACTGTTTTTCTTGATTTTACAACAGATTATAATTTATAACAGATTATTTTCTAAAATTGATATAAAGATCCAAGATTACAGATAAATTTGTATTTTTTTTTCCTGGAGAGCTGACAGGTGAAGGAAAGAAAAGGCAAGAAAAGAAAGAAAGAAAGAAGGAAAGGAAGAAAGGATGAGAAGGAAAGAAAGAAAGAAGAAAAGAAAGAAAGAAAGAAAGAGAGAGAAAGAAAGAAGAAAAGAAAGAATGAAAGAAAGGAAGAGAAAGAAAGAAGGAAAGAAAGAAAGAAAGAAAGAAGAAAAGAAAGAAAGAGAGAGAGAAAGAAAGAAAGAAAGAAAGAAGAAAAGAAAGAATGAAAGAAAGGAAGAGAAAGAAAGAAGAAAAGAAAGAATGAAAGAAAGGAAGAGAAAGAAAGAAGGAAAGAAAGAAAGAAAGCAAGAAAGAAAGGAAGAGAAAGAAAGAAGGAAAGAAAGAAAGAAGGAAATAAAGAAGGAAGGAAAGAGAGAAAGAAAGAAAGAAAGAAAGAAAGGAAGAGAAAGAAAGAAGGAAAGAAAGAAGGAAAGAAAGAAGGAAGGAAAGAGAGAAAGAAAGAAAGAAAGAAAGAAAGAAAGAAAGAAAGAAAGAAAGAAAGAAAGAGAAAGAAAGAAGGAAATAAAGAAGGAAGGAAAGAGAGAAAGAAAGAAAGAAAGAAAGAACGAAAGAAAGTAAGAAAGAAAGAAAGAAAGGAAGAGAAAGAAAGAAGGAAAGAAAGAAAGAAGGAAATAAAGAAGGAAGGAAAGAGAAAAAGAAAGAAAGAAAGAAAGAAAGAGCGAAAGAAAGAAAGAGCGAAAGAAAGAAAGAAAGAAAGAAAGAAAAAGAAGGAAAGAAAGAAAGAAAGAAAGAAAGAAATAATTTTTTCTATTACTGGTAAATACATTTGTCACCTAACGGTGATAAATGTATGGAGAGCAGACAGGTTCAAGAAAGAAAATGAAAGAAAGAAAGGATGAAAGAAAGAAAAAAAGAAATGCATATTTTTTATTAAATTCATTTATCACCTAATGATAAAACAAGTGATAAATGTCTGGTCACTGTGTGTCTGATGGCTGGAACCACCACCAATCCAAAAAATGGGGGTTCCAATGTCCAGGGTGTGAACGAATCGGTTGTACACATGTGTAACACCCCAGGTTCCTGGTTGTTACAGAGGCATTGCTTTCCTCACGGGGAGAGTGATGTCACGTTTGGAAGCGATGAAGGATCTCTTTATCAAGTACACACAAATATGCAATATGTCCATACTCCAGGGGGAGCTCTGATCCAGCTTGTGGGTGGCTCCCCTATATATATATATATATTCTGGTCTGGAGGGAAAGTCAGTTCAGTCAGTGAAAGGAAAGCAGAACAGATTGTAGAGAATGTGAAGGAGAAAAGAAGCACAGGCGAAGTGAAGAGCTAGGGGGTTAGCTGTGCCTGAGCTGCCACCCTACTGAGCGCATAATACTGGTAGCCAGAAGACCGAGGTTGTGCAGTATTCTACATCTCACAGCAGAAACCAGCGGGACAGCTGATTGCAAGTTACCTGTCCACCACACACCTGAAGACACAGTAACGCATAGAGCCCGGGTCGTGATAGAATCCTGTAAAAAGGCTTGAGTTACCTGTTTTACAGGTATTGTCCTACCTAAAAGTGGAGCGAGAGAACACGTGAGGACTTTGTGTGAGGCCTAAGGCAGCAAGGGACTACTCCATAGCACTAGAAGGAAGGCTTCCAACTCCACCTGGTAAGTGGGATTCCAGATTCATTTACAGGCTGGCTGCACCATCGACACCTGTGATCCGGTACCCTGGACTGTGGCTGCCTGAATTCTACAGTATTCTGCACCATCCTTATCCACCACCCCGGGAGCCCTGGGGACTCAGCTTCACCTGTGGGAAGCCATACCATCCCTGCTGCCACAACATCACCCCACAGGACCCCTTTACGCAGCGTCGGTCACCCCTGACCAAGTACCACAGGTGGCATCACGAACACAAACTTTATTTCCCTTTAAAGACTTTTCCCTTAACTTGGGCGCCCAGGGCCATGGACCGGGTCACCGCCACCGTGACACATCCCTTTAAGTACTGCACCCGGTACCGAGTACCCCACAGCCCTGGTGGGCGTCCCACATGGGCGACCACCACTCCATCCACTTTTATGGGACTGATCAGTTCTATAAATGTTATCGGAGCAGTGGTCGTGAATGGATACTATGGATTCATTCACAAGAGACTTTGGGACCCTTGTTCATGAGATTGGTTCAGATCCCAGTGGTAGGACCCCCAGCAATCATAAATGTGTCACCTAACCTGTAGATAGCTGATATATGTATTTACTTCTAACATCCCTTTTAACAGTTGTCCTAGACGCCTATGTGAAGACTGCTTCCTCTGCACCCCCTACATCTTCGCTTGGACTTACACTTTCGTCACCTGGGGAAAACATATCATTTGATGCCCTAGCCTTGTATGTAAATACTCCCAGTGATGATACAGCGACTTGGTGGCACCAAAAATGGTACCAAGCACGCAGGGCATCTGCTCTACAAAACACAGCCCCAGGATACACCCCTGTGAATGAGCAATTAATCGGGAACCTCTCATTTCCTAAACTTCTATATGTATTAAACTGTTTTTCAGCCATTGAACAAGAAAAGAAAACCAGTCTGTAAATCCAAGTCCGCAGGGTTTGTGAACTCTGCTATGTTATTGTCCATCGTTCAATTGAATAAACGTCCGTGCTGAGCGTGTTTGCTTCCTGTCTTACCGCTGTGTCTACAGAGCATCGATGGGAAGAAATAGGTTGATTTCTAGTTTATAGATTCCCTTGTAAATAAGGAAATTAAGTAGCATGAAGACAGGTAATAAAATAATAAGTAGTAATGTTTTTGTAATGGAGAGCACCACCATCTTTTCTTTCTTCATTTTATAAAAACATTGAGTCCATATGTGTTTTCGAATGGACCAATTGTCTCCAAATAAATAATCAATGTTTCTAATAAGTCATCATTTATATTATTTCTTCATAAATAGGGTTGAGCGAAACGGGTCGTTCATTTTCAAAAGTCGCCGACTTTTGGCAAAGTCGGGTTTCATGAAACCCGATCCGACCCCTGTGTGTGGTCGGCCATGCGGTACGCGACTTTCGCGCCAAAGTCGCGTTTCAATGACGCGAAAAGCGCCATTTCTCAGCCAATGAAGGTAAACGCAGAGTGTGGGCAGCGTGATGACATAGGTCCTGGTCCCCACCATCTTAGAGAAGGGCATTGCAGTGATTGGCTTGCTGTCTGCGGCGTCACAGGGGCTATAAAGAGGCGTTCCCGCCGACCGCCATGTTACTGCTGCTGATCTGAGCTTAGGGAGAGGTTGCTGCCGCTTCGTCAGAAGCAGGGATAGCGTTAGGCAGGGTCCATTAACCACCAAACCGCTTGTGCTGTAGCGATTTGCACTGTCCAACACCACCTTCGGTGTGCAGGGACAGTGGAAGCTACATTTTTTTTTCCCCCTCAGCGCTGTAGCTCATTGGGCTGCCCTAGAAGGCTCCCTGATAGCTGCATTGCTGTGTGTACGCCGCTGTGCAAACCAACTGCTTTTTTCAAAGCACAAATCCTCTTGTTCCTTCCTTTCTGCACAGCTATCTTGTTTGTTTGTCCACACTTTTTATTTAATTTGTGCATCAGTCCACTCCTTATTGCTGCCTGCCATACCTGGCTGAGATTACTGCAGGGAGATAGTAATTGAAGGACAGTTCGACAGTTCCTTTTTTTTTTTTTTTGTGGGAGATTAAGATTGGCATTTCTGCTAGAGTGCCATCCCTGTGTGTGCCATCTCTCACTCAGTGGGCCATAGAAAGCCTATTTATTTTTTGCTTGATTTGGGTTCTAAAATCTACCTGAAAAAATCACTAAATCAATCAGTGGGAGAAAAATATTGGCCTCTGGGCTTGTGTGCCACTCCTGACTTCTGTGTGTGCCATCTCTCACTCAGTGGGCCATAGAAAGCCTTTTTTTTTATTATTTATTTTTTTATTTGGTTTCTAAATTGTCCTTGAACAAATCATTTTATTTTATTTGGTTTCTAAATTCTTCCTGAAAAAATCATTTTATTTTATTTTGTTTCTAAAGTCTCCCTGAAAAAAATAAATAAAACAGTGGGAGATTAATATTGCCCTTTCTGCTTGTGTGCCAGTCTTGACTCCTGGGTATGCCATCTCTCTCTCTCTCTCTCTCTCTCTCAAATTGTGGGCCATAGAAAGCCTATTTATTTTTTTGCTTGATTTGGGTTCCAAAATCTACCTGAAAAAATCAGTACATCAATCAGTGGGAGAAAAATATTGGCCTCTGGGCTTGTGTGCCACTCCTGACTCCTGTGTGTGCCATCTCTCACTCAGTGGGCCATAGAAAGCCTTTTTTTGTTTTTTTATTTGGTTTCTAAATTGTCCCTGAAAAAATCATTTTATTTTATTTTGTTTCTAAAGTCTCCCTGAAAAAAAAAAAATAGGTGGGAGATTAATATTGCCCTTTCTGCTTGTGTGCCAGTCTTGACTCCTGGGTGTGCCATCTCTCTCTCTCTCTCTCTCCAATTGTGGGCCATAGAAAGCCTATTGATTTTTTTGCTTGATTTGGGTTCTAAAATCTACCTGAAAAAATCACTACATCAATCAGTGGGAGAAAAATATTGGCCTCTGGGCTTGTGTGCCACTCCTGACTCCTGTGTGTGCCATCTCTCACTCAGTGGGGCATAGAAAGCCTTATTTTTTTTTTTTTTGGTTTCTAAATTGTCCTTGAAAAAATCATTTTATTTTATTTGGTTTCTAAATTCTTCCTAAAAAAATCATTTTATTTTATTTTGTTTCTAAAGTCTTCCTGAAAAAAATAAATAAATAAATAAAACAGTGGGAGATTAATATTGACATTTGTGCTTGAGTGACAGTCCTGCGTGTGTGGCATCTCTGTGATTTGGTGCCACAGAAAACAGAGTGTGTAACATTGTGCCTGATTTTCCTTGTGGTCTCACCAACCTGTAAAGGGATATTGAAATCATACTGAAGTTATAGGTCACCGTGTAAGTTGTTTGACAGCAACAAATAAAGTTACTTTGGTTAAGTTTTTAAAACAATGAGGAAGTCTGGTGCAAGAGGTCGTGGCCGTGGGCGTTCATTGTCAGCTGGTAATGATGGTAGTGGTAGTGGAGCATCAGGTGGTCGTGGGAAAAAAAATATTCCACCTAAGTCTGGAGCTGTGGAGCCAGGTTCGTCGTCTGGCTACACAAGGCCTCGAACGCTCTCTTTTCTGGGAGTAGGAAAACCGCTTTTAAAGCCGGAGCAGCAACAGCAAGTTTTGGCTTACCTTGCAGACTCAGCCTCTAGCTCTTTTGCCTCCTCTTCTGAAACTGGTAAATGTAAAAGCAGCGCGTCGCTTGTGGATGTTCACAGTCAGGGACAAGTCGCTTCCTTGTCCTCTTCAGCAAAAACAACAACAAGAGAGAAGGATGCAGCAGGCGGGTTACTCCATGGAGCTCTTTACACATACCGTCCCTGGCTTAGAAAGTGAAACACTTAACAGGCCATGCCCATTACAAGTAGATTCTGACATGGAGTGCACTGATACACAGCCACAGCCAGACTACTATGCTGGTCCTTTGACTCAGACCACAACATTGCCCTCTCAGGGTACTGATCCACAATCAGACCCTGATGAGACTATGTTGCCCCGTCACGAACGCTATACCACCGACCGACATGGTGACACAGACGAAGTTGCACACGAGCTAGAAGAGGAGGTAATAGATGACCCAGTTGTTGACCCCGATTGGCAGCCATTGGGGGAACAGGGTGCAGGCGGCAGTAGTTCAGAAGCGGAGGTGGAGGAGGGGCCGCAGCAGGCATCAACATCGCAACAGGTTCCATCTGCCGGGCCCGTATCTGGCCCAAAACGCGTGTCAAAGCCAAAACCTGTTGGAGGACAGCGTGGCCATCCGGTTATTATTATTATTATTATTATACATTTTTATAGCGCCATTTATTCCATGGAGCTTTACATGTGAATACGGGGCAAATATAGACAAATACATTACACATGAGCAGATAAGAAGGCACACGAGTACATAAGGAGGGAGGACCCTGCCCGCGAGGGCTCACAGTCTGCAGGGGGTGGGTGAGGATACACTAGGAGAGGGAAGAGCTGGCTGTGCGGCTGTTCAGTAGGTTGAGGATCACTGCAGGCTTGTCGGAAGAGATGAGTCTTCAGGTTCTTTTTGAAGGTTTCTATGGTAGGCGCAAGTCTGATGTGTTGGGGTAGAGAGTTCCAGAGTATGGGGGAAGCACGGGAGAAGTCTTGGATGCGGTTATGGGAAGAAGAGATGAGAGGGGAGTAGAGAAGGAGGTCTTGGGAGGATCGGAGGTTGCGTGTAGGTAGGTACCGAGAGACCATGTCACAGATGTATGGAGGAGACAGGTTGTGGATGGCTTTGTATGTCAGTGTGAGGGTTTTGAACTGGAGTCTCTGGGCGATAGGAAGCCAGTGAAGGGCTTGACACAGGGGAGAGGCTGGGGAATAGCGGGGGGACAGGTGGATTAGTCGGGCAGCAGAGTGTAGGATGGATTGGAGTGGTGCCAGAGTGCTAGAGGGGAGTCCAGAGAGTAGAAGGTTGCAGTAGTCGAGGCGGGAGATGATAAGGGCATGCACTAGCGTTTTTGCAGTGTTGCGGTTAAAGCTCAGTCTGCAATCCCTGAAAAGGGATCCGATGCTAGGAAGAGTGCAGTCTGGCATTTTTTTAAACAACATCCAATTGATCAGCGCAAAGTCATCTGTCAAAAATGTTCAACTAGCTTAAGCAGAGGTCAGAATCTGAAAAGTCTCAATACAAGTTGCATGCATAGACATTTAACCACCATGCATTTTCAAGTCTGGACTAACTACCAAACGTCCCTTAAGGTTGTAGCACCCTCGGCCAATGAAGCTAGTCAGCAACGCAACATCCCCTCCGTCACTGTAAGGCCACCATTTTCCGCACCACCGGCAGTATCTGTGCAGGTTTCTTTGCCAGCCAAAAGCAGTCAGGGTCAGGGAATCACCAGTTTTGTAGGAGGAAATATTGCATCTAGGGCACCGGCGGAAACAATACCGTCTCCAACTGTCTCTCAGTCTGCCATGTCCACCGGCACACCCGCAAGTTCCACGATCTCCAGCTCTCCAGTCCAGCTCACCCTACATGAGACTCTGGTTAGAAAAAGGAAGTACTTATCCTCGCATCCACGTACACAGGGTTTTAACGCCCACATAGCTAGACTAATCTCGTTAGAGATGATGCCCTACCGGTTAGTTGAAAGTGAAGCTTTCAAAGCCCTGATGGAGTACGCTGAACCACGCTAGGAGCTACCCAGTCAACACTTTTTTTCCAGAAAAGCCATCCCAGCCCTGCACCAGCATGTTAAACAGTGCATCGTCCATGCACTCAGGCAATCTGTGAGTACAAAGGTGCACCTGACTACAGATGCATGGACCAGTAGGCATGGCCAGGGACGTTACGTGTCCATCACGGCACACTGGGTGAATGTGGTGGATGCAGGGTCCACAGGGGACATCAATTTCGGGACAGTTGTGCCTAGCCCACGGTCTAGGAAATAGTTGGCTGTAGGCGTTCGCACCCCCTCCTCCTCCTCCTCGTCCTCCTGCAGAAGCGACAGCTCTTCCACAGACCGCAGTCGGCCAACCACTCCATCGGCAGCTGACACTGTTGCACACCAGTTGTCCCATTATGGGCCAGCTACTGGCAAGCGTCAGCAGGCTTTATTGGCTATGAAGTGTTTGGGCGACAACAGACACACCGCGGAATTTCTGTCCGAGTTCTTGCAACAAGAAACGCAGTCGTGGCTGGGCACAGTAGATCTTGAGGCAGGCAAGGTAGTGAGTGATAACGGAAGGAATTTCATGGCTGCCATCTCCCTTTCCCAACTGAAACACATTCCTTGCCTGGCTCACACCTTAAACCTGGTGGTGCAGTGCTTATTGAAAACTTATCCTGGGTTCTCCGACCTGCTCCTCAAAGTGCGTGGACTTTGCTCACATATCCGCCGTTCGCCCGTACACTCCAGCCGTATGCAGACCTATCAGCGGTCTTTGAACCTTCCCCAGCATCGCCTAATCATAGACGTTGCAAAAAGGTGGAACTCAACACTGCACATGCTTCAGAGACTGTGCCAACAGAGGCGGGCTGTTATGTTTTTGTGGAAGGATACACATACACAGGCAGGCAGTAGGATGGCAGACATGGAGTTGTCAGGTGTGCAGTGGTCGAAGATACAAGACATGTGTCAAGTCCTTCAGTGTTTTGAGGAATGCACACGGCTGGTTAGTGCAGACAACGCCATAATAAGCATGAGCATCCCCCTAATGTGTCTGCTGATGCAAAGTTTGACGCACATAAAGGATCAGGCGTCTGCACCAGAGGAAGAGGAAAGCCTTGATGACAGTCAGCCATTGTCTGGTCAGAGCAGTGTACAGGACGAGGTAGCGGGCGAAGAGGAGGTGGAGGACGGGGAGGATGATGGGGATGAGTATATTTTTAATGAGGAAGCTTTCCCGGGGGCACTGGAAATTGGTTGCGTGGCAAGGCCGGGTTCTGGTTTTTTGAGGGACACAAGTGACGTAGATTTGCCTGAAACTGCCCCTCAACCAATCACAACCGCAGATTTGACAACTGGAACTTTGGCCCACATGGCGGATTATGCCTTACGTATCCTCAAAAGGGACACACGCATTACTAAAATGATGAACGATGATGATTACTGGTTGGCCTGCCTCCTTGATCCTCGCTATAAAGGCAAATTGCAAAATATTATGCCACATGAGAACTTGGAACTAATATTAGCAACCAAACAATCAACTCTTGTTGACCGTTTGCTTCAGGCATTCCCAGCACACAGCGCCCGTGATCGTTCTCACACGAGCTCCAGGGGGCAGCAGACCAGGAGTGTTAGGGGTGCACACATCAGAAGTGGCGTTGGACAGAGGGGTTTTCTGACCAGGTTGTGGAGTGATTTTGCTATGACCGCAGACAGGACAGGTACTGCTGCATCAATTGAAAGTGACAGGAGACAACATTTGTCCAGTATGGTTACTAGCTATTTTTCATCCCTTATCGATGTTCTCCCTCAACCGTCATTCCCATTTGATTACTGGGCATCAAAATTAGACACCTGGCCAGAATTGGCAGAATATGCATTGCAGGAGCTTGCTTGCCCGGCAGCTAGTGTCCTATCAGAAAGAGTATTCAGTGCTGCAGGTTCAATATTAACCGAAAAAAGGACTCGTCTGGCTACCCAAAATGTTGATGATCTAACATTCATTAAAATGAACCACAACTGGATTTCGAATTCTTTTGCCCCACCTTGCCCGGCAGACACCTAGCTTTCCTACGAAAAGCTCTTGCCTGTGGACTACTGTGAATTACTTTTCAAATGTCTAACTTGCTGCAGCTGATTGTCCAGCATACGACATGTTTACACCTCCCTAAATGGCCAAACTCCCCACACGGAGCCGTGGTATCGCGACTTGGCGCAAGCACCCGTGAGAGTGCTGTTTGTCTGAAGAGGTGGGTGTGCCCGCTTTTGGTCGACGGCACTGCCACTGGGTCCCTCATAGTACAATAAAGTGTCTCTGGCGGTGGTGGTGCGCACTCAACGTCAGTCACACTGTTGTAACATGAGGGGCCCTGGGCCTGTACCGCCGGCCACAAGAGAGTTCACCCAACCCCAGGTCAAACATTGCTCTACCACTTCCACAGTTATCTCTCACACTTCCACCAATGTTTAGTCTATGCGCTGACATCCTTCCATTCCTGCCACTGACAATACCATTGTGTTGACATGTATGATGGTACTTAACATAGTCAGGGGCAGTGTCCTCTATTTACCACAGTAAATACTTTGCGCTAAATTAGTAGGTCTGAAACTACGCAGAGGATCCCACCCCTGAACCTAATGATTGCACCCTTTAGTGTTTTCGTTTTGTTTTAATGCGAGACATTCACATTTATTTATTGTTTTGGACTACTAACTGGCAGACACTCATTACAATCGGCCTCCGCTGACCAGACCACTGCTGCCCGTCTACCCCTGGAACCAATTTTAAATTGCCTACAGCCAGCCTATTTTATTATGTTAGGCCTTCGAAGCCTGTCTGCGGCCCGTTCTTTCAACTACTACTACACTGACCTGTCTACTGCTGCCCGTGTACTTCTGGAACCAATTATAAAGTGCCTACAGCCTGTCCAATTTTATTATGTTAGGCCTTCGAAGCCTGTCTGCGGTCCCTCCTTCCACTAGACCTCCACTGACCAGACCACTGCTGCCCGTGTACCCCTGGAACCAATTTTAAATTGCCAACAGCCCGATTTTTTTATGTTAGGCCTTCGAAGCCTGTCTGCGGTCTCTCCTTCCACTAGGCCTCCACTGACCATTCTACTGCTGCCCGTGTACCCCTGGAACCAATTTTAAATTGCCAACAGCCCTATTTTGTTATGTTAGGCCTTCGAAGCCTGTCTGCGGTCCCTCCTTCCACTAGGCCTCCACTGACCATTCTACTGCTGCCCGTGTACCCCTGGAACCAATTTTAAATTGCCTACAGCCAGCCCAATTTTTTTTATGTTAGGCCTTTGAAGCCTGTCTGCGGTCCCTCCTTCCACTAGGCCTCCACTGACCATTCTACTGCTGCCCGTGTACCCCTGGAACCAATTTTAAATTGCCAACAGCCCTATTTTGTTATGTTAGGCCTTCGAAGCCTCTCTGCGGTCCCTTCTTTCTACTACTACTACACTGACCAGACCATTGCTGCCCGTGTACCCCTGGAACCAAATTTAAATTGCCTACAGCCAGCTCAATTTTTTTTATGTTAGGCCTTCGAAGCCTGTCTGCGGTCCCTCCTTCCACTAGGCCTCCACTGACCATTTTACTGCTGCCCGTGTACCCCTGGAACCAATTTTAAATTGCCAACAGCCCTATTTTGTTATGTTAGGCCTTCGAAGCCTCTCTGCGGTCCCTTCTTTCTACTACTACTACACTGACCAGACCATTGCTGCCCGTGTACCCCTGGAACCAATTTTAAATTGCCAACAGCCCTATTTTGTTATGTTAGGCCTTCGAAGCCTGTCTGCGGTCCCTTTTTTCTACTACTCCTTCACTGACCAGACCACTGCTGCCCGTGTACCCCTGGAACCTATTTTTTATTGCATAGAGCATCCTTTTTTTAATAGTAGGCGTACAAAGTCTGTCTGCGGTCCACTATTGAAATTGTCCTCCACTGCCCAGAGCAATGCTGCCTGTGTACCCCTGTAACCTTTTTTAAGCTGCAGTGAGCCACAATTTTTGGTTTAAGGCCTACTACCTGTGTCTGTCTGCGCCACTCAATTTAGCTGTGTTCCTTTGAAAAAAGCTGAGCGTCAATAGTCTTGTTTTCAGCCTCTAGGAATTTTAAAACTGCATTGGGGGTACAACTTTGGTAGGGCCTACTAACGGTGTCTGCCGCCCCAAGGTGTGCCCCAGCTTTCGTCCACATTGCTTCGGTCTTCCGACTCTCGTTTAGTAGTTGTAGATAACTACACTGCATTAGGCCTACAAATTGGGTATGGGGTGTAGAGAGATGGTGTGTTCCACTCCAAGGTGTTCCCCAGGTTTCCTCACCATTGCTTCGATCTTAATGCTCTCGTTTAGTAGTTGTTGGAAACTACACTGCATTAGGCCTACAAATTGTGTATGGGGTGTAGAGACGGTGTGTTCCACTCCAAGGTGTTCTCCAGGTTGCCTTTCCTGAGCTTCTATCTTCAGGCTCTCGTTTAGTAGATGTTGGAAACTACACTGCATTAGGCCTACAAAATGGGTATGGGGTTTAGAGAGATGGTGTGTTCCACTCCAAGGTGTTCCCCAGGTTTCGTCCACATTGCTTCGGTCTTCCGACTCTCGTTTAGTAGTTGTAGAAAGCTACACTGCATTAGGCCTACAAATTGGGTATGGGGTGTAGAGAGATGGTGTATTACACTCCAAGGTGTTCCCCAGGTTTCGTCCACATTGCTTCGGTCTTCCGACTCTCGTTTAGTAGTTGTAGAAAACTACACTGCATTAGGCCTACAAATTGGGTATGGGGTGTAGAGAGATGGTGTGTTCCACTCCAAGGTGTTCCCCAGGTTTCCTCGCCATTGCTTCGATCTTAATGCTCTCGTTTAGTAGTTGTTGGAAACTACGCTGCATTAGGCCTACAAATTGGGTATGGGGTGTAGAGATGGTGTGTTCCACTCCAAGGTGTTCCCCAGGTTTCCTCGCCATTGCTTTGATCTTAATGCTCTCGTTTAGTAGTTGTTGGAAACTACGCTGCATTAGGCCTACAAATTGGGTATGGGGTGTAGAGAGATGGTGTGTTACACTCCAAGGTGTTCCCCAGGTTTCCTCTCCATTGCTTCGATCTTCTGGCTCTCGTTTAGTAGTTGTTGGAAACTACACTGCATTAGGCCTACAAATTGGGTATGGGGTGTAGAGACGGTGTGTTCCACTCCAAGGTGTTCTCCAGGTTGCCTTTCCTGAGCTTCTATCTTCAGGCTCTTGTTAAATAGTGGTTAAATGGAACAACTGCATTTGGCGTACTAGTTGGTTTGGGGCCTACTAACAGTGTCTGCCGCTCCTTGCTGTTCTCCTGGTTTCCTGTCCTGAAATTCCATTTTCAGGCTCTCGTTAAGTAGTTGTTAATGTTAGACTGCATTTGGCCTACTAGTTGGGTTGGGGCCTACTATCGGTGTCTGCCACTCCTTGCTGTTCTCCTCCACTGAACAAAGCTGTGCCGCCTGTTTACTACGGTTGCCAATTTTGAACTGCATTTCGACTACTTACTGATTTGGGCCTACTCTCTGTGTCAGCCTCTCATTCCAGTTGTCCTCCACTGCAATGCCCCCTGGTTAGTCCTGTGTTACCAATTTTGAACTGCATTTAGCCCACTTTATTCTTTGGGCCTATATCTGTGTTTCCTCCTCATCCTGCCCATTGCCCAGCCAGTGATAGATGAATCTGCTGGTACATTGACCCATAACGCAAAATTCCCCGTGCACGCTACACAGCAAGATTGTGACCCTGCTGAAAGTCAGGTTCCTCTTCCCGCATACCATACCACCTTACACGGGGACAAAGAGGAAGGTGCAGATGAAAGTGCAGGTTCCTTTATCAGGTGGGGGGAGGAATACTAGTTGGCGACGTCACTGGCACAGGGCCTCTCATAATACGCAAAAGTGTTGCTGCCGGTGGGAGGCGCCCCCGCCGTGCAAACACACCGCTGTACTTTGAGGGGCCCTGTGCCAGTGCCAATGCCAACGAGTGGGCCCCCCCTGCTTGCTCAGGATCTCAGCACTTGCAAAGTTGAAATACTTACCTCTCCCTGCTCCACTGCCGTGACGTGTTCCAGATTTCCTGGGCCCACTAATTACTTGAACCAGCCCTACCCCCCACAACTTTAGCCAAATGACCCCCAATTTCAAATGCCTTCCAATTATTATAAGGTAAATTACGATTGACAAGCTTCTGTAACAAGAATGGATGTTTTTGCCATTAAAATGGGCAGTGTAGGTGTTTTCCTGGCCTACACTCACTGCCGACTATGCTCCCCCATTGACTTGCATTGGGTTTCGTGTTTCGGGCGATACCCGACTTTTCGCGATAATCGGCCGATTCCACTCGACTTCTAAGATAGTCGGGTTTCGCGAAACACGACTCGACTCTAAAAAGGTCAAGGTCGCTCAACCCTATTCATAAATAATTGTATTTGACATTTTCTATATATTTCTGTTTCTTTAGGTTCTTTTTACATTGGGTAAAGATTGCCCGAATGTCAGTATCCAGTCTAAACAAGTCCTACGATTGTTTCTTCAGAGAGGAAGAGGACTAGAATTCTAGTGCCACCTATTGGAAGTAGCAATCCTAACAGTCAATGTCGACTCTTTAACGAGCCTTGTCACATGACCTAGGATAAAAGCCAAACCAGAATCTCAATTTGCAGACACTGTGTTTCGGGGTACTGCCCCTCATCAGTGCAAATTGAGATTCTGGTTTGGCTTTTATCCTAAGTCATGTGACAAGGCTCGTTAACCCCTTCATGACCCAGCCTATTTTGACCTTAATGACCTTGCCGTTTTTTGCAATTCTGACCAGTGTCCCTTTATGAGGTAATAACTCAGGAACGCTTCAACGTATCCTAGCGGTTCTGAGATTGTTTTTTCGTGACATATTGGGCTTCATGTTAGTGGTAAATTTAGGTCAATAAATTCTGTGTTTATTTGTGATAAAAACGGAAATTTGGCGAAAATTTTGAAAATTTTGCAATTTTCACATTTTGAAATTTTATTCTGTTAAACCAGAGAGATATGTGACACAAAATAGTTAATAAATAACATTTCCCACATGTTTACTTTACATCAGCACAATTTTGGAAACAAAATTTTTTTTTGTTAGGAAGTTATAAGGGTTAAAATTTGACCAGCGATTTGTCATTTTTACAACGAAATTTACAAAACCATTTTTTTTAGGGACCACCTCACATTTGAAGTCAGTTTGAGGGGTCTATATGGCTGAAAATACCCAAAAGTGACACCATTCTAAAAACTGCACCCCTCAAGGTACTCAAAACCACATTCAAGAAGTTTATTAACCCTTCAGGTGCTTCACAGCAGCAGAAGCAACATGGAAGGAAAAAATGAACATTTAACTTTTTAGTCACAAAAATTATCTTTTAGCAACAATTTTTTTATTTTCCCAATGGTAAAAGGAGAAACTGAACCACGAAAGTTGTTGTACAATTTGTCCTGAGTACGCTGATACCTCATATGTGGGGGTAAACCACTGTTTGGGCACACGGTAGGGCTTGGAAGGGAAGGAGCGCCATTTGACTTTTTGAATCAAAAATTGGCTCCACTCTTTAGCGGACACCATGTCACGTTTGGAGAGCCCCCGTGTGCCCAAAAATTGGAACTCCCCCACAAGTGACCCCATTTTGGAAACTAGACGCCCCAAGGAACTTATCTAGATGCATAGTGAGCACTTTGAACCCCCAGGTGCTTCACAAATTGATCCGTAAAAATGAAAAAGTACTTTTTTTTCACAAAAATATTCTTTTAGCCTCAATTTTTTCATTTTCACATGGGCAACAGGATAAAATGGATCCTAAAATGTGTTGGGCAATTTCTCCTGAGTACACCAATACCTCACATGTGGGGGTAAACCACTGTTTGGGCACATGGTAAGGCTCGGAAGGGAAGGAGCGCCATTTGACTTTTTGAATGAAAAATTATTTCCATCGTTAGCGGACACCATGTCGCGTTTGGATAGCTCCTGTGTGCCTAAACATTGGCGCTCCCCTACAAGTGACCCCATTTTGGAAACTAGACCCCCCAAGGAACTTATTTAGATGCCTAGTGAGCACTTTAAACCCTCAGGTGCTTCACAAATTGATCTGTAAAAATGAAAAAGTACTTTTTTTTCACAAAAAAATTCTTTTCGCCTCAATTTTTTCATTTTCACATGGGCAGTAGGATAAAATGGATCATAAAATTTGTTGGGCAATTTCTCCCGAGTACGCCGATACCTCATATGTGGGGGTAAACCACTGTTTGGGCACACGGCAGGGCTCGGAAGGGAAGGCGCGCCATTTGACTTTTTGAATGGAAAATTAGCTCCAATTGTTAGCAGACACCATGTCGCGTTTGGAGAGCCCCTGTGTGCCTAAACATTGGAGCTCCCCCACAAGTGACCCCATTTTGGAAACTAGACCCCCCAAGGAACTTATCTAGATGCATATTGAGCACTTTAAGCCCCCAGGTGCTTCACAGAAGTTTATAACGCAGAGCCATGAAAATAAAAAATAATTTTTCTTTCCTCAAAGATGATTTTTTAGCCTGGAATTTCCTATTTTGCCAAGGATAATGGGAGAAATTGGACCCCAAATATTGTTGTCCAGTTTGTCCTGAGTACGCTGATACCCCATATGTGGGGGTAAACCACTGTTTGGGCGCACGGCAGGGCTCGGAAGGGATGGCACGCCATTTGGCTTTTTAAATGGAAAATTAGCTCCAATCATTAGCGGACACCATGTCACGTTTGGAGAGCCCCTGTGTGCTTAAACATTGGAGATCCCCCAGAAATGACACAATTTTGGAAACTAGACCCCCAAAGGAACTAATCTAGATGTGTGGTGAGGACTTTGAACCCCCAAGTGCTTCACAGAAGTTTATAACGCAGAGCCATGAAAATAAAAATAAAAAATTATTTTCTCAAAAATGATCTTTTAGCCTGCAATTTTTTATTTTCCCAAGGGTAACAGGAGAAATTTGACCCCAAAAGTTGTTGTCCAGTTTCTCCTGAGTACGCCGATACCCCATATGTGGGGTAAATCACTGTTTGGGCACATGCCGGGGCTCGGAAGTGAAGTAGTGACGTTTTGAAATGCAGACTTTGATGGAATGCTCTGTGGGCGTCACGTTGCGTTTGCAGAGCCCCTGATGTAACTTAACAGTAGAAACCCCCCACAAGTGACCCCATTTTGGAAACTAGACCCCCAAAGGAACTTATCTAGATGTGTGGTGAGCACTTTGAACCCCCAAGTGCTTCATAGAAGTTTATAATGCAGAGCCGTGAAAATAATAAATACGTTTTCTTTCCTCAAAAATAATTATTTAGCCCAGAATTTTTTATTTTCCCAAGGGTAACAGGAGAAATTTGACCCCAATATTTGTTGTCCAGTTTCTCCTGAGTACGGTGATACCCCATATGTGGGGGTAAACTACTGTTTGGGCACATGCCGGGGCTTGGAATTGAAGTAGTGACGTTTTGAAATGCAGACTTTGATGGAATGCTCTGCGGGCATCACGTTGCGTTTGCAGAGCCCCTGATGTGCCTAAACAGTAGAAACCCCCCACAAGTGACCCCATTTTGGAAACTAGACCCCGAAAGGAACTTATCTAGATGTGTGGTGAGCACTTTGAACCCCCAAGTGCTTCATAGAAGTTTATAATGCAGAGCCGTGAAAATAATAAATACGTTTTCTTTCCTCAAAAATAATTATTTAGCCCAGAATTTTTTATTTTCCTAAGGGTTACAGGAGAAATTGGACCCCAAAAGTTGTTGTCCAGTTTCTCCTGAGTACGCTGATACCCCATGAGTGGGGGTAAACCACTGTTTGGGCACACGTCGGGGCTCAGAAGGGAAGTAGTGACTTTTGAAATGCAGACTTTGATGGAATGGTCTGCGGGTGTCACGTTGCGTTTGCAGAGCCCCTGGTGTGCCTGAACAGTAGAAACCCCCACAAGTGACCCCATTTTAGAAACTAGACCCCCCAATGAACTTATCTAGATATGTGGTGAGCACTAGAGTTGAGCGACCTTGACCTTTTTAGAGTCGAGCCGGGTTTTGCGAAACCCGACTATGTCCAAAGTCGGGTCGAGTGAAATCGGCCGATTATGACGTAAAGTCGGGATCGACCGAAACACGAAACCCAATGCAAGTCAATGGGGCAGCATAGTCGGCAGTGAGTGGGGGCCAGGAAAACACCTAGAGTGGCCATTTTAATGTCAAAACCATCCATTCTTCTTAATGAAGCTTGTCAAGCGTAATTTACCTTATAATAATTGGAAGGCATTTGAAATTGGGGGTCATTTGGCTAAAGTTGTGGGGGGTAGGGCTGGTTCAAGTAATTAGTGGGCCCAGGAAATCTGGACCACGTCACGGCAGTGGAGCAGGGAGAGGTAAGTATTTCAACTTTGCAAGTGCTGTGAACCTGAGCAAGCAGGGGGGGCCCACTCGTTGGCATTGGCACTGGCACAGGGCCCCTCAAAGTACAGCGGTGTGTTTGCACGGCGGGGGCGCCTCCCACCGGCAGCAACACTTTTGCGTACTATGAGAGGCCCTGTGCCAGTGACGTCGCCAACTAGTATTCCTCCCCCCACCTGATGAAGGAACCTGCACTTTCATCTGCACCTTCCTCTTTGTCCCCGTGTAAGGTGGTATGGTATGCGGGAAGAGCAACCTGACTTTCAGCAGGGTCACAATGTTGTTGTGTAGCGTGCACGGGGAATGTTGCGTTATGGGTCAATGTACCAGCAGACTCATCTATCACTGGCTGGGCAATGGGCACGATGAAGTGGAAACACAGATATAGGCCCAAAGAAGAAAGTGGGCTAAATGCAGTTCAAAATTGGTAACACAGGAATAACCAGGGGGCATTGCAGTGGAGGACAACTGGAATGAGAGGCTGACACAGAGAGTAGGGCCAAATCAGTAAGTAGTCGAAATGCAGTTCAAAATTGGCAACCGTAGTAAACAGGCGGCACAGCTTTGTTCAGTGGAGGAGAACAGCAAGGAGTGGCAGACACCGATAGTAGGCCCCAAACCAACTAGTACGCCAAATGCAGTTGTTCCATTTAACCACAATTTAATGAGAGCCTGAAGATAGAAGCTCAGGAAAGGCAACCTGGGGAACACCTTGGAGTGTAACACACCATCTCTCTCCACCCCATACCCATTTTGTATGGCCTAATGCAGTGTACTTTTCTACAACTACTAAACGAGAGTCGGAAGACCGAAGCAATGGCAAGGAAACCTGGGGAACACCTTAGAGTGTAACACACCCTCTCTCTACACCCCATACCCAATTTGAAGGCCTAATGCAGTGTAGTTTCCAAGAACTACTAAACGAGAGCCGGAAGATCGAAGCTCAGGAAAGGCAACCTGGGGAACACCTTGGAGTGTAACACACCCTCTCGCTACACCCCATACCCAATTTGAAGGCCTAATGCAGCGTAGTTTCCAACAACTACTAAACGAGAGCCGGAAGATCGAAGCTCAGGAAAGGCAACCTGGGGAACACCTTGGAGTGTAACAAACCCTCTCTCTACACCCCATACCCAATTTGTAGGCCTAATGCAGCGTAGTTTCCGACAACTACTAAACGAGAGCATGAAGATCGAAGCTCAGGAAAGGCAACCTGGGGAACACCTTGGAGTGTAACACACCCTCTCTCTACACCCCATACCCAATTTGTAGGCCTAATGCAGCGTAGTTTCCGACAACTACTAAACGAGAGCCGGAATATCGAAGCTCAGGAAAGGCAACCTGGGGAACACCTTGGAGTGTAACACACCCTCTCTCTACGCCCCATACCAAATTTGTAGGCCTAATGCAGCGTAGTTTCCGACAACTACTAAACGAGAGCCGGAATATCGAAGCTCAGGAAAGGCAACCTGGGGAACACCTTGGAGTGTAACACACCCTCTCTCTACACCCCATACCCAATTTGAAGGCCTAATGCAGTGTAGTTTCCAAGAACTACTAAACGAGAGCCGGAAGATCGAAGCTCAGGAAAGGCAACCTGGGGAACACCTTGGAGTGTAACACACCCTCTCGCTACACCCCATACCCAATTTGAAGGCCTAATGCAGCGTAGTTTCCAACAACTACTAAACGAGAGCCGGAAGATCGAAGCTCAGGAAAGGCAACCTGGGGAACACCTTGGAGTGGAACACACCATCTCTCTACACCCCATACCCAATTTGAAGGCCTAATGCAGAGTAGTTTCCAAGAACTACTAAACGAGAGCCGGAAGATCGAAGCTCAGGAAAGGCAACCTGGGGAACACCTTGGAGTGTAACACAACGTCTCTCTACACGACGGAAGGGCTGATTCTTAGGAAGGAAGGCTGTTGGAAATAAGCATTGCGCGTCCGAGGGTGATTATATTCTTATTAGGTATATACTCACCCTCGGACGCGCCCTGCTTCTTTATTTGGAATGAATGTTTATTTGCAATGTGGTGTTGACTTTCTCTATTATTTTGGTAATTAATGATTTTATTATTTTCATTATTTTGCATCTTCTCGGCAATAATATAAAGAAGACGCGACAGGACAACACTCGGTGGATGCCATATGTGTGTTTTCAATTTAAAAAAACTTTCAGTTAACTACTTGCAGGAGAAAGTAATTGTAGCTGGTGGCCATTTTTAGTACTGTACCAGATTAGAGTTGTGTGTTTGTTTTTAATGTTAAAATGTCTGCATTTGATATCTCACCAGTATTTTCTTTTTTATAAGCAAAATACTTATTTTTATATTTTCTGATGTTGGTTCCAGGGGTACACGGCCAGCAGTGCCCTGGTCAGTGTAGTAGTAGTTGAAAGAATGGACCGCAGACAGGCATCGAAGGCCTAAAATAATAACACATGGCTGTAGGCAATTTTAAATTGGTTCCAGGGGTACACGGACAGCAGTGGTGTGGTCAGTGGAGGCCTAGTGGAAGGAGTGACCGCAGACAGGCATCGAAGGCCTAAAATAATAACACATGGCTGTAGGCAATTTTAAATTGGTTCCAGGGGTACACGGGCAGCAGTGACCTGGTCAGTGTAGTAGTAGTTGAAAGAATGGACCGCAGACAGGCATCGAAGGCCTAAAATAAAAAAATTGGGCTGGCTGTAGGCAATTTTAAATTGGTTCCAGGGGTACACGGGCAGCAGTGGTGTGGTCAGTGGAGGCCTAGTGGAAGGAGTGACCGCAGACAGGCATCGAAGGCCTAAAATAATAACACATGGCTGTAGGCAATTTTAAATTGGTTCCAGGGGTACACGGGCAGCAGTGACCTGGTCAGTGTAGTAGTAGTTGAAAAAATGGACCGCAGACAGGCATCGAAGGCCTAAAATAAAAAAATTGGGCTGGCTGTAGGCAATTTTAAATTGGTTCCAGGGGTACACGGGCAGCAGTGGTGTGGTCAGTGGAGGCCTAGTGGAAGGAGTGACCGCAGACAGGCATCGAAGGCCTAAAATAATAACACATGGCTGTAGGCAATTTTAAATTGGTTCCAGGGGTACACGGGCAGCAGTGACCTGGTCAGTGTAGTAGTAGTTGAAAAAATGGACCGCAGACAGGCATCGAAGGCCTAAAATAATAACACATGGCTGTAGGCAATTTTAAATTGGTTACAGGGGTACACGGACAGCAGTGACCTGGTCAGTGTAGTAGTAGTTGAAAGAATGGACCGCAGACAGGCATCGAAGGCCTAAAATAAAAAAATTGGGCTGGCTGTAGGCAATTTTAAATTGGTTCCAGGGGTACACGGACAGCAGTGGTGTGGTCAGTGGAGGCCTAGTGGAAGGAGTGACCGCAGACAGGCATCGAAGGCCTAAAATAATAACACATGGCTGTAGGCAATTTTAAATTGGTTCCAGGGGTACACGGACAGCAGTGACCTGGTCAGTGTAGTAGTAGTTGAAAGAATGGACCGCAGACAGGCATCGAAGGCCTAAAATAAAAAAATTGGGCTGGCTGTAGGCAATTTTAAATTGGTTCCAGGGGTACACGGGCAGCAGTGACCTGGTCAGTGTAGTAGTAGTTGAAAGAATGGACCGCAGACAGGCTTAGAAGGCCTAACATAACAAACTTGGGCTGGCTGTAGGCACTTTTAAATTGGTTCCAGGGGTACACGGGCAGCAGTGGTCTGGTCAGTGGAAGTCTAGTGGAAGGAGTGACCGCAGACAGGCTTCCAAGGCCTAACATAACAAACTTGGGCTGGCTGTAGGCACTTTTAAATTGGTTCCAGGGGTACACGGGCAGCAGTGGTCTGGTCAGTGGAAGTCTAGTGGAAGGAGTGACCGCAGACAGGCTTCCAAGGCCTAACATAACAAACTTGGGCTGGCTGTAGGCACTTTTAAATTGGTTCCAGGGGTACACGGGCAGCAGTGGTCTGGTCAGTGGAAGTCTAGTGGAAGGAGTGACCGCAGACAGGCTTCCAAGGCCTAACATAACAAACTTGGGCTGGCTGTAGGCACTTTTAAATTGGTTCCAGGGGTACACGGGCAGCAGTGGTCTGGTCAGTGGAAGTCTAGTGGAAGGAGTGACCGCAGACAGGCTTCCAAGGCCTAACATAACAAACTTGGGCTGGCTGTAGGCACTTTTAAATTGGTTCCAGGGGTACACGGGCAGCAGTGCTCTGGTCAGTGGAAGTCTAGTGGAAGGAGTGACCGCAGACAGGCTTCGAAGGCCTAACATAACAAAATTGGGCTGGCTGTAGGCACTTTAAATTGGTTCCAGGGGTACATGGGCAGCAGTGTATGGTCAGTGGAAGTCTAGTGGAAGGAGTGACGGCAGACAGTCTTCGAAGGCCTAACATAACAAAATTGGGCTGACTGTAGGCACTTTTAAATTGGTTCCAGGGTAACACGGCCAGCAGTGGCCTGGTCAGTGTAGTAGTTGTAGAAAGAAGGGACCGCAGACAGGCTTCGAAGGCCTAACATAACAAAAATGTCAAAACAATGGTATTGTCAGTGCCAGGCATTGAAGGATGTCAGCGGCTAGACTACACATTGGTGAAGCTGTGAGAGATAATTTTGCTAGTGGTAGAGCACTGTTTGAGCTGGGGGGGGGAACTGTCTTGTGGCCGGCGGTACAGGCACAGGGCCCCTCATATTACAACGGTGTGTCTGACGTTGGGTGCGCACCACCACCGCCAGAGACACTTTATTGTACTATGAGGGACCCAGTGGCAGTGCCGTCGACCAAAAGCGGCCACACCCACCTCTTCAGACAAACAGCACTCTCAAGGGTCCAAGCGCAAAGTGGCGATAGCACGGCCCCGTGTGGGGAGTTTGGCCATTTCGTGAGGTGGAAACATGTCGTATGCTGGACAATCAGGTGAAGAAAATTACGAGATTGGAAAAGTCATTCAGAATAGTCCACAGGCAAGACCTTTTCATAGGAAAGCTAGGTGTCAGCCGGGCAGGGTGGGGCAAAAGATTTTGAAATCCAGTTGTGGTTCATTTTAATGAAGGTTAGATCATCTACATTTTGGGTAGCCAGACGAGTCCTTTTTTCTGTTAGTATTGAACCTGCAGCACTGAATACTCTTTCTGATAGGACACTAGCTGCCGGGCAAGCAAGCTCCTGCAATGCATATTCTGCCAATTCTGGCCAGGTGTCTAATTTGGATGCCCAGTAATCAAATGGGAATGACGGTTGAGGGAGAACGTCGATAAGGGATGAAAAATAGTTTGTAACCATACTGGACAAATGTTGTCTCCTGTCACTTTGAATTGATGCTGCAGTACCTGTCCTGTCTGCGGTCATAGAAAAATCACTCCACAACCTGGTCAGAAAACCCCTCTGTCCAACGCCACTTCTGATTTCTGCCCCTCTAACACCTCTGGTCTGCTGGCCCCTGGAGCTCGTGTGAGAACGATCACGGGCGCTGTGTGCAGGGAATGCCAGAAGCAAACGGTCAACAAGAGTTGATTGTTTTGTTGCTAATATTAGTTCCAAGTTCTCATGTGGCATAATATTTTGCAATTTGCCTTTATAGCGAGGATCAAGGAGGCAGGCCAACCAGTAATCGTCATCGTTCATCATTTTTGTAATGCGTGTGTCCCTTTTGAGGATACGCAAGGCATAATCCGCCATGTGGGCCAAAGTTCCCGTTGTCAAATCTGCGGTTGTGCTTGGTTGAGGGGCAGTTGCAGGCAAATCTACGTCACTTGTGTCCCTCAAAAAACCAGAACCCGGCCTTGCCACGCCACCAATTTCCCGTGCCCCCGGGAAAGCTTCCTCATTAAAAATATACTCATCCCCATCATCCTCCTCATCCTCCACCTCCTCTTCGCCCGGTACCTCGTCATGTACACTGCCCTGACCAGACAATCGCTGACTGTCATCAAGGCTTTCCTCTTCCTCTGGTGCAGACGCCTGATCCTTTATGTGCGTCAAACTTTGCATCAGCAGACGCATTAGGGGGATGCTCATGCTTATTATGGCGTTGTCTGCACTAACCAGCCGTGTGCATTCCTCAAAACACTGAAGGACTTGACACATGTCTTGAATCTTCGACCACTGCACACCTGACAACTCCATGTCTGCCATCCTACTGCCTGCCCGTGTATGTGTATCCTCCCACAAAAACATAACAGCCCGCCTCTGTTCGCACAGTCTCTGAAGCATGTGCAGTGTTGAGTTCCACCTTGTTGCAACGTCTATGATTAGGCGATGCTGGGGAAGGTTCAAAGAACGCTGATAGGTCTGCATACGGCTGGAGTGTACAGGCGAACGGCGGATATGTGCGCAAAGTCCACGCACTTTGAGGAGCAGGTCGGATAACCCCGGATAACTTTTCAGGAAGCACTGCACCACCAGGTTTAAGGTGTGAGCCAGGCAAGGAATGTGTTTCAGTTGGGAAAGGGAGATGGCAGCCATGAAATTCCTTCCGTTATCACTCACTACCTTGCCTGCCTCAAGATCTACAGTGCCCAGCCACGACTGCGTTTCTTGCTGCAAGAACTCGGACAGAACTTCCGCGGTGTGTCTATTGTCGCCCAAACACTTCATAGCCAATACAGCCTGCTGACGTATGCCAGTAGCTGCCCCATAATGGGAGACCTGGTGTGCAACAGTGGCAGGTGCGGATGGAGTGTTTGTGCGACTGCGGTCTGTGGACGAGCTCTTGCTTCTGCAGGAGGACGAGGAGGAGGAGGAGGAGGGGGTGCGAACGGCTACAGACAACTGTTTACTAGACCGTGGGCTAGGCAGAACTGTCCCAAACTTGCTGTCCCCTGTGGACCCTGAATCCACCACATTTACCCAGTGTGCCGTGATGGACACGTAACGTCCCTGGCCATGCCTACTGGTCCATGCATCTGTTGTCAGGTGCACCTTTGTGCTCACAGATTGCCTGAGTGCATGGACGATGCGCTCTTTAACATGCTGGTGGAGGGCTGGGATGGCTTTTCTGGAAAAAAAGTGTCGACTGGGTAGCTCGTAGCGTGGTACAGCGTAGTCCATCAGGTCTTTGAAAGCTTCGCTTTCAACTAACCGGTAGGGCATCATCTCTAACGAGATTAGTCTAGCTATGTGGGCGTTCAAACCCTGTGTACGCGGATGCGAGGCTAAGTATTTCCTTTTTCTAACCATAGTCTCATGTAGGGTGAGCTGGACTGGAGAGCTGGAGATCGTGGAACTAGCGGGGGTGCCGGTGGACATGGCAGACTGAGAGACGGTGGGAGATGGTATTGTTGCCGCCGGTGCCCTAGATGCAGTGTTTCCTACTACGAAACTGGTGATTCCCTGACCCTGACTGCTTTGGCCTGGCAAAGATACCTGCACAGATACAGCAGGTGGTGCGCTAAATGGTGGTCCTACACTGCCGGAAGGGATGTTGCGTTGATGACTAGCTTCATTGGCCGAGGGTGCAACAACCTTAAGGGACGTTTGGTAGTTAGTCCAAGCTTTCAAATGCATGGTGGTTAAATGTCTATGCATGCAACTAGTATTGAGACTTTTCAGATTCTGACCTCTGCTTAAGGAAGTAGAACATTTTTGACAGATGACTTTGCGCTGATCAATTGGATGTTGTTTAAAAAAATGCCAGACTGCACTCTTTCTAGCATCGGATACCTTTTCAGGCATTGCAGACTGAGCTTTAACCGGATGGCCACGCTGTCCTCCACCAGGTTTTGGCTTTGCCACGCGTTTTGGGCAAGATACGGGCCCGGCAGATGGAACCTGTGGCGATGTTGATGCCTGCTGCGGCCCCTCCTCCTCCTCTGCTTCAGAACTGCTGCCGCCTGCACCCTGTTCCCCCAATGGCTGCCAATCGGGGTCAAGAACTGGGTCATCTAATAACTCTTCTTGTACCTCCTGCGCAACTTCGTCTGTGTCACCGTGTCGTTCGGTGGTATAGCGTTCGTGATGGGGCAACATAGTCTCATCAGGGTCTGATTCTTGATCAGCACCCTGCGAGGGCAATGTTGTGGTCTGAGTCAAAGGACCAGCATAGTAGTCTGGCTGTGGCTGTGCGTCAGTGCACTCCATGTCAGATTCAATTTGTAATGGGCATGGACTGTTAACTGCTTCACTTTCTAAGCCAGGGACGGTATGTGTAAAGAGCTCCATGGAGTAACCCGTTGTGTCGCCTGCTGCATTCTTCTCTGTTGTTGTTTTTGCTGAAGAGGACAAGGAAGTGACTTGTCCCTGACCGTGAACATCCACTAACGACGCGCTGCTTTTACTTTTACCAGTTTCACGAGATGAGGCAAAAGAGCTAGAGGCTGAGTCAGCAAGATAAGCCAAAACTTGCTCTTGCTGCTCCGGCTTTAAAAGCGGTTTTCCTAATCCCAGAAAAGGGAGCGTTCGAGGCCTTGTGTAGCCGGACGACGAACCTGGCTCCACAGCTCCAGACTTAGGTGCAATATTTTTTCCCCCACGACCACCTGATGCTCCACCACTACCACTACCCTCATTACCAGCTGACAATGAACGCCCCCGGCCACGACCTCTTCCACTAGACTTCCTCATTGTTTTAAAAACGTAACCAAACTAACGTTATTTGTTGCAGTCACACAACTTACACGGTGAGCTATAACTTCAGTATGATTTAGCTACCCCTTTACAGGTTGGTGAGACCACAGCGAAAATCAGGCCCAATGTTACACACTCTTTTTTTGGTGGCTGCAAATTAGAGAGATGCCCCACACGCAGGACTGTCACTGAAGCACAAATGTTAATATTAATGTCACACTATTATTTTTTTTTTATTTTTATTTTTTTCAGGAACACTTTAGAAACCCCCCCAAAAAAAAAAAATAGATTTTTGCAGGGAGAATTTAGAAAACAAATGTAACAAACTATATGCTTTCTATGGGCCACTGAGTGAGAGATGACGCACACAGGAATCAGGAGTGGCACACAAGCCCAGAGGCCAATATTTTTCTACCAATGATTGATGGAGTTATTTTCTCTGGTAGATTTTGGAACCCAAATCAAGGAAAAAAAATGTAGGCTTTCTATGGACCACAATTGGAGAGAGAGAGAGAGAGAGATGGCACACCCAGGAGTCAAGACTGGCACACAAGCAGAAAGGCCAATATTAATCTCCCACTGTTTTTTTTTTTTTTTCAGGGAGACTTTAGAAAAAAAAATAATAAAAAAAATATGATTTTATCAGGAAGAATTTAGAAACCAAATAAAATAAAATGATTTTTTCAGGGAGAATTTATAAAACAAATAAAAACAAAAATAGGCGTTCTATGGCCCACTGACTGAGAGATGACGCACACAGGAGTCAGGAGTGGCACACAAACCCAGAGGCCAATATTTTTCTACCAATGATTGATGTAGTTATTTTCTCTGGTAGATTTTAGAACCCAAATCAAGGAAAAAAAATATAGGCTTTCTATGGACCACAATTGGAGAGAGAGAGAGAGAGAGAGAGAGAGAGAGAGAGAGAGAGAGATGGCACACCCAGGAGTCAAGACTGGCACACAAGCAGAAAGGCCAATATTAATCTCCCACTGTTTTTTTTGGTTGTTTTTTTTTTTTTTTTTTCAGGGAGACTTTAGAAAAAAAAATAATAAAAAAAATATGATTTTATCAGGAAGAATTTAGAAACCAAATAAAATAAAATGATTTTTTCAGGGAGAATTTATAAAACAAATAAAACCAAAAATAGGCGTTCTATGGCCCACTGACTGAGAGATGACGCACCCAGGAGTCAAGACTGGCACACAAGCAGAAAGGCCAATATTAATCTCCCACTGTTTTTTTTGGTTGTTTTTTTTTTTTTTTTTTCAGGGAGACTTTAGAAAAAAAAATAATAAAAAAAATATGATTTTATCAGGAAGAATTTAGAAACCAAATAAAATAAAATGATTTTTTCAGGGAGAATTTATAAAACAAATAAAACCAAAAATAGGCGTTCTATGGCCCACTGACTGAGAGATGACGCACCCAGGAGTCAAGACTGGCACACAAGCAGAAAGGCCAATATTAATCTCCCACTGTTTTTTTTTTTTTTTTTCAGGGAGACTTTAGAAAAAAAAATAATAAAAAAAATATGATTTTATCAGGAAGAATTTAGAAACCAAATAAAATAAAATGATTTTTTCAGGGAGAATTTAGAAAACAAATAAAACCAAAAATAGGCGTTCTATGGCCCACTGACTGAGAGATGACGCACACAGGAGTCAGGAGTGGCACACAAACCCAGAGGCCAATATTTTTCTACCAATGATTGATGTAGTTATTTTCTCTGGTAGATTTTAGAACCCAAATCAAGGAAAAAAAATATAGGCTTTCTATGGACCACAATTGGAGAGAGAGAGAGAGAGAGAGAGAGAGAGATGGCACACCCAGGAGTCAAGACTGGCACACAAGCAGAAAGGCCAATATTAATCTCCCACTGTTTTTTTGGTTGTTTTTTTTTTTTTTTTTTCAGGGAGACTTTAGAAATAAAAATAATAAAAAAAATATGATTTTATCAGGAAGAATTTAGAAACCAAATAAAATAAAATGATTTTTTCAGGGAGAATTTAGAAAACAAATAAAACCAAAAATATGCGTTCTATGGCCCACTGACTGAGAGAGAGAGAGAGATGGAACGCTTAGTACTGGCACACAAGCCCAAAGGGCAATATTAATCTCCCTTTTTTTTTCCAGGGAGAATTTCTGAAACCCAAAAAAAAAATAAAATAGGCTTTCTATGGCCCACTATTTGTGAGAGAGATGGGACGCTCAGGACTGGCACAGATGGCACGCTCAGGACTGGCACAGAAGCCCAGAGGCCAATATTAATCTCCCTTTTTTTCTGGGAGAATTTATAAAACCAAAAAAATATTTAAATAGGCTTTCTATGGCCCACTATTTGTGAGAGAGATGGCACGCTCAGGACTGGCACAGATGGCACGCTCACAACTGGCACACAAGCCCAGAGGCCAATATTAATCTCCCTTTTTTCAGGGAGAATTTCTAAAACCCAAAAAAAAAATAAAATAGGCTTTCTATGGCCCACTATTTGTGAGAGAGATGGGACGCTCAGGACTGGCACAGATGGCACGCTCAGGACTGGCACAGAAGCCCAGAGGCCAATATTAATCTCCCTTTTTTTCTGGGAGAATTTATAGAACCAAAAAAATATTTAAATAGGCTTTCTATGGCCCACTATTTGTGAGAGAGATGGCACGCTCAGGACTGGCACAGATGGCACGCTCACAACTGGCACACAAGCCCAGAGGCCAATATTAATCTCCCTTTTTTCAGGGAAAATTGATAAAACAAAAAAAAAAATTAAATAGGCTTTCTATGGCCCACTATTTGTGAGAGAGATGGCACGCTCAGGGCTGGCTGGCACAGATGGCACGCTCAGGACTGGCACACAAGCCCAGAGGCCAATATTAATCTCCCTTTTTTTCTGGGAGAATTTATAAAACCAAAAAAATATTTAAATAGGCTTTCTATGGCCCACTATTTGTGAGAGAGATGGCACGCTCAGGACTGGCACAGATGGCACGCTCACAACTGGCACACAAGCCCAGAGGCCAATATTAATCTCCCTTTTTTCAGGGAAAATTGATAAAACAAAAAAAAAAATTAAATAGGCTTTCTATGGCCCACTATTTGTGAGAGAGATGGCACGCTCAGGGCTGGCTGGCACAGATGGCACGCTCAGGACTGGCACACAAGCCCAGAGGCCAATATTAATCTCCCTTTTTTTCTGGGAGAATTTATAAAACCAAAAAAATATTTAAATAGGCTTTCTATGGCCCACTATTTGTGAGAGAGATGGCACGCTCAGGACTGGCACAGATGGCACGCTCACAACTGGCACACAAGCCCAGAGGCCAATATTAATCTCCCTTTTTTCAGGGAAAATTTATAAAACAAAAAAAAAAATTAAATAGGCTTTCTATGGCCCACTATTTGTGAGAGAGATGGCACGCTCAGGGCTGGCACAGATGGCACGCTCAGGACTGGCACACAAGCCCAGAGGCCAATATTAATCTCCCTTTTTTTCAGGGAGAATTTATAAAACCAAAAAAAAAAATAAATAGGCTTTCTATGGCCCACTATTTGTGAGAGAGATGGCACACTCAGGACTGGCACACAAGCCCAAAGGCCAATATTAATCTCCCACTGTATTTTTATCAGGGAGAATTTATACACCCCACAAAAAAAAATACAGAAAAATGAAAAGGCTTTCTATGGCCCACTATGTGAGAGAGATGGCACACACAGGGATGGCACTCTAGCAGAAATGCCAAATTGCCAATCTTAATCTCCCACCAAAAAAAAAAAAAAAAACAGGGAATGTCCTACAATTACTATCTCCCTGCCTGCAGTAATCTCAGCCAGGTATGGCAGGCAGCTACTATCTCCCTGCCTGCAGTAATCTCAGCCAGGTATGGCAGGCAGCAATAAGGAGTGGACTGATGCACAAATGAAATAAAAAGTGTGGACAAACAAAAAAGATAGCTGTGCAGAAAGGAAGGAACAAGAGGATTTGTGCTTTGAAAAAAGCAGTTGGTTTGCACAGCGGCGTACACACAGCAATGCAGCTATCAGGGAGCCTTCTAGGGCAGCCCAATGAGCTACAGCGCTGAGGGGAAAAAAAAAAAAAAAAAAACTTCCACTGTCCCTGCACACCGAGGGTGGTGTTGGACAGTGCAAATCGCTGCAGCACAAGCGGTTTTGTGGTTAATGGACCCTGCCTAACGCTATCCCTGCTTCTGACAAAGCGGCAGCAACCTCTCCCTAAGCTCAGATCAGCAGCAGTAAGATGGCGGTCGGCGGGAACGCCTCTTTATAGCCCCTGTGACGTCGCAGACAGCAAGCCAATCACTGCAATGCCCTTCTCTAAGATGGTGGGGACCAGGACCTATGTCATCACGCTGCCCACACTCTGCGTTTACCTTCATTGGCTGAGAAATGGCGCTTTTCGCGTCATTGAAACGCGACTTTGGCGCGAAAGTCGCGTACCGCATGGCCGACCCCGCACAGGGGTCGGATCGGGTTTCATGAAACCCCGACTTAGCCAAAAGTCGGCGACTTTTGAAAATGTTCGACCCGTTTCGCTCAACCCTAGTGAGCACTTTGAACCCCCAAGTGCTTCACAGACGTTTACAACGCAGAGCCGTGAAAATAAAAAATCATTTTTCTTTCCTCAAAAATTATGTTTTAGCAAGCATTTTTTTAGATTCACAAGGGTAACAGGAGAAATTGGACCCCAGTAATTGTTGCGCAGTTTGTCCTGAGTATGCTGGTACCCCATATGTGGGGGTAAACCACTGTTTGGGCACACGTCAGGGCTCGGAAGTGAGGGAGCACCATTTGACTTTTTGAATACGAGATTGGCTGGAATCAATGGTGGCGCCATGTTGCGTTTGGAGACCCCTGATGTGCCTAAACAGTGGTAACCCCTCAATTCTACCTCCAACACTAACCCCAACACACCCCTAACTCTAATCCCAACTGTAGCCATAACCCTAATCACAACCCTAACCCCAACACACCCCTAACCCTAACCACAACCCTAATTCCAACCCTAACCCTAAGGCTATGTGCCCACGTTGCGGATTCGTGTGAGATATTTCCGCACCATTTTTGAAAAGTCCACGGGTAAAAGGCACTGCGTTTTACCTGCGGATTTTCCACGGATTTCCAGTGTTTTTTGTGCGGATTTCACCTGCGGATTCCTATTGAGGAACAGGTGTAAAACGCTGCGGAATCCGCACAAAGAATTGACATGCTGCGGAAAATACAACGCAGCGTTTCCGCGCGGTATTTTCCGCACCATGGGCACAGCGGATTTGGTTTTTCATATGTTTACATGGTACTGTAAACCTGATGGAACACTGCTGCGGATCCGCAGCCAAATCCGCACCGTGTGCACATGGCCTAATTCTAAAGGTATGTGCACACGCTGCGGAAAACGCTGCGGATCCGCAGCAGTTTCCCATGAGTTTACAGTTCAATGTAAACCTACGGGAAACAAAAATCGCTGTACACATGCTGCGGAAAAACTGCACGGAAACGCAGCGGTTTACATTCCGCAGCATGTCACTTCTTTGTGCGGATTCCGCAGCGGTTTTACAACTGCTCCAATAGAAAATCGCAGTTGTAAAACCGCAGTGAAATGCGCAGAAAAAAACGCGGTAAATCCGCCATAAATCCGCAGCGGTTTAGCACTGCGGATTTATCAAATCCGCAGCGGAAAAATCCGCAGAGGAACAGAATACGTGTGCACATACCGAAACCCTAACCCTAGCCCTAGCCCTACCCCTACCCCTAACCCTACCCCTAACCCTACCCCTAACCCTAACCCTACCCCTAGCCCTAACCCTAGCCCTAACCCTACCCCTAACCCTACCCCTAGCCCTAACCCTAACCCTAGCCCTAACCCTACCCCTAACCCTAACCCTACCCCTAACCCTAACCCTATTCTAACATTAGTGGAAAAAAAAAATTTCTTTATTTTTTTATTGTCCCTACCTATGGGGGTGACAAAGGGGGGGGGTCATTTATTATTTTTTTTATTTTGATCACTGAGATATTGGAAGATGGCGGCGCCCAGGGAGAAGACGGACGGGACCCCGGCTGGATCGGTAAGTATGATGGGGTGGGGGGGACCACGGGGGGGGGATTGGAGCACGGGGGGGGAATCGGAGCGCGGGAGGGGTGGAACGGAGAACGGGGGGCGTGGAACGGAGCACGGGGGGCTGGAACGGAGCACCGGGGGGTGGAACGGAGCACCGGGGGGGTGGATCGGAGTGCAGGGGGGGTGATCGGAGCACGGGGGGGTGATTGGAGCACGGGGGGAGCGGACAAGAGCACGGGGGGGGAGCGGAGCACAGGACGGAGAGGAGCCGGAGCAGTGTACCGGCCAGATCGGGGGGCTGGGGGGGCGATCGGTGGGGTGGGGTGGGGGCACATTAGTATTTCCAGCCATGGCCGATGATATTTCAGCATCGGCCATGGCTGGATTGTAATATTTCACCCGTTATAATAGGTGAAATATTACAAATCGCTCTGATTGGCAGTTTCACTTTCAACAGCCAATCAGAGCGATCGTAGCCACGAGGGGGTGAAGCCACCCCCCCTGGGCTAAACTACCACTCCCCCTGTCCCTGCAGATCGGGTGAAATGGGAGTTAACCCTTTCACCCGGCCTGCAGGGACGCGATCTTTCCATGACGCCACATAGGCGTCATGGGTCGGAATGGCACCGACTTTCATGACGCCTACGTGGCGTCATGGGTCGGGAAGGGGTTAAAGAGTCGACATTGACTGTTAGGATTGCTACTTCCAATAGGTGGCACTAGAGTTCTAGTCCTCTTCTTTGAAGAGACAATTTGCATATTTCCCAGAGGAGCATTGCAGCTTTAAGTCTCCTCACCTCGACATGCTTATCATGTCACTCTCCGCAAGGAGAAACGATACTTCTTGGATCCCGGTCAGACGCCTCTCAATCAGCCAAACCAGATCTCCACTTTGCACTGACGAGGGGCAGTACCCTAAAACACAGTGTCTGCAAATTGAGATTCTGGTTTGGCTTTTATCCTAAGGAGAAACGATTACTTCATTTAGAAATATGTAAAAATAATTTGTCTGTAGCCCACCCCCTCAACTGTGAAGGGCTGTGCCACTGACAATGACGGAACAATATGGGAGAGCAGAATCTATGATCTGCAATAGATGGTTGTCACATGTCAAAGTTGGGGCAGTGCACGTCACATTTTTTCATCGGGCAGTATCTATCCGAGAAAAAAAAACTTTATATGTCCAAGTTTGATCTGATGTACAGATTATACTCGGCTATGCAAGTCAATGAGTCCATGGAAACCACTGGAATGCTCTTGGATGACATCTGAGAGCGGTCCGATGCCAACAAACTGACAGAATAGGTGAAGATGGAGAATTTTTTTATCCATCTTCTTCTCGTTTGAGAGAATCGGATCACACTATGATCACAGTCTGAACAAACTCTGATCAGAGATAGATTTGAGTGTGATTTGCATAATTGATCCAATTCTCACAGATGAGACAATACTCGGTCGTCTGCAGCTGCTCTAAAAAGTACTGATTGACTTAATATACCATTAATCCACAAGAAATCTATCTGCCTGTGTAAAAGAACCCTTAAATTGCCTTATTATTTTGTACCTTTTAAGATTGAGGTTAAAAACATTTTCCTACCTCGGAGAAATACAAAAGTCCCAAACCACATAATTCTGCAATATATTGTAGATCACAAGTACTGAATCTATTCTATTTTTTTTAATCTTAGCTTGATCTGTGCAGTACAGTTGTTTTCATGCTGCCACTGCTTATGTGGGTGGGATTACCAGATTAATGAACAACGGCTCTCATGATTTTTCTCCCCTCTTAAACAGTCCCCACTAGGGTTGAGCGAAACGGGTCGTTCATTTTCAAAAGTCGCCGACTTTTGGCAAAGTCGGGTTTCATGAAACCCGATCCGACCCCTGTGCGGGGTCGGCCATGCGGTACGCGACTTTCGCGCCAAAGTCGCGTTTCAATGACGCGAAAAGCGCCATTTCTCAGCCAATGAAGGTAAACGCAGAGTTTGGGCAGCGTGATGACATAGGTCCTGGTCCCCACCATCTTAGAGAAGGGCATTGCAGTGATTGGCTTGCTGTCTGCGGCGTCACAGGGGCTATAAAGGGGAGCTCCCGCCGACCACCATCTTACTGCTGCTGATCTGAGCTTAGAGAGAGGTTGCTGCCGCTTCGTCAGAAGCAGGGATAGCGTTAGGCAGGGTCCATTAACCACCAAACCGCTTGTGCTGTAGCGATTTCCACTGCCCAACACCACCTTCGGTGTGCAGGGACAGTGGAAGCTACATTTTTTTTTTTTTTCCCCTCAGCGCTGTAGCTCATTGGGCTGCCCTAGAAGGCTCCCTGATAGCTGCATTGCTGTGTGTACGCCGCTGTGCAAACCAACTGCTTTTTTCAAAGCACAAATCCTCTTGTTCCTTCCTTTCTGCACAGCTATCTTTTTGGTTTGTACACACTTTTTATTTAATTTGTGCATCAGTCCACTCCTTATTGCTGCCTGCCATACCTGGCTGAGATTACTGCAGGGAGATAGTAATTGAAGGACACTCCCTGTTTTTTTTTGTTTTTTTTTTGTGGGAGATTAAGATTGACATTTCTGCTAGAGTGCCATCCCTGTCTGTGTCATCTCTCACTCAGTGGGCCATAGAAAGCCTATTTATTTTTTTGCTTGATTTGGGTTATAAAATCTACCTGAAAAAATCACTACATCAATCAGTGGGAGAAAAATATTGGCCTCAGGGCTTGTGTGCCACTCTTGACTCCTGTGTGCATCATCACTCACTCAGTGGGCCATAGAAAGCCTATTTATTTTTTTGCTTGATTTTGGTTCTAAAATCTACCTGAAAAAATCACTACATCAATCAGTGGGAGAAAAATATTGGCCTCAGGGCTTGTGTGCCACTCCTGACTCCTGTGTGCGTCATCTCTCACTCAGTGGGCCATAGAAAGCCTTTTTTTGTTTTATTTGTTTTCTAAATTCTCCCTGAAAAAATCATTTTATTTTATTTGGTTTCTAAATTCTTCCTGAAAAAATCATTTTATTCTATTATTTTTTTTTCCTAAAGTCTCCCTTAAAAAAAAAAAAATCAAATCAGTGGGAGATTAATATTTACATTTGTGCTTCAGTGACAGTCCTGCGTGTGTGGCATCTCTCTCATTTGTTGCCACCAACAACAGAGTGTGTAACATTGTGCCTGATTTTCGTTGTGGTCTCACTCACCTGTAAAGGGGTAGCTAAATCATACTGAAGTTATAGCTCACCGTGTAATTTGTGTGACAGCAACAAATACCGTTAGTTTGTTTACGTTTTTAAAACAATGAGGAAGTATGGTGGAAGAGGTCGTGGCCGGGGGCGTTCATTGTCAGCTGGTAATGAGGGTAGTGGTAGTGGTGGAGCATCAGCTGGTCGTGGGAAAAAAAATATTGCACCTAAGTCTGGAGCTGTGGAGCCAGGTTCGTCGTCTGGCTACACAAGGCCTCGAACGCTCCCTTTTCTGGGAGTAGGAAAACCGCTTTTAAAGCCGGAGCATCAAGAGCAAGTTTTGGCTTATCTTGCTGACTCAGCCTCTAGCTCTTTTGCCTCCTCTCGTGAAACTGGTAAATGTCAAAGCAGCGCGTCGTTAGTGGATGTTCACGGTCAGGGACAAGTCGCTTCCTTGTCCTCTTCAGCAAAAACAACAACAGAGAAGAATGCAGCAGGCGACACAACGGGTTACTTCATGGAGCTCTTTACACATACCGTCCCTGGCTTAGAAAGTGAAGCAGTTAACAGTCCTATTGATTTTTTTGCTTGATTTGGGTTCTAAAATCTACCTGAAAAAATCACTACATCAATCAGTGGGAGAAAAATATTGGCCTCTGGGCTTGTGTGCCACTCCTGACTCCTGTGTGTGCCATCTCTCACTCAGTGGGGCATAGAAAGCCTTATTTTTTTTTTTTTTGGTTTCTAAATTGTCCTTGAAAAAATCATTTTATTTTATTTGGTTTCTAAATTCTTCCTGAAAAAATCATTTTATTTTATTTTGTTTCTAAAGTCTCCCTGAAAAAAAAAAATAAAATAAATAAAACAGTGGGAGATTAATATTGACATTTGTGCTTGAGTGACAGTCCTGCGTGTGTGGCATCTCTGTGATTTGGTGCCACAGAAAACAGTGTGTAACATTGTGCCTGATTTTCCTTGTGGTCTCACCAACCTGTAAAGGGATATTGAAATCATACTGAAGTTATAGGTCACCGTGTAAGTTGTTTGACAGCAACAAATAAAGTTACTTTGGTTAAGTTTTTAAAACAATGAGGAAGTCTGGTGCAAGAGGTCGTGGCCGTGGGCGTTCATTGTCAGCTGGTAATGATGGTAGTGGTAGTGGAGCATCAGGTGGTCGTGGGAAAAAAAATATTCCACCTAAGTCTGGAGCTGTGGAGCCAGGTTCGTCGTCTGGCTACACAAGGCCTCGAACGCTCTCTTTTCTGGGAGTAGGAAAACCGCTTTTAAAGCCGGAGCAGCAACAGCAAGTTTTGGCTTACCTTGCAGACTCAGCCTCTAGCTCTTTTGCCTCCTCTTCTGAAACTGGTAAATGTAAATGCAGCGCGTCGCTTGTGGATGTTCACGGTCAGGGACAAGTCGCTTCCTTGTCCTCTTCAGCAAAAACAACAACAACAGAGAAGAATGCAGCAGGCGACACAACGGGTTACTCCATGGAGCTCTTTACACATACCGTCCCTGGCTTAGAAAGTGAAGCAGTTAACAGTCCATGCCCATTACAAGTTGAATCTGACATGGAGTGCACTGATGCACAGCCACAGCCAGACTACTATGCTGGTCCTTTGACTCAGACCACAACATTGCCCTCGCAGGGTGCTGATCAAGAATCAGACCCTGATGAGACTATGTTGCCCCATCACGAACGCTATACCACCAACCGACACGGTGACACAGACGAAGTTGCACACGAGCTACAAGAAGAGGTAATAGATGACCCAGTTCTTGACCCCGATTGGCAGCCATTGGGGGAACAGGGTGCAGGCGGCAGCAGTTCTGAAGCGGAGGAGGAGGGGCCACAGCAGGCATCAACATCGCAACAGGTTCCATCTGCCGGGCCCGTATCTTGCCCAAAACGCGTGGCAAAGCCAAAACCTGTTGGAGGACAGCGTGGCCATCCGGTTAAAGCTCAGTCTGCAATGCCTGAAAAGGTATCCGATGCTAGAAAGAGTGCAGTCTGGCATTTTTTTAAACAACATCCAATTGATCAGCGCAAAGTCATCTGTCAAAAATGTTCAACTACCTTAAGCAGAGGACAGAATCTGAAAAGTCTCAATACAAGTTGCATGCATAGACATTTAACCACCATGCATTTGCAAGCCTGGACTAACTACCAAACGTCCCTTAAGGTTGTAGCACCCTCGGCCAATGAAGCTAGTCAGCAACGCAACATCCCTTCCGGCAGTGTAGGGCCACCATTTTCCGCACCACCTGCAGTATCTGTGCAGGTTTCTTTGCCAGGCCAAAGCAGTCAGGGTCAGGGAATCACCAGTTTCGTAGTAGGAAACACTGCATCTAGGGCACCGGTGGCAACAATACCATCTCCCACCGTCTCTCAGTCTGCCATGTCCACCGGCACCCCCGCTAGTTCCACGATCTCCAGCTCTCCAGTCCAGCTCACCCTACATGAGACTATGGTTAGAAAAAGGAAGTACTTAGCCTCGCATCCGCGTACACAGGGTTTGAACGCACACATAGCTAGACTAATCTCGTTAGAGATGATGCCCTACCGGTTAGTTGAAAGCGAAGCTTTCAAAGCCCTGATGGACTACGCTGTACCACGCTACGAGCTACCCAGTCGACACTTTTTTTCCAGAAAAGCCATCCCAGCCCTCCACCAGCATGTTAAAGAGCGCATCGTCCATGCACTCAGGCAATCTGTGAGCACAAAGGTGCACCTGACAACAGATGCATGGACCAGTAGGCATGGCCAGGGACGTTACGTGTCCATCACGGCACACTGGGTAAATGTGGTGGATGCAGGGTCCACAGGGGACAGCAAGTTTGGGACAGTTCTGCCTAGCCCACGGTCTAGGAAACAATTGGCTGTAGCCGTTCGCACCCCCTCCTCCTCCTCTTCGTCCTCCTGCAGAAGCGAGAGCTCGTCCACAGACCGCAGTCGCACAACCACTCCATCCGCAGCTGCCACTGTTGCACACCAGGTCTCCCATTATGGGGCAGCTACTGGCAAACGTCAGCAGGCTGTATTGGCTATGAAGTGTTTGGGCGACAACAGACACACCGCGGAAGTTCTGTCCGAGTTCTTGCAGAAAGAAACGCAGTCGTGGCTGGGCACTGTAGATCTTGAGGCAGGCAAGGTAGTGAGTGATAACGGAAGGAATTTCATGGCTGCCATCTCCCTTTCCCAACTGAAACACATTCCTTGCCTGGCTCACACCTTAAACCTGGTGGTGCAGTGCTTCCTGAAAAGTTATCCGGGGTTATCCGACCTGCTCCTCAAAGTGCGTGGACTTTGCTCACATATCCGCCGTTCGCCCGTACACTCCAGCCGTATGCAGACCTATCAGCGTTCTTTGAACCTTCCCCAGCATCGCCTAATCATAGACGTTGCAACAAGGTGGAACTCAACACTGCACATGCTTCAGAGACTGTGTGAACAGAGGCGGGCTGTTATGTTTTTGTGGGAGGATACACATACACGGGCAGGCAGTAGGATGGCAGACATGGAGTTGTCAGGTGTGCAGTGGTCGAAGATTCAAGACATGTGCCAAGTCCTTCAGTGTTTTGAGGAATGCACACGGCTGGTTAGTGCAGACAACGCCATAATAAGCATGAGCATCCCCCTAATGCGTCTGCTGATGCAAAGTTTGACGCACATAAAGGATCAGGCGTCTGCAGTTGAGGAAGAGGAAAGCCTTGATGACAGTCAGCCATTGTCTGGCCAGGGCAATGTACAGGACGAGGTAGCGGGCGAAGAGGAGGAGGAGGACGAGGAGGATGATGGGGATGATTATATTTTTAATGAGGAAGCTTTTCCGGGGCCACTGGAAATTGGTGGCGCGGCAAGGCCGGGTTCTGGTTTTTTGAGGGACACAAGTGACGTGGATTTGCCTGAAACTGCCCCTCAACCAAGCACAACCGCAGATTTGAGAACTGGAACTTTGGCCCACATGGCGGATTATGCCTTGCGTATCCTCAAAAGGGACACACGCATAACTAAAATGATGAATGATGACGATTACTGGTTGGCCTGCCTCCTTGATCCTCGCTATAAAGGCAAATTGCAAAATATAATGCCACATGAGAACTTGGAACTAATATTAGCAACCAAACAATCAACTCTTGTTGACCGTTTGCTTCTGGCATTCCCTGCACACAGCGCCCGTGATCGTTCTCACACGAGCTGCAGGGGCCAGCAGACCAGAGGAGTTAGAGGGGCAGAAATCAGAAGTGGCGTTGGCCAGAGGGGTTTTCTGACCAGGTTGTGGAGTGATTTTGCTATGACCGCAGACAGGACAGGTACTGCAGCATCAATTCAAAGTGACAGGAGACAACATTTGTCCAGTATGGTTACAAACTATTTTTCATCCCTTATCGATGTTCTCCCTCAACCGTCATTCCCATTTGATTACTGGGCATCAGAATTAGACACCTGGCCAGAATTGGCAGAATATGCATTGCAGGAGCTTGCTTGTCCGGCAGCTAGTGTCCTATCAGAAAGAGTATTCAGTGCTGCAGGTTCAATACTAACAGAAAAAAGGACTCGTCTGGCTACCCAAAATGTAGATGATCTAACCTTCATTAAAATGAACCACAACTGGATTTCGAAATCTTTTGCCCCACCTTGCCCGGCTGACACCTAGCTTTCCTATGAAAAGGTCTTGCCTGTGGACGATTCTGAATGCCTTTTCCAATCTCGTAATTTTCTGCACCTGATTGTCCAGCATACGACATGTTTACACCTCACTAAATGGCCAAACTCCCCACACGGGGCCGTGGTATCGACACTTGGCGACAGCACTCGTGAGAGTGCAGTTTGTCTGAAGAGGTGGGTGAGCCCGCTTTTGGTCGACAGCACTGCCACTGGGTCCCTCCTAGTACAATAAAGTGTCTCTGGCGGTGGTGGTGCGCACCCAACGTCAGACACACCGTTGTAATATGAGGGGCCCTGGGCCTGTACCGCCGGCCACAAGACAGTTTCCCCCCACCCCAGCTCAAACAGTGCTCTACCACTTGCAAAATTATCTCACAGCTCCACCAATGATTAGTCTATGCGCTGACATCCTTCAATGCCTGCCACTGACAATACCATTGTATTGACATTTTTGTTATGTTAGGCCTTCGATGCCTGTCTGTGGTCACTCCTTCCACTAGGCCTCCACTGACCACACCACTGCTGCCCGTGTACCCCTGTAACCAATTTAAAATTGCCTACAGCCATGTGTTATTATTTTAGGCCTTCGATGCCTGTCTGCGGTCACTCCTTCCACTAGGCCTCCACTGACCACACCACTGCTGCCCGTGTACCCCTGGAACCAATTTAAAATTGCCTACAGCCATGTGTTATTATTTTAGGCCTTCGATGCCTGTCTGCGGTCACTCCTTCCACTAGGCCTCCACTGACCACACCACTGCTGCCCGTGTACCCCTGGAACCAATTTAAAATTGCCTACAGCCATGTGTTATTATTTTAGGCCTTCGATGCCTGTCTGCGGTCACTCCTTCCACTAGGCCTCCACTGACCACACCACTGCTGCCCGTGTACCCCTGTAACCAATTTAAAATTGCCTACAGCCATGTGTTATTATTTTAGGCCTTCGATGCCTGTCTGCGGTGACTCCTTCCACTAGGCCTCCACTGACCACACCACTGCTGCCCGTGTACCCCTGGAACCAATTTAAAATTGCCTACAGCCATGTGTTATTATTTTAGGCCTTCGATGCCTGTCTGCGGTCACTCCTTCCACTAGGCCTCCACTGACCACACCACTGCTGCCCGTGTACCCCTGTAACCAATTTAAAATTGCCTACAGCCATGTGTTATTATTTTAGGCCTTCGATGCCTGTCTGCGGTCACTCCTTCCACTAGGCCTCCACTGACCACACCACTGCTGCCCGTGTACCCCTGGAACCAATTTAAAATTGCCTACAGCCATGTGTTATTATTTTAGGCCTTCGATGCCTGTCTGCGGTCACTCCTTCCACTAGGCCTCCACTGACCACACCACTGCTGCCCGTGTACCCCTGGAACCAATTTAAAATTGCCTACAGCCATGTGTTATTATTTTAGGCCTTCGATGCCTTTCTGCGGTCACTCCTTCCACTAGGCCTCCACTGACCACACCACTACTGCCCGTGTACCCCTGTAACCAATTTAAAATTGCCTACAGCCATGTGTTATTATTTTAGGCCTTCGATGCCTGTCTGCGGTGACTCCTTCCACTAGGCCTCCACTGACCACACCACTGCTGCCCGTGTATCCCTGGAACCAATTTAAAATTGCCTACAGCCATGTGTTATTATTTTAGGCCTTCGATGCCTGTCTGCGGTCACTCCTTCCACTAGGCCTCCACTGACCACACCACTGCTGCCCGTGTACCCCTGGAACCAATTTAAAATTGCCTACAGCCATGTGTTATTTATTTAGGCCTTCGATGCCTGTCTGCGGTCACTCCTTCCACTAGGCCTCCACTGACCACACCACTGCTGCCCGTGTACCCCTGGAACCAACATCAGAAAATATAAAAATAAGTATTTTGCTTATAAAAAAGAAAATACTGGAGAGATATCAAATGCAGACATTTTAACATTAAAAACAAACACATACAACAAAAATCTGGTACAGTACTAAAAATGGCCACCAGCTACAATAACTTTCTCCTGCAAGTAGTTAACTGAAAGGTTTTTTCAATTTTAAACACAGATATGGCATCCACCGAGTGTTGTCCTGTCGCGTCTTCTTCATATTATTGCCAAGAAGATGCAAAACAATGAAAATAATAAAATCATTATTTACCAAAAAAATAGAGTAAGTCAAAACCACATTGCAAATAAACATTCATTACAAATAAAGAAGCAGGGCGCGTCCGAGGGTGAGTATATACCTAATAAGAATATAATCACCCTCGGACGCGCCCTGCTTCTTTCCGACAGCCTTCCTTCCTAAGAATCAGCCCTTCCGTGGTGTAGAGAGAGGGTGTGTTACACTCCAAGGTGTTCCCCAGGTTGCCTTTCCTGAGCTTCGATCTTCCGGCTCTCGTTTAGTAGTTGTTGGAAACTACGCTGCATTAGGCCTACAAATTGGGTATGGGGTGTAGAGAGATGGTGTGTTACACTCCAAGGTGTTCCCCAGGTTGCCTTTCCTGAGCTTCGATCTTCCGGCTCTCGTTTAGTAGTTGTTGGAAACTACGCTGCATTAGGCCTACAAATTGGGTATGGGGTGTAGAGAGATGGTGTGTTCCACTGTAGAGAGATGGTGTGTTCCACTCCAAGGTGTTCCCCAGGTTTCCTCGCCAATGCTTCGATCATCATGCTCTCGTTTAGTAGTTGTTGGAAACTACGCTGCATTAGGCCTACAAATTGGGTATGGGGTGTAGAGAGATGGTGTGTTACACTCCAAGGTGTTCCCCAGGTTTCCTCTCCATTGCTTCGATCTTCCGGCTCTCGTTTAGTAGTTGTTGGAAACTACGCTGCATTAGGCCTACAAATTGGGTATGGGGTGTAGAGAGATGGTGTGTTACACTCCAAGGTGTTCCCCAGGTTTCCTCTCCATTGCTTCGATCTTCCGGCTCTCGTTTAGTAGTTGTTGGAAACTACGCTGCATTAGGCCTACAAATTGGGTATGGGGTGTAGAGAGATGGTGTGTTACACTCCAAGGTGTTCCCCAGGTTTCCTCTCCATTGCTTCGATCTTCCGGCTCTCGTTTAGTAGTTGTTGGAAACTACGCTGCATTAGGCCTACAAATTGGGTATGGGGTGTAGAGAGATGGTGTGTTACACTCCAAGGTGTTCCCCAGGTTTCCGCTCCATTGCTTCGATTTTCCGGCTCTCGTTTAGTAGTTGTTGGAAACTACGCTGCATTAGGCCTACAAATTGGGTATGGGGTGTAGAGAGATGGTGTGTTCCACTGTAGAGAGATGGTGTGTTCCACTCCAAGGTGTTCCCCAGGTTTCCTCGCCAATGCTTCGATCATCATGCTCTCGTTTAGTAGTTGTTGGAAACTACGCTGCATTAGACCTACAAATTGGGTATGGGGTGTAGAGAGATGGTGTGTTCCACTCCAAGGTGTTCTCCAGGTTGCCTTTCCTGAACTTCTATCTTCAGGCTCTCATTAAATTGTGGTTAAACGGAACAACTGCATTTGGCGTACTAGTTGGTTTGGGGCCTACTATCGGTGTCTGCCGCTCCTTGCTGTTCTCCTGGTTTCTTGTCCTGAAATTCCGTTTTCAGGCGCTCGTTAAGTAGTTGTTAATGTTAGACTGCATTTGGCCTACTAGTTGGGTTGGGGCCTACTATCGGTGTCTGCTAGGGTTGAGCGAAACGGGTCGAACATTTTCAAAAGTCGCCGACTTTTGGCGAAGTCGAGTTTCATGAAACCCGATCCGACCCCTGTGCGTGGTCGGCCATGCGGTACGCAACTTTCGCGCCAAAGTCGCGTTTCAATGACGCGAAAAGCGCCATTTCTCAGCCAATGAAGGTAATCGCAGAGTTTGGGCAGCGTGATGACATAGGTCCTGGTCCCCACCATCTTAGAGAAGGGCATTGCAGTGATTGGCTTGCTGTCTGCGGCGTCACAGGGGCTATAAAGGGGAGTTCCCGCCGACCGCCATGTTACTGCTGCTGATCTGAGCTTAGGGAGAGGTTGCTGCCGCTTCGTCAGAAGCAGGGATAGTGTTAGGCAGGGTCCATTAACCACAAAACCGCTTGTGCTGTAGCGATTTCCACTGCCCAACACCACCTTCGGTGTGCAGGGACAGTGGAAGCTCCTTTTTTTTTTTTTTTCCTCAGCGCTGTAGCTCATTGGGCTGCCCTAGAAGGCTCCCTGATAGCTGCATTGCTGTGTGTACGCCGCTGTGCAAACCAACTGCTTTTTTCAAAGCACAAATCCTCTTGTTCCTTCCTTTCTGCACAGCTATCTTGTTTGTTTGTCCACACTTTTTATTTAATTTGTGCATCAGTCCACTCCTTATTGCTGCCTGCCATACCTGGCTGAGATTACTGCAGGGAGATAGTAATTGAAGGACAGTTCCTTTTTTTTTTTTTTTTTTTGTGGGAGATTAAGATTGACATTTCTGCTAGAGTGCCATCCCTGTCTGTGTCATCTCTCACTCAGTGGGCCATAGAAAGCCTATTTATTTTTTTGCTTGATTTGGGTTCCAAAATCTACCAGAAAAAATCACAACATCAATCAGTGGGAGAAAAATATTGGCCTCAGGGCTTGTGTGCCACTCCTTACTCCTGTGTGTGCCATCTCTCACTCAGTGGGCCATAGAAAGCCTATTAATTTTTTTGCTTGATTTGGGTTCTAAATTCTACCTGAAAAAATCAATAAATCAATCAGTGGGAGATTAATATTGGCCTTTGGGCTTGTGTGCCAGTCCTAAGCGTGCCATCTCTCTCTCTCAGATAGTGGGCCATAGAAAGCCTATTTATTATTATTTTTTTTATTGGGTTTATAAATTTTCCCTGGAAAAAAAAAAAAATGGGAGATTAATATTGGCCTCTGGGCTTGTGTGCCAGTCCTGAGCGTGCCATCTCTCTCACAAATAGTGGGCCATAGAAAGCCTATTTATTTTTTTGGTTGATTTGGGTTCATAATTCTACCTGAAAAAATCAATCAATCAATCAGTGGGAGAAAAATATTGGCCTCAGGGCTTGTGTGCCACTCCTTACTCCTGTGTGTGCCATCTCTCACTCAGTGGGCCATAGAAAGCCTATTAATTTTTTTGCTTGATTTGGGTTCTAAATTCTACCTGAAAAAATCATTAAATCAATCAGTGGGAGATTAATATTGGCCTTTGGGCTTGTGTGCCAGTCCTAAGCGTGCCATCTCTCTCTCTCTCTCTCAGATAGTGGGCCATAGAAAGCCTATTTTTTTATTATTTTATTGGGTTTATAAATTTTCCCTGGAAAAAAAAAAAAATGGGAGATTAATATTGGCCTCTGGGCTTGTGTGCCAGTCCTGAGCGTGCCATCTCTCTCACAAATAGTGGGCCATAGAAAGCCTATTAATTTTTTTGCTTGATTTGAGTTCCAAAATCTACCAAAAAAAATCACTAAATCAATCAGTGGGAGATTAATATTGGCCTCTGGGCTTGTGTGCCACTCCTGACTCCTGTGAGCGTCATCTGTCACTCAGTGGGCCCTAGAAAGCCTATTTTTTGTTTTATTTGTTTTCTAAATTCTCCCTGAAAAAATCATTTTATTTTCTTTGGTTTCTAAATTATTCCTGAAAAAAATCATTTTTTTTGTATTTTTTTTTCTCTAAAGTCTCCCTGAAAAAAAAAAAAAATCTGTGGGAGATTCATATTGCCCCTTCTGCTTGTGTGCCAGTCTTGGCTCCTGGGTGTGCCATCTCTCTCTCTCTCCCCAATTGTGGGCCATAGAAAGCCTATTAATTTTTTTGCTTGATTTGGGTTCCAAAATCTACCAAAAATAATCACTAAATCAATCAGTGGGAGATTAATATTGGCCTCTGGGCTTGTCTGCCACTCCTGACTCCTGTGTGCGTCATCTGTCACTCAGTGGGCCCTAGAAAGCCTATTTTTTGTTTTATTTGTTTTCTAAATTCTCCCTGAAAAAATCATTTTATTTTCTTTGGTTTCTAAATTATTCCTGAAAAAAATCATTTTTTTTGTATTTTTTTTTCTCTAAAGTCTCCCTGAAAAAAAAAAAAAAAAATCTGTGGGAGATTCATATTGCCCCTTCTGCTTGTGTGCCAGTCTTGACTCCTGGGTGTGCCATCTCTCTCTCTCTCCCCAATTGTGGGCCATAGAAAGCCTATTAATTTTTTGCTTGATTTGGGTTCCAAAATCTACCAAAAAAAATCACTAAATCAATCGGTGGGAGATTAATATTGGCCTCTGGGCTTGTGTGCCACTCCTGACTCCTGTGTGCGTCCTCTCTCACTCAGTGGGCCCTACAAAGCCTTTTTTTTTTTTTTTTTTCCTAAATTCTCCCTGAAACAATCATTTCATTTTATTTGTTTTATAAATTCTTCTGTAAAAAATAATTTTTTTTTAATTTTTTTTTTTCTGAAGTCTCCCTTTTAAAAAAAACAAACACAAATCAGTGGGAGATAAATATTTACATTTGCGCTTCAGTGACAGTCCTGCGTGTGTGCCATCTCATTTGTTGCCAACAACAACAGAGTGTGTAACATTGTGGCTGATTTTCGTTGTGGTCTCACCCACCTGTAAAGGGGTAGCTAAATCATACTGAAGTTATAGCTCACCGTGTAAGTTGTGTGACAGCAACAAATACCGTTCGTTTGGTAACGTTTTTAAAACAATGAGGAAGTCTGGTGGAAGAGGTCGTGGCCGGGGGCGTTCATTGTCAGCTGGTAATGAGGGTAGTGGTAGTGGTGGAGCATCAGGTGGTCGTGGGAAAAAAAATATTGCACCTAAGTCTGGAGCTGTGGAGCCAGGTTCGTCGTCTGGCTACACAAGGCCTCGAACCCTCCCTTTTCTGGGAGTAGGAAAACCGCTTTTAAAGCCGGAGCATCAAGAGCAAGTTTTGGCTTATCTTGCTGACTCAGCCTCTAGCTCTTTTGCCTCCTCTCGTGAAACTGATAAAAGTAAAAGCAGCGCGTCGTTAGTGGATGTTCACGGTCAGGGACAAGTCGCTTCCTTGTCCTCTTCAGCAAAAACAACAACAGAGAAGAATGCAGCAGGCGACACAACGGGTTACTCCATGGAGCTCTTTACACATACCGTCCCTGGCTTAGAAAGTGAAGCAGTTAACAGTCCATGCCCATTACAAGTTGAATCTGACATGGAGTGCACTGATGCACAGCCACAGCCAGACTACTATGCTGGTCCTTTGACTCAGACCACAACATTGCCCTCGCAGGGTGCTGATCAAGAATCAGACCCTGATGAGACTATGTTGCCCCATCACGAACGCTATACCACCGACCGACACGGTGACACAGACGAAGTTGCACACGAGCTACAAGAAGAGGTAATAGATGACCCAGTTCTTGACCCCGATTGGCAGCCATTGGGGGAACAGGGTGCAGGCGGCAGCAGTTCTGAAGCGGAGGAGGAGGGGCCGCAGCAGGCATCAACATCGCAACAGGTTCCATCTGCCGGGCCCGTATCTTGGCCAAAACGCGTGGCAAAGTCAAAACCTGTTGGAGGACAGCGTGGCCATCCGGTTAAAGCTCAGTCTGCAATGCCTGAAAAGGTATCCGATGCTAGAAAGAGTGCAGTCTGGCATTTTTTTAAACAACATCCAATTGATCAGCACAAAGTAATCTGTCAAAAATGTTCAACTACCTTAAGCAGAGGGCAGAATCTGAAAAGTCTCAATACAAGTTGCATGCATAGACATTTAACCACCATGCATTTGCAAGCTTGGACTAACTACCAAACGTCCCTTAAGGTTGTAGCACCCTCGGCCAATGAAGCTACTCATCAACGCAACATCCCTTCCGGCAGTGTAGGGCCACCATTTTCTGCACCACCTGCAGTATCTGTGCAGGTTTCTTTGCCAGGCCAAAGCAGTCAGGGTCAGGGAATCTCCAGTTTCGTAGTAGGAAACACTGCATCTAGGGCACTGGCGGCAACAATACCATCTCCCACCGTCTCTCAGTCTGCCATGTCCACCGGCACCCCCGCTAGTTCCACGATCTCCAGCTCTCCAGTCCAGCTCACCCTACATGAGACTATGGTTAGAAAAAGGAAGTACTTAGCCTCGCATCCGCGTACACAGGGTTTGAACGCCCACATAGCTAGACTAATCTCGTTAGAGATGATGCCCTACCGGTTAGTTGAAAGCGAAGCTTTCAAAGACCTGATGGACTACGCTGTACCACGCTACGAGCTACCCAGTCGACACTTTTTTTCCAGAAAAGCCATCCCAGCCCTCCACCAGCATGTTAAAGAGCGCATCGTCCATGCACTCAGGCAATCTGTGAGCACAAAGGTGCACCTGACAACAGATGCATGGACCAGTAGGCATGGCCAGGGACGTTACGTGTCCATCACGGCACACTGGGTAAATGTGGTGGATGCAGGGTCCACAGGGGACAGCAAGTTTGGGACAGTTCTGCCTAGCCCACGGTCTAGGAAACAGTTGGCTGTAGCCGTTCGCACCCCCTCCTCCTCCTCCTCCTCCTCGTCCTCCTGCAGAAGCGAGAGCTCGTCCACAGACCGCAGTCGCACAACCACTCCATCCGCAGCTGCCACTGTTGCACACCAGGTCTCCCATTATGGGGCAGCTACTGGCAAACGTCAGCAGGCTGTATTGGCTATGAAGTGTTTGGGCGACAACAGACACACCGGGGAAGTTCTGTCCGAGTTCTTGCAGCAAGAAACGCAGTCGTGGCTGGGCACTGTAGATCTTGAGGCAGGCAAGGTAGTGAGTGATAACGGAAGGAATTTCATGGCTGCCATCTCCCTTTCCCAACTGAAACACATTCCTTGCCTGGCTCACACCTTAAACCTGGTGGTGCAGTGCTTCCTGAAAAGTTATCCGGGGTTATCCGACCTGCTCATCAAAGTGCGTGGACTTTGCGCACATATCCGCCGTTCGCCTGTACACTCCAGCCGTATGCAGACCTATCAGCGTTCTTTGAACCTTCCCCAGCATCGCCTAATCATAGACGTTGTTACAAGGTGGAACTCAACACTGCACATGCTTCAGAGACTGTGCGAACAGAGGCGGGCTGTTATGTTTTTGTGGGAGGATACACATACACGGGCAGGCAGTAGGATGGCAGACATGGAGTTGTCAGGTGTGCAGTGGTCGAAGATTCAAGACATGTGTCAAGTCCTTCAGTGTTTTGAGGAATGCACACGGCTGGTTAGTGCAGACAACGCCATGATAAGCATGAGCATCCCCCTAATGTGTCTGCTGATGCAAAGTTTGACGCACATAAAGGATCAGGCGTCTGCACCAGAGGAAGAGGAAAGCCTTGATGACAGTCAGCCATTGTCTGGTCAGGGCAGTGTACAGGACGAGGTAGCGGGCGAAGAGGAGGTGGAGGATGAGGAGGATGATGGGGATGAGTATATTTTTAATGAGGAAGCTTTCCCGGGGTCATTGGAAATTGGTGGCGTGGCAAGGGCGGGTTCTGGTTTTTTGAGGGACACAAGTGACGTAGATTTGCCTGCAACTGCCCCTCAACCAAGCACAACCGCAGATTTGACAACTGGAACTTTGGCCCACATGGCGGATTATGCCTTGCGTATCCTCAAAAGGGACACACGCATTACAAAAATGATGAACGATGACGATTACTGGTTGGCCTGCCTCCTTGATCCTCGCTATAAAGGCAAATTGCAAAATATTATGCCACATGAGAACTTGGAACTAATATTAGCAACCAAACAATAAACTCTTGTTGACCATTTGCTTCTGGCATTCCCTGCACACAGCGCCCGTGATCGTTCTCACACGAGCTCCAGGGACCAGCAGACCAGAGGTGTTAGAGGGGCAGAAATCAGAAGTGTCGTTGGCCAGAGGGGTTTTCTGACCAGGTTGTGGAGTGATTTTGCTATGACCGCAGACAGGACAGGTACTGTAGCATCAATTCAAAGTGACAGGAGACAACATTTGTCCAGTATGGTTACAAACTATTTTTCATCCCTTATCGACGTTCTCCCTCAACCGTCATTCCCATTTGATTACTGGGCATCCAAATTAGACACCTGGCCAGAATTGGCAGAATATGCATTGCAGGAGCTTGCTTGCCCGGCAGCTAGTGTCCTATCAGAAAGAGTATTCAGTGCTGCAGGTTCAATACTAACTGAAAAAAGGACTCGTCTGGCTACCCAAAATGTAGATGATCTAACCTTCATTAAAATGAACCACAACTGGATTTCGAAATCTTTTGCCCCACCTTGCCCGGCTGACACCTAACTTTCCTATGAAAAGGTCTTGCCTGTGGACTCTTCTGAATGACTTTTCCAATCTCGTAATTTTCTGCACCTGATTGTCCAGCATACGACATGTTTACTCCTAACAAAATGGCCAAACTCCCCACACGGGGCCGTGGTATCGCCACTTTGCGCCAGCACCCGTGAGAGTGCTGTTTGTCTGAAGAGGTGGGTGTGCCCGCTTTTGGTCGACGGCACTGCCACTGGGTCCCTCATAGTACAATAAAGTGTCTCTGGCGGTGGTGGTGCGCACCCAACGTCAGACACACCATTGTAATATGAGGGGCCCTGGGCCTGTACCGCCGGCCACAAGACAGTTCCCCCCCCCAGCTCAAACAGTGCTCTACCACTAGCAAAATTATCTCTCACAGCTTCACCAATGTTTAGTCTATGCGCTGACATCCTTCAATGCCTGGCACTGACAATACCATTGTTTTGACATTTTTGTTATGTTAGGCCTTCGAAGCCTGTCTGCGGTCCGTTCTTTCTACAACTACTACACTGACCAGGCCACTGCTGGCGTGTTCCCCTGGAACCAATTTAAACTTGCCTACAGCCAGCCCAATTTTGTTATGTTAGGCCTTCTTAGCCTGTCTGCCGTCACGCCTTCCACTAGACTTCCACTGACCAGACCACTGTTGCCCGTGTACCCCTGGAACCAATTTTAAATTGCCAACAGCCAAATTTTATTATGTTAGGCCTTTGATGCCTGTCTGCCGTCACTCCTTCCACTAGACTTCCACTGACCAGACCACTGTTGCCCGTGTACCCCTGGAACCAATTTTAAATTGCCAACAGCCCAATGTTATGATGTTAGGCCTTTGATGCCTGTCTGCCGTCACTCCTTCCACTAGGCCTCCACTGACCTGTCTACTGCTGCCCGTGTTCCCATGGAACCAATTGTAAATTGCCTACAGCCAGCCCATTTTATTACGTTAGGCCTTTGAAGCCTGTCTGCGGTCCCTCCTTCCACTAGGCCTCCACTTACCTGTCTACTGCTGCCCGTGTTCCCCTGGAACCAATTTTAAATTGCCTACAGGCAGCCCAATTTATTATGTTAGGCCTTCGAAGCCTGTCTGCGGTCCCTCCTTCCACTAGGCCTCCACTTACCTGTCTACTGCTGCCCGTGTTCCCCTGGAACCAATTTTAAATTGCCTACAGCCAGCCCATTTTATTATGTTAGGCCTTCGAAGCCTGTCTGCGGTCCCTCCTTCCACTAGGCCTCCACTGACCTGTCTACTGCTGCCCGTGTTCCCCTGGAACCAATTTTAAATTGCCTACAGCCAGCCCATTTTATTATGTTAGGCCTTCGAAGCCTGTCTGCGGTCCCTCCTTCCACTAGGCCTCCACTGACCTGTCTACTGCTGCCCGTGTACCCCTTGAACCAACATCATAAAATAAAAAAAAAAGTATTTTGCTTATAAAAAAGAAAATACTGGTGAGATATCAAATGCAGACATTTTAACATTAAAAACAAACACACAACTAAAATCTGGTACAGTACTAAAAATGGCCACCAGCTACAATTACTTTATCCTGCAAGTATTTAACTGAAAGGTTTTTTAAATTGAAAACACAGATATGGCATCCACCGAGTGTTGTCCTGTCGCGTCTTCTTTATATTATTGCCGAGAAGATGCAAAACAATGAAAATAATAAAATCATTAATTACCAAAATAATAGAGAAAGTCAACACCACATTGCAAATAAACATTCATTCCAAATAAAGAAGCAGGGCGCGTCCGAGGGTGAGTATATACCTAATAAGAATATAATCACCCTCGGACACGCAATGCTTATTTCCAACAGCCTTCCTTCCTAAGAATCAGCCCTTCCGTGGTGTAGAGAGACGTTGTGTTACACTCCAAGGTGTTCCCCAGGTTGCCTTTCCTGAGCTTCGATCTTCCGGCTCTCGTTTAGTAGTTGTTGGAAACTACGCTGCATTAGGCCTTCAAATTGGGTATGGGGTGTAGAGAGATGGTGTGTTCCACTCCAAGGTGTTCCCCAGGTTGCCTTTCCTGAGCTTCGATCTTCCGGCTCTCGTTTAGTAGTTCTTGGAAACTACACTGCATTAGGCCTTCAAATTGGGTATGGGGTGTAGAGAGAGGGTGTGTTACACTCCAAGGTGTTCCCCAGGTTGCCTTTCCTGAGCTTCGATCTTCATGCTCTCGTTTAGTAGTTGTCGGAAACTACGCTGCATTAGGCCTTCAAATTGGGTATGGGGTGTAGAGAGAGGGTGTGTTACACTCCAAGGTGTTCCCCAGGTTGCCTTTCCTGAGCTTCGATCTTCCGGCTCTCGTTTAGTAGTTCTTGGAAATTACACTTCATTAGGCCTACAAATTGGGTATGGGGTGGAGAGAGATGGTGTGTTACACTCCAAGGTGTTCCCCAGGTTTCCTTGCCATTGCTTCGGTCTTCCGACTCTCGTTTAGTAGTTGTAGAAAAGTACACTGCATTAGGCCTACAAAATGGGCATGGGGTGGAGAGAGATGGTGTGTTACACTCCAAGGTGTTCCTCAGGTTGCCTTTCCTGAGCTTCTATCTTCAGGCTCTCATTAAATTGTGGTTAAATGGAACAACTGCATTTGGCGTACTAGTTGGTTTGGGGCCTACTATCGGTGTCTGCCACTCCTTGCTGTTCTCCTGGTTTCCTGTCCTGAAATTCCATTTTCAGGCTCTCGTTAAGTAGTTGTTAATGTTAGACTGCATTTGGCCTACTAGTTGGGTTGGGGCCTACTATCGGTGTCTGCCACTCCTTGCTGTTCTCCTCCACTGAACAAAGCTGTGCCGCCTGTTTACTACGGTTGCCAATTTTGAACTGCATTTCGACTACTTACTGATTTGGCCCTACTCTCTGTGTCAGCCTCTCATTCCAGTTGTCCTCCACTGCAATGCCCCCTGGTTATTCCTGTGTTACCAATTTTGAACTGCATTTAGCCCACTTTATTCTTTGGGCCTATATCTGTGTTTCCACTTCATCGTGCCCATTGCCCAGCCAGTGATAGATGAGTCTGCTGGTACATTGACCCATAATGCAACATTCCCCGTGCATGCTACACAACAACATTGTGACCCTGCTGAAAGTCAGGTTGCTCTTCCCGCATACCATACCACCTTACACGGGGACAAAGAGGAAGGTGCAGATGAAAGTGCAGGTTCCTTCATCAGGTGGGGGGAGGAATACTAGTTGGCGACGTCACTGGCACAGGGCCTCTCATAGTACGCAAAAGTGTTGCTGCCGGTGGGAGGCGCCCCCGCCGTGCAAACACACCGCTGTACTTTGAGGGGCCCTGTGCCAGTGCCAATGCCAACAAGTGGGCCCCCCCTGCTTGCTCAGGATCACAGCACTTGCAAAGTTTAAATACTTACCTCTCCCTGCTCCACTGCCGTGACGTGGTCCAGATTTCCTGGGCCCACTAATTACTTGAACCAGCCCTACCCCACACAACTTTAGCCAAATGACCCCCAATTTCAAATGCCTTCCAATTATTATAAGGTAAATTACGCTTGACAAGCTTCATTAAGAAGAATGGATGGTTTTGACATTAAAATGGGCACTCTAGGTGTTTTCCTGGCCCCCACTCACTGCCGACTATGCTGCCCCATTGACTTGCATTGGGTTTCGTGTTTCGGTCGATCCCGACTTTTCGCCATAATCGGCCGATTTCACTCGACCCGACTTTTGAGATAGTCGGGTTTCGCGAAACCCGGCTCGACTCTAAAAAGGTCAAGGTCGCTCAACTCTAGTGTCTGCCACTCCTTGCTGTTCTCCTACACAGAACAAAGCTGTGCCGCCTGTTTACTACTGTTGCCAACTTTGAACTGCATTTCGACTACTTACTGATTTGGGCCTACTCTCTGTGTCAGCCTCTCATTCCAGTTGTCCTCCACTGCAATGCCCCCTGATTAGTCCTGTGTTACCAATTTTGAACTGCATTTAGCCCACTTTATTCTTTGGGCCTATATCTGTGTTTCCTCCTCATCCTGCCCATTGCCCAGCCAGTGATAGATGAGTCTGCTGGTACATTGACCCATAACGCAACATTTCCCGTGCACGCTACACTGCAAGATTGTGACCCTGCTGAAAGTCAGGTCCCCCTTCCCGCATACCATACCACCTTACACGGGGACAAACAGGAAGGTGCAGATGAAAGTGCAGGTTCCTTCATCAGGTGGGGGGAGGAATACTAGTTGGCGACGTCACTGGCACAGGGCCTCTCATGGTACGCAAAAGTGTTGCTGCCGGTGGGAGGCGCCCCCGCCGTGCAAACACACCGCTGTACTTTGAGGGGCCCTGTGCCAGTGCCAATGCCAACGAGTGGGCCCCCCCCTGCTTGCTCAGGTTCACAGCACTTGCAAAGTTGAAATACTTACCTCTCCCTGCTCCACTGCCGTGACGTGGTCCAGATTTCCTGGGCCCACTAATTACTTGAACCAGCCCTACCCACCACAACTTTAGCCAAATGACCCCCAATTTCAAATGCCTTCCAATTATTATAAGGTAAATTACGCTTGACAAGCTTCATTAAGAAGAATGGATGGTTTTGACATTAAAATGGGCACTCTAGGTGTTTTCCTGGCCCCCACTCACTGCCGACTATGCTGCCCCATTGACTTGCATTGGGTTTCGTGTTTCGGTCTATCCCGACTTTACGTCATAATCGGCCGATTTCACTCGACCCGACTTTTGAGATAGTCGGGTTTCGCGAAACCCGGCTCGACTCTAAAAAGGTCAAGGTCGCTCAACTCTAGTCCCCACCTGTCGGCTTTCCCTCTGCTGGTTATGATAATGATGCAGAAGCCTGAATGCAACTTCCATCATTGCCGCCTGGTCACGCTAAACTCAGGGAGACCAGGCGACAATGATGAGAGCTGCCTTCAGCACCCGATGCCTGGGAACAGCTAACTGTTCTGACTTTTCCCAGGCGCTGGTACGTGTGACATGGACACACGGAGAACACACGGATGTGACACCTGGACAGCAAACGGATACACGGATGTCATATGGATGTCACATACATATGTGCAGATGGCACACAGACATGGACCACAGATCTCACCAGTACTGGTTTTTCAAGTACAGGAATCACCAGGACGTTTGAAGGAGGCCTAAGATAGCAATATATTAACTCACTTTCTCCATAAAGTGCTATAAAGATGCTACATGATCTGCTATCTTTACCACAGCACATGAAACATGTCATCTGAAGAAGTAATGAAATCCTCTGTGATAGATCGTTTGGCCAAGACCAAAAAATCCTGCGTAAGGACAGTGGGTCTGACCTCATGATGCTTCTGAGGCATGATAGTTTACTGAAGCTCTTGGTTCTTGGAAGTCATCTTTATTATTCATGTGTTTTGACTAGTGATGAGCGAGTGTACTCGTTGCTCGGGTTTTCCACAGCATGCTCGGGTGACCTCCGAGTATTTATGACTGCTCGGAGATTTCGTTTTCATCTGGGCAGCAGAATGATTTACAGCTAGTGTTGAGCATTCCGATACTGCAAGTATCGGGTATCGACTGATACTTGCTGTATCGGAATTCCGATACCGAGTTCCGATATTTTTGTGATATCGGAAATTGGTATCGGAGTGTGCGGTGCGTATGGTTCCAAGGGTCTGGAGGAGAGGAAACTCTCCTTCAGGCCCTGGGATCCATATTAATGTAAAAAATAAAGAATAAAAATAAAAAATATGGCTATACTCACTCCTCCAAAGAACCCTGGCTGTCACCGCTGCAAGCGTCCGCCTCCGTTCCTGAGAATGTAGTGAGTGAAGGACCTTCGATGACGTCGCGGTCAGGTGAGCGGTCACGTGAGCCATCAGGTTTCCTCTCCTTCAGACCCTGGGAACCATCAAGGATACATTCCGATATTTGTGTCCCATTGACTTGTATTGGTATCGGGTATTGGTATCGGCAAGATCCAATATTTTGCCGGTATCGGCCGATACCATCCGATACCGATACTTTCAAATATTGGAAGGTATCACTCAACACTATTTCCAGCTACTAGCCTGCTTGATTACATGTGGGGATTCCCTAGCAACCAGGCAATGCCCACATGTACTCAGGCTGGCTAGTAGCTGTAAATCATTCAGCTGCAGTGATGAAAACTAAATCTCCGAGCAGTCATAAATACTCGAAGACCACCCGAGTAACGAGTACACTCGCTCATCACTAGTTTTGACATTTAGGCACAAAAATTATGATTTATCATGTGAGGGTCCGTCGTCTGAGACCCTCACTATTTCTGACCAGGAAGGAGACACAGTGCTTGTAGTAGTAGTCCCCACAATTGTTATCCCTGTTAATCTCTGGTGAAAATGGCTGATTACAGTTCTATGCATAGACAAGAGTCTTGGAGCTCCGATGTGCTGAAGAGACCAATAGATTGGACCACTACTGATCGTAAAGTGATGGCGTACCAAAGTGATATGCCATCAATTTATGAGATGGCCAAAACCCCTTTAAGGCTCTGGTCACACTTGCGAGTGCAATGAGAGAAACTCGCGCGAGTCTTTCGCATCAATACCCGCTACTGCAGCCGGCACTCAGGATCGGAGCGTTCAGCTGCATAGAAATACATGCAACCGCACGCTCCGGTGCCGAGTGCCAGCGGCAGTGCCGGGTACTGAGGCGAGAGACTCGCGCAAGTTTCTCGCATCACACTCGCAAGTGTGACCGCGGCCTAAAGGTACATTCTGGCATTTTTTTAAATTTCTCTCTGCCTTACTAATCGGTGGGTACAAAGAGTACTTTAAAATATTTACCGGTTGCCGTCTTCTCCTGCTTCCATGCTTGCTCCAGTATCATATGACTTTAGCGCTTTCTTGATGGCTCAATCTGGAAACCTTTAGCTTCTGTCATAAGTAGTGTTGAGCATTCCGATACTGCAAGTATCGGGTATCGGCCGATACTTGCTGTATCGGAATTCCGATACCGAGTTACGATATTTTTGTGATATCGGAAATTGGTATCGGAGTGTGCGGTGCGTGTGGTTCCAAGGGTCTGAAGGAGATGAAACTCTCCTTCAGGCCCTGGGATCCATATTAATGTAAAAAATAAAGAATAAAAATAAAAAATATGGCTATACTCACCCCTCCGAAGGACCCTGGCTGTCACCGCTGCAAGCATCCGCCTCCGTTCCTGAGACTGTAGTGAGTGAAGGACCTTCGGTGACGTCACGGTCAGGTGAGCGGTCAGGTGACCGGTCACCTGACCGCGACGTCATCGAAGGTCCTTCACTCTCTGCAATTCTCAGGAACGGAGGCAGACGCTTGCAGCGGTGACAGCCAGGGTTCTTCGGAGGGGTGAGTATAGCCATATTTTTTATTTTTATTCTTTATTTTTTACATTAATATGGATCTCAAGGCCTGAAGGAGAGTTTCCTCTCCTTCAGACCCTGGGAACCATCGAGGATACATTCCGATATTTGTGTCCCATTGACTTGTATTGGTATCGGAACTCGGTATCGGCGAGATCCGATATTTTGCCGGTATCGGCCGATACCATCCGATACTGATACTTTCAAATATCGGAAAGTATCGCTCAACACTAGTGTTGAGCATTCCGATACCGCAAGTATCGGGTATCGGCCGATACTTGCGGTATCGGAATTCCGATACCGAGATCCGATACTTTTGTGGTATCGGGTATCGGTATCGGATACATAGAGATGTGTAAAATAAAGAATTAAAATAAAAAATATTGATATATTTACCTCTCCGGCGGCCCCTGGACTCAGCGCGGGTAACCGGCAGGCTTCGTTGTTCAAAATCAGCGCTTTTAGGACCTGAGAATCACGTCCCAGCTTCTGATTGGTCGCGGGCCGCCCATGTGACCGCCACGCGACCAATCACAAGCCGCGACGTCACCGCAAGCTATTAACGCGCTCATTTTTGAAAAATGAGCGCGTTAATGACTTTCAAAGACGTAGCGGCTTGTGATTGGTCGCGGCCACCCGACCAATCACAAGCCGCGACGTCACCGCAAGCTATTAACGCGCTCATTTTTAAAAATGAGCGCGTTAATGGCTTTCAAAGACGTAGCGGCTTGTGATTGGTCGCGTGGCCGCGACCAATCACAAGCCGCGACGTCACCGCAAGCTATTAACGCGCTCATTTTTAAAAATGAGCGCGTTAATGGCTTTCAAAGACGTAGCGGCTTGTGATTGGTCGCGTGGCCGCGACCAATCACAAGCCGCGACGTCACCACAAGCTATTAACGCGCTCATTTTTAAAAATGAGCGCGTTAATGACTTTCAAAGACGTAGCGGCTTGTGATTGGTCGCGGCCACGCGACCAATCACAAGCCGCGACGTCACCGCAAGCTATTAACGCGCTCATTTTTAAAAATGAGCGCGTTAATGGCTTTCAAAGACGTAGCGGCTTGTGATTGGTCGCGTGGCCGCGACCAATCACAAGCCGCGACGTCACCGCAAGCTATTAACGCGCTCATTTTTAAAAATGAGCGCGTTAATGACTTTCAAAGACGTAGCGGCTTGTGATTGGTCGCGGCCACGCGACCAATCACAAGCCGCTACGTCTTTGAAAGTCATTAACGCGCTCATTTTTAAAAATGAGCGCGTTAATAGCTTGCGGTGACGTCGCGGCTTGTGATTGGTCGCGTGGCGGTCACATGGGCGGCCCGCGACCAATCAGAAGCCGGGACGTGATTCTCAGGTCCTAAAAGCGCTGATTTTGAACAAAGAAGCCTGCCGGTTACCCGCGCTGAGTTCAGGGGCCGCCGGAGAGGTAAATATATAAATATTTTTTATTTTAATTCTTTATTTTACACATCCCTATGGATCCCAGGGTCTGAAGGAGAGTTTCCTCTCCTTCAGACCCTGGGAACCATGAGAATACCTTCCGATACTTGATGTCCCATTGACTTGTATTGGTATCGGATATCGGTATCGGCGATATCCGATATTTTTCGGGTATCGGCCGATACTATCCGATACCGATACTTTCAAGTATCGGACGGTATCGCTCAACACTACTCAACACTAGTCATAATATAAGTCTATGGGCGCCGTGTTCTGAGTCTCATACACATATACTGAGAAAGTGACCTCCGGTCTGTACAGAAGATGCTACGTGAGCCGGCCGGTCAAAACTGCTGTTACATGATGAGGGAGAGGACCGGAGTCACGCTGGAAACGGCAGAAAACATCAACCACTAAGTATCTTAATGCAATCATAACACACATTACAGAGAGGGCACATTTTTTAAAAAATAAGCAAACGCCAGAGTGCTCCTTTAAAGACTATTCCGCAGACACAATTTTTTTGCACAAGAAGGGATAATTTTTAGACCCTAAGAACACAACAATTTAGGCATCTAATAATGATAGAGAATGGAAACACCAAGCTTCTACCTTTTACCACTACAATTTCCCATGGTCATAAATGACTGTTTCTGATTTCCTAAACATATAATGCTATTTATTTTACAGATAACTAGGGCTAAAATCTTCAGTTATTAAAGCATAGCAGAAAATGAAATGAGAGGCAATTTTCAATATTAGATGTGTGGACTAAAATCGACTTTTGCATTTGACCAGACCTGAAACTTCTTACATGATCTTTATCCAGATTTGTATCTAATATTTCCTTCAAGAGTTTAGAAGAAATTATATCCCGCGATCAAATTAGCTGTGTCATCACAGCAGACCATAAATGCCAGGGGCACAGAATTAGGCTTCTTTCACACTAGCGTCGGAATCTCCCAGTCGCAATGCGTCGGGGAGAGATTCCGACGCTAGCGTTTGCTGCATTGCACAATGGAGGCAGCGGATGCATTTTTCCGGCGCATCCGCTGCCCCATTGTAAGGTGCGGGGAGGTGGGGGCGGAGTTCCGGCCGCGCATGCGTGGTCGGAAAAAGCGGTCCGTCAGGAGAAAAAAACGTTACATGTTGCATTTTTTTCTCCCGACGGTCCGCCAAAGCACGACGCATCCGTCGCTCGAAGGATGCGACGTGTGGCAATCCGTCGCAAATGCGTTGTCAATGCAAGTCTATGGGGAAAAAACGCATCCTGCAAGCACTTTTGCAGGATGCGTTTTTTCTGCAAAACGACGCATTGTGACGGATTGCAGAAAACGCTAGTGTGAAAGTAGCCTTAGCAGTCACCCCTTGGGCATCTCTGACACATACGGTAGATGCCAGTATTATAAGTTTCACAAGAAGTTGAGGTTATGTTAGACTTATAAATTATATGTAATGCACTGGGGATGGGGAGCTTCAAGCATGTGCAGGTGCAGACGAGCATGTTTTCGATCCGAGTGCGATTCGACAAAACATCGGACGGAGACCAATTTTTTGCTATGTCCAATTTTTTCCTTAGACAGGGCCAGTCCATGAAAAAAAAATTGCAGCATGTCCAAGTTTGTTCAGATATTCGAATGGCACTCAGCCATGCAAGCCAAGGAGTGCGCAGAAATCTTCGCACTGCACTCGGATGACATCTGACTGCAGTCCGATTTCCACGCACAATGGAAAAGATGGAGACACTTCTTTCTCCATCTTCTCATATGAGAGAATCGGATCACACTATGATCAAACTCAGATCAAACTGTGATCAGAGTGTGATTAGCATAATTGGCCCTATTCTCAGATGAGAGATAACACACTCGTGTGACCTTAGACTTTGATTAACTTGTTAAACAGCAATTAGGCAAATACTCCATCATTTACAATGCAGACAAATATGGACATATGAATGTTAATGCGGTAGAATAAGCCACATATCCAAGCCCTTGCCTCCTCCTGTCGTCTCAAACTCAAAAATATTTCCCGGATCCGTGCTTTCCTTGACCGCAACACTGCAAAAACGCTAGTGCATGCCCTTATCATCTCCCGCCTCGACTACTGCAACCTCCTACTCTCTGGACTCCCCTCTAGCACTCTGGCACCACTCCAATCCATCCTACACTCTGCTGCCCGACTAATCCACCTGTCCCCCCGCTATTCCCCAGCCTCTCCCCTGTGTCAAGCCCTTCACTGGCTTCCTATCGCCCAGAGACTCCAGTTCAAAACCCTCACACTGACATACAAAGCCATCCACAACCTGTCTCCTCCATACATCTGTGACATGGTCTCCCGGTACCTACCTACACGCGACCTCCGATCCTCCCAAGACCTCCTTCTCTACTCCCCTCTCATCTCTTCTTCCCATAACCGCATCCAAGACTTCTCCCGTGCTTCCCCCATACTCTGGAACTCTCTACCCCAACACATCAGACTTGCGCCTACCATAGAAACCTTCAAAAGGAACCTGAAGACTCATCTCTTCCGACAAGCCTACAGCCTGCAGTGATCCTCAACCTACTGAACAGCCGCACAGCCAGCTCTTCCCTCTCCTAGTGTATCCTCACCCACCCCCTGCAGACTGTGAGCCCTCGCGGGCAGGGTCCTCCCTCCTTATGTACTCGTGTGCCTTGTTATCTGCTCATGTTTAATGTATTTGTCTATATTTGCCCCGTATTCACATGTAAAGCGCCATGGAATAAATGGCGCTATAAAAATGTATAATAATAATAATAATAATAATCCCAATATTTATAAAAAATCTATGGAAAAAAATACCTTCCTTCCACCACTCACTACCGGATCAATCACTGTGGTCCATTGTTCTTCCAAGGGGGAAAAAAGTGGCGATTTTGCATCCTTATATAGAGTATGAGAGAGAAAATGCAGTGTTGTTAGCGGAGATAAATCTCTGCTGATAATTTTAGCTACCTAAATAGTTTTTTTTCTACCTCATCTGAGAGCAACATAATGAAGAGGCAGAGACCCTGATTCCGGCGATGTATCACTTAGCTTAGTGGGTGCAACAGTTGTGATAAAAATCACTGTTTTCTCAGCTGCAGATCTATCAGAGCTTGGAATGCTGAGCTCTGTATAGCCCCGCCCACATCACCGATTGGCTGATTTCTGTGTACACTGACAGAAATCAGCCAATCAGTACTATGGGAGTGGTTAGACCAGAAGGCACGAGACACCTAATCCTTGTGTGATAATCTCTTTATAATAAAACACTGATTTTATTGAAGCAACACAGCCTAATAAATAAAATATCACTGGACTCAGGGTCACACCCCCTACATAATGATGCTTTCAGATTTCCTGGCAAAAACCTGCTGACGGATTCCCTTTAAAGGAATTTTACAGGGAAAGAAAAATGGTGATGACCGACCTATAGGATAGATACCAGCTGATCAGTGCGCCATTTGGGCCCCACAAACTTTTTGGCAGTCCTGTAATACGTATAGATAGTATTGTACACTTAAACATGTGGACAAAATGATGTATATATGCCATCTGCACATACAGTATGCTTCATATACAGGATATATCCTTATTATTTTGCTGCCAAAAATAAACGATGGCGCAGCACGGAGAGATCATTCACATGTGCCATTGCGAGACAAGGTGACTTTCTGCAGGAAAAAGAAACTTTGAAGATTCCTTTAAACATTGTTCTAAACCTTTCAGCAGATGCTTTTAATTTTCTTTCTTCCTAAGCTTCGCTGTTCATCACTGCTCCCTCTTTCTCCCCCTCTCGTTCTCAAACACGGAAGGCGCGCACGAAACATTAGTTTGTGAAATGAAAGATTAGAACATTCTGAAGGAGCAGAGAAGGTCAGGATGCAATGGTCTCGTTCCTATTTTCTAATATTAATAATGATAGATACGCGGAATGGCGAGATGCTGTGCATAACTCACAGGCTCGAAAATCTGACGGGGTGGGAAGTCTATTTAGTTATTATTGCTTCATTATTTCTACCAGAAAAAGACAGTTGTGAAATGGAAGAAAGTTTGATAGACGAGCTTTAAACTCCAAAACTTACACAGTCGTCCAAGATAATGGGGGGAACATGGAGATGAAAGAAACCAAAGCAAATGGGACCCTCTCTTGTGGTGGGATGTTTTCCCCCCCTCGTTGTTTGTTTCCCCCTACATGACTTCTAGGTGTTCGGCTCACTTACTAGTGTGGATCCACTAAGCATCTGGTCCGGGTGAGCATACGGACCCCGGGTGATGGGGTAGCAGGCAGGAAGGTAGGAGTGGAGCGAGGACTTGGCACACTGGAGACCACAGGAGGACAGGTACAGAGAGGATGCAGGATGTAGATGAGGAGCACAGGACTAGGAGTCGTAATAACATTACACATGTGCATATCTTAGAGGGCCTAAGGCCTAGCTAGATGATGTCATGGAAGCACACTGGGCCACTTGTAAAAACCAATGTAGTAGCGGCCATAGGGGAAGGTGGTGGAGGCCTGCCGAGCTGGGGCAGATGTGTAACTTTAGGCCGGGGTCACACTTGCGAGTGTGATGCGAGAAACTCGCGCATCAATACCCGGCTCTGCCACCGGCACTCGGGACTGGAGCACGCGGCTGCATAGAAATACATTACCCCATCATTAGGCTGATTGTACATCCCTCTAGTTTGGAAACAGGAACACATGGGCTACTTGCACAGTGAACAAGTCTGTAGGAACATGTTCACACACCACCAAGAAACTTGAAGACACAAAAGAGCATAGTAGAACTCAGCGTGTCCACATGGACTTTTCCTCTCTAAACCCTGTTTACACAGGTAATATACAGATGATCAGGTTTTTAAATACATCAGATAGGGATTATACACATTAGGTAGGACTGCTCTATTATGGGTATACCTTGACGATTGGTGGAGCAGCTTAGCATACATTTTTTGCAAAAAACGTGTCAACCAAATACCCTGTTTTTTATGTCTTTTACTAGCACTTGCGGATTACTGTGATTTTTTTTAAACTGAGTGTTTTTGGTTCTACTATTCTCTTTTGTGTCTTCAAATCCCTATAGTTTGCTATCTAGGCAGTTCCTTTGGTAGAGGAGAGTCTTCACAGGGCCTCAACATTTACTTGCAAGTAGGCTTCTTGTTTTCCAAGAGACCTTTAGAAGTGACATCCTCGATTATGGAGGGTGAATGTAAAGAAACGCATTCTGCCAGGTCTTGACATTAAAATATATACAGTGGGGCAAACAAGTATTTAGTCAGTCAGCAATAGTGCAAGTTCCACCACTTAAAAAGATGAGAGGCGTCTGTAATTTACATCATAGGTAGACCTCAACTATGGGAGACAAACTGAGAAAAAAAAATCCAGAAAATCACATTGTCTGTTTTTTTTAACATTTTATTTGCATATTATGGTGGAAAATAAGTATTTGGTCAGAAACAAAATTTCATCTCAATACTTTGTAATATATCCTTTGTTGGCAATGACAGAGGTCAAACGTTTTCTGTAAGTCTTCACAAGGTTGCCACACACTGTTGTTGGTATATTGGCCCATTCCTCCATGCAGATCTCCTCTAGAGCAGTGATGTTTTTGGCTTTTCGCTTGGCAACACGGACTTTCAACTCCCTCCAAAGGTTTTCTATAGGGTTGAGATCTGGAGACTGGCTAGGCCACTCCAGGACCTTGAAATGCTTCTTACGAAGCCACTCCTTCGTTGCCCTGGCGGTGTGCTTTGGATCATTGTCATGTTGAAAGACCCAGCCACGTTTCATCTTCAATGCCCTTGCTGATGGAAGGAGGTTTGCACTCAAAATCTCATGATACATGGCCCCATTCATTCTTTCATGTACCCTCATCAGTCGTTCTGGCCCCTTTGCAGAGAAACAGCCCCAAAGCATGATGTTTCCACCACCATGCTTTACAGTAGGTATGGTGTTTGATGGATGCAACTCAGTATTCTTTTTCCTCCAAGCACGACAAGTTGTGTTTCTACCAAACAGTTCCAGTTTGGTTTCATCAGACCATAGGACATTCTCCCAAAACTCCTCTGGATCATCCAAATGCTCTCTAGCAAACTTCAGACGGGCCCGGACATGTACTGGCTTAAGCAGTGGGACACGTCTGGCACTTCAGGATCTGAGTCCATGGTGGCGTAGTGTGTTACTTATGGTAGGCCTTGTTACATTGGTCCCAGCTCTCTGCAGTTCATTCACTAGGTCCCCTCGCGTGGTTCTGGGATTTTTGCTCACCGTTCTTGTGATCATTCTGGGATTTTGCGTGGAGCCCCAGATCGAGGGAGATTATCAGTGGTCTTGTATGTCTTCCATTTTCTAATTATTGCTACCACTGTTGATTTCTTCACTCCAAGCTGGTTGGCTATTGCAGATTCAGTCTTGCCAGCCTGGTGCAGGGCTACAATTTTGTTTCTGGTGTCCTTTGACAGCTCTTTGGTCTTCACCATAGTGGAGTTTGGAGTCAGACTGTTTGAGGGTGTGCACAGGTGTCTTTTTATACTGATAACAAGTTTAAACAGGTGCCATTACTACAGGTAATGAGTGGAGGAAAGAGGAGACTCTTAAAGAAGAAGTTACAGGTCTGTGAGAGCCAGAAATCTTGATTGTTTGTTTCTGACCAAATACTTATTTTCCACCATAATATGCAAAAAAAATGATAAATAAACAGACAATGTGATTTTCTGGATTTTTTTTTCTCAGTTTGTCTCCCATAGTTGAGGTCTACCTATGATGTAAATTACAGACGCCTCTCATCTTTTTAAGTGGTGGAACTTGCACTATTGCTGACTGACTAAATACTTTTTTGCCCCACTGTATATACACTCACTTTATCCCTCACCTCTCCTGACATTGCAACTCCCTGTCAGGTCCTTCACTGACTCATTCACTCCTTGCATCCTACTCTGTTCCCGAGTTGCCAACCATCCAGAAAATTCAGGACAGTCCATAAAACTAAGGCACTTTTTTTCCCCTTTCCATAAAAAAAGTTAGGTGTCTGTGATATTTTTGAAGCTGAAGAAATGTATGCAGAGTAGTTTGATTGCAATTATCATCATTTTAAAGTTTATAATTATAGTGAATACATTCGATGTCTCATATCAGAATTATGGGCTGTAGACATGTATCACTTATAATCATAATCATTTATTATTGTTATCCAATGTTTCGGTAAAAAAATATTGATAAAGTTGAGATACACGTCACTCCGTTCTGGAAGGTGCACAGAGAAGGATACCACTCCTGATTCATACAATATCAAAAAATCTGGCACTCAAATGGTTGTATGTGCAATGTATGGAGTCCATGCATCGTGCAGAGAGACGGGAATATCACCCTGTGGAAAATACTTTCCACAGGGTGATATTCCCGTTTGTCTGCGTGACACATGGACTCCATACATACTATTTGTCTAAGGAAGGTCTGAACATAAAACCGAAATGTTACAAGATATTGGAATTTTCTATCTTTAATAAACTAATTGTACATACAACCATTTTAGTAAAAAAATATTGTCCATTTTTTTGGTAAGCTGTCCAAAAAAATTAAAAAGTCAAGTTGACAGTCCTACTCTGTTCTTCATTTCCGTCTCCTGAACCATTTGAGGGAGCAAGAAAGCCAATGGAGGACTGGGACTGGAGATGCAGGCTTTTATAGTACCGTATATATATATATATATATATATATATATATATCTATATATGAAGAAAAAAGAAAAGCAGCACAAAAAATAAAGAAAAATGTGGAGTTTATTGCCTGGATGGCGTGGTGACGTTTCGGATACAAGATCCTTTTTCAAGCAGTGAACACATGGGTGAAACGATCATTTATACAAATCCCATAGCAATCTCATTACAAAATCTATTATGTGCAATATCATAAATACAAGAAAATTACATAAGACAACAGTCTATGAAAAAGTGACTCCATATATAGAAGGATACTCATATAAAATCTGTACTCAGTGTACATCCAATAATATTGTGACACGTGATATACTATAAAATATCCTAACGATCACTTACTAATCAATTAAAATCAAAATATCACAGGTGTATCCATCCCGCAAACTACGAACTTACATATATAATACCTAAGATCTGCACGCCATGATCCTCGGCGTCCTCCCGCGCACACTACGCATGCCCGTGACGTCAGGACCAGAAGAAGCCCATAATGCCACAGTCCGCAGCTGCGCAGAGCAGCGCCGAAGGTCCGGCCGCCATCTTTGATGTGGGACAACTTCGCCCACAGGGAACAACGGTTACAAAGCTATTAACGCTCCACATTATTAAAATATCTAATTACAACACGTAGAAATGGACTCATATTCACGGGCCAAACATATTAAGACCATATTAGACCCAAATTGTTTCATTATTATAGTTACGAGCACCACCACACAGACCGGCAAACAATAGACACACTCCATATAAAGGAATAAAGTGTGCCAAAATCTAGAGGGACCAAAACAAAGGTCCCATAATGAGTTACCAGGACTCTAGTGTTCACACTAACAAGTGTGGCATCTCATTCCAACATCGGATTTGGGGATCTACGGGGCAACAAACCCCCACATCCCTCCTATCCAGTAGCTGCAACGCTCACAGTCCACACGATATGGCCACATATATATATTCCTAAATACTTAGTCAAACACACATCCATATCGTGGTAGCTCGTAATAATTATCTTTCATTCTATATTACAGTACACGGGTCTTTATATCCAATGAGTCCACTACTACACTGTTAAAAAAAGAAAAAAAGAAAAAATTATCTTTTTAAAAAAAATTTTTTATTATTTTTTTAATTTATTCACAAGTATGCTTTTAGAGTGGAAAAAAGTATTTTATCTCAACAATTCTTTAAATATTTAATACCGACGTCCCCATGGCCAAAGAATATCCCCATTTTTCTATGTTTCTATTCGATCGTAGCATAGGGTGGAACACCTGAGATAGAAAAAGAAGAAAAAGAATATATGTTATTACTCCATTACTTAGAATATAGCATTAAATCCCAAACAGTAGGTAGGGAAAGAACAAACCGACATCGTATTCCATACTTTTTCACATAATTTGACAATATATGAAGTCTACATTGAGACCATATGGCTTCAAAGTCTTTAATCTCATTATCCACTCCATTTCCGTTTTCTTCAACATTTGAACCCGATCTCCCCCCCCTCCTTTGGGCCGGTATCGTATCAATAATACGAAACCGAAGCTCTCTTTCAGTGTGTGAGTTTTCCGTGAAATGTTTAGACACCGGTAAGTCCATGCGTTTCTTCCTTATGGTATGTCGGTGTTGATTGATTCTCGTTTTGAATTCACACGTTGTCTCACCGACATACTGTTAGGACTGGCGGAACGCACCAAGACAGATGGTATAGATGCGTTCGCAGTCCGGGGTCCACCGTGCAGGTGAAAACCTGCTGCTAGCAATTAGCAGACTATATGGCGGTACACTAGAGTATACACGCGTGGGTTAACCTCACCCAGCGTGAAAGAAGCAATCCTGTTAAGGCACAGGACCGCGGTACCGCACCTAAAGCGCGAGCAAGTAGTCAGCGAACTCAACCCCAACTGGGATTGAAGTCCGATTAGACCCTTGCTGGCGCAACACCGCAACTGGGTGTGAAATGAAACAGAAGAGCATGCAGTGCCGCACTGACGAACGCCACTAACCACCCAGGCTTGGGTAAGGAAAGCACAGAGGAAGTGCACGGCGCCGTACTGGCGGTCACAGCAACTGGACGCTATAATGTGTGACTAGTGCTGTAGGATAAGTCGGGCGCTAGGTAGCAGCCATACACCTTCCGCGAACAGTCATACTATAGGGTAGGGGTATCCAAGGACGACTTGCACTCACAACATACACACATTAGCAATTGTTTGACAATACTAGCGCATGGCCGTGCGGTCATGCGCAGTTTATATAGCAGCAGCACAGGAAGTGGCCACAGCACTTTTGCCCTTCTAGGACCTGCCAAGAGGACCAATGGAATGTGCTGCAGAGCCTGAGCACATGACCCTCGATCTCCAACGGGAGACCTTACGCTGGGCATGCTCAGTACGTGCAGACAAGGACTTAGTCCCAGAGAAGTCCGCTCGCTGCTGACCAGCACAGACTTTAATAGCAGAGACTGGAGAAGCAGCAGTAACTCTCAGAACAGAGTGAGAATGAGCAAGACGCTGGGACCGACGTCCTTGCTGAGCAGACTCCACTGCGGCTGGACAAGAATGGGAGACCGCAGCGGAGGTGGCCCGATATTCCCCCTGTGCAGAAGCGGGAACTCGACCCCTAACATTACCCCCCCTCCTAGGGCCCCCCCCTCCTTGGGCCTCGCTACGTTCAAAGGCAGCAATGAGCTGCGGAGCCCGAATGTGCTCAGCAGGTTCCCAGGACCTATCCTCAGGGCCGTAACCCTTCCAGTCCACCCAAAAAAATTTTTTGCCACGTACCACCTTGCACCCCAAGATAGCGTTCACCTCGAAATCGTCCGTAGACGAACCCGATGTCCCGGCAGATGACTCAGAAAACCGAGACATGTATACGGGCTTAAGGAGGGACACATGAAAGGTGTCGGTGATACCAAGGCATGGAGGAAGGGCCAGACGGTAGACCACAGGATTAACCTGTTCGAGGACCTTGAAGGGACCCAAGTAGCGAGGAGCAAATTTAGTGGACTCAACTCGCAGCCTGATGTTACGGGCGGAGAGCCACACCAAGTCGCCAGGAGCAAAGGACGGGGCGGGGCGCCGATGAGTATCGGCGGAGGACCTCATTCTCTCCTTAGAGGCCCGAATGGCATCCTGAGTGCGGTCCCAAATATCCCGTGCCTCCATAGCCCAGTCTGCCACCCTGGAGTCTGCGGAAGACACGGGCATAGGCACAGGTACCCGTGGATGCTGACCATAGTTGAGGAGGAATGGGGTTTGTCCAGTGGAGTCGGCTACGGTGTTGTTCAGCGCAAACTCTGCCCATGTTAGCAAGGATGCCCAGTCATCCTGCCTGGCTGAAACAAAATGTCGCAGGTATGTGACCAAGGTCTGGTTGGCCCTCTCTACCAACCCATTCGTCTCGGGATGATAAGCGGAAGAGAGATTCAACTCAATACTGAGAAGACGACACAGCTCTCTCCAGAACCGAGACGCAAACTGGGGACCCCGGTCACTGACAATTTTGTCAGGCATACCATGTAGGCGGAAGATGTGCTTAATGAACAACGCAGCCAAAGCCCGTGCAGAAGGTAACCGTGGTAGCGGCACCAAATGCACCATTTTCGAGAAATGATCGGTGATGACCCAAATGATGGTACAGCCGCGAGACTTGGGCAAACCCACGACAAAGTCCATCCCGACCATCTCCCAGGGCCTATCTGCCACCGGCAAGGGATAGAGCAACCCAGCTGGCCTTTGACGCGGAGATTTATTTTTGGCGCAGGAGACACACGCCAGAATATAATCCCTGACATACCGGACCATATGCGGCCACCAGTACGTCCTCGCCAGTAGCTCAGATGTCCTCTTTGTCCCAAAGTGTCCACCCACTCTGGACGAATGAGCCCAAGAGAGAACCTCCGGTCGCAAATTAATGGGCACAAAAGTCTTGCCCGGAGGCACAGACTCAAGCGAAACCGGTGCTACGGTTCTCAGGCTCTCAGAGGGAACGATAAGCCGAGGCTCCTCTTCCTCCTCTTCAGTTGACATAAGGGAGCGAGAGAGAGCATCAGCACGAATATTCTTCTCCCCGGCGAGAAAATGAAGAGAAAAGTGGAACCGGGAAAAGAACAAGGACCATCTGGCTTGGCGAGAATTTAGCCGCTGGGCTGTCTGTAAGTAGACCAAATTTTTGTGGTCAGTGTAAACCTGGAAGGGAAACCGCGCACCTTCCAGAAGATGTCTCCACTCTGAAAAGGCCAACTTCATTGCCAGCAGCTCCCTATCCCCGATGAAGTAGTTTCTCTCCGCTGGCGAGAAAGTCTTAGAGAAGAAGAAGCATGGATGCTTCCGACCTTGAGCATCCTTCTGGTAGAGGACTGCTCCAGCACCAACGGACGAGGCATCCACCTCCATTAGGAATGGCTTATCCACATCGGGACGATGTAAGATGGGAGCGCTAGCAAAGTGGGACTTAATAGAAGTGAAGGCCTTGGAGACCTCTTCCGACCACAATTTAGGATTCGCTCCCTTCTTGGTGACGGCTACCAAGGGAGCTACCAGAGTTGAGAAGTGGGGAATGAACTGGCGGTAATAGTTAATGAACCCCATAAAGCGCTGCACCGCTTTAAGAGAATGGGGCTCTTGCCAGTCCATCACAGCCTGTAGTTTGGCAGGATCCATAGCCAATCCCTGGGCGGAGATGATATAGCCCAGGAACGGCAAAGACTCCTGCTCAAACATACACTTCTCCAACTTAGCGTAAAGAGAGTTTGCCCGTAGGAGGTCGAAGACTCTGCCAACATCTCTCCGGTGGGAGTCAATATCTGGAGAAAAGATGAGAATATCATCCAGATAGACTACAACTGAGGTGGAAAGCATATCCCGGAAGATGTCGTTGACAAAGTCTTGAAAAACGGCTGGGGCATTACAGAGCCCGAAGGGCATCACCAGATACTCATAGTGCCCATCTCTGGTGTTAAACGCCGTTTTCCATTCCTCCCCCTCACGGATGCGAATCAGGTTGTAAGCACCCCGCAGATCTAATTTAGTAAATACCCTTGCTCCCCGAAGCCTATCGAAGAGCTCAGATATCAAGGGCAAAGGATACTTGTTCTTAACGTTGATAGCGTTAAGACCCCTGTAGTCTATGCATGGACGTAGCTCCCCATTCTTCTTCTGCACGAAGAAGAACCCTGCCCCAGCAGGTGACACTGACTTCCTGATAAACCCTCTTGCCAGATTCTCTTGAATGTACTGAGACATGGCCTCCGTCTCCGGGAGAGATAATGGATAAACTCGACCCCGGGGAGGCTCCGCACCAGGCAAGAGATCGATAGGACAGTCATAGGGGCGATGGGGCGGAAGGGTCTCCGCCGCCTTCTTGGAGAACACGTCTGCGTAAGACCAATATTGCTTGGGGAGAGAGGATAGATCTGTGGGTACCTCAGTAGTAGCAACCTGAACGCACTCTCGGTGACACCTACCCCCACATGATTCACCCCATCCCAGAATTCTGCCTGAGGACCACTCGATGTGAGGAGAGTGGTACCGTAGCCAAGGTATCCCCAACAGGACCTCATCAATACCCTCAGGAATGACGAGCAGAGAAATAATCTCCTGATGGGATGGCGACAGGGACAGAGTAACAGGGATGGTCTGATGTGTTATCTGTGCGGGGAGTGTCGACCCATTCACCACTCGTACCATTACTGGTTGAGATAGCATAACCAGGGGTATTGCGTGACGTTGGGCGAAGGCAGAAGACATAAAATTGCCCTCCGCCCCAGAATCGACGCAGAGGTCTACCGAGTGGGAGGATGAGCCAAAGGTAATTGTCCCCTTAAAGGACAATTTGGAGGCAAACGTCGCAGTGTCTAGTGCACCTCCACCTACTACCACTAGACGCTGACGTTTCCTCGACCGCTGATGACATCTGGTGGCAAGATGTCCTGACTGTTGGGAAACATGGCAACCCTGGAGTGCACGAGCGGTCTGGGACTTAGATCCCGCTCGTGACACCACCTTAGGTTCCTGGAACTCAGGAGCCTGGACTGGAGATTCCAAAGGTTTGGCGAAGGTGGGAGCCAGCCGAAACCTCTGCCTACACTGGGCTCGCTCTAACCTCCGCTCGTGAAAACGGAGGTCAATGCGAGTAGATACTGCTATTAACTCCTCCAGTGTGGCGGGAATCTCCCTAGTGGCCAGAGCATCCTTAACGTGGTCAGCCAGCCCCCTCCAAAATATAGGGATAAGGGCTTTATCCGACCACTCCAGCTCAGATGCCAGAGTGCGGAAATGGATGGCAAAAAGGCTGACCAAGGACGAGCCCTGAGTCAGTGCCAACAGTTGGAGCGCCGTGTCATGGGTGACACGAGGTCCTAGAAAGACCTGTTTCAGAGTGCTCAGGAATAACGGAGCACTCTGCACCACATGATCGCCACGCTCCCACAGCGGCGTAGCCCACTGCAACGCCCTGTCCGACAATAAGGAAATTATAAAGCCCACCTTAGCCCGCTCTATAGGGAAACGAGAGGCCAGAAGCTCGAGATGTATTGAGCACTGACTCACGAAACCCCTACAGGACTTACTGTCACCAGAGAATTTCTCTGGTAGCGGGAGGCGAGATAGCGTCGGTACAGGAGCGGCAGTGGACAAGGTAGCTGCAGCCACACTTGCAGCCTGAACAGCGACAGCAGTAACATCCACAGCTGAGGTTTAACGCTCAAGAGCCGCCAACCTTCCCTCCAGCTGCTGGATGTACCGCTGTAAACGCTGGTCGTCCGCCATTTTACTAGCCAGACCCTGGCGCTAGTATTCTGTTAGGACTGGCGGAACGCACCAAGACAGATGGTATAGATGCGTTTGCAGTCCGGGGTCCACCGTGCAGGTGAAAACCTGCTGCTAGCAATTAGCAGACTATATGGCGGTACACTAGAGTATACACGCGTGGGTTAACCTCACCCAGCGTGAAAGAAGCAATCCTGTTAAGGCACAGGACCGCGGTACCGCACCTAAAGCGCGAGCAAGTAGTCAGCGAACTCAACCCCAACTGGGATTGAAGTCCGATTAGACCCTTGCTGGCGCAACACCGCAACTGGGTGTGAAATGAAACAGAAGAGCATGCAGTGCCGCACTGACGAACGCCACTAACCACCCAGGCTTGGGTAAGGAAAGCACAGAGGAAGTGCACGGCGCCGTACTGGCGGTCACAGCAACTGGACGCTATAATGTGTGACTAGTGCTGTAGGATAAGTCGGGCGCTAGGTAGCAGCCATACACCTTCCGCGAACAGTCATACTATAGGGTAGGGGTATCCAAGGACGACTTGCACTCACAACATACACACATTAGCAATTGTTTGACAATACTAGCGCATGGCCGTGCGGTCATGCGCAGTTTATATAGCAGCAGCACAGGAAGTGGCCACAGCACTTTTGCCCTTCTAGGACCTGCCAAGAGGACCAATGGAATGTGCTGCAGAGCCTGAGCACATGACCCTCGATCTCCAACGGGAGACCTTACACTGGGCATGCTCAGTACGTGCAGACAAGGACTTAGTCCCAGAGAAGTCCGCTCGCTGCTGACCAGCACAGACTTTAATAGCAGAGACTGGAGAATCAGCAGTAACTCTCAGAAGAGAGTGAGAATGAGCAAGACGCTGGGACCGACGTCCTTGCTGAGCAGACTCCACTGCGGCTGGACAAGAATGGGAGACTGCAGCGGAGGTGGCCTGAGATTCCCCCTGTGCAGAAGCGGGAACTCGACCCCTAACACATACCATAATGAACAAGGACATTGCAAAAGATAAATCACATAATCTGAATCGCATGTCAGAAAATGCCGAATTTTGAACTCCTCTTTGGTCTTAGGATGGAAAAAATTTTCACCCTTCAGCATCAAACAACAATTGACGCATGATAAGCATGGGTAACACCCCCTCCTACCAATACCAGTCAATGTAGCCTGGCCTTGCTTCTTGAAGGTGCCTATGTCTGACTTAGTTACGATGGAGCCAACAGTACGATTCCGTTTATAAGAAAACAATGGGGGTTTACAAAACTCTCTCACCTGAGGGATACATCTATGCAGCATTCCCCAATGTTTCCGTATAATATCTGCAACCATATTGCTTTCCTCACAGTAAGTAGTTACAAAAGGAATACGGCTGATTTCATCAGAGCGTGGTTTAATTTGGAGTAAATCTTCTCTATGTAGTGCATCAACTTTGTTTTTTGTTTTTTTGTTTTTTTGTCTCTGTAACAAATTTTTTGAGTGGCCTCTCTCCGAAAATTTCCTGAGTGTTATCATATCTGCAATATGGTTGCAGATATTATACGGAAACATTGGGGAATGCTGCATAGATGTATCCCTCAGGTGAGAGAGTTTTGTAAACCCCCATTGTTTTCTTATAAATTTTAAAAAAAATTTAAAAAGATAATTTTTTCTTTTTTTCTTTTTTTAACAGTGTAGTAGTAGACTCATGGGATATAAAGACCCGTGTACTGTAATATAGAATAAAAGATAATTATTACGAGCTACCACGATATGGATGTGTGTTTGACTAAGTATTTAGGAATATATATATGTGGCCATATCGTGTGGACTGTGAGCGTTGCAGCTACTGGATAGGAGGGATGTGGGGGTTTGTTGCCCCGTAGATCCCCAAATCCGATGTTGGAATGAGATGCCACACTTGTTAGTGTGAACACTAGAGTCCTGGTAACTCATTATGGGACCTTTGTTTTGGTCCCTCTAGATTTTGGCACACTTTATTCCTTTATATGGAGTGTGTCTTTTGTTTGCCGGTCTGTGTGGTGGTGCTCGTAACTATAATAATGAAACAATTTGGGTCTAATATGGTCTTAATATGTTTGGCCCGTGAATATGAGTCCATTTCTACGTGTTGTAATTAGATATTTTAATAATGTGGAGCGTTAATAGCTTTGTAACCGTTGTTCCCTGTGGGCGAAGTTGTCCCACATCAAAGATGGCGGCCGGACCTTCGGCGCTGCTCTGCGCAGCTGCGGACTGTGGCACTATGGGCTTCTTCTGGTCCTGACGTCACGGGCATGCGCAGTGTGCGCGGGAGGACGCCGAGGATCATGGCGTGCAGATCTTAGGTATTATATATGTAAGTTCGTAGTTTGCGGGATGGATACACCTGTGATATTTTGATTTTAATTGATTAGTAAGTGATCGTTAGGATATTTTATAGTATATCACGTGTCACAATATTATTGGATGTACACTGAGTACAGATTTTATATGAGTATCCTTCTATATATGGAGTCACTTTTTCATAGACTGTTGTCTTATGTAATTTTCTTGTATTTATGATATTGCACATAATAGATTTTGTAATGAGATTGCTATGGGATTTGTATAAATGATCGTTTCACCCATGTGTTCACTGCTTGAAAAAGGATCTTGTATCCGAAACGTCGCCACGCCATCCAGGCAATAAAGTCCACATTTTTCTTTATTTTTTGTGCTGCTTTTCTTTTTTCTTCATATTACCTGGAGTCATTTGGACTATTGACTGGGAAAGCTTTGTACTGTATCAGGTATTTTATAGATGCTGTTCCAATTTTTGCATATATATATCTATATATATATATATATTTTTTTTAATAACTTCAGAACTTTAAATAGAGTCGAAATGGTGACCACCTTTTTGCTTGATTTGCAGAAGAAAATTTGATTTGCCTCATGTCGATTTGCTTACCTCTAAAGCTGATGTTTATCTTACTAAAAATAATACTTGACATCATAGTACAGCACGAGTTGGACATGTGATGCGTGAAATATATGCTACAAGTGCTTCTCACTAAATTAGAATATCATCAAAAAGTTAATTTATTTTAGTTGTTCAACATAAAAAGTGAAACTCATATACTATATAGAGTCATTACAGACAGAGTGATCTATTTCAAGTGTTTATTTCTGTTAATGTTGATGATTATGGCTTACAGCCAATGAAACCCCAGTAAATTAGAATAGTTAACAAAAAACACCTGCAAAGGCTTCCTAAGCATTTAAAAAAGGTCCCTTAGTCTGTTTCAGTAGACTCCACAATCATGGGGAAGACTGCTGACTTGACAGATGTCCAGAAGGCCATCATTGACACACTCCACAAGGAGGGTAAGCCACAAAAGGTCATTGCTAAAGAAGCTGGCTGTTCACAGAGTGCTGTATCCAAGCATATTATTGGAAGGTTGAGTGGACGGAAAAAGTGTGGTAGAAAAAGGTGCACAAGCAACCGGGAGAACCGCAACCTTGAATGGATTGTTAAGAAAAGGTAATTTAAAAATTTAGGGGAGATTCACAAGGAGTGGACTGCTGCTGGAGTCATTGCTTCAAGAGCCACCACACACAGACATATCAAGGACGTTGGCTACAAGTCTTGCATTCCTTGTGTCAAGCCACTCATGACAAATAGACAACGCCAGAAGCGTCTTACCTGGGCCAAGGAGAAAAAGAACTGGACTGTTGCTCAGTGGTCCAAGGTGTTGTTTTCAGATGAACGTAAATTTTGCATTTCATTTGGAAATCAAGGTCCCAGAGTCTGGAGGTCCTAGGAGTGGAGAGGCCACAATCCAAGCTCCCTGAGGTCTAGTGTCAAGTTTCCACAATCAGTGATGGTTTGGGGAGCCATGTCATCTGCTGGTGTAGGTCCACTGTGTTTCATCAAGACCAAAGTCAGCGCAGTCATCTACTAGGAAATTTTAGAACATTTCATGCTTCCCCCTGCCGACATGCTTTTGGAGATGGAAATTTAAATCTCCAGCAGAACTTGGCACCTGTCCACACTGCCATAAGTACCAATACCTGGTTTACAAACAACAGTATCACTGTGCTTGATTGGGAGCAAACTCGCCTGACCTTAACCCCATAGAGAATCTATGGGGCATTGTCAAGAGGAAGATGAGAGACACCAGACCCAACAATGCAGACGAGCTGAAGGCTGCTATCAAAGCAACCTGGGCTTCCATAACACCTCAGCAGTGCCACAGGCTGATTGTCTCCATGCCACACTGCATTGATGCAGCAATTGATGCAAAAGGAGCTCCCCAATCCTCCCATCTTGTATGCATGGCTCAGCTCCCCCATCCTCCCATGTTGTATGCATGGCTTGGCACCCCCATACTCCCATCTTGTATGCATGGCTTGGTTCCCCCATCCTCCCATCCTGTATGCATGGCTCGGCTCCCCCATCCTCCCACCCTGTATGCATGGTTCCCCCATCCTGTATGCATGGCTCCCCCATCCTCCCACCCTGTATGCATGGCTCCCCCATCCCCCTACCCTGTATGCATGGCTCCCCATCCTACCATCTTGTATGCATGGCTCGGCTCCTCCATCCTCCTATTCTGTATGCATGGCTCCCCCATTCTCCCATCCTGTATGCATGGCTCGGTTCCCCCATCCTCCCACCCTGTATGCATGGCTCCCCCATTCTCCCATCCTGTATGCATGGCTCTCCCTTCCTCTCACCCTGTGTGCATGGCTCCCCCATCCTCCCATCCTGTATGCATGGCTCCCCATTCTCCCATCCTGTATGCATGGCTCCCCCACCCTGTATGCATGGCTTGGCTCCCCCATCCTCCCACCCTGTGTGCATGGCTCCCCCATCCTTCCACCCTGTAAGCATGGCTCGGCTCCCCATCCTCCCACCCTGTATGCATGGCTCCCCCATTCTCCCATCCTGTATGCATGGCTCTCCCATCCTATCACCCTGTGTGCATGGCTCCCCCATCCTCCCATCCTGTATTCATGGCTCCCCATTCTCCCATCCTGTATGCATGGCTCCCCCACCCTGTATGCATGGCTCGTCTCCCCCATCCTCCCACCCTGTGTGCATGGCTCGGCTCCCCCATCCTCCCACCCTGTGTGCATGGCTCCCCCATCTTCCTACCCTGTGTGCATGGCTCTCCCATCCTCCCACCCTGTATGCATGGCTCCCCCATCCTGTATGCATGGCTCGGCTCCCCCATCCTCCCACCCTGTGTGCACGGCTCCCCCATCCTCCCACAGTGTGCACGGCTCCCCCACCCTGTATGCATGGCTTGGCTCCCCCAGCCTCCCACCCTGTGTGCATGGCTCCCCCATCCTTCCACCCTGTATGCATGGCTCGGCTCCCCCATCCTCCCACCCTGTATGCATGTCTCCCCCATTCTCCCATCCTGTATGCATGGCTCTCCCATCCTATCACCCTGTGTGCATGGCTCCCCCATCCTCCCATCCTGTATGCATGGCTCCCCCACCCTGTATGCATGGCTCATCTCCCCCATCCTCCCACTCTGTGTGCATGACTCGGCTCCCCCATCCCCCCACCCTGTGTGCATGGCTCCCCCATCTTCCCACCCTGTGTGCATGGCTCCCCATCCTCCCACCCTGTGTGCATGGCTCCCCCATTCTCCCACCCTGTATGCATGGCTCGGCTCCCCCATCCTCCCACCCTATGTGCAGGGCTCCCCCACCCTGTATGCATGGCTCGGCTCCCCCATCCTCCCACCCTGTGTGCACAGCTCCCCCATCCTCCCATGCATCCATATTCATCACCTTAATGAGCGGTACCACGTGACCGCTGAGGACAGGACGAACTGCCGGCGCTGTGACAGAGTTGCAGCAGGCACCGCTGGAGGAAGGTGAGTATGAGGTCTTCAAGGAGGGGTGGGAGGGAGGGAGGGGGGCGGGCGCTTGACCCCGGACTTTATAAAAAAACCTTGCTCAAGTGCACCCCCCGCATCCTGCTGCCCTAGGCACGTGCCCAGTGGCAAATACGGCCCTGTGTCCAGTTTACCCCCACTGAATTAAACCATCATGTTCTAAAAATTGATAAATGTTTGATCATATAGGGCTAAAAGTAGCCTGGTCATGAAATGGTTAAAATCAACTCTGACGGGTAACGCTATGTTGAGTTTAGGTATAATACAGGGAGGTTAGTCACTAAAACCGTGTCTGTAATCATGTTAAATGTCACTATAAATCCTATTCCTCAACTGCTTCCAGTGAGGTATCAGAGGTATCATTCTAGAAATAAGACCTTTAGTCAGACATATTTCTTACCAGTAAATGATAAGACATTGATCGTTTCTGAAGCTCTCTTTGTGATTGGCTGAATTACAGATTACTGTATTGATCCGCAGCGCCCGGCCTTTCTGTAGCTGTCATGTAACGGAGACTAATGCAGATTATTGCTGCGGGCATTTTATTTTTTTCCTGATAGACATGGGAAGGTGTTTTTTTTACTTAAAAGTTTATTATCCCAAATCTATGTGTAGGATACAGGAAAAAGAACATCTTACTGAATGCCAAAACTGTCAAAGACTAAAGCAGATGTCAGAGGCAGAGCTCGAAGGGTTCAGCTGTAGCCTACTTGTCCCCAATCTTTTGAAATACAAAATAAACGCACTTCAAAGACTCCAAGTGCCCTTAAAAGATGTTATGGCACTATTCTTATTTCCTCACACACTAATCTTCTTCACTGCTGTTCTGTCATGCACTATCTGTATAGTTTCTTCAGTGTTTTATGGATTTCTCCATTTATCTCTGTGGCTAAGCTGTGGGCTGAGACATCCTCTCACTATCCAGATTTCTCACAATATGGCAGCTGCATTCCCTGCTTCTGCTTTTAAACAGCTTATGTTAGTCCTTCCTGATTAACTGCACTATACCATGCGTTGTGATAGCTGCAAGGCAGCACTAGAAAGCCTGTTCGCCAGCACCTCATGTGAGACTTCTCTAGTTGATGCAATCTTCCACAATGGGTAAAAAGTCAGCTGCCATTTTAGGCAATTTGTTTGAATTTGTTCACCAAGTTCCTAAAACTTCAACATGAAATTGTTTTGCATCGAATCAATTCACTAATTTATAGAATATATATGATTAGATAAGTAGGTGCTTCCATTATAAATTCACTTTAAAGGGGTTGTCCACAACTTGGAGAACCCTGTCTCAATCATCATGTTTGCCTGGAGTAAAATAATAACACTTACACTCACTTTCACTGCCCTCACCGTTCCAGCGGTGTCAGAGCTCACTCTCCCAGGATTTGGGTCACAATATCCAAACGGCACAGGCAGAGGCACCCGCAAACATCCCTGCGTACCCACCGCAGGACGCAAGGAGGCGTAGGGGGACCGTAGGCGTGGTTTCAGGGAGGAAGAAGGGAGGAAGTATGCTGCCATCCGCAGCACTCCCGTACGCTAGTGTGAAACCACCCTTATACACAGCGCTTTACAGACATTATCATCATCACTGTCCCCATTGGGGTTAACAATCTAAATTCCTTATCAGTATGTCGTTGGAATGTTGGAGGAAACTGGAGAACCCGGAGGAAGCCAACGCAAACACAATTTCCATCCAAATATCTTTTATGAATTTAAGATTAAAAACAGTCTTATTTTACATATTGTATTGCACCAGTTAGCAAAGTTTAATAGAACCCGGAGCGATGATGGATGTCATTTGATCGGGATAAGTGAATTTGACACATTATCCTCCTCAGGGGTTTTCATTGTCCCTTTCTTATATCTTTAGTTGTTAGAAAATGAATGAGTCTGTATGAGGGGAATATTTAGCTGCCGAGGGTTGAAAGAAAGATATCAATTCCGACCTCTTGTTACAAGACATCATAGGGCTTTTGGAAAAAAAAAAGGTATGAATATATTAAATAACATTATTGTGTCAGAGAACTGGGGCAAAATGTTTTTTAATGTTATCAACAGGACAGATTATGATTATCATATTCCCTTGGAGAGGTATATTTTGGATTATAAAGGTAAGCTTCCCGAATGTGAGCAAGCGATGGAATCTCGTAGTCCTCGTCTTTGGGAGCCATTAAAAATTTTGGAGAAAAGATGCGACACATAATTTACTATAATACATATCACATTTTCTCTCAATTTATGGTTATGTCTCTTTTATTTTGGAGAGAAAAAAAATCCTATTAAAAAGGAATCATCTATAGTTCACTTCTCATTGGCAGTGAAGAAGGCTATTTTATTACATCGGGCTAAAATTGAGTAGTCAACTTGACACAAGGTTATACTATTGATTCTAAAAGTTGTGAAATCAATCATTTGTGAAGAAAGTTTAAAGTATGTCACGTTTGGAGAAAAATAGGAACCTTCCTTCAAAAAAAAAAAAATTGGGGGATGCTGCTAAGTTAGACAATTTTATTCAAGCCGATTTTTTTTAAAATATACTGCAACCACCGAGAAAGAAAGAAAAAAGGCATAAAAGACTCAATAGGGAGAGAACTGGGAGGTTTTATATGTGATGATATTTGTCAAATGTTTTGTACCCCAAGCCTTTTTTTTTAAATTAAATTGTCTTAAGCCATACAGCACAGTTCCGAAATTACACCAAAAAGAACTAATAAGAAATGGAGGGGCAATCCTTCCCGAAACATGACTTGGCTTTTTTTTTAGGACAGTGAGATGAACATGATAAAGACTATTGTGCTCACAGCCGTTGCCGCAAAATGTAAGAAAAGGAGGAGTTGCTGCGCTTCTCAAGAGCACTGAAGGTGGCAGCTACTTGAGGGTGCATTTCGCTGCTACTCAGGGAGGACATGAATAAAAGCGCTAGGTTAGGTGCTGGGAGAGCTTGCCATAAGCCTGCCAGTACCTGCGGGTATGATCTCCTGCATTCGACTAAGCAAGGGAATCTGGTACAGCATGGCCAGGGCTACAGAAGCACTCTACAGAGCAGAAGTACAGTAAAAACTGTTGTGCTACTAAGAAGCACCACCATGTCGTCTACCATAATACCACCAAAAATTGGCACCTGCATATGACTAAGCAAGGGGAGCAGAATCGCTCAACAGAGCAGAAGGGCCGTAGACAGGAAAAACTGTTGTGCCAATAAGAGGCACCACCATGTTGCCTACCATGTTCTCATCAAAAATTGCCACCTGCATTGACTAAGCAAGGTGATCTGGCACAGTATTGCCAGGACAGCAGAATCGCTCAACAGAGCAGAAGGGCCGTAGACAGGAAAAACTGTTGTGCCACTAAGAGGCACCACAATGTTGCCTACCATGTTCCCACCAAAAATTGCCACAATATTGCAAACCATGCCTTAGAAAAGAGCGCTGCCATGGTCTTTTCTGTGGGTACAACCACATTTCTGCCATTTTTCCTGCCATCTTATATTTGGTAGATGTCTGTATGTGTGAGAAGACTACCATGCTGGTGAATAAGTTACTCATGTTGGAGCTTTCATCAGGTGGCACATTTGTAACTTGCTGCAGGAGTGTGTTCTGGACAAGGTTCGTTAAGTTGAACATTTTTGTTACGACCGGAGTCCGAGGTAAGTGATGACGGGTTCAATTGCTAAGTCTTGCTGAGCACAAGGTGTCAAAATTTCTGACTGCATCTACAACTGTATGAGGAGGAAGAATTGTGCATCAACATACATGGTACTGACGCAAAAATTTTAAAGTTGTTCCACACTTATTCCAGATAGACTATGATGTGTCATTGGAAAATCAAATAGCAATGCATTTGCTTAGTTCAACGTCTAACATGCAGTTGTGAAAATTCTTTTAAGAAACCCAATCACGACTACGTATGTCATAGGAATTGTTACCAAGTATGCTCAAGTTTATGACTAGCTATCTTCTCCAAGGTATTATCCTCCATACGTATGATCCTACCATAATAGGGAATAAAGAAAAATGGCCACTTGCTATAGCCATTTTAGAGGATTAACTGTCTGGGTAAATAGCCAATACAAATCAGGTTGATTCCTTGATTCATAGAGATAAAGAAGGTGAAGTGGAAGCCTCCACCGCTAGACATCTTTTTAAGGACTGGATGGGTAGGATGCACCCAAAGAAACCCAGGTCGCGGTCCCAAGTAGAAATGTCCACTTTGTACACTACATCCTTACAGGCAGGGCCGTATTTAGAGTTTCTGCTGCCCTAGGCACTATTAGTGCGGCCTCCCCCATTGGTGAGTATGAATAAGGCTGGAGTTACATTAGCGAGGAATACGGACAAGTGCTATGCGAGAAAAAAAATAAACGCATAACACTGGGACCAGTATTAATCTATGGGGCAACTCCCATCATCGTTTGTTTTTCTCGGCCGTATTATACGCGCGAGTGATTTCACCCGTATATCAGCCGAGACTCGCCAATGCAAGTCAATGGGTGCGAGAAGAAAAAAAAAAAAAAAAAAAATCGCACAGCACTCGCACCATGCGAGTGCTGTCTGATTTTTGTGCACCGGCATCCTTTGAAAAGCCGGCAAATTATGTGCGGTGTACAGTAAAATCACACTGACAGGTTAGAATAGAAAAGATAAAATAGGTATATATACATAGTGTATATATATATATATATATATATATACACACTATATAATTGTCTAAGGGTCACTTCCGTCTGTCCTTCTGTCACGGATATTCATTGGTCACAGCCTCTGTCTGTCAAGGAAATCCAAGTCGCTGATTGGTCGCGGAAAAAAGCCACGACCAATCAGCGACGGGCACAGTCCGGAAGAAAATGGCCGCTCCTTACTTCCTGCAGTCACTGCCCGGCACCCGCATACTCCCCTCCAGTCACCGCTAACACAGGGTTAATGCCGGCAGTAACGGACCGCCTTATGCCGCAGGTAACGCACTCCGTTATTGCCGCTATTAACCCTGTGTGTCCTCACCTTTTTACTATTGATGCTGCCTATGCGGCATCAATAGTAAAAAATCTAATGTTAAAAATAATAAAAAAAACAAAAAACCTGCTATACTCACCCTCCGTTGTCCGCAGAGCCGCTCGCGACGGCGGCCATCTTCCGTTCCCAGCGATGCATTGCGAAATTAATCAGAAGACTTAGCGGCCTCGCGAGACTGCTAAGTTATCTGGGTAATTTCGCAATGAATCCTGGGAACGGAAGATGGCGGCAGCCGCGCGCTCATCGCCTGCGTCAGATCCGAAGGGGAGTATGTTACAACTACAATGGGCCCTCGGATCCGAAGGGGAGTATGTTTATTTTTTAACCTGTGACATACGTGGCTGGGCAATATACTACGTGTCTGGCCAATATACTACGTGACTGGGCAATATACTACGTGACTGGGCAATATACTACGTGACTGGGCAATATACTACGTGACTGGGCAATATACTACGTGACTGGGCAATATACTACGTGACTGGGCAATATACTACGTGACTGGGCAATATACTACGTGGGCTGGGCAATATACTACGTGACTGGGCAATATACTACGTGTCTGGCCAATATACTACGTGTCTGGCCAATATACTACGTGTCTGGCCAATATACTACGTGACTGGGCAATATACTACGTGACTGGGCAATATACTACGTGACTGGGCAATATACTACGTGTCTGGGCAATATACTACGTGACTGGGCAATATACTACGTCTCTGGCCAATATACTACGTGACTGGGCAATATACTACGTGACTGGGCAATATACTACATGACTGGGCAATATACTACGTGTCTGGCCAATATACTACGTGTCTGGCCAATATACTACATGTCTGGCCAATATACTACGTGACTGGGCAATATACTACGTGACTGGGCAATATACTACGTGACTGGGCAATATACTACGTGTCTGGGCAATATACTACGTGACTGGGCAATATACTACGTCTCTGGCCAATATACTACGTGACTGGGCAATATACTACGTGACTGGGCAATATACTACGTGACTGGGCAATATATTACGTGACTGGGCAATATACTACGTGACTGGGCAATATACTACGTGGGCTGGGCAATATACTACGTGGGCTGGGCAATATACTACGTGACTGGGCAATATACTACGTGTCTGGCCAATATACTACGTGTCTGGCCAATATACTACGTGTCTGGCCAATATACTACGTGACTGGGCAATATACTACGTGACTGGGCAATATACTACGTGACTGGGCAATATACTACGTGTCTGGGCAATATACTACGTGACTGGGCAATATACTACGTGTCTGGGCAATATACTACGTGACTGGGCAATATACTACGTGACTGGACAATATACTACGTGTCTGGGCAATATACTACGTGACTGGGCAATATACTACGTGACTGGGCAATATACTACGTGACTGGGCAATATACTACGTGTCTGGGCAATATACTACGTGACTGGGCAATATACTACGTGACTGGGCAATATACTACGTGACTGGGCAATATACTACGTGGCTGGGCAATATACTACGTGACTGGGCAATATACTACGTGACTGGGCAATATACTACGTGTCTGGGCAATATACTACGTGACTGGGCAATATACTACGTGTCTGGGCAATATACTACGTGACTGGGCAATATACTACGTGACTGGGCAATATACTACGTGACTGGGCAATATACTACGTGACTGGGCAATATACTACGTGGCTGGGCAATATACTACGTGACTGGGCAATATACTACGTGACTGGGCAATATACTACGTGGCTGGGCAATATACTACGTGACTGGGCAATATACTATGTGACTGGGCAATATACTACGTGACTGGGCAATATACTACGTGTCTGGGCAATATACTACGTGACTGGGCAATATACTACGTGACTGGGCAATATACTACGTGGCTGGGCAATATACTACGTGGATATGCATATTCTAGAATACCCGATGCGTTAGAATCGGGCCACCATCTAGTAAATTATATATATATATATACACACGTCAGTGACACACATACAGACATCTGGCGCTAATGCAACTCTGAGAAAAAAACGGATCCGTTTTATTCAAAGCTCGCCAGATTGTGCCTGAAACAGAAAAACGGATGTGTGAAAGTGGCTTTAGTAATGGAGAGGCGTCAATAAGACACCTATCCATTACTAATCCTACAGTTGTTTAGGGGTTAAAAGAAAAAGACACCGCCAGAAAAGTCCCTAGTGAATCAACCACAGGGCATGCTGGGATTTGCAGTCCTACAACATCTCCATAATTAGAATGACAGGACAGGTTGTAACTTGTAGTTATCCTGCAGCTACAGAATAAAAAGGCAGAGCGCGAAGGGACAAGTCCCCCTTAGACAAAGACTGGGAATGCTGGAATGCTTATGGTTCTAAAGCAGCTCCAGAATCAGAAAAACAAGACATGCTGTGATGCTGGAACGTTTAGAGGGGCGGACACACACTGCAGAGGCCCCTTATAGTGATCAGGACATGGTTAATGTCCCTCTCAGCACCTCCCCCTCTGTTCTTATCCTCATGGCACAGCACAGGCAGCAGCAGAGGGAATCAGTGATGTGATCAGATGCTCCTTCCCTCCCAGCAGACCGCAGCATCAACACTAACAGGTGAGGGACAGGGCCCCTCTCAGCATAATCTTGTGTAGTCTGCACAGAGTGAGCCCAGCCTCTCCTGCTAGCGCTGAAGCTGCCGGACATGCTGGGACTAGTAGTTCCTCACCAAGCACTGTACAACTGACCTGGACCCAACAATCCGCACCATGCTCCCCCGCAGCTACTCCGTCACTTAGGCAGGAACTGAACTTGGCGCCACAGCGAGGAGGGGGCGGGGCCTGCAGTGTGACGTGTTCCTCTTCCAGCAACCTGTGCCGTTCACGTGACAATGCAGGATCCGAGAGCCCCGCAGCAGCCAGAAGATGTAGGTAGGAGGGAGGGCTGGTTGGAGGGAGGGACGGAGGGCTAGTGGGATGGAGGGAGGTCTGGTCGGAGGGAGGTCTGGTCGGAGGGAGGGAGGTCTGGTCGGAGGGAGGGAGGGAGGGTTGCTTTTCGGTGGGCGGGACCCGGACTATAAAAAAAAAAAAAAAATTTAAAAAAAAAAAAACCTTTGCTCTGGTGCCGCCCCCCCGCATCGTCACCGCCCTAGGCACGTGCCCTCGAGTGCCTAGTGGCAAATACGGCCCTGCTTACAGGGCTATGTGTTAGACACTCCAAAGGAAACATGGTGTTTTCCTTAAGTCTTTAAGGCAGAAGTCTCCAAGTGTAAAAATGTATTAGCTTGTATCCCTATAAAATCATTACCTGTGAAGGATATATCAAATAAAGACCAAGTAGGTTCCTTCTGCTTCTAATGTGAAGGTGGCAAAGTGAAATATTCCGCTCAACAGATCTCTATGAAAATGTTCCCTGTTTGGGACATTCAAAGTGTTGATTCTTTGCACCACAAAAGTAGAAAAGGCCAAGTAAAAATCATTTTAATACGATTATGTGCAGACCTCGTGTTAGGAGTCGAGTCCCCACCGCTGCTCAGGGGAAATCTCGAGCCATGTCTGCTGCGGGCTCCCATTCTACATCTACCGCAGTGGAGCCTGCTCAGCGGAGACGACGGTCCCAGCATCTCCCTCAGTCTGATACTGTGCAAAGGGTTACTGCTGCCTTTCTAGGCTCTGCTGTTGTAGCCTGCACTGGTCAGCGGCGAGCAGGCTTTTCTGGGACTAAGTCCTGCCTTGCACACACTGAGCATGCCCAAGGTAAGACCTCTCATTTGAGGTCAGGGGTCACATGCTCAGGTACTGCAGCAGCTATCATTGGTCCTCTAGGAAGGTCCTGAAGTTGCTCAGGTACTGTAGCATCTTCTTTTGGTTCCCTAGGAAGGTCCTGAAGTTGCTCAGGTACTGTAGCATCTTCCATTGGTTCCCTAGGAAGGTCCTGAAGCTGCTGCAGCTATAAAAGGTTTTCATGGCCGCACGGCGCTAGTATCACCTCATGTCATGAGCTTGTTATTTGTGGTCGCGCCTGTATGTGTGTATTCAGGGATACGGCTGAAATAAGCCCCTAGAATACCGGCACCTCCGGTGAGGAGTTTGCATGTATGTGTTCAGGGACCCGGCTGAAATAATCCCCTAGAATGCCGGCACCTCCGGTGAGGAGTGTTTGTGTGCTTTTCTGGTGCGTGACCACTGACTGCCATCAGCTCAGCAGTTAGCTGTGTTCCCCTGTGAGGCTAACAGGGCACAGTATCTTATTTCTAGCGACTCTGTGGAGTTAACATAGTTTCCTTATACCGCCGCCATTTGCCAGCAGCAGGTTCCTCTCCTGCACGGTGGACCCTGGGTTGCGAACGCACCTATTTGTACATATATATATACTTCGGTCTCTAGGTATCTTCTGTTCACAGCGGAAAGTACTGAAATCCCTGGCCCTCTCACACTAAGATATTTGGCCCTATTGAGTCATGGAAGGGTTCTTCACAAGCGTTTTAAAGGTCATGACATCACAACGTGCACCGAGACTTTGCACTCGCAGAGCTAAACAGATGGTGAGGAGCGCATGGACCGAAGATATGAGTGGTACGGTGAGCATAAGTTTTATTTTTTTACATTTTTTATCTTTTTGATGGCCCTTTATGATTCAGATGCCATAATTGCCGATTTTGGCAAATGCAAATTTTGGTAAAATATGAGTAGAATTCAATTCCACTAGAATATATTCGCTCAATTCTAGATACGTCCATTCATTAAATTCCCAAGAAAGGACGACTTGTAAAGGCTTTAACTAAGGAAAGCAGATTCTTCCAGCTTCTAAAGTCTAAGCCAAAAATGGACAACCTCGGTAAATGCAAATACATTGTTTTAATTTATAGGTGACATCATGTGAATAGTATTCCCATACACAGCATTTTATAAAAGATCATTTACATTTCGCAAACAGATAACAGAAATCATATTTTAATCAATAACACAGCGAATAAATAAGACATGCAGAATATGTTGATGTAAGTTCCTGAGTAAGAAGCATTTTTATCTTAAATGCCTCCTTTATCTTACTGTGGCCGTGCCAAGACGAGCGAGAATTATGACACGGTAATTATTATGATGGATGTGGAGTCAGTGTGTTATATTGGAGATTCTGCCTATAGGAGAGGAAATCTTGCCGATTGTATCCTTCCCTAGTCATCATACCTATGATTTTAATAGCTGATATAGATTAACAGCATTATGCTCAAGTGGGGATAATTATTCTTCGAATTTTCTTTCAATTTTCTTGATGATGAATACGAGTGAGAAAAACAGGAACAATCTGTTGAAGCCTAAGTCGTGCTTTAGATCACTCACTGTGCTGCTGGCCACGAATTTGGATCATTATTTTGCATTGTACATAGAAGAGTGAGCCGAGGACGTCCTTCATAACGCACTAATGATTTTTCTTGAACATTTACTTGCAAAAATTAACTTGGTTGGCGTCAAAAGTGCTCGAAATAACGGTAACACCTTGTCTTAAAGGAGTTGTCTAATGATCAGCGGATCGTCAGTGGTCTAATTTTTGTAAACTCAGCTGTTATAACTGGCAAGACAGTAGTTGGCATTGCCCCCAAACAATCAGCTGTTGTAACTCGCCTGTTCTGGACAGGCATTTTTCTTGGGAAAAAGTTTTTGCCCCAGTGATGAAAAAGATTAGGACTATCAGAGTGGGAAGATACTGTTGCACAGGGGTTTTATATACTTTGTTAAAGAGAGTAAAGATGGAAAAGTGACAGTTCATATATTACATTTTTTACAATGTGGTGATACATATGGTGGGCAGCATCATGCACTGTGGTGGTGATACAGATGGCGGGCAGCATCATGCACTGTGGTGGTGATACAGATGGCAGGCAGCACCATGCACTGTGGTGGTGATACAGATGATGGGCAGCAACATGCACTGTGGTGGTGATACAGATGGTGGGCAGCACCATTCACTGTGGTGGTGATACAGATGGTGGGCAGCACCATGCACTGTGGTGGTGATACAGATGGCAGGCAGCACCATGCACTGTGGTGGTGATACAGATGGCAGGCAGCAACATGCACTGTGGCGGTGATACAGATGGCAGGCAGCAACATGCACTGTGGTGGTGATACAGATGGCGGGCAGCAACATGCACTGTGGTGGTGATACAGATGGCAGGCAGCAACATGCACTGTGGTGGTGATACAGATGGCGGGCAGCAACATGCACTGTGGTGGTGATACAGATGGCGGGCAGCACCACTCACTGTGATGGTGATACAGATGGTGGGCAGCACCATGCACTGTGGTGGTGATACATATGGTGGGCAGCACCATGCACTGTGGTGGTGATACAGATGGCAGGCAGCAACATGCACTGTGGTGGTGATACAGATGGCGGGCAGCAACATGCACTGTGGTGGTGATACAGATGGCGGGCAGCACCATGCACTGTGGTGGTGATACATATGGTGGGCAGCACCATGCACTGTGGTGGTGATACAGATGGCAGGCAGCAACATGCACTGTGGCGGTGATACAGATGGCAGGCAGCAACATGCACTGTGGTGGTGATACAGATGGCGGGCAGCAACATGCACTGTGGTGGTGATACAGATGGCAGGCAGCAACATGCACTGTGGTGGTGATACAGATGGCGGGCAGCAACATGCACTGTGGTGGTGATACAGATGGCGGGCAGCACCACTCACTGTGATGGTGATACAGATGGTGGGCAGCACCATGCACTGTGGTGGTGATACATATGGTGGGCAGCACCATGCACTGTGGTGGTGATACAGATGGCAGGCAGCAACATGCACTGTGGTGGTGATACAGATGGCGGGCAGCAACATGCACTGTGGTGGTGATACAGATGGTGGGCAGCACCATTCACTGTGGTGGTGATACAGATGGTGGGCAGCAACATGCACTGTGGTGGTGATACAGATGGCGGGCAGCAACATGCACTGTGGTGGTGATACAGATGGCGGGCAGCAACATGCACTGTGGTGGTGATACAGATGGCGGGCAGCAACATGCACTGTGGTGGTGATACAGATGGTGGGCAGCACCATTCACTGTGGTGGTGATACAGATGGTGGGCAGCAACATGCACTGTGGTGGTGATACAGATGGCAGGCAGCAACATGCACTGTGGTGGTGATACAGATGGCGGGCAGCAACATGCACTGTGGTGGTGATACAGATGGCGGGCAGCACCACTCACTGTGATGGTGATACAGATGGTGGGCAGCACCATGCATTGTGGTGGTGATACATATGGTGGGCAGCACCATGCACTGTGGTGGTGATACAGATGGCGGGCAGCAACATGCACTGTGGTGGTGATACAGATGGCGGGCAGCAACATGCACTGTGGTGGTGATACAGATGGCAGGCAGCACCATGCACTGTGGTTGTGATACATATGGTGGGCAGCACCATGCACTGTGGTGGTGATACATATGGTGGGCAGCACCATGCACTGTGGTGGTGATACATATGGTGGACAACAATATGCACTGTGGTGGTGATACATATGGCGGGCAGCACCATGTGCTGTGGTGGTGATACATATGGTGGGCAGCACCATGCACTCTGGTGGTGATACATATGGCAGGCAGCACCATGCACTGTGGTAGTGATACAGATGGCAGGCAGCAGCATGCACTGTGGTGGTGATACAGATGGCTGGCAGCAGCATGCACTGTGGTGGTGATACATATGGCGGGCAGCACCATGCACTGTGGTGGTGATACAGATGGCGGGCAGCACCACGCACTGTGGTGGTGATACATATGGCGGGCAGCACCATGTACTGTGGTGGTGATACAGATGGCGGGCAGCACCATTCACTGTGGTGGTGATACATATGGTGGGCAGCACCATGCACTGTGGTGGTGATACAGATGGCGGGCAGCACCAAGCACTGTTGTGGTGATACATATGGCGGGCAGCACCATGCACTGTGGTGGTGATACATATGGCGGGCAGCACCATTCACTCTGTTGGTGATACATATGGCGGGCAGCACCATGCACTGTGGTGGTTATACAGATGGCGGGCAGCACCATGCACTGAGGTGGTGATGCATATGGCGGGCAGCACCATGCACTGTGGTGGTGAAACAGATGGCAGGCAGCACCATGCACTGTGGTGGCAAAACTGAAAGGGAGCAGCACCATGCACTGTGGTGGTGATACATAAGGCGGGCAGCACCATGCACTGTGGTGGCAAAACTGATAGGGAGCAGCACCATGCACTGTGGTGGTGATACATAAGGTGGGCAGCAGCACGCACTGTGGTGGTGATACAGATGGCGGGCAGCACCATGCACTGTGGTGGTGATACAGATGGCAGGCAGCACCATGCCCTGTGGTGGCGATACAGATGGCGGGCAGCACCATGCCCTGTAGTGGTGATACAGATGGCGGGCAGCACCATGCCCTGTAGTGGTGATACAGATGGTGGGCAGCACCATGCACTGTGTTGGTGATACAGATGGTGGGCAGCACAATGCCCTGTAGTGGTGATACAGATGGCGGGCAGCACCATGTACTGTGTTGGTGATACAGATGGGGGCAGCACCATGCACTGTGGTGGTGATACACATGGGGGGCAGCACCATTCACTGTGGTAGTGATACACATGGGGGGCAGCACCATGTACTGTGGTGGTGATACATATGGCGGGCAGCACCATGCACTGTGGTGGTGATACATATGGCGGGCAGCACCATGCACTGTTGTGGTGATACATATGGTGGACAGCACCATGCTCTGTGGTGGTGATACAGATGTCGGGTAGCACTATGCACTGTGGTGGTGATATAGATGGTAGACAGCAGTATGCACTGTTGTGATGATACAGATGACGGGCAGCACCATGAACTATGGTGGTGATACAGATGATGGGCAGCACCATGCACTGTGGTGGTGATACAGATGACGGGCAGCACCATGCACTTTGGGGTGGCACATACTACGGTACCTTTGCTCAGGATGAATATTTTGACGCCTTTAGCTGCAGAAGTTCAGGAGGTCATAGCAAGGGCATGAATCCAGGGACCCCACAATACAGAAGTGCACAATCCTGGAAGGAGACCCCAACACCATCAAACCCAAGGGCCACAGCTCTCCGTGTACCCCCAAACTGTCTGGTCCTGACTCAGCTGTCAGGGGGGGCTCCTGATGTCAGGGGAGGAGGGGCACCTGCTGTCATATGAGGAGGGGATTGGGGGGCTTCTGCTCGGGGCTCCTGCTCTTAGCTTGGACTTGTGCAAAAATGTTCTGACTTTTTGCATTTGCACGCCAGTTTCTCCAAGATCTGCCAAAATGGACAGGGGACAGCGGGGTGTGGCCCCACAGCTCGTCTAATTCATGATGGGCTGTGAAGTTCCTTGTACCGGCGTGGCGCACATGCCTGATTCCTTAAAAGGCGCGCATCTCTGAACGAATCAGGAGCATCTAACACGAACATGTCGCCTCATCAACACAAGCAAGAAAATCGCCCTTCTTGTTGAATCAGGGCCTATGTGAATAAAGACTGAAAGCAAAGGTGATGAACAGAAGGAAAGTTACATTTGCATTTTCAGAACAATTTTTTATAGTAACATACAATAATATTTTTACTTGTTTCCTATGGGGAACCTGCCACATAGAGCCTGGTGTCTGACCTGCGGCAGCATGCTATTTTACAGGAGGCGCTAAGAAGATTGATTTGTAGGTTTGTTGCAAACAATTTAGTATAACTTAATTTGGCTTCTTACATGCATTTGTTAAAAAATCTTTTCAGATATTTTTTACTTGTAACTTTCACTTGAAATGATGGATGACAAGTGATCACAACAGCAACTCTCTCCCGTAGGATTTGTTGCTAAGCATAAATGTCTATCCCTTCCTCGGTTGTTTTTTTTGCACATGTATGTTCTTACCCTAATAAGAAATGAAGAAAATCTTATATTTGCTATAGACCTGTGAAAGGATTTTCTTTCTGGGATTTATTCAAGAAAGACAAGGCTGATTCCTTAAGCTAGACTGGAAAAGTAGAAGCAGCCATGTGGAAATTATATACCTTCATTCTAACAATACATATCTTTATTATATAGCTAACACAAAACTGTCAATAAGAAAAATAAAAACATATATAAAGCGCACATTGCAGAAAAAACTGTTTCCTAGGCCAAAATCTGGCACTTAGAGGCAACATATTTGGCCAGCATGATAACCAATACAGTTGTGCTCAAAAATGTACATACCCCAGCAGAATTTTTGCTTTCTTGGCCGTTTTTCAGAGAATATGAATGATAACGTCAAAATTTTTTCTCCACTCATAGTTAGTGGTTGGGTGAAGCCATTTGTTGACAAACTACTGTGTTTTCTCTTTTTAAATCATAATGACAACCCAAAACATCCAAATGACCGTGACCAAAAGTTCACACACCCTGGTGATTTTTGCCTAATAACATGAACAGAAGTTGACACAAATGGGTTTGAATGGCTACTAAAGGTAACCTCCTCACCTGTGACCTGTTTGCTTGCAATCAGTGTGTGTGCATAAAAGCTGAGTGAGTTTCTGGGATCCAGACAGACTCTTGCATCTTTCATCCAGCCACTGACATTTCTGGATTGTGAGTCATGGGGAAACCAAAAGAATTGTCAATGGATCTACAGGAGAAGGTAGTTAAACTGTATAAAATGGGAAAGGGATAAAAAAAGATATCCAAGGAATTGATAATGCCAGTCAGCAATATTCAAACTGTGATTAACAAATGGAAAATCAGGGGCTCTGTAAAAACAAAACCACGGTCAGGTAGACCAACAAAAATTTCATCCACAACTGCCAGGAAAATTGTTCGGGATGCAAAGAAAAACCCACAAATAACATCAGCTGAAATGCAGGACTCTCTGAAAACTAGTGGTGTGGCAGTTTCAAGATGCATAATAAGGAGGCACTTGCAGAAAAATGGGCTGCATGGTTGAGTCACCAGAAGAAAGCCATTGCTGCGCAAATGCCACAAAGTATCTCGTCTACAATACACAATCTCGTCTACAATACACAAAACAGCACAGAGACAAGGCTCAACACTTCTGGAACAAGGTAATTTAGAGTGATGAGACCAAAATTGAACTTTTTGGCAACAGCCAAAAACATTACATTTGGAGAGAGGTCAACAAGGCCAATGATGAAAGGAACACCATTCCTACTTTAAAGTACGGAGGTGGATCGCTGATGTTTTGGGGATGTGTGAGCTACAAAGGCACAGGAAACTTGGTCAAAGTTGAAGGAAAGATGAATGCAACATGTTATCAGCAAATACTGGTGGCAAATTTTCACTCATCAGCCCGTAAGCTGCGCATGGCAGGTACTTGGACTTTCCAACATGATAACGGTCCAAAACACAAGGCCAAGTCAGCCTGTCACTGGCTACAGCAGAACAAAGTGAAGGTTCTGGAGTGGCCGTCTCAGTCTCCTGACCTCAATTTCATTGAGCCATTCTGGGGAGACCTCAAACGCGCAGTTCATGCTAGACAGCCCAGGAATTTACAGGAACTGGAGGCTTTTAGCCAAGTAGAGTGGGCAGTTTTACCATCTGAGAAAATAAAGAACCTCATCCACAGCTACCACAAAATACTTCAAACTGTCATTGATGTTAGAGGGAGCAATACATGGTATTAAGAAATGGAGTATGTGAACTTTTGATCAGGGTCATTTGGATGTTTTGTGTTGTCATTATGATTTAAAAGAGAAAACACAGTAGTTTGACAATAAATGGCTTCACCCAACCACTAACCATGAGTGGAGAAACAGTTTTGGTGTTATCATTCATATTCTCTAAAAAAAGGCCAAGAAAGCAAAAAGTCTGCCGGTCTATGTAAACTTATGGGCACAACTGTATATAAATATAATGAATATCTAAAATAGATATAAATCAACACTATTCGTAAAGCTATATAAAATATTATTCATGAAGGAAAAAAATGCAAAATACATGTTCAGGTAATACAATAAGAATGCAGTATAAAAAATATAAAAAGAATATAAAAGAGGTAAGAGTGGCACTGTACAATAAAGTGGCACATGTGACTGCAGACTTGTGAATCGTCTGATCGTGCACACTGTGATCTGTGTGGATTCTCCTGTGCTGCTACCGGGATTGGTGGCTTGTGACCGCAAGTATGTAGTATGCATATTCAAGGCCACAATCCAACTAGACTGTTTCCAGCCTTGCTCAATACACTTGCCCATCTACTCGGTTTTAGATTGGACAACCCAATTAAGTAAACTTTTCCCAGTGCCATTTTGTTTAAATATTTAAGTAATAGATATATCTAAGTGACGCGTTCATCAAGCATCAATACATTGGATAAGCAGAATGCATTAAAATTGTAGTTACCGTCATGGCCGAAAGTGTTGGTACCATTGAAATTGTATTTCTCCCCGAAAACTATTGCAATTACATTTGTTATACACAAGTTTATTTCCTTTGCATGTATTGGAACAACACAAAAACAGAGAAAAAAAGGCAATTTGGACATCAATTCACACAAAAACCCCAAAATGGGCCAGACAAAATTGTTGGCACCCTCAACTTAATATTTGGTTGCACACCCTTTGGAATAAATAACTACAATCAATGGCTTCCTCTAACCATCAACAAGCTTCCTACACCTCTCAGCTGGAATTTTGGACAAAACTGCTCCACGTCACTCATATTTGAAGGCGCCGTCTCCCAACATTGATGACTGTAGGTGTAATCATATTGAAAATGTAACACTAGCATAACTCTTTAGTCTCAGGTTTTAGTTTATGTCATAAATCCAATAACCGCAATCGGATTCCCTGATATTCACAGTTTGCCAAAATAGATGCTTCTATTCTTAAAGAATTGAGCCTCTTTGACATGTCAAGATGACAGCATGATCCCTGTTATGATGGCAATCCAGTAACACAGTGTGCCAGTAATCAGAGCACATACAGTGATCTGACAATAACCCAAAAACAATAGAACGAGCTCTGAGACGTGGAATCTCTGTAGACCGCAATACCTGAACCTATCCTAAACACAACTAAAGGCAGCTGTGGATTGCGCCTGACACTACCTATGCAACTCGGCACAGCCTGAGGAACTGACTAGCCTGAAGATAGAAATACAAGCCTGACTTGCCTCAGAGAAATACCCCAAAGGAAAAGGCAGCCCCCCACATATAATGACTGTTAGCAAGATGAAAAGACAAAACGTAGGGATGAAATAGATTCAGCAAAGTGAGGCCCGATATTCTAGATAGAGCGAGGATAGCAAAGAGAACTTTGCAGTCTACAAAAAACCCTAAAGCAAAAAACCACGCAAAGGGGGCAAAAAGACCCACCGTGCCGAACTAACGGCACGGCGGTACACCCTTTGCGTCTCAGAGCTTCCAGCAAAAACAAATAGACAAGCTGGACAGAAAAAACAGCAACAAAAGCAAGAAGCACTTATCTAAGCAGAGCAGCAGGCCACAGGAAAGATCCAGAAGCTCAGATCCAACACTGGAACATTGACAAGGAGCAAGGAAGACAGAATCAGGTGGAGTTAAATAACAAGGCAGCCAACGAGCTCACCAGAACACCTGAGGGAGGAAGCCCAGAAGCTGCAGTACCACTTGTGACCACAGGAGTGAATTCAGCCACAGAATTCACAACAGTACCCCCCCCTTGAGGAGGGGTCACCGAACCCTCACCAGAGCCCCCAGGCCGACCAGGATGAGCCACATGAAAGGCACGAACAAGATCTGGAGCATGGACATCAGAGGCAAAAACCCAGGAATTATCTTCCTGAGCATAACCCTTCCATTTAACCAGATACTGGAGTTTCCGTCTAGAGACACGAGAATCCAAAATTTTCTCCACAAAATACTCCAATTCCCCCTCCACCAAAACAGGGGCAGGAGGCTCAACAGATGGAACCATAGGTGCCACGTATCTCCGCAACAACGACCTATGGAATACATTATGTATGGAAAAGGAGTCCGGGAGGGCCAGACGAAAGGACACAGGATTGAGAATCTCAGAAATCCTATACGGACCAATAAAACAAGGTTTAAATTTAGGAGAGGAAACCTTCATAGGAATATGACGAGAAGATAACCAAACCAGATCCCCAACACGAAGTCGGGGACCCACACGGCGTCTGCGATTAGCGAAAAGTTGAGCCTTCTCCTGGGACAAGGTCAAATTGTCCACTACCTGAGTCCAGATCTGCTGCAACCTGTCCACCACAGAATCCACACCAGGACAGTCCGAAGACTCAACCTGTCCTGAAGAGAAACGAGGATGGAACCCAGAATTGCAGAAAAATGGAGAGACCAAGGTAGCCGAGCTGGCCCGATTATTAAGGGCGAACTCAGCCAACGGCAAAAAGGACACCCAATCATCCTGGTCTGCAGAAACAAAACATCTCAGATATGTTTCCAAGGTCTGATTGGTTCGTTCGGTCTGGCCATTAGTCTGAGGATGGAAAGCCGAGGAAAAAGATAGGTCAATGCCCATCCTACCACAAAAGGCTCGCCAGAACCTCGAAACAAACTGGGAACCTCTGTCAGAAACAATATTCTCAGGAATGCCATGCAAACGAACCACATGCTGGAAGAACAAAGGCACCAAATCAGAGGAGGAAGGCAATTTAACCAAGGGCACCAGATGGACCATTTTAGAAAAGCGATCACAGACCACCCAAATGACTGACATCTTTTGAGAAACGGGAAGGTCAGAAATGAAATCCATCGAAATATGTGTCCAAGGCCTCTTTGGGACCGGCAAGGGCAAAAGCAACCCACTGGCACATGAACAGCAGGGCTTAGCCCTAGCACAAATCCCACAGGACTGCACAAAAGTATGTACATCCCGTGACAGAGATGGCCACCAGAAGGATCTAGCCACTAACTCTCTGGTACCAAAGATTCCAGGATGACCAGCCAAGACCGAACAATGAAGTTCAGAGATAACTTTACTAGTCCACCTATCAGGGACGAACAGTTTCTCCGCCGGACAACGATCAGGTTTATTCGCCTGAAATTTTTGCAACACTCGCCGCAAATCAGGAGAGATGGCAGACACAATGACTCCTTCCTTGAGGATACCCGCCGGCTCAGATAAACCCGGAGAGTCGGGCACAAAACTCCTAGACAGAGCATCCGCCTTCACATTTTTAGAGCCCGGAAGGTACGAAATCACAAAATCAAAGCGAGCAAAAAATAACGACCAACGGGCCTGTCTAGGATTCAAGCGCTTGGCAGACTCGAGATAAGTAAGGTTCTTATGATCAGTCAATACCACCACGCGATGCTTAGCTCCTTCAAGCCAATGACGCCACTCCTCGAATGCCCACTTCATGGCCAGCAACTCTCGGTTGCCCACATCATAATTACGCTCAGCAGCAGAAAACTTCCTGGAAAAGAAAGCACATGGTTTCAACACTGAGCAACCAGAAGCTCTCTGTGACAAAACCGCCCCTGCTCCAATCTCAGAAGCATCAACCTCGACCTGGAACGGAAGAGAAACATCTGGTTGACACAACACAGGGGCAGAACAAAAATGACGCTTCAACTCCTGAAAAGCTTCCACGGCAGCAGAAGACCAATTAACCAAATCAGCACCCTTCTTGGTCAAATCGGTCAATGGTTTGGCAATGCTAGAAAAATTACAGATGAAGCGACGATAAAAATTAGCAAAGCCCAGGAACTTTTGCAGACTTTTCAGAGATGTCGGCTGAGTCCAATCCTGGATGGCTTGGACCTTAACCGGATCCATCTCGATAGTAGAAGGGGAAAAGATGAACCCCAAAAATGAAACTTTCTGCACACCGAAGAGACACTTTGATCCCTTCACGAACAAAGAATTAGCACGCAGGACCTGGAAAACCATTCTGACCTGCTTCACATGAGACTCCCAATCATCTGAGAAGATCAAAATGTCATCCAAGTAAACAATCAGGAATTTATCCAGATACTCACGGAAGATGTCATGCATAAAAGACTGAAAAACAGATGGAGCATTGGCAAGTCCGAACGGCATCACTAGATACTCAAAATGACCCTCGGGCGTATTAAATGCCGTTTTCCATTCATCTCCTTGCCTGATTCTCACCAGATTATACGCACCACGAAGATCTATCTTAGTGAACCAACTAGCCCCCTTAATCCGAGCAAACAAGTCAGATAACAATGGCAAGGGATACTGAAACTTAACAGTGATCTTATTAAGAAGGCGGTAATCAATACATGGTCTCAGCGAACCATCCTTCTTGGCTACAAAAAAGAACCCTGCTCCCAGTGGTGATGACGATGGGCGAATATGTCCCTTCTCCAGGGATTCCTTCACATAACTGCGCATAGCGGTGTGTTCAGGCACGGATAAATTAAATAAACGACCTTTAGGGAATTTACTACCAGGAATCAAATTGATAGCACAATCACAATCCCTATGCGGAGGTAGGGCATCGGACTTGGGCTCTTCAAATACATCCTGATAATCAGACAAGAACTCTGGGACCTCAGAAGGAGTGGATGACGAAATAGACAAAAATGGAACATCACCATGTACCCCCTGACAACCCCAGCTGGATACCGACATAGAGTTCCAATCCAATACTGGATTATGGGTTTGTAGCCATGGCAACCCCAACACGACCACATCATGCAGATTATGTAGCACCAGAAAGCGAATAACTTCCTGATGTGCAGGAGCCATGCACATGGTCAGCTGAGCCCAGTACTGAGGTTTATTCTTGGCCAAAGGTGTAGCATCAATTCCTCTCAACGGAATAGGACACCGCAAAGGCTCCAAGAAAAACCCACAACGTTTAGCATAATCCAAATCTATCAGATTCAGGGCAGCGCCTGAATCCACAAACGCCATGACAGAATACGATGACAAAGAGCATATCAAGGTAATGGACAGAAGGAATTTGGACTGTACAGTACCAATGACGGCAGACCTATCGAACCGCTTAGTGCGCTTAGGACAATCAGAAATAGCATGAGTGGAATCACCACAGTAGAAACACAGCCCATTCAGACGTCTGTGTTCTTGCCGTTCAACTCTGGTCATAGTCCTATCGCACTGCATAGGCTCAGGTTTAATCTCAGGTAATACCGCCAAATGGTGCACAGATTTACGCTTGCGCAAGCGACGACCGATCTGAATGGCCAAAGACATAGACTCATTCAAACCAGCAGTCATAGGAAAACCCACCATGACATCCTTAAGAGCCTCAGAGAGACCCTTTCTGAACAAAGCTGCCAGCGCAGATTCATTCCACAGAGTGAGTACTGACCACTTCCTAAATTTCTGACAATATACTTCTATATCATCCTGACCCTGGCACAAAGCCAGCAAATTTTTCTCAGCCTGATCCACTGAATTAGGCTCATCGTACAGCAATCCGAGCGCCAGGAAAAACGCATCGACACCACTCAATGCAGGGTCTCCTGGCGCAAGAGAAAATGCCCAGTCCTGAGGGTCGCCGCGCAAAAAAGAAATAATAATCAAAACCTGTTGAACTGAATTACCAGAAGAATGAGGTTTCAAGGCCAGAAATAGCTTACAATTATTTTTGAAGCTCAGAAACTTAGTTCTATCACCAAAAAACAAATCAGGAATAGGAATTCTTGGTTCTAGCATAGATTTCTGATCAATTGTATCTTGAATCTTTTGTACATTTATAACGAGATTATCCATTGAAGAGCACAGAGCCTGAATATCCATGTCCACAGCTGTGTCCTGAAGCACCCTAATGTCTAGGGGAAAAAAAAGACTGAACACAGAGCTGAGAAAAAAAAATGATGTCAGAACTTCTTTTTTCCCTCTATTGAGAATCATTAGTTTGGCTCCTTGTACTGTTATGATGGCAATCCAGTAACACAGTGTGCCAGTAATCAGAGCACATACAGTGATCTGACAATAACCCAAAAACAATAGAACGAGCTCTGAGACGTGGAATCTCTGTAGACCGCAATACCTGAACCTATCCTAAACACAACTAAAGGCAGCTGTGGATTGCGCCTGACACTACCTATGCAACTCGGCACAGCCTGAGGAACTGACTAGCCTGAAGATAGAAATACAAGCCTGACTTGCCTCAGAGAAATACCCCAAAGGAAAAGGCAGCCCCCCACATATAATGACTGTTAGCAAGATGAAAAGACAAAACGTAGGGATGAAATAGATTCAGCAAAGTGAGGCCCGATATTCTAGATAGAGCGAGGATAGCAAAGAGAACTTTGCAGTCTACAAAAAACCCTAAAGCAAAAAACCACGCAAAGGGGGCAAAAAGACCCACCGTGCCGAACTAACGGCACGGCGGTACACCCTTTGCGTCTCAGAGCTTCCAGCAAAAACAAATAGACAAGCTGGACAGAAAAAACAGCAACAAAAGCAAGAAGCACTTATCTAAGCAGAGCAGCAGGCCACAGGAAAGATCCAGAAGCTCAGATCCAACACTGGAACATTGACAAGGAGCAAGGAAGACAGAATCAGGTGGAGTTAAATAACAAGGCAGCCAACGAGCTCACCAAAACACCTGAGGGAGGAAGCCCAGAAGCTGCAGTACCACTTGTGACCACAGGAGTGAATTCAGCCACAGAATTCACAACAGATCCCTTCACTGCGGACACGTCACCAAGGCAGCCCTTGGGATTATTTACCTGGAAAGGGACTGATACTTTAGAATATAATGTTTAAGAATCAAATTTCTATGTTATATAGACACAAGGACTAAATGTATAGTAAAGGTTGTCTACATTTGAAGCTGAGAAACTTAGCTATGGGAGTAGAAATGCTCCTCGTAAAGGAATATTAACAAGTATAATAATTATCCTCTTTGCTATTCTGCAGCATTTCTGCTTGAGCCTGAAACAATCATGTCAAAATTCTGCAAAGAATACAATTTATTCTATTGCTATAGTCCTTTCCCTTGTTTAGGAGTTTGGAGCCTTGAAATGTATTTACTTGCTGCACATAGGTCAGAAAGTGGGTGTTCTTGCTGTATCCAGTTGTATTGCAGACAGATATTGTACAGCTGGGGTATGTTCACACTGGATGTTTTTGATGCTTTTTTTATGCAGCAAAACTGATTTATTGTCAGGAAAGAAGCCGTGGCAAAAACGCATGTTTTAGTGCGTTTTTGGTTCGCTATTGTTGCGATTTTGCTGCTTTTTTTTAATGCATTTTTGAGGCTAACTTTGGTCTCTTTGTGCATGCTAATAAAGTTGAGAAAAAAACCTACTTCCTGTAGAACCATATCTCCTTTGAAAAGCTGGCAATTCAAGTGCAGAGATAGAAAAAAAAGCCGGTAGTTCAGCACCCGCGATAATGTAAAATCACAGCAGGAGCCGACAGGATAGAAGAGATGGATTACATAATGTAAATATATACAGAATAGGTAGCTATATAGATGTTAGTGACAAATACAATTAGTACAGTGTGTGCAGCTTACTGTACATGTATTTAATTAATTAAAGATTATTTTTCAGAAAAAAATGTTGTGCGCTCCTGAGTAATTTTCAAAACCAGCAGAGAGAAAGCCGACAGCGACTGTGGGCAGATGTTTATAGCCTGAGAAAGGGGGAAAAAACCAATGGAGCATCCCAGGCTATTAATATCAGCTCACAACTGTATACTTAGCCTTTACTGGCTATTAAAATGGGGCTGATATTAATAGCCTAGGAAGGGGCCATGGATACTGCCCCCCTTGGCTAAAAACATCAGCTCTCAGTTGCCCCAGAAAAGGCGCATCTTTAAGATGCGCCAATTCTGGCACTTAGCCTCGCTCTTCCCACTTGCTCTGTAGCTGTGGCAAGTGGGGTAATAGTTGGGGGGGTTGATGACACCATCAGGTGACATCAAGCCCCGAGGTTAGTCAATAAGCTAGTCAATAAGAAGCCCCCATTACTAATCCTATATTTACATGGCAAATAAAGACACAGCCAGAATAAAGTCCTTTAATTGAAAGAAACACACAGACTCCTTTATTATTCTTAATTAAACCATACTTCCAACCACACCTAATTCCTGCGACGCCCTCAATCTCCTGTAATAAAAGTAAAATAAAAAAGCAACAATATACTATACCTGTCCGCCGTTGTGCCTCATGCAGTAATCCATATCTGGGGGCTAAGATGTGACCGTCCCAGCTGAAAACCACTGGTGAATGAGATGTTGCCAGAGCAGCTTCAGTGACTAGCAATGATGTAACTGAAGCTACGCTCCCTCACAGCCTGAACTGCGGTGACCTCTGGACTGTGGGAAAATGACAGTCACGTCCTCATAGTAAATCTGAGGTTAGAAGATCATTACATATTGTGAAACTCAGATCTTCCATTTAACCTGTGTGTTTGTGTAAACTTTTTACCTCCGAACACAGCTACGGGCTCACGCTGTCATTTGACAGCGTGGGAACCGTGGCTCTCTGACCGGCGGTAATGATTTTATCAATAATCAGAAGCAGTATTTGCCACGTTGTCATGCACGTGACAGCGCAACAAACACCTCGTGTTCAGGGTACAGAACCCGAATAGTAACACGGACTACCTGGCATTCCATGACCCCTCATAATCATCCGTCTGGGGCTCTTTTACCATTAACAATTTCTGACTGTCCATGGACTCATTAGTTCATATATTTAATTATGGATCCTCCTTTATCCCCTGGTAAAATGGTTATCTTAGTTTTGGTGGATAGATTTAGTAAAATCTTCAAACTTTGTTGCCTTACCTGCTTTCTCTAATGCCAAGACACTGGCTCATTTGTTTGTCACTAAGACCATGAAGCTTCACGGGATTCCCTCCGATGGCGTGTCAGATTGGGGGAAACAATTTGTATCTAAATTTTGGAGAGAGTTTTATTCCCGTCTAGGGATGAACCTATACTTTTCCACAGCGTTCCATACTCAAACTAATGGTCAGACTGAACACCTTAACTAAAGTTTGGAGAAATACCTCAGATGTTTCATGTCAGATAACCAGGATTGATCTTCTTTTCTACCACTGACTGAATTTGCTTTAAACAATCGCCGTAGCGAGTCCACTGGTAAGTCACCATTCTTTGGCGCATATGGCTTTCATCCACAATTCTGTACCTTCAGTAAATATGAGTCCTTGGGGGTTCCTGTGAGGAACTGGACACTTACCGTATATACTCGAGTATAAGCCGAGATTTTCAGCCCAAAATTTTGGGCTAAAAGTGCCCCTCTCGGCTTATACTCGAGTCAAGGTGGGTTGCAGTGTCGGCGGGTGAGGGGGAGAGGGCGCTGAGGCATACTTACCTAGTCCCAGCGATCCTCGCGCTGTCCCTGCCGTCCCATGGTCTTCTGTGCTGCAGCTTCTTCCCCTCTTCAGCGGTCACGTGGGACCGCTCATTACAGAAATGAATAAGCGGCTCCACCTCCCATAGGGGTGGAGCCGCGTATTCATTTCTCTAATCAGCGGTGCCGGTGACCGCTGATAGAGAAAGAAGCTGCGGCACCGAAGACCAGGCAGAGGGACAGCGCGAGGATCGCCAGGACTAGGTAAGTATAGCATATTCACCTGTCCTCGTTCCAGCCGCCGAGCGTCGCTCCATCTTCCCGGCCGGCGCCTCCATCTTCCTGGCATCTGCGCTCTGACTGTTCAGGCAGAGGGCGCGATGACGCATATAGTGTGCACGGCGCCCTCTGCCTGATCAGTCAGAGCAGAGACGCCGGGAAGATGGAGGCGCCGGAACGAGACGCCGGGAGCTGCAATCAAGGGAGGTGAGTATGTGTTTTGTTTTTTTTATTGCAGCAGCAGCGGCGGCGGCAGAGATTTATGTGGAGCATCTATGGGGCACAGTGAACGGTGCAGAGCACCGTATATGGCACATCTATGGGGCACAGTGAACGGTGCAGAGCACCGTATATGGCACATCTATGGGGCACAGTGAACGGTGCAGAGCACAGTATATGGCACATCTATGGGGCACAGTGAACGGTGCGGAGCACCGTATATGGCACATCTATGGGGCACAGTGAACGGTGCGGAGCACCGTATATGGCACATCTATGGGGCACAGTGAACGGTGCAGGGCACCGTATATGGCACATCTATGGGGCACAGTGAACGGTGCAGGGCACCGTATATGGCACATCTATGGGGCACAGTGAACGGTGCAGAGCACCGTATATGGCACATCTATGGGGCACAGTGAACGGTGCAGGGCACCGTATATGGCACATCTATGGGGCACAGTGAACGGTGCAGGGCACCGTATATGGCACATCTAAGGGGCACAGTGAACGGTGCAGGGCACCGTATATGGCACATCTATGGGGCACAGTGAACGGTGCAGGGCACCGTATATGGCACATCTATGGGGCACAGTGAACGGTGCAGAGCACCGTATATGGGCACATCTATGGGGCACAGTGAACGGTGCAGGGCACCGTATATGGCACATCTATGGGGCACAGTGAACGGTGCAGAGCACCGTATATGGCACATCTATGGGGCACAGTGAACGGTGCAGAGCACCGTATATGGCACATCTATGGGGCACAGTGAACGGTGCAGGGCACCGTATATATGGCACATCTATGGGGCACAGTGAACGGTGCAGAGCACCGTATATGGCACATCTATGGGGCACAGTGAACGGTGCAGAGCACCGTATATGGCACATCTATGGGGCACAGTGAACGGTGCAGAGCACCGTATATGGCACATCTATGGGGCACAGTGAACGGTGCAGAGCACCGTATATGGCACATCTATGGGGCACAGTGAACGGTGCAGGGCACCGTATATGGCACATCTATGGGGCACAGTGAACGGTGCAGGGCACCGTATATGGCACATCTATGGGGCACAGTGAACGGTGCAGGGCACCGTATATGGCACATCTATGGGGCACAGTGAACGGTGTAGAGCACCGTATATGGCACATCTATGGGGCACAGTGAACGGTGCAGAGCACCGTATATGGCACATCTATGGGGCACAGTGAACGGTGCAGGGCACCGTATATGGCACATCTATGGGGCACAGTGAACGGTGCAGGGCACCGTATATGGCACAGCTATGGGGCACAATGAACGGTGCAGAGCACCGTATATGGCACATCTATGGGGCACAGTGAACGGTGCAGGGCACCGTATATGGCACAGCTATGGGGCACAATGAACGGTGCAGGGCACCGTATATGGCACATCTATGGGGCACAGTGAACGGTGCGGAGCACCGTATATGGCACATCTATGGGGCACAGTGAACGGTGCAGAGCACCGTATATGGCACAGCTATGGGGCACAGTGAACGGTGCAGGGCACCGTATATGGCACATCTATGGGGCACAGTGAACGGTGCAGAGCACCGTATATGGCACAGCTATGGGGAAATATGAACGGTGCAGAGCACTGTATGGCACAGCTATGGGGAAATAATGATCTATTTTTATTTTTGAAATTCACCGGTAAATGCTGCATTTCCACCCTAGGCTTATACTCGAGTCAATAAGTTTTCCCAGTTTTTTGTGGCAAAATTAGGGGGGTCGGCTTATACTCGGGTCGGCTTATACTCGAGTATATACGGTACTAAAGACTATTGGATGATTGGATGTAGAGCGGAGTCCACGGCTCTAAGGGATGCAGACTTTTTCCAGCACAAGGCATCGGTTACGTCGATATTATTGTTGCATTTCATAATGGATTTGCCTGCTGTGTTTTATTATTGATTTGCTTGATCATCTGTTCAGCCTTAGGAACCAATGTCTCCATTCAGTGAGAGTAAGCAGAGTAAGACATGCAGACTAGATCTTAGGCATACATAAGGCCGGACCCAAGATTAGTAATCAAGGAACTCTATCATTCCATTGTACTACCAATAGTCTCATTGTGTGGATGGGGATAGATCCAATGGAGCCGTCACTACAGCAGGTCTCACATGCAGTCCCAGGTTAGGGGTTTGTGGAATATTCTTCATTCTTTGAGCTAAAGGCAAATGTTTAAGGGGGAGCGAGGAAAAGAGACACATGTTTAACCAGGCAGTTGTTGGAGTGATGTTGAGGGGAGAGGATCTAGGCTGAGATCCTGGAGCCCTGGATGGATGGCTTATGATGATTTACAGATCGGTTGCCAGCTGTGCTGGATCCCCCTGCTACTGTTAAGGGATCTATTGTCTGGATTTCACAAGCTTTCTTAAGGATTGTTTATCTTGGATACATGGGCATCGGTTGTGTTATTTGTCTTCTGGAGGAGCCTGGACTATGACTACAGACTATACTGGTGGGAGATACAAAATCTGTGGATCATCCAAAAGTTGGGAGACAGTGAGAATCACCTGGAATGGGGCAATGGGACTATTGGTCCCAGGGAGGGGATCTTGTGGACTGAGGGAAATGTATTATTGCAACCCACAACTTCAGATCTTCACAGTTCCTGGGGAGGAACAATTTTCTTCTTCACTCTAGTTTGTGTGGGAAGGGGATCAGGATAATTTAAAGATCATGGGTGACAAATACAAACGTATGGCTAATACGAAGCGATTGTCAAGTCCAGACCTGGGGATGAATGATTTAGTATGGCTGTCCACCAAAAATAATAAAGTGAAAGTTCCTTATTGGAAATTAGGCCCTAGGTTTCTTCGTACTTATAAGGTGGTCGCCGTCTTCAGCCCTGTAACTTTCCGTCTCAATCTTTCTCCGACTCTCAAGATCCATAATGTCTTCCACAGGTCTTTGTTGCACCTGTGGAACCATTACCTTTGCTGCTGCCACCAGTTATTGATGGAAATTTAGAATTTCAGGCAGCAAAAATCATTAATTTCCATATGGTTCGCCTCTCTGTACCATAACTGGTACATTGAAAAGGGTATGGTCCAGAGGAGAGGATGCGGGTTCCAGCATCTGAAGTTGATATGGTCCTTCCTTTTAGCCCGTCCAAATAAACCTGGCCCTGAGGGTCCTGTGACCCCTTATGAAAGTGGGGTACTGTCATGAGTGGGTCACATCCTCTTGAGAGATCTGGAGTCAGAAGATCACTACGTATTGTGAATCACAGATCTCCCATTAAGTCTGAATCATAAAACAAGCAGGTAGTACAATGTCAAAGAACAGGAATAATCAGTATAAACTACAGTAGCACAACACAGAGGTATATACCAGGATAGCAGAACCATTGACTGGCTGTGGGAACTGCCTCTCAGGGGTTTATACGAGTACTGTAATAGACTTACCCAGTGCTGACAGCAGATAGAAGCCTAGATTAAAAAGATTAACCCTGTAGCTTCCGGACTAGCCAGAGTCACAAGTCCCAAGAATGATATAGGATGATGCTGTCAAGTCTCCCCAGCAACAAAAGTGCAGTACTGCCTAGCAGCCAAAGAAGAAACTGGCACAGATATTACACTATCCTTATGCGAATATATTAATTGCAGGTCAGTGGGGGCCCAACACTCAAAGCTCGTACCTATCCACTAAAACCTGGATCCGTGGCTTCAAGAAGTTTTTGGTGTCTGGATCCACAACACCACAGCACCGGACACTGGGTAGAGACTAGGGTTGAGCGAAACGGGTCGTTCATTTTCAAAAGTCGCCGACTTTTGGCAAAGTCGGGTTTCATGAAACCCGATCCGACCCCTGTGCGTGGTCGGCCATGCGGTACGCGACTTTCGCGCCAAAGTCGCGTTTCAATGACGCGAAAAGCGCCATTTCTCAGCCAATGAAGGTAAACGCAGAGTGTGGGCAGCGTGATGACATAGGTCCTGGTCCCCACCATCTTAGAGAAGGGCATTGCAGTGATTGGCTTGCTGTCTGCGGCGTCACAGGGGCTATAAAGGGGTGTTCCCGCCGACCGCCATCTTACTGCTGCTGATCTGAGCTTAGGGACAGGTTGCTGCCGCTTCGTCAGAAGCAGGGATAGCGTTAGGCAGGGTCCATTAACCACCAAACCGCTTGTGCTGTAGCGATTTCCACTGCCCAACACCACCTTCGGTGTGCAGGGACAGTGGAAGCTACATTTTTTTTTTTCCTCAGCGCTGTAGCTCATTGGGCTGCCCTAGAAGGCTCCCTGATAGCTGCATTGCTGTGTGTACGCCGCTGTGCAAACCAACTGCTTTTTTCAAAGCACAAATCCTCTTGTTCCTTCCTTTCTGCACAGCTATCTTTTTTGTTTGTCCACACTTTTTATTTAATTTGTGCATCAGTCCACTCCTTATTGCTGCCTGCCATACCTGGCTGAGATTACTGCAGGGAGATAGTAATTGAAGGACAGTTCCTTTTTTTTTTTTTTTTTTTTTGTGGGAGATTAAGATTGGCATTTCTGCTAGAGTGCCATCCCTATCTGTGCCATCTCTCACTCAGTGGGCCATAGAAAGCCTATTTATTTTTTTGCTTGATTTGGGTTATAAAATCTACCTGAAAAAATCACTACATCAACCAGTGGGAGAAAAATATTGGCCTCAGGGCTTGTGTGCCACTCTTGACTCCTGTGTGTGCCATCTCTCAGTCAGTGGGCCATAGAAAGCCTTTTTTTTTTTTTTGCTTGATTTGGGTTCTAAAATCTACCTGAAAAAATCACTACATCAACCAGTGGGAGAAAAATATTGGCCTCAGGGCTTGTGTGCCACTCCTGACTCCTGTGTGCATCATCACTCACTCAGTGGGCCATAGAAAGCCTATTTTTTTTTTTTTTTTGCTTTATTTGGGTTCTAAATTCTACCTGAAAAAATCAATAAATCAATCAGTGGGAGATTAATATTGGCCTTTGGGCTTGTGTGCAAGTCCTAAGCGTGCCATCTCTCTCTCTCAGATAGTGGGCCATAGAAAGCCTATTTATTATTTTTTTTATTGGGTTTATAAATTTTCGCTGGAACAAAAAAAAAAAAAGTGGGAGATTAATATTGGCCTCTGGGCTTGTGTGCCAGTCCTGAGCGTGCCATCTCTCTCACAAATAGTGGGCCATAGAAAGCCTATTTATTTTTTTGCTTGATTTGGGTTATAAAATCTACCTGAAAAAATCACTACATCAATCAGTGGGAGAAAAATATTGGCCTCAGGGCTTGTGTGCCACTCCTGACTCCTGTGTGCATCATCACTCACTCAGTGGGCCATAGAAAGCCCATTTTTTTTTTTTTTTTGCTTTATTTGGGTTCTAAATTCTACCAGAAAAAATCTATAAATCAATCAGTGGGAGATTAATATTGGCCTTTGGGCTTGTGTGCCAGTCCTAAGCGTGCCATCTCTCTCTCTCAGATAGTGGGCCATAGAAAGCCTATTTATTATTTTTTTTATTGGGTTTATAAATTTTCCCTGGAACAAAAAAAAAAAAAGTGGGAGATTAATATTGGCCTCTGGGCTTGTGTGCCAGTCCTGAGCGTGCCATCTCTCTCACAAATAGTGGGCCATAGAAAGCCTATTTATTTTTTTGCTTGATTTGGGTTCTAAAATCTACCTGAAAAAATCACTACATCAATCAGTGGGAGAAAAATATTGGCCTCAGGGCTTGTGTGCCACTCCTGACTCCTGTGTGCATCATCACTCACTCAATGGGCCATAGAAAGCCCTTTTTTTTTTTTTTTTTTTTTTTTTTTGCTTTATTTGGGTTCTAAATTCTACCTGAAAAAATCAATAAATCAATCAGTGGGAGATTAATATTGGCCTTTGGGCTTGTGTGCCAGTCCTAAGCGTGCCATCTCTCTCTCTCAGATAGTGGGCCATAGAAAGCCTATTTATTATTTTTTTTATTGGGTTTATAAATTTTCCCTGGAACAAAAAAAAAAAAGTGGGAGATTAATATTGGCCTCTGGGCTTGTGTGCCAGTCCTGAGCGTGCCATCTCTCTCACAAATAGTGGGCCATAGAAAGCCTATTTATTTTTTTGCTTGATTTGGGTTCTAAAATCTACCTGAAAAAATCACTACATCAATCAGTGGGAGAAAAATATTGGCCTCAGGGCTTGTGTGCCACTCTTGACTCCTGTGTGTGCCATCTCTCAGTCAGTGGGCCATAGAAAGCCTATTTATTTTTTTGCTTGATTTTGGTTCTAAAATCTACCTGAAAAAATCACTACATCAATCAGTGGGAGAAAAATATTGGCCTCAGGGCTTGTGTGCCACTCCTGACTCCTGTGTGTGCCATCTCTCAGTCAGTGGGCCATAGAAAGCCTATTTATTTTTTTGCTTGATTTTGGTTCTAAATTCTACCTGAAAAAATCAATAAATCAATCAGTGGGAGATTAATATTGCCCTTTCTGCTTGTGTGCCAGTCTTGACTCCTGGGTGTGCAGTCTCTCTCTCTCTCTCCAATTGTGGGCCATAGAAAGCCTATTATTTTTTTAGCTTGATTTGGGTTCCAAAATCTACCTGCAAAAATCACTACATCAATCAGTGGGAGATAAATATTGGCCTCTGGGCTTGTGTGCCACTCCTGACTCCTGTGTGCGTCATCTCTCACTCAGTGGGCCATAGCAAGCCTTTTTTTGTTTTATTTGTTTTCTAAATTCTCCCTGAAAAAATCATTTTGTTTTATTTGGTTTCTAAATTCTTCCTGAAAAAATCATTTTATTCTATTATTTTTTTTCCTAAAGTCTCCCTGAAAAAAAAAAAAAAAACAAATCAGTGGGAGATTAATATTGCCCTTTCTGCTTGTGTGCCAGTCTTGACTCCTGGGTGTGCCATCTCTCTCTCTCTCTCCAATTGTGGGCCATAGAAAGCCTATTATTTTTTTAGCTTGATTTGGGTTCCAAAATCTACCTGCAAAAATCACTACATCAATCAGTGGGAGATAAATATTGGCCTCTGGGCTTGTGTGCCACTCCTGACTCCTGTGTGCGTCATCTCTCACTCAGTGGGCCATAGCAAGCCTTTTTTTGTTTTATTTGTTTTCTAAATTCTCCCTGAAAAAATCATATTATTTTATTTGGTTTCTAAATTCTTCCTGAAAAAATCTTTTTATTTTTATTTTTTTTTTTTTCTAAAGTCTCCCTGAAAAAAAAAAAAAAAAAAAATCAGTGGGAGATTAATATTGCCCTTTCTGCTTGTGTGCCAGTCTTGACTCCTGGGTGTGCCATCTCTCTCTCTCTCTCCAATTGTGGGCCATAGAAAGCCTATTATTTTTTTTGCTTGATTTGGGTTCCAAAATCTACCTGAAAAAATCACTACATCAATCATTGGGAGAACAATATTGGCCTCTGGGCTTGTGTGCCACTCCTGACTCCTGTGTGCGTCATCTCTCACTCAGTGGGCCATAGAAAGCCTATTTTTTGTTTTATTTGTTTTCTAAATTCTCCCTGAAAAAATCATTTTATTTTATTTGGTTTCTAAATTCTTCCTGAAAAAATCATTTTTTTTTTATTATTTTTTTTTTTCTAAAGTCTCCCTGAAAAAAAAAAAAAAATCAAATCAGTGGGAGATTAATATTGCCCTTTCTGCTTGTGTGCCAGTCTTGACTCCTGGGTGTGCCATCTCTCTCTCTCTCTCTCTCTCCAATTGTGGGCCATAGAAAGCCTATTATTTTTTTAGCTTGATTTGGGTTCCAAAATATACCTGAAAAAATCACTACATCAATCATTGGGAGAACAATATTGGCCTCTGGGCTTGTGTGCCACTCCTGACTCCTGTGTGCGTCATCTCTCACTCAGTGGGCCCTAGAAAGCCTATTTTTTGTTTTATTTGTTTTCTAAATTCTCCCTGAAAAAATCATTTTATTTTATTTGGTTTCTAAATTCTTCCTGAAAAAATCATTTTATTCTATTATTTTTTTTCCTAAAGTCTCCCTGAAAAAAAAACAAAAAACAAATCAGTGGGAGATTAATATTGCCCTTTCTGCTTGTGTGCCAGTCTTGACTCCTGGGTGTGCCATCTCTCTCTCTCTCTCCAATTGTGGGCCGTAGAAAGCCTATTATTTTTTTAGCTTGATTTGGGTTCCAAAATCTACCTGCAAAAATCACTACATCAATCAGTGGCAGATAAATATTGGCCTCTGGGCTTGTGTGCCACTCCTGACTCCTGTGTGCGTCATCTCTCACTCAGTGGGCCATAGCAAGCCTTTTTTTGTTTTATTTGTTTTCTAAATTCTCCCTGAAAAAATCATTTTATTTTATTTGGTTTCTAAATTCTTCCTGAAAAAATCATTTTATTCTATTATTTTTTTTCCTAAAGTCTCCCTGAAAAAACAAAAAAAAACAAATCAGTGGGAGATTAATATTGCCCTTTCTGCTTGTGTGCCAGTCTTGACTCCTGGGTGTGCCATCTCTCTCTCTCTCTCCAATTGTGGGCCATAGAAAGCCTATTATTTTTTTAGCTTGATTTGGGTTCCAAAATCTACCTGCAAAAATCACTATATCAATCAGTGGGAGATAAATATTGGCCTCTGGGCTTGTGTGCCACTCCTGACTCCTGTGTGCGTCATCTCTCACTCAGTGGGCCATAGCAAGCCTTTTTTTGTTTTATTTGTTTTCTAAATTCTCCCTGAAAAAATCATTTTATTTTATTTGGTTTCTAAATTCTTCCTGAAAAAATCATTTTATTCTATTATTTTTTTTTCCTAAAGTCTCCCTGAAAAAAAAAAAAAATCAAATCAGTGGGAGATTAATATTTACATTTGTGCTTCAGTGACAGTCCTGCGTGTGTGGCATCTCTCTCATTTGTTGCCACCAACAACAGAGTGTGTAGCATTGTGCCTGATTTTCGTTGTGGTCTCACTCACCTGTAAAGGGGTAGCTAAATCATACTGAAGTTATAGCTCACCGTGTAATTTGTGTGACAGCAACAAATACCGTTAGTTTGTTTACGTTTTTAAAACAATGAGGAAGTCTGGTGGAAGAGGTCGTGGCCGGGGGCGTTCATTGTCAGCTGGTAATGAGGGTAGTGGTAGTGGTGGAGCATCAGCTGGTCGTGGGAAAAAAATATTGCACCTAAGTCTGGAGCTGTGGAGCCAGGTTCGTCGTCTGGCTACACAAGGCCTCGAACGCTCCCTTTTCTGGGAGTAGGAAAACCGCTTTTAAAGCCGGAGCAGCAAGAGCAAGATTTGGCTTATCTTGCTGACTCAGCCTCTAGCTCTTTTGCCTCCTCTCGTGAAACTGGTAAATGTCAAAGCAGCGCGTCGTTAGTGGATGTTCACGGTCAGGGACAAGTCGCTTCCTTGTCCTCTTCAGCAAAAACAACAACAGAGAAGAATGCAGCAGGCGACACAACGGGTTACTCCATGGAGCTCTTTACACATACCGTCCCTGGCTTAGAAAGTGAAGCAGTTAACAGTCCATGCCCATTACAAGTTGAATCTGACATGGAGTGCACTGATGCACAGCCACAGCCAGACTACTATGCTGGTCCTTTGACTCAGACCACAACATTGCCCTCGCAGGGTGCTGATCAAGAATCAGACCCTGATGAGACTATGTTGCCCCATCACGAACGCTATACCACCGACCGACACGGTGACACAGACGAAGTTGCACACGAGCTACAAGAAGAGGTAATAGATGACCCAGTTCTTGACCCCGATTGGCAGCCATTGGGGGAACAGGGTGCAGGCGGCAGCAGTTCTGAAGCGGAGGAGGAGGGGCCGCAGCAGGCATCAACATCGCAACAGGTTCCATCTGCCGGGCCCGTATCTTGCCCAAAACGCGTGGCAAAGCCAAAACCTGTTGGAGGACAGTGTGGCCATCCGGTTAAAGCTCAGTCTGCAATGCCTGAAAAGGTATCCGATGCTAGAAAGAGTGCAGTCTGGCATTTTTTTAAACAACATCCAATTGATCAGCGCAAAGTCATCTGTCAAAAATGTTCAACTACCTTAAGCAGAGGACAGAATCTGAAAAGTCTCAATACAAGTTGCATGCATAGACATTTAACCACCATGCATTTGCAAGCCTGGACTAACTACCAAACTTCCCTTAAGGTTGTAGCACCCTCGGCCAATGAAGCTAGTCAGCAACGCAACATCCCTTCCGGCAGTGTAGGGCCACCATTTTCCGCACCACCTGCAGTATCTGTGCAGGTTTCTTTGCCAGGCCAAAGCAGTCAGGGTCAGGGAATCACCAGTTTTGCAGTAGGAAACACTGCATCTAGGGCACCGGCGGCAACAATACCATCTCCCACCGTCTCTCAGTCTGCCATGTCCACCGGCACCCCCGCTAGTTCCACGATCTCCAGCTCTCCAGTCCAGCTCACCCTACATGAGACTATGGTTAGAAAAAGGAAGTACTTAGCCTCGCATCCGCGTACACAGGGTTTGAACACCCACATAGCTAGACTAATCTCGTTAGAGATGATGCCCTACCGGTTAGTTGAAATCGAAGCTTTCAAAGCCCTGATGGACTACGCTGTACCACGCTACGAGCTACCCAGTCGACACTTTTTTTCCAGAAAAGCCATCCCAGCCCTCCACCAGCATGTTAAAGAGCGCATCGTCCATGCACTCAGGCAATCTGTGAGCACAAAGGTGCACCTGACAACAGATGCATGGACCAGTAGGCATGGCCAGGGACGTTACGTGTCCATCACGGCACACTGGGTAAATGTGGTGGATGCAGGGTCCACAGGGGACAGCAAGTTTGGGACAGTTCTGCCTAGCCCACGGTCTAGGAAACAGTTGGCTGTAGCCATTCGCACCCCCTCCTCCTCCTCTTCGTCCTCCTGCAGAAGCGAGAGCTCGTCCACAGACCGCAGTCGCACAACCACTCCATCCGCAGCTGCCACTGTTGCACACCAGGTCTCCCATTATGGGGCAGCTACTGGCAAACGTCAGCAGGCTGTATTGGCTATGAAGTGTTTGGGCGACAACAGACACACCGCGGAAGTTCTGTCCGAGTTCTTTCAGAAAGAAACGCAGTCGTGGCTGGGCACTGTAGATCTTGAGGCAGGCAAGGTAGTGAGTGATAACGGAAGGAATTTCATGGCTGCCATCTCCCTTTCCCAACTGAAACACATTCCTTGCCTGGCTCACCCTTAAACCTGGTGGTGCAGTGCTTCCTGAAAAGTTATCCGGGGTTATCCGACCTGCTCCTCAAAGTGCGTGGACTTTGCTCACATATCCGCCGTTCGCCCGTACACTCCAGCCGTATGCAGATCTATCAGCGTTCTTTGAACCTTCCCCAGCATTGCCTAATCATAGACGTTGCAACAAGGTGGAACTCAACACTGCACATGCTTCAGAGACTGTGCGAACAGAGGCGGGCTGTTATGTTTTTGTGGGAGGATACACATACACGGGCAGGCAGTAGGATGGCAGACATGGAGTTGTCAGGTGTGCAGTGGTCGAAGATTCAAGACATGTGTCAAGTCCTTCAGTGTTTTGAGGAATGCACACGGCTGGTTAGTGCAGACAACGCCATAATAAGCATGAGCATCCCCCTAATGCGTCTGCTCATGCAAAGTTTGACGCACATAAAGGATCAGGCGTCTGCAGCTGAGGAAGAGGAAAGCCTTGATGACAGTCAGCCATTGTCTGGCCAGGGCAGTGTACAGGACGAGTTAGCGGGCGAAGAGGAGGAGGAGGACGAGGAGGATGATGGGGATGATTATATTTTTAATGAGGAAGCTTTTCCGGGGCCACTGGAAATTGGTGGCGCGGCAAGGCCGGGTTCTGGTTTTCGGAGGGACACAAGTGACGTGGATTTGCCTGAAACTGCCCCTCAACCAAGCACAACCGCAGATTTGAGAACTGGAACTTTGGCCCACATGGCGGATTATGCCTTACGTATCCTCAAAAGGGACACACGCATAACTAAAATGATGAATGATGACGATTACTGGTTGGCCTGCCTCCTTGATCCTCGCTGTAAAGGCAAATTGCAAAATATAATGCCACATGAGAACTTGGAACTAATATTAGCAACCAAACAATCAACTCTTGTTGACCGTTTGCTTCTGGCATTCCCTGCACACAGCGCCCGTGATCGTTCTCACACGAGCTGCAGGGGCCAGCAGACCAGAGGAGTTAGAGGGGCAGAAATCAGAAGTGGCGTTGGCCAGAGGGGTTTTCTGACCAGGTTGTGGAGTGATTTTGCTATGACCGCAGACAGGACAGGTACTGCAGCATCAATTCAAAGTGACAGGAGACAACATTTGTCCAGTATGGTTACAAACTATTTTTCATCCCTTATCGATGTTCTCCCTCAACCGTCATTCCCATTTGATTACTGGGCATCAAAATTAGACACCTGGCCAGAATTGGCAGAATATGCATTGCAGGAGCTTGCTTGCCCGGCAGCTAGTGTCCTATCAGAAAGAGTATTCAGTGCTGCAGGTTCAATACTAACAGAAAAAAGGACTCGTCTGGCTACCCAAAATGTAGATGATCTAACCTTCATTAAAATGAACCACAACTGGATTTCGAAATCTTTTGCCCCACCTTGCCCGGCCGACACCTAGCTTTCCTATGAAAAGGTCTTGCCTGTGGACTATTCTGAATGCCTTTTCCAATCTCGTAATTTTCTGCACCTGATTGTCCAGCATACGACATGTTTACACCTCACTAAATGGCCAAACTCCCCACACGGGGCCGTGGTATCGACACTTGGCGACAGCACCCGTGAAAGTGCTGTTTGTCTGAAGAGGTGGGTGTGCCCGCTTTTGGTCGACGGCACTGCCACTGGGTCCCTCCTAGTACAATAAAGTGTCTCTGGCGGTGGTGGTGCGCACCCAACGTCAGACACACCGTTGTAATATGAGGGGCCCTGGGCCTGTACCGCCGGCCACAAGACAGTTCCCCCCCCCCAGCTCAAACAGTGCTCTACCACTTGCAAAATTATCTCACAGCTCCACCAATGTTTAGTCTATGCGCTGACATCCTTCAATGCCTGCCACTGACAATACCATTGTATTGACATTTTTGTTATGTTAGGCCTTCGAAGCCTGTCTGCGGTCACTCCTTCCACTATGCCTCCACTGACCACACCACTGCTGCCCGTGTACCCCTGGAACCAATTTAAAATTGCCTACAGCCAGCCCAATTTTTTTATTTTAGGCCTTCGATGCCTGTCTGCGGTCCGTTCTTTCTACTACTACTACACTGACCAGGCCACTGCTGCCCGTGTACCCCTGGAACCAATTTAAAATTGCCTACAGCCATGTGTTATTATTTTAGGCCTTCGATGCCTGTCTGCGGTCACTCCTTACAATATGCCTCCACTGACCACACCACTGCTGCCCGTGTACCCCAGGAACCAATTTAAAATTGCCTACAGCCAGCCCAATTTTTTTATTCTAGGCCTTCGATGCCTGTCTGCGGTCACTCCTTCCACTACGCCTCCACTGACCACACCACTGCTGCCCGTGTACCCCTGGAACCAATTTAAAATTGCCTACAGCCAGCCCAATTTTTTTATTTTAGGCCTTCGATGCCTGTCTGCGGTCCATTCTTTCTACTACTACTACACTGACCAGGCCACTGCTGCCCGTGTACCCCTGGAACCAATTTGAAATTGCCTACAGCCATGTGTTATTATTTTAGGCCTTCGATGCCTGTCTGCGGTCACTCCTTACAATATGCCTCCACTGACCACACCACTGCTGCCCGTGTACCCCTGGAACCAATTTAAAATTGCCTACAGCCATGTGTTATTATTTTAGGCCTTCGATGCCTGTCTGCGGTCACTCCTTCCACTAGGCCTCCACTGAACACACCACTGCTGCCCGTGTACCCCTGGAACCAACATCAGATAATATAAAAATAAGTATTTTGCTTATAAAAAAGAAAATACTGGAGAGATATCAAATGCAGACATTTTAACATTAAAAACAAACACATACAACAAAAATCTGGTACAGTACTAAAAATGGCCACCAGCTACAATAACTTTCTCCTGCAAGTAGTTAACTGAAAGTTTTTTTCAATTTAAAACACAGATATGGCATCCACCGAGTGTTGTCCTGTCGCGTCTTCTTTATATTATTGCCAAGAAGATGCAAAACAATGAAAATAATAAAATCATTATTTACCAAAAAAATTGAGTAAGTCAAAACCACATTGCAAATAAACATTCATTACAAATAAAGAAGCAGGGCGCGTCCGAGGGTGAGTATATACCTAATAAGAATATAATCACCCTCGGACGCGCCCTGCTTCTTTCCGACAGCCTTCCTTCCTAAGAATCAGCCCTTCCGTGGTGTAGAGAGAGGGTTTGTTACACTCCAAGGGGTTCCCCAGGTTGCCTTTCCTGAGCTTCGATCTTCATGCTCTCGTTTAGTAGTTGTCGGAAAGTAGGCTGCATTAGGCCTACAAATTGGGTATGGGGTGGAGAGAGATGGTGTGTTACACTCCAAGGTGTTCCCCAGGTTTCCTTGCCATTGCTTCGGTCTTCCGACTCTCGTTTAGTAGTTGTAGAAAACTACACTGCATTAGGCCTAAAAAATGGGTATCGGGTGGAGAGAGATGGTGTGTTACACTCCAAGGTGTTCCCCAGGTTGCCTTTCCTGAGCTTCGATCTTCCGGCTCTCGTTTAGTAGTTGTTGGAAACTACACTGCATTAGGCCTACAAATTGGGTATGGGGTGTAGAGAGATGGTGTGTTCCACTCCAAGGTGTTCTCCAGGTTGCCTTTCCTGAGCTTCGATCTTCAGGCTCTCGTTTAGTAGTTTTTGGAAACTACACTGCATTAGGCCTACAAATTGGGTATGGGGTGTAGAGAGATGGTGTGTTCCACTCCAAGGTGTTCTCCAGGTTGCCTTTCCTGAGCTTCGATCTTCCGGCTCTCGTTTAGTAGTTCTTGGAAACTACACTGCATTAGGCCTACAAATTGGGTATGGGGTGTAGAGAGATGGTGTGTTCCACTCCAAGGTGTTTTCCAGGTTGCCTTTCCTGAGCTTCGATCTTCCGGCTCTCGTTTAGTAGTTCTTGGAAACTACACTGCATTAGGCCTACAAATTGGGTATGGGGTGTAGAGAGATGGTGTGTTCCACTCCAAGGTGTTCTCCAGGTTGCCTTTCCTGAGCTTCGATCTTCCCGCTCTCGTTTAGTAGTTCTTGGAAACTACGCTGCATTAGGCCTACAAATTGGGTATGGGGTGTAGAGAGATGGTGTGTTACACTCCAAGGTGTTCCCCAGGTTTCCTTGCCATTGCTTCGGTCTTCCGACTCTCGTTTAGTAGTTATAGAAAACTACACTGCATTAGGCCTAAAAAATGGGTATCGGGTGGAGAGAGATGGTGTGTTACACTCCAAGGTGTTCCTCAGGTTGTCTTTCCTGAGCTTCGATCTTCCGGCTCTCGTTTAGTAGTTGTTGGAAACTACACTGCATTAGGCCTACAAATTGGGTATGGGGTGTAGAGAGATGGTGTGTTCCACTCCAAGGTGTTCTCCAGGTTGCCTTTCCTGAGCTTTGATCTTCCGGCTCTCGTTTAGTAGTTCTTGGAAACTACACTGCATTAGGCCTACAAATTGGGTATGGGGTGTAGAGAGATGGTGTGTTCCACTCCAAGGTGTTCTCCAGGTTGCCTTTCCTGAGCTTCGATCTTCCGGCTCTCGTTTAGTAGTTCTTGGAAACTACACTGCATTAGGCCTACAAATTGGTTATGGGGTGTAGAGAGATGGTGTGTTCCACTCCAAGGTGTTCTCCAGGTTGCCATTCCTGAGCTTCGATCTTCCGGCTCTCGTTTAGTAGTTGTTGGAAACTATGCTGCATTAGGCCTACAAATTGGGTATGGGGTGTAGAGAGATGGTGTGTTCCACTCCAAGGTGTTCTCCAGGTTGCCTTTCCTGAGCTTCGATCTTCCGGCTCTCGTTTAGTAGTTCTTGGAAACTACACTGCATTAGGCCTACAAATTGGGTATGGGGTGTAGAGAGATGGTGTGTTCCACTCCAAGGTGTTCTCGAGGTTGCCTTTCCTGAGCTTCGATCTTCCGGCTCTCGTTTAGTAGTTGTTGGAAACTACGCTGCATTAGGCCTACAAATTGGGTATGGGGTGTAGAGAGATGGTGTGTTCCACTCCACGGTGTTCCCCAGGTTTCCTCGCCAATGCTTCGATCTTCATGCTCTCGTTTAGTAGTTGTTGGAAACTACGCTGCATTAGGCCTACAAATTGGGTATGGGGTGTAGAGAGATGGTGTGTTCCACTCCAAGGTGTTCTCCAGGTTGCCTTTCCTGAACTTCTATCTTCAGGCTCTCATTAAATTGTGGTTAAACGGAACAACTGCATTTGGCGTACTAGTTGGTTTGGGGCCTACTATCGGTGTCTGCCACTCCTTGCTGTTCTCCTGGTTTCCTGTCCTGAAATTCCGTTTTCAGGCGCTCGTTAAGTAGTTGTTAATGTTAGGCTGCATTTGGCCTACTAATTGGGTTGGGGCCTACTATCGGTGTCTGCCACTCCTTGCTGTTCTCCTCCACTGAACAAAGCTGTGCCGCCTGTTTACTACGGTTGCCAATTTTGAACTGCATTTCGACTACTTACTGATTTGGGCCTACTCTCTGTGTCAGCCTCTCATTCCAGTTGTCCTCCACTGCAATGCCCCCTGGTTATTCCTGTGTTACCAATTTTGAACTGCATTTAGCCAACTTTATTCTTTGGGCCTATATCTGTGTTTCCTCCTCATCCTGCCCATTGCCCAGCCAGTGATAGATGAGTCTGCTGGTACATTGACCCATAACGCAACATTCCCCGTGCACGCTACACAACAACATTGTGACCCTGCTGAAAGTCAGGTTGCTCTTCCCGCATACCATACCACCTTACACAGGGACAAAGAGGAAGGTGCAGATGAAAGTGCAGGTTCCTTCATCAGGTGGGGGGAGGAATACTAGTTGGCGACGTCACTGGCACAGGGCCTCTCATAGTACGCAAAAGTGTTGCTGCCGGTGGGAGGCGCCCCCGCCGTGCAAACACACCGCTGTACTTTGAGGGGTCCTGTGCCAGTGCCAATGCCAACGAGTGGGCCCCCCCTGCTTGCTCAGGTTCACAGCACTTGCAAAGTTGAAATACTTAACTCTCCCTGCTCCACTGCCGTGACGTGGTCCAGATTTCCTGGGCCCACTAATTACTTGAACCAGCCCTACCCACCACAACTTTAGCCAAATGACCCCCAATTTCAAATGCCTTCCAATTATTATAAGGTAAATTACGCTTGACAAGCTTCATTAAGAAGAATGGATGGTTTTGACATTAAAATGGGCACTCTAGGTGTTTTCCTGGCCCCCACTCACTGCCGACTATGCTGCCCCATTGACTTGCATTGGGTTTTGTGTTTCGGTCGATCCCGACTTTACGTCATAATCGGCCGATTTCACTCGACCCGACTTTTGAGATAGTCGGGTTTCGCGAAACCCGGCTCGACTCTAAAATGGTCAAGGTCGCTCAACTCTAGTAGAGACCATTCTTGGCTTTTGTAGCTCAGCTCTTATTGGAGTGAAAGTGATCTACACTGAGATACATGTGTATAGCCCATGCATACCTCGTAGATACGAGATTAATGTACAAATTAAAGAAGGGACAAGGATGACATTACCATTTTCTGCATCCTTAGAGTCATCAGTTTTTTTTTTTGCACAGAATGTTATTAACAAACTTTACAAAAAAATGATTACAAACTTGAAAAGTCAAAAGGATGAATCCATTAAATTGATCTACAAATAGGATTTTAGGCTCTGCTCACTAATTTATTCTCAAAGCATTTTCTAGACGATTGGAAGCAACTACCTGAGAATTTTAAAAGTCAGCTTTATCAAATATCAGCAAAACACCGGCGCTGCGGTTTCAACATTTACTTACTGTTGATAAAAATTCAAATTGTAATTTAATGCCTATTACTGTATTAACACCGGAGGGAAAGATATCTGCAGTTAAAAGATATATGAAAAAAAAAATCGTAATCACAAAGGATTGGTTGTGTTCAGCATATTGTCTTTATAACCACAGTGATAAATGTGTATAATTCCAGTCTCTACTGAATTAATGGAATCATTTATCGAAATAAAAAGAGGCACAATTGGTGAAGAAAGGATGAACTTGATGGACCCAGGTCTTTTTTCAACCTACGTAATTATGTAACTATGAGACTGTGGAGTTTCTATCGGATATAGAATGAGGTAGGGGCAATGCCAACCTAGCCCTGGCCACGGTTATTACAGTGAGGTCAGTATTGTCTGCCCCCTTCCTTAACCCAAAAATTAAAGGGTTTGCCCACTACATGTACAACCTCTTTTCAAATGAACAGGGATCCTATGGAAAATAAAAACAGCTTATACTCATCTCCGGGACCAGAACACTGCAGCCAATCAACTGCACTAGTACGTTGTTTCAATCACATTTCCTTCAAACGTTGACGTCCGGGGGAGGTGTGAGCACTGCAGCCTGTTAGCGGCTAATGATTGGCTGCATAACTCACGTGACATAACAGGGTCACGAGAGTATCGGTAGATGCGCCACTGACATCATTGGTTCGGTGCCGGACTTGCAGGTGACCATCAGCTCTTTTTATTTTCAAGGTGGCCCTATTTTATTTCAGTAGGGATTGTCCAGGAAAGAAAACAGTTATAAGAAGGGGATACCTTACAATGTCCGGGATCAATGAGTCAATGGATCAACATCAGGACAGGACTAGTATTCATTTTATATAAAAGCCCTAGAAAAAACTCAAAGAGGTTTCCCACCCACCTGTTCAAAAGTGGGTGGGAAGAGATCATCGTGAAATAAAGAATTTATTGGGATTGGAAGCAATGATGCCTAGTCCGTCTGTTAACTGACCCTGATGCCCATCAGTGATCTCAGAAGTCAGGGGATGCTCTCGATGGGATGTCACCATCCAGATCCCAATAAGGAACACCAGAGCACCAATATTGGCGTCACGGGGATTAAGATAGGCAAGTGACAAACTACAGCTGAAAAAAAATAGCTAAAAAATAGCTTAAAAGATATAAGATGTCAGGACATGCTGTAAGTTGCAGTTTTCCAATAGCTGAAGAGACACATGTTGCTTAGACCGCGGATTCTGAATGTTTAGCGGCTCTCCGAAACATAATGATGCCTTTGCCCAAAATTAAGAATATTGTTACATTCATCTTTTATACCCAATGTAACACCACAAAAAAATGCTACTGAACTATTGATGCTGCCAGAATAAGACTGTGTAGTAAATAATTACAGTATTTTTTATCAACTCTGCCTCCCTGGCTGCAGGTAATCAACAAAGGCGAAGCCTTACAGTTTAAGAAGGCCTGCTTTAGATTAAGTACCAAAAAATGATCCTCCAAATATAATGCTCCCTATCCACAGATATAGTCTGATGCCATGTGTAGCTGTAGTACATCAATCTGCAGTAGTATCAAGTGGCAATATTTATGGTTTTCTGCGCTGCCTTTATAGTCAGAATGTGGGCACTAAAAGAAACTAGAAGTTGCCATGGAAAGGTCTGAAAATGAATTTGTCTTTTAGGTAACTTTCAGAACAAATTATCACGTGATGGGGGTCAGCGATGCACGCGTTTCTGGCCCGATGGCCGAAAGTGCCCGTGAAATGCCGCTGTTAGAATTTGACAGTAGCATTTAACTAGTTAATAGCGGCGGGTGGATCGCGATTCCACCCGCCGCTATTGCGGGCACATGTCAGATGTTCAAAACAGCTGACATGTCCCGACTTGGAGGTGGGCTCACCGCCGGAGCCCACATCAAAGGGGGAGATGTGACATGCGCCATACTAGCACGGCACATGTCACAAAGGGGTTAATAGGGAGTGTAACCTGACACCTCACTGAACTGGAAAAGTGTCCTCCTGATTGTAAATTTGAGCTAGTTTTTCAAAAAGAATAGTGAGCTCAGGAGGTGGAGGAAGACGTGTCTCATAAGTAGACAAAAAGGCATATATATGATATATTACATAGTTTATTATATTCACTTAAACTATTGATTTATTCAAAGTTTGTTGAAATGACTGTGACCACTTAAAGGGGTTCTCGGTAAAGTTGAGCAAATTTTTCAAAATTACGATCGGCGGCAAATACAGCTGAACGTCATTGGAGTCAACGGGAGTAGTAATTGAGCAAAAATGTTCGGAATTGATGGTCAAACATAAATTCGGCATAAATAGGGTACCAATATGGCACAAATATGGCAAATTCAGATTCGGTGACCATTTCCGAACATATTAGCTCAACTCTAGCTGCCGGCCAGATTATTTTAGTAAATGTTAAATTGTCATATAAAAACAATCTTGCTTCATGCTTCACCTGGCAGAAACTCATCTCATTGAATAAGAAAGGTTTTTTAGAGGGAGACAAGGTAAACACTATTGCAATCTGTGACCCCAGAAGAGGGGACAGTATCATAAACTAGTTCTACCCCTGAGGGATATGTTTCCATTGGATCTTGCTGCACAAGGTAGAAAAAAAGAAAGACTGATTAAACTAAATTCAGCTAATAGTTCACCAGTCGGAAATTACCCAAAACCATGATCATCCTCTGTTTATACATGAAGATCATTTTGATTCTTGATCTTCTAAATTGTTTGCTTGCCAAATCTTAGCGACATAAATCATTGTTGTTTTCTCCCTCCGCCGGTCGAGAGTTGTCAATAGCAATTTATTAAGAATCTCATTTGTTATCCGTATAAGTAATTAAGAATATGCCTCAAAGATCGATTAAGACTTTCTGAGGACGGAGAAGAAAGATTTAAAAAATACCCACTATCTGAGTAATACTGTCAGCCCGATAAAAAAATAAAATAAATAATAAGAAGAAGAATAAGAAGAATAATAAAAAAACTGTATTTATGTTATGCAGTCAATGGGAGAATTGGTTAATTGGTATTATTTGGATACATTTGCATAGCGAATTAGGAAAACTGATGGAGTAATAGCCAATTCTGCTGAGAGAGAGCATAGGGGCTAAGAAGGAAGTCGGATACAGGGTGGTAAGAGTTGACCTGGAAGCCACTTAGCACACTATCGTAAGAAATATTATGTGAAGAGGAAGGTTTTCACTCAAACCTTGCACAATTTTTTCCCCACAATAATTGGATGTCTGATAATGTAATGATGGGAAAATTAACTTGTTTGAATATTTTGGTGATCTAATAATGTTTTTCTGAAGACCACAAGGCCTCATTCAAATGGCCAAATTTTACGAGTGTTCTATCCATGGTTTTCCACTGGTAGAACACATACCAATTATAGTCTATGGGGTGTTACTATGTTACTTTGTGTCCACAATAAAATCATGGAGACATGTCCAGTTTTAATTTAATTGCCGAGGATAAAAGGACTGTTATAATCACAGAGAGCTCGCGGATGGCATCAGTGTGCAGTCCATGTGCCGTCCGTGGTTAACATTGTAAAGAAAAACGAGACATTTAGTATTTTATTTATTTCACTATCCATCCATGAAAAATACTGAAGGCAAAAACTCACATTGTCTAAACACTGAGGATACTCGGATCAAAAACGCCTGAATGAGACATAACTGATATTGGAACATAATGAAGGACCATAGCTTTTCAAAGAAATATTTTTAGGGTCTAAAATGTCTAATTAAGACACTCAAAAAGTAACTATACTTTCAAATAACTTTTCAAAACAACCTGTACTTTGTGTATATATGAGAGATAAAACTACAGCTGTCAATTATATGCTTTGCATCCTACATTTTTACAAGTTTCTCCTTCTGCAGGCTCTATCGTTAATTTGAAATCCAATCAGAACTGGCAGAGAGGAGACTAGCTGCTATGATGTCTCCATACACGTTACACACAGAGAGGGATCAATGCTTTTCATGGCTTAGTACATCACACAAAGAACAGCAGCATCTAGGAAATTGCACAGTAGTGGAAATCAGTGGAGATTTAATCCAGATTAAGAGTGAGGAAAAAGACTTGTGAGAAAGCTCAACATGATCTTTCTTTGTCTTCCTCTGCCTGTTTTCTCTCCCTGCTCCTCTCTCATCCACTCTCCTTAGGAGTTTAATGGGCTATGTCACATGACACAATCGTGAGCTGGCAGGCCATCTTGTCTAACCCAGATGAACTTGAGCTGTTTTTTTTTATCAGAACGGATGACAAGTTCAAGAGGCAGGGGGAGAGGAACCAGTGTCTGATAAGTCTGATAAGTGGAGAAGGAAGCAACTTTCCTAGACAAGATATATTCCCCTATACTATTGATTTATGCAAAGTGTTTTGAAAGTACTGTACCTCACCCATTTAAAGCGCTGATGTATGCAAATGTATACTACAGGCGCATCATGTGTTACATACTGTTTTGCAGTCGCCGACAATGTATTCACTACATGATTTAACATTAAGATCTTAAACAGAAGAGAACAAAACACTATCCACTTACATTAACTCTTTCCAAAATTTGCTTTAATATCAGTCTATCAAATGAATCTTCAGTGGGCCCAGGTTCTGGCACAATAATAGAGTCTAAAAGACCAGGAGGAGACAACACCATTTGGTGGAGTTGTTACTTACAATTAACTATCCCTTCAGTCTATTTTTTCATTTTTAGTGGGACCTTTATACAACTTTTTGATGACATATTATGCATGTGCAATGGTGATAACAACCTAAAGGTTATACTCATGGTCTATGGCATCACATGCAAATATTCAGAATATTTTCAAAAACAATGGGTCCAATTCATCAAGATTGGTAAAGCGCATGCTCGAAGTGCACCAGTCTTGCTGAAATAAAGGGTGCCAATTTCATTATGAGGCGCACACTACTTAATTAATTCAGCTTTCAGGGACTGTAGTAGCATATCTGCCTTACAAAACGGCCGTCATTTTGCTGAATTGGATGGGCATCGGGCAAACATTTTCCATTTTCTGACTTTTCAAAGCTTTCATGCCACTTTTCTGGCAGAAAAGCAATGATGAATCGGTTCCAAAACATTTTCAAAAAAATGATGTGACCTCAGCCCTGCAGGTATGCCATGCTTGGTTTTTTTTTTTTTTTTTTTTTTTTTAACAGTTGTACCTGATAATGTCCTAAAATGACTCTTTATCCAAGAGATTGAGCATGCACAAGATCTTTGGAAATTTTGGTCTGTCGTCTCAGTGGAGTGAAACAACACAAGCGCTTTCCCACTATTCCCACAGCAATGGCCAAGCATGCGCAGTTCTATTGCACATGCCTTGTGTGATGGCTCTTGCACTTGGTAAATGTTGTTTCCACTACTGGAGTTCCTTCACGTCTTCCTATCTGTACAGATCTTTGCCGTTTTGGTCTCTTCTCTCTGTATGAGGCACCACTTGCACATTATCAGTATTTTCACAGCATTGGCCAAACATGCGCAGTTCTACATAGTAACATAGCATAGTAACATAGTAACATAGTTAGTAAGGCCGAAAAAAGACATTTGTCCATCCAGTTCAGCCTATATTCCATCATAATAAATCCCCAGATTTACGTCCTTTTACAGAACCTAATAATTGTATGATACAATATTGTTCTGCTCCAGGAAGACATCCAGGCCTCTCTTGAACCCCTCGACTGAGTTCGCCATCACCACCTCCTCAGGCAAGCAATTCCAGATTCTCACCACCCTAACAGTAAAGAATCCTCTTCTATGTTGGTGGAAAAACCTTCTCTCCTCCAGACGCAAAGAATGCCCCCTTATGCCCGTCACCTTCCTTGGTATAAACAAATCCTCAGCGAGATATTTGTATTGTCCCCTTATATACTTATACATGGTTATTAGATCGCCCCTCAGTCGTCTTTTTTCTAGACTAAATAATCCTAATTTCGCTAATCTATCTAGGTATTGTAGTTCTCCCATCCCCTTTATTATTTTTGTTGCCCTCCTTTGTACTCTCTCTAGTTCCATTATATCCTTCATGAGCACCGGTGCCCAAAACTGGACACAGTACTCCATGTGCGGTCTAACTAGGGATTTGTACAGAGGCAGTATAATGCTCTCATCATGTGTATCCAGACCTCTTTTAATGCACCCCATGATCCTGTTTGCCTTGGCGGCTGCTGCCTGGCACTGGCTGCTCCAGGTAAGTTTATCATTAACTAGGATCCCCAAGTCCTTCTCCCTGTCAGATTTACCCAGTGGTTTCCCATTCAGTGTGTAATGGTGATATTGATTCCTTCTTCCCATGTGTATAACCTTACATTTATCATTGTTAAACCTCATCTGCCACCTTTCAGCCCAAGTTTCCAACCTATCCAGATCCATCTGTAGCAGAATACTATCTTCTCTTGTATTAACTGCTTTACATAGTTTTGTATCATCTGCAAATATCAATATTTTACTGTGTAAACCTTCTACCAGATCATTAATGAATATGTTGAAGAGAACAGGTCTCAATACCGACCCCTGCGGTACCCCACTGGTCACAGCGACCCAGTTAGAGACTATACCATTTATAACCACCCTCTGCTTTCTATCACTAAGCCAGTTACTAACCCATTTACACACATTTTCCCCCAGACCAAGCATTCTCATTTTGTGTACCAACCTCTTGTGCGGCACGGTATCAAACGCTTTGGAAAAATCGAGATATACCACGTCCAATGACTCACCGTGGTCCAGCCTATAGCTTACCTCTTCATAAAAACTGATTAGATTGGTTTGACAGGAGAGATTTCTCATAAACCCATGCTGATATGGAGTTAAACAGTTATTATCATTGAGATAATCCAGAATAACATCCCTCAGAAACCCTTCAAATATTTTACCAACAATAGAGGTTAGACTTACTGGCCTATAATTTCCAGGTTCACTTTTAGAGCCCTTTTTGAATATTGGCACCACATTTGCTATGCGCCAGTCCTGCGGAACAGACCCCGATGCTATAGAGTCCCTAAAAATAAGAAATAATGGTTCTATTGCACATGCCCTGTGTGATGGCTCTTGCACATAGTAAATGTTGTTTCCACTACTGGAGTTCCTTCACGTCTTCCTATCTGCACAAATCTTTGCTGTTTTGGTCTCTTCTCTCTGTATGTGGCACCACTTGCACATTCCCATTATTCCCACAGGATTGGCCAAGCATGCACAGTTCTATTGCACGTGATGGCTCTTACACATTGTAGATGTTGTTTTCACTACTGAAGCTCCTTCATGTGTTTCTATCTGCACAGATCTTTGCCATTTTGGTCTCTTCTCTCTGTATGAGGCACCACTTGCACATTAATAGTATTCTCACCGCATTGGCCAAACATGCGCAGCTCTATTGCACATGCCCTGTATGTGATGGCTCTTGCACATGGTAAATGTTGTGTCCACTACTGGAGTTCCTTCACGTCTTCCTATCTGCACAAATCTTTGCTGTTTTGGTCTCTTCTCTCTTGTATGAGGCACCACTTGCACATTCCCACTATTCCCACAGGATTGGTCAAGCATGCGCAATTCTATTGCACTTGTTGGCTCTTACACATTGTAGATGTTGTTTTCACTACTGAAGCTCCTTCATGTGTTTCTATCTGCACAGATCTTTGTCGTTTTGGTCTCTTCTCTCTGTATAAGGCACCACTTGCATATTATCAGTATTCTCATAGCATTGGCCAAGCATGCGCAGTTCCATTGCACATGCCCTGTATGTGATGGCTCTTACACATGGTAGATGTTGTTTTAACTACTGAAGTTCCTTCACATGTTCCTATTTGGAAGGCCGCCTCTACATTCAGAAAAGGGAGGACACCGAGAAGATTTGTAAATGGTAATTGCACAGGTAGGTTCATTCACAATAAATGAAGGAATTTGGAATTTCATTCTTTTAAGGGATCCTTGTACAAACCTTTACACAGATGAGTAATTTTATTTAAAAAAAAATCTCATCTAATTTGTAAATTATAGCCAGTTACATAGATATTGAATTAATTTTTTGAGCCATCTAAATACAAGAAAGTCTTGCCGAGCCTGAACTTTACATTTCAGAAAATGTTTTCCCCCCCCTGGCCATTATACAAGACATGACCTTGCATTTTAACCACCGACAGAGATTCATTTCCTGTTTACTGATCCCATTTAAGAACACAGTCATCTATCTTTGAACATTTCACAAACTATTATAGTGCATTCTATCAGAACAGCATTCATGAGGCATGCACGGAAAACGTTTATCTCAATGGAAGGGACAAATGAGAACCCATCTGCAACTCATTTATTTTTACAGGAAAAGGCATACGGAACACGTGACGACATAACTAATTACATTTCAGTGCCCGTTTTAAATGATGGCAGACTTGTAATTAACAGATAAAACAAAGCTATTCTTTTGTAATTTAATTATATTCAATTTTATTAACCAAAACGGCTGACAAATAAAAGGGAATTGGGTGGGTAATTCAATTATCTGTCTTCGAAGTAGTGAAGCTAGTGACCGGTTTATATGGCGTCAATTAAACGTGGTCATTTGAAGGTAGATGAGTCAGAACCATAATCGACGCCGTCCAAAAAATTGTCCGGCTTGGTCTACAGTTTACAAATATATCTGAATTCTGTACTCTGGCCATTGCTCCATTTTCAAGAACTTGGTTGAATTGTTCTTCACTTTATAAGTGGCTGCCAAGTACATTTTTTAGAAAACCACAAAAAATATAACTATGTAGTCCATTTAATTTAACCTGGAATCTTACAATGTTGAGATTGGAGGATCAATTTTTCTCACTCTTGAGTCTCGTGCAGACAATAGGTCCACGTACGATCCGTCAAAATATTAGAACGCACTCGGACCAATGTGACTCAATGAAGCCATGCACACGTGCATTTTTTTCCACTCGGTCTCAGTTGCAGCATGCACAATTTGCCTCCGATTAGAAAGCATTCGTCCATTCATGTCAATAGGTCTGTGGAAATTGTGTCCAAGGAAAAAGTATGAAATAAGGTGAGTCTGATATTTTATTGTTTCTTAACCCATTTTAACTTATTTCTGATTTATATAAACCCAACATAATGCTGGATTGTGCAAACTGAATTTTCAAACAAATTTGGATTCGCTAGAATTGGCAACATTTAGGCTACAATGAAATTTTGGGGAGTTTTTGATGTTGTCTATTTTCTGCACGATCTCTGTACCTATTAAGTAACTAACCAATTAGGAAATTTGCGTTTTTGACTGCTGTTTTTCACATGCATTTTTATTGGTTTTTTTACGCTGCAGTTTTGGTCTCTTTTTGGTGTGTCATGTTTTATATAAAGCTGCTTTTGCTTTTGATACTGCCTGGTATTTGACAAAATGTTATTGATATAGCCATGTGCAGATTATAGGCATTTTCCATGTGTTTCCGACTCGGAAACAGACTAAAATAATATGTGCATTTTTACCTGCGGATTTTCTGCATCTAATGCAAGTTTATGGGAAAAAACGCATATAAATCTCAGTATACCTGCAAAAGTAATTATCATGTTGCGGATTTGAAACATTCTCCGCAGGTCAGTTTACGCTGAGTTAAAAAAAAAGCAATTTCTATAAATCTCATCCACTTTGCTGGAACTATAAAACGCAGTGATTTTGACATAGCAAAAGTATGCAATGCAAAAAACTCACAGCTTTAGCTCATCGTAAAAAATGTATTAAAAAATTAGCACTAAAATTCCGGGAGTAAGAAAATTTGTCTCGATTCTGTTTTACTCAAACGTTCCCATTTTTATGACGCCCGATCAACTTTTTGAATAATTGGTCATCGCTTAGCCCTTAGTTGGATGAGGCACCAATTGCTAATCGAGATTTAATATAATTTGTTTCAGAATGTGATGTAAATTATAGCGTAAATCTATTTTCTTTTCAGGCGCACCGACAGGTAGAGATGCAACAGATTTATTCAGAGACCTAAGCTATGTGCGTATTTTATTAAGAAAAGTACTGTATATTTTGAGTCCCTTTAAGGGATAGGGACAGATGTGAATAATATATATTATTATATTATGTATATTATATGTATTCTGGAATTTGTGGATGTGATATGTGCAAGAGGAAGTAAATATTTAAAAAAAAATAAGTTTTACTTTTTTTATTTATGTTGCCTTTTTTTAAATTTACGGTATGGTTTTTTTGTTTGTTTTTTTTCCTTTTTTTTTCCTAAAGAGCCCCATGCTTTATGACCTTATATATAGTGGCTATTGAACCCATCCAGCAGTGATACTCCCTTCAATCTGTTTTGGGACAGTTAATCCAACGCAGTTCATTTTTTTCCACAAAGTAGCAGACTATAGACTTATAAAATGAATTTAGCGAAGCTTTTAAATCAGTTCTTGAGCCAAATAGCAGATGACAAAGTCACTTTGGAGCGGAATCTGTACTTCTCTTTGTCTCAAGGGAACAGAGCCCAGAAAACTTTTCACCAAAGGAAGCGACCCCGGCAGCCAGCGGATTTCACCTCGTGCCACACAGACTCATCAATCTTTTGCTACATCTCAGGATTTTGCTGCAAAAATTAGGATTTGTACAATTTCTTGGTTCTCAGAGTCAGCTCACATGGGAGCCTTCACTAAAATAACATCTTAAAAACTACCTCGCTTGATTGACTTTACTGACAATGTGGGTTTCAGTGGAGAATATCTTTCCCTGAAAAAATCTCCACTTAAAAGTAAAGTGAGGAAAGAAAGAAAAAGACTGGGAGAAGAAGGACTGCACTCCGTTGAATGTTTTATTCGTGTTGTCCTTACGTGTTGGTACTGTAACAAGATAAACAGCTACAATCACTAGAAATAAATATACCGTAAAAATGTCATTCCTCTAGCATATGATCATACAAGATCCTGACAGGACTGCTAAATATTGTGCATTTTTACAAACCCAGAAGCAGCAGGCAAGACAGAAACAATCAAATAGTAGAGATGAGCTATTCGATTCATGCAAATTCCAGGAAAATGGTGACCTTATAAAATTTTGCAAGTTTCTAATGGCAGGAAAAAATGTTATTCTGGCCTCCCCTTTTGCCCTCTCCATACCTCAACCTGCACCTCCAATCGGCTCATCTGTCTTCTGTTGTCTTCCTTCTGGGTATCCATTGCTGCTTCATCATTTGATTCAATTGTATCACATGGGGTGTGATGGACATCCTTGACCTTAATCTGTGTTTCGCTCCCTAAGTGACTTGTGTGTAGTCATAAAGGTAAATGATGTGATGTGACCAACTCGACTAATCCACCTCTCGCCACGCTACTCCTTTGCTTCTCCCCTCGACAAATCCCTTTCCTGGCTCCCAATTTCTGACCGCCTTCAGTTCAAACTGATAACACTGACCGACAAAGCTGTCCATACTCTGTCTCTTCCCTTTGGCTCTGAACTAATCTCCCAATACCTTCCAATACACAACCTTCGATCCTCACAAAACTTCCTTCTCTCCTCCACTCTCATGCTTTCCTCACCCAATCGCCTCCAAGACTTCTCCCTTGTATCCCCGATCCTCTGGAGTTCTGTGCCGCAACACGTCCGATTATCAGCCACATTCAGGACTTTCAGATGGAATTTGAAAACTCATCTCTTCAAGAAAGCCTACAGCCTGCAATGACCCCCTGCCACCTCACCACCACCAGAGCTGCTGCAACCCTCTACCCTACTGTCTCCTTCTCCATTATCGTGTAGAATGTAAGCCTGCAAGAGATGTAGCTTCTCCTTTCTGTACTATTCTGTTATTTCAGTTAGTTGATGTAATCTAAATAAATAATGATAGTAACTAGAAGTTGTACTGCGAGACTATATAGCCATAACAGAGAGCAAACTAGACCAGGAGTAAAAACAGACAAAAGAGGGTTTTTGTGCAACTGCAAAGTTTACTCCAAAGGTATGTTCATGTCGCAGGGATACGGCGAAAGAGAGGGGCCAGAAGATTGAGGCGTCTGGTTACACAAACTCCTGCACTAATTATAGCTGCTTCCCCATTCTAGTAAATAGTGCAGGTTTTCCTTCCTCTGTCATTGCAAAAATTGACTCAGCTGTTCTGTGTTGGCCACTCCCCTCAGGTATATATGCTCACCACTGGCACTTAGGAGTTGCCAGTGATAGTGGTTGTACTTTCTGGTTAGGAGTTGCAAGAGAAGTTAATTGTTTGGATGGAGTAGGCGGTTGGAGAGTTTTTTAGGAGATTGCTGCATGGAGTTGGTTTGCATGTTTATCCTTATCCTCTCCCATTTGGTTTGTGCCTCCTGTTCATCCCCTGCTCCACACTGTTGTTTTGTGACTGTATTTGAATGATTGTAGTGTTCATTTACAATACACTTCGGCCTCACACCTCCTTGGGTGGGGGAGGGAACAGATAAGGGTTATGAAAGGAGCATAGCAAATCATGAGATCCCGGAATCTCTACCACTTGGGGTAATCTGGAAGACAAGAATAGCCTAGTGTGCCCCTTCTATATGGGATCAAGTATGTGCCCACGGTCTCTTGATAGTCTGGCCTTGAACTAGCCTCTATACATAAATTCTTCTGAAGAATATTGTAACTTTTTCTTACCTTAAAAAATAACACATGAATTAGGCTTAGATGGGAGGAATGCAAGGTCTTCAGTGTAAGCTATTTGCTTGGGAAGTAGCAACTAAACTAACAGATCGTTACTTCTGAACATTTTTGCTCTATCCTCATTTCACCTCGTGAGATACATTCATACATAAAAAGTAGTTGTGATTGGGATTAAGCCATGCAAGGCACAGGTCGGCTAATGAGCCACTATCTTTCCAGTTTTGACCCTATTATGCTCAGAGCATGCAAGATGCTGAATGATATCAACCTATTAATGGCTCAGAACATTCAGTGTGGACATGGCATCAAATCATCCAGTCTTCATAGATCTTTATGCAGCTGAAGGATTCATACTCAGAGCAAAGAAAGATAGATGATGGGATTTTATGACTCAGAAGCCTATGATATAAATAACTGGTGGAACAGCATTTCCGCTGAAAATTTATCAAAATCATCAGTAAATATGAAATATAATGGTCCTGAAGACTCTTTAAAAAATTTCTTCAACTTTTCTTAGCACTACCTGTTACTGGAAAAGCTGGGTCACAACCAATATGACTGCCAGCAAACCTACAGGACTGACACAATACACATTAATATCTATGTGAATGTCCAGTCTTAAACCTTATTTTCATCATCCATATTCTGCACTAACATTTTGAGGGGTTATCCCTAAAATAGGAAAAGAACAGTGAGTCACCCACCAGGGCCTGGGGTACTCGGTACCGGGTCCAGTCGCACCCAAAGGGGATGTCATGGTGGCTGTGACCCGGTCCGTGCCCTGGGCTGGGCGCTCAAGCTGAAAGGGGATAGTCTTTTAAGGGTTTGGTGAATAAAGTCTGTATTCGTGATGCCACCTGTGGTTTTCGGTCAGTAGGGACTGAAGCTGCTTAAAGGGGTCCTCTGGGGTGATGTTGTTGCAGCAAGATGGGACGCATCCCACAGGTGAAGTGGGGTCCCCAGGGCTCGCAGTGTAGAGGGCAAGGATGGTGGTTTGCCAGTAAATAAACGAAGGACACAGGGTTGCAGTCTTTACCTGGTTTACTGATGGTAGCAGGCCACAGTCCAGGATACCGGCAACATGTGTACATGGAGTTCAGGCAGCCTGAAAACAGGTGGAAACCCCCTTGACAGGTCAGTTTGGAAGCCTTCCACTTTGTGCAGGTCTATTAGTGCCTTGCAATCAGTAATGTCCTAACAAAGTGCTCGTTCTCTCCTGTCCTGGGACAGTGCCTGCATGGTAGGCAGCTTGAGCCGTTCCTCTGGGGTCTCTTTGCACGGTGAGAATTCTGCTGTACCTCAGGTGTGGTGTGGGCAATTTACGTATAGTCCTATGCCATCTGTTTCTGCAATGTGTCCTGGAGTACAACACAGCCTCGGGCTCCCGGTGCCCAGCTTCTGCGCTTCAGCTCTGGGGGGCGCAATCACAGCCCTCCTCAAGCTCCTAATCACTTCTTTGTGCTCCCTCACTCTCTCGTCTGCACCACACGTGTGCTCTCTCTGGTCTCCCTGGACCAACTCACTAGCTCTTCCTCCAGACCAGGATGCAAATGGAGGGAAGCACTCCCCTAAAACCGGGTTTAGAGCTCCCCCTTCTGGCCTGGATTCAGAATGTGTTGTGTGTACAGTTTACCTGCCAAAGGGATCCCTCCTGTCTCCAGGCATGACATTACCCTCCCCGAGAGGAAGGCAACATCACTGTGGTACCTGAACTCTTGGGGTGCCACATTAGCAGGCAGTGAGAAATTAAGAAAATTTGAAGTGTTCTTGTTTCTATATGCCTGCATTCTCCTCCTACTCGACCTCTGCTGCCTGAGAGCGATGATCGACCATTTGCTGTGCTTACAAGTTCTTTTCAGCGAAGCTTGCAAGCACTGGCCAGCATCAGTTAGCTCCTCACCCTGGACAGCTTCAGATCCATTATTATCCATACACGCAGAGTCAGACCCACGTTTGAGGTGCCTCCTGTGGGAAGTTACATCACCTCTGCTGAAGTAAATGGTGACTCCAAAGGAGATGCTGTGTGTGTCCTGGCTTGACCTGGGTGTAAAGCTAAAAAAAGGGGGCGAGAGTAGTTTGAGAGATGATGTGAATAGAGACGCACCCTGAGAAGAAAAGCAAATACAAATTTTTGGATATTGTTTCAATAAAAATAAAGTAATGTTAAAGCTGAAAATTTCCATTTCTTGCTGATGTTACATCTGCTTCATGACTTTTTGTCAGGAAATATATGTAAAGCCCAGTTCCCTCATCTGATTCCCTTCCTGCAGGTGCTCTCCTGAAGACAACATGTAGCAAACCCTAGTTTGGTACTTAAAGGGGCGGTCCATTATTTGGACAGCCTCCTTTCAATCATTATGTTTCCACTTATCCCTTTATAAAATAATTACAGCTATACTCACCTATGGTGCCAGCGCTGTTCCAGCAGTGCCAGTCCTGGCTCTCCCGGGGTTTGTGTGACATTGTTATATAATGCAATCCCTGCAGCCAACCAGCACTGGCTTCACTCTCCCTGCCTTGGACAAATCAAGACACCGGAAGAAGTGAGGGAGCAGCTGCAGCTCTGACTTCCTTTGGATATCAGTTATGTCTGATGGAGTGGAGTGGCTGGAACAGCTCCCACACCAGAAGTGAGTATAGCTTTTAATATTTTATCAGGAGGAAACATAGTTATTGAAAAGGAGCTTTCCGAGTAGTGGGGAATTTAATAGTAAGATGCCCCTCAACATTTCCAACTTTTTTGGGTCAACATAGCCATTTGAGAGTTTTTTTTTATTATTATTATTTTGGGATACATACAATGTATAACTTTGATTAATTTTCTTGGGGAAAGAAAAAAAACTGAAATTCCCTCTTGGTTTTGCTGAGTCTTGTCTTTGCCCAATTCAGTTTAGGTACAAATGACAAATTAACTTTATTCTGAGGGTTGCTACAATTAAGACACCGAATTTATTTGATTTTATTTAAAAATGTTCAACTTTTGAACCAAAATATTTAGATTTTTTCAATGATGTGGCCGAGTGAGAACTTTTAACTTTTACTTTTACTCTCGGAGTGAAGACATGTTGTTTTCGTTGGTGCTATTTTGAGTTAAATATGACTTTTGAAAATCCCTTTTTATTGTGTCTTATTGAGAAAGTGGAATAAACAAAAAAAAACTATTTTGGATTTTCCTTCACTATAGTGTTTTTTTTTTTCAGTATTAACTAGAGAGGAGTATATAAATTTGAAAGTCCCTGGTCCAGGTCAGAACTTCATGGCTGTAGAACAAGAGCCTCCAAGCTGTTGTCATCATTGGAAAGTCTTTCGATTATAAGCCTGGCGCCTTTTGCACATCATGACACGACAATGATGTCACACCAGACCAGCCAATCAAAAGAGGAGCCAGAGATGACATCAGATAGGAGGCCGTTCTCATAGCTCCCATCCAGTGGTCATGGAATACGGTCCCGATGACCCAATGGAGTCCTGAAAAATCGATTCACTCACCTCTAATATTAATGTAATTATGATAATTTTATTCTATGGAATCATGCATGTGGATATATTATTATATATAGGTTTTTTTTTATATATTTTTGTTGAAAAAAAACATTTTTGTACTTGATTTTTTGTTTGTTTGCTTTTTTCTCCTACTCTTGTCTTTTAATTCATACTTTGAACATGCGATCCTCTGTTCACTCATACAACAACACACCTCAATGCTTATTTATTGTAATGAAAATGATTGTTCGCCTGACAGAGCCTAATAGATATCTGTGCACACATTTCCTGTCCATGGTACAGGCATTCAAACAATATGAGGGCTAAAAAATAAAATGAAAAATAAAAAAAAACTAAAAAAAAAAATCACTCTACTTTTTTTTAAACCCCCAAAAAGAGGAATATTTAGTATTACACCATATGTAAAAGTGCAATCTAGCAAAATAAATAAATTGTTTCACCCGGAGAATAAATGCTAGAAAGAAAAGATCAAAACACTAAAATTTTCATTTTTCTGTTGACGCAATCACCCCCAAAAATGCAATAAAAAAACATACAAAATAATACCAAGCAATTAACAAGCCCTCACAAAGCTCAATTAGTGGAAAAAATGTTAAAAAGTTAACATAATAATACCAAGCAATTAACAAGCCCTCACAAAGCTCCATTAGAGGAAAAAATGTTGAAAAGTTAACATAATAATACCAAGCAATTAACAAGCCCTCACAAAGCTCCATTAGTGGAAAAAATGTTAAAAAGTTATGGGTGTCAGAACATGGCGACACAAACCAGTTTGAATCTGTCAGCAGGATTTTGCAGCAGAATAATATAGGGCATGAGACCCTGATTCCAATGATGTGTCACTTATTAGGCTATGTGCTGCAGTTTCAATACAATCAGTGTTTTATCAGCAGGATATTATCACTACAAGACTATATCTCACGTACAGACCAGTCAGGCTAATCTGTGTAACCCCGCCCCTAACAGTGATTGGCAGCTTGCTGATGACAATTCACAGTGCACACAGGATGCTGCCAATCAGGGGTGTGGGCGGAGTTATACACAGCCAAGAAGTTTTAGTGCTGCTACATCTGCAACAGACAAGCAAGGATTCTATCAAAACAACACCAAGCAGCCCAGTAACTTGTACATCGTTGAAACCAGGCTTTAGTGCCCTACATTAATCTGCTCTCAGATTATATAGAAAAATCTTTCTGACAGATTCCCTTTAAGAAGTTCAGAATTTTTGTCCACCACTTAAGCAAAAAAATAAAAAATAATGCTAAATAAATGTTGGTATTGCCATAATCACACTGATCTGGAGAATTATTTTGCCAAATCATTTGTACCACACAATGAATTTCATGAATCCAGAATCCCCGAAAAACAGTGGCGCAATTACAGTATTTTTTTTCCGATCATTTACCCCAACTAAAATGTTTTACCCATTGTTCAGTACATTAAATAAAAAGCTGTTATTCAAAACTACAGCATGTCCCATGAAAAAAAAAACCCACGCAGGGACATGTCGACAGAAAAAATAATTTAAAAAGCTACGGCTCTTGGAAGAAGAGGAGAAAAAAGTAAACAATAATGAAAATTTGCCTTACCGGGAAGCGGTTAAGGGTTACCCCGTTAATTTCTAGAAAATCCTTTTTTTTTACATTGGAAGATTTATTCCTATAAAGAGAAACACTGGGGGATAAATAAAAACCAAACACATTTTCTAATTTGCAATATATCTTTTGTGGAGGAAGCAAACGATCCCGTTAGCAGAGGAAGATTATCATTACGGCTAAGCTAACAAAGCATGGCTTTAATTGTGCTTAAATAAAATTCCGGAGCTGATTGATAACTATTTTTCCCTTTTGACTCTTAATCAAGGTAAGTACAAAAGTGTTTTTTCTTTTTGCCCGTGGGCTGCTTATTAGATTTCAGGCTCATCTGAGATCACAAGGATCATTAGATCCCTTGGTTAATGACCCATTTTTCATGGGCGCGGAAATTATCCCCAATTATTACACTTGCATTGACAAACCTTTCCTTAGGTGCTATTAATCAGTATTTAGAAGTGTGTTTACACTTAATTATAGCGTCTGATTTCTCCGGGAACATCGAGTCGTGGCTCAGCCATTAAATCCCCCGCTATAATCCTCATATTAACTTCTCATTTTATGAGAAAGTATCTGTTTTAATAAAGCGAAACTGTAGAACTTATATCAGATATAATTATCATTTTCGATGAGGACGTCGACGCTAATTACACTTAGCCGTGGGATTTATTGCTTGTGAGTCACTTAGAAAAAAGCCCGCGATAAATCTCCTGCAGTGCACACGGAATTACCGCACAGAACTTCCCATAATTACCACCATAAACAAATGGTTAAGCGAAGGTTTTGGATTATCGGAATGTCCAGAGTTCTTCTGAATTACAGGAATGCGAGCGTATAGTTTATTATACAGCTATGGAGATTGGGCGGCATTTGGCTTATCGAATTGGCAATGTTACAAAATCCGTGTTAATTACACAAATTTGTTTTTACGGGGCTTAATGGTAATGTTCCTGTGCGAGGCCAATGTTTGCCGACTCATTAAGAGCTTGTCTCTTTGACCTCTAAGACGTTAACAGGTCACACTAAAGTTTTTGGTGCTTTTTTTATCAACTGCTTTATACATTTATTTAGTTAGTTACCAACCGACGAGCAATATTAGTTTTTCTGTAATTACAGCTTCATTTTTAAAAGGCAACACCACTTGTTTTCCTAAACATATACTTCCCGTATACGTTCATACGGCCCGATACATCAGCCAACACAGTAATCTCTGGCCACTGGACAGGAGTTTTAATAACTGCTTGTTTCATGGTGGCATCCCAAGCTCTTCTTTTGATTATTCGGCCTAGAGCCAAGTCATCATTGTGGTGTGACACTCATCTGACGTTACGCCAGGCCAGCTACTCAAAAGAAGAGCCGAGGATGCCATCAAGTAAGAGATGACTCTCAGGTCTCCTGTCCAATGACCCAAGATTTCTGTCTTGGCCAATGGACTGAGTCATATCAATAAATTCACACCAATTCGAAGTTCCAGACAAAATAGATGTATGTACGGTCTACAGCTCTTATGAGTTTCGCCATATGCTATTTTCAGTCATCGATGTTACATCTTAGGCTTCGTTCATATGATCCGCTTACTTTATGAGACCAACACCGCTGTGGTGTGACACTCATGTGACGTTATGCCAGGCCAGCTAATCAAAAGAAGAGCCGAGGATGCCATCAAGTAAGAGATGCCTCTCAGGTCTCCTGTCCAATGACCCAAGATTTTTGTCTTGGCCAATGGACTGAGTCATATCAATCAATTTGCACCAATTCGAAATTCCAGACAAAATAGATGTATGTACGGCCTACAGCTCTTATGAGTTTCGCCATATGCTATTTTTAGTCATCGGGGTTACATCTTAGGCTTCGTTCACATGATCCTCTTACTTTACCAGACCAGTCACATCTGCAAATTGTATAACAAATAGATGCAGGAACTGCCTGCTATTTACATGCACTAATCTGATCGTTAAATAGGACCAAAGTAGGAAATGCTGCACCTCAGGTTCCTGTGAACAATAGTCCACGTGAATTAGCGCATAAGCTAACAATGGATCCAAGAGCTGTACACTTCTCAACATGGACAACACACAACCCAAAAAAATATAATACGGTATATATAATACAATATATCCTCAAATCCAAGAAAACTAAGACTAAGGGCTTGTACACACAACACTTTTTCTTGTACGAGTGTTATCCATGGTTTTCATGGATAGCACTCATATCTATGATATTCTATGGGGCTATGCACATGTCCATATTTTTTCCTTGGACCGAGTGATCGGAGATATGTCCAATTGTGATCCCAGTATCAAAATCAGCAATACAAGTCTATAAGTCCGTGAAATAAATTGGACCGCACTCGGATGACGTCAGAATGCGGTTCCATTTTCACAGACTGACAACATGGACACAGTGGAGAAACTTTTTTCCTTGTCTTCACCTCCAAGAAAAACTGATGCCACTCTGGTCAAACTCTGACACTTTTTCTCGGATGGGGAGAAAACGGTTGTGTGAACTTACCCAAATTTGAAGACAGCATAAACTTACACTGGCAAGTCCAAAAAATAGAGATTATTATATAAAAAATAAAGATTATTATGGAACTTGGACCATTTTTCTGCGTATGAGAAGAATCACTGATTTTAAAAAATAAAAAAAACACAAAAGTTCATATCACCAGCCTTTGCCTTACTGAAAATCAAGTCATAAAAAAATACACATTTGCTATCGCTGCTTTCATAAATGTCCGATCCATCAAAATAGTAATCAAAATAAATTAGATCCATAAACAGTGTAACACCAGAATTACGTTTTTGGGTCAGCCGCAACATTGCAATAAAATGCAATAAAAGGTGATCAAAACATTGTATCTACACCAAAATGGTGTAGCTCAGGGCCCCATATCTCAAAAAAAATGAAAACACTACGGGTCTTGGAAAATGGCGACAAGGGCAAACAAATTTTTCATACAAATTTTTGAAATTTTTTCACCACTTAAATACAAAAACAAAAATGAACTATACATGTTTGGTATCTGCTTACTGGTACTGACCTGAGAAATCATATCGCCAAGTCAGTTTTACCATATCCCATTATCTACCAATGTCCTTTTTTTGGGGACGCCTAATCTTTAGCTTCTCGCAGCTATCATTTTATAATTTTTATAATTAGGTCCAATTTTTTGTGTTGTGTTTGTAAAATGAATGTTTTCAAAATAGGAAATCATGTCATTGTCATTTTTAATTGAATATTGGGACGCCCTTTTCAGAAAAATCCATACTTGTAAAAATTTGGCAAATTATGTTTCTGATTCATTAGGACCCAAACCATTAAAAATCTGTCATTAAAAAAAAAATAAAAATTGCAAATTTGGCAAGTAATGGGATATAGTGAACATGGTAAATGAAAAGCCCCAAAAAAACAATTGTGAAGTGGCACTTTTTTTTGCAATTACACCGCTCTTGGAATTTTTTTCTTGTTTTCCCGTACACGATATGTTAAAAAAATTTAAAAAATATGTCGTTCAAAAAAGTACAACTTGCTTCTCAAAAATAAAGTTCTCATATGGCCATATTGGTGGAAAAATAAAAAAAAAGAAAGTTAAGACTCTGGGAAGAAGGGGAGCAAAAAACGAAAAGCAAAAATGGAAAATGGAAAATGGCCCGGGGGTTAAAGAGGAAATGGCGCAATAAAAAAAATATATATTTTCTTTCTATTTAATAAAACTGGGTACGACCGTTCTATGTGAAACAGACGGTACATGTGGTGATCCGAATCCCAGCGACTAGACATGAACTAAAAACAGCCAAGGATGACATAAAATATGTAGAACAGCGGAAGTCTCTTCATGACGGCACATCAGAACCGCCGTACAAGATCTGAGATGTGATCTGAGTCAGTCAGAGATTGCACAACCGAATATTAAGCTACTTTCCAATTTTATAGAGGATGGCATGCCAGTCTTCCTGAGCTTTATGCATTTTAAAGTCTGTGATGCTTAAGATAAAATGTTTTATTTATGCCAGTTAACGTCTCTAAAGCAGCAGGAAAACATTTAATAATCTTGTTTGGCAGCTCATTTGCAAATCTACTGACTAAACTCAAATAAATAATATATCTACTGACAAATAAGTGGCGACTATGTGGGATGGAATAATATTTCCCATTTTATTTAATATCCGAGTTTATAATAAATTCTCCCTATCTATTTAGTAACAGTTGCGGAGAGAGTTCTGTATAAGGCAATACGGTAAAGTTCAGGCAGGCCGGGTCCTTTATGGTTATTACGGTTTCCGGTTTAAATGCACTAACGAGCAAAAAAATTAATGAATTTTCAAAGTAAGTAATCATAAAATATATTTTTTTCTCACTGGCCACTAGAGCCACTTCTGACACGTTTCTGCAGCTTTACTGTGCAGACTGAGACAGAGTCAGCAGAGGTTGAATATTTAATAACAGCTTTAGTGTACCACTGAGTATTTAGATAAGGCAGGATAGTAAGGCTAGTAACACATTACTCAGACTGAGCAAGTCTTCTGTCACTCACTGGATGTGAGGGAGGCGCAAGGTTAAAGCGGTTGTCCACTTTCATAAAAATGAACCCTAAGTGCTATAAAATACCTAAAATAAAAAAACACAGCAGATATTCACAGCTTTCTGATGTTGCTGCCCTGGTCTCAGTGTTTTGATTGATGTGGTGATGTCATATCGACAGCTTAAATCCCCGATGTAGCCAATCACAGAGCTTCTAGCTGATGAGCTCCTTGATTGACTACATCAGTGATGCAGACTTTCAAGACCAGAGAAGCAGAGAGGATCTATCGCTTGACCCAGGAATGGTGAGTACATGTTGTGGTTGTTATTTTGGGGTATTTTACAGCATATAGGGTCCAATTTTCTTAAAATGGACAACCCCCTTAAGATTACAGACTTTTATTCAGACTGGACTATAATTGACCTGCCTAACATTAGTGGCTCAAGGCTCTTGGATATGACTCCATTGGATAATAGAAATGACCCCTAACTCAGGGGTGTCAAACTGCATTCCTCAAGGGCTGCAAACAGGTCATGTTTTCAGGATTTCCTTGTAGTGCACAGGTGATAATTTAATCACCAACTCATTATTTGTGTGGGTGATTAAATTATCACCTGTGCAGTACAAGGAAATCCTGAAAACATGACCTATTTGCAGCCCTCGAGGAATGCAGTTTGACACCCCTGCCCTAACTATTTCCCAAATCTACACAGTCATGACCAAGTGACTGGCAGACAATAGTCTACAAACTATTTCTAGTTTAGTTGCTTCATTCGTTTTTATCCATAATTGGATGTATTTTGCAAATTTTATTGTCATCATCATATTTTGGCTTCAATCAATGTTCACATTTGCAGCCATTTTTTATGTCTCCAATGCATTCCCAATCTGAGAAAAAATACTTTTCAAAATGACTGATGAAACATCTCCTATCATTTTGCATTTGCAGTTCTTGTGCCGACCTATGTGTTTACTTGGTTACAGTCTACAAATGAACCTTATCTGCGCTGACCTTGCAGTGCTCTCTTATACTGGCTTACCTATTAAATATTCATGTCTCTGAAAGGTTTTTAATATCGGACGTATTCTTTAAAGTGGATCTGTCACCAGATTTGACAGTGCAAACGGCACACATTATTAAACGCAACTCTTGGACCCCATGAGGCTGTTGTACTTACTTCTAAAATTCATGTTTTAATGGCTGTGTAATCCCTTGTGAAAGTTTCTGCACCTAATATTAAAACGAGTATTTAAAGTTCAGCCTTTAAATGATTATTCCCATCTTCATAGATGGGTTTGGTTGGATTCCTGTTTATTCCAAATGTTACTAGTTCTTCTGATTTTAAAAATTTTCTATTTTTCTTATTTACTGCTTTTTGATAAGGAGACCTGCCACTGTCTAGCAGAGATGGTCAAACATGAGCAGAGCTTACAAGCTGTTTCCTATTGAGCTTGTTAGCACTGAACCTGGGCGGATTTGCTGGAGTGCAGCTCCTAACCCTGATCAGTTCCATCGTCAATGAGCTTCCAATCCTGCAAAGTCAAAGCTTCCTCATCTGGAGTTCACGGGGCCAGGGCGGTCCGGCTGACATGACCTGTCACTCAAGCAAGAGCACCTGTAGGAGGTACACTGCAAAAAAAAGTCTGGTCCCCTTCATCCTTACGCTTGTGATAACGACCCTTCTCTGAAGGAGCCTCCTTATTTGCTACCCATGAAGAAGACCTCTCTGTGCTTCTGCCCTTTGGGAACCTTTTTTGCTCAAGCAGATTCACATCAACTCTAGATCTTCTAGAGCGCCATTCATGGGAATGGGCGTCCTGGAATACTGCATTTCGTCTGCAGGCGAGCTTTGCCGTTCAGCTCGCACAGGCATCCTACAGTAAAATATCGCCGTAGTATATCGCAGCCATCATGTTGGCAACTGCTTCACCTACAACACATTTGGCTGCTAGCTAATTGCTTGGCTGGCAGCGGCCTCCCTTCGTAAAAACAACTGTTTATTATAGTGGAAATTGAATAAAATGTAGATTATTAAAAATTAAATCAAATATGTTTTTTTCCTATTTTCACACGATCCAGACACTATCCGTACAAACACGGAAGACTGATAGAACTTCATTTTTTTTACATAACACAGTTTATGGTTTTAGTAAACCCTATGTTTCAAAAATGAAGTATTAAAAAAATAAAACAAGCTGGTACTAACTCACCCTTAAAGGTCCAACACTGAGTCTCCGCCACTGCTCTATATATCTATTACTGAATCCAGTGCCAAACTCACGTCAACAGCGCTGCAGCCAATCAGTGAACTCACCGGCTCGGCTCTCACCGGCTTCTGCCATCCTGTTGGGTAGAGCTCAATGATTGGCTACAACGCTGTGGACGTGACGTCATCAGTCACTGCAAACAATAACAGGTATCGGAAGTGACAGAAACTCAGTATCGAACCTGAGAAGAGTGAGTAAAACCAGTTTGTTTGTTTTTAAAACAAAGCGAGCTCGAAGAGAGAGGTTTTATGAAACTAGAAAACCCCTTTAAGATATGAGAAAGAAAAAGACAATTATACTAAAGGCTCCAAATGTTATAATATTTTGCATATCTATAAATTGATTTGGAATAAAGGTATAGGAATGCGATGGGAGTGATCACACTGACTCAAATGGAAAGGACCTCTAAAGACAGTGGCGATAATTTCATTCCGTCATTGAACTTCAAAGTGATGGCCCATATTGGACTCTGTGCCTATATTACATGGGTTACACCTATAATTGCCTGTATAAGGAGCAATTATTAAATTTTCCTGCAGATTCCTCACATGAAAAATGAAGCAGTACACAGTTCCCATAGCAATCTATTGGCGGCCTTTGTAATAAATGAACATGTCAGGTCCTCCACGGTGAGGGACCCTGTTAGACACCATTCTTTAGTTTCTCGATAAGTGTCTTGAAATAGGAGTCTAAGGGTAAATGTTTCTCCTTGTGGAGAGTGCCATTGTTCCCCCATAGACATCCAGACAGAGGCCTTTCATCCAGCCAAATCCGATCTGCTGCTTTGCTCTGAGGAAGGGCAATACTCCAAAACAGAAATGGAGTTTCTGGTTTGGCTTCCTATCCCAAGTCATATGGCAAGGCTTCTAAAGGGTTGCTATTGACTTTTAGGATTTCTACATCCAATAGGTGGGTTCAGAATTCAATGCCTCGTCCTTCTGAAGAGATTGTCTTCAAATAGGCATTCTCTAAAAGGGTTTTTGAAAACGGGTTTTCTCAACTAGAATAACTTTAGAATTGAGTCTGTGAACTCCAAAACTGAAAATGGCCTATTTAGACCTTCTTTTTGGAGACTTGACCCGTATAAATATACTGTAATTTTAGATTTGAGTAAAATTACCATATAAAATTTTTCCCTTTCCCAGATCCAATAGATTGCCCTAGCCTTTACCCTTTAACATCTTTACAGAAATCAAGTCTTACATAGGGACCCCTGGGCTGGGGCCAAGGAGTCAGCTGCTGTTCGTTGGCACAAGTTGGCTGGAATAGTAAGGTAGTCAGGTGAGAACCAGGATGGCAGAAGAATGGTCTGTAAGTTAGAAACAGGAAAATGAACCAGGCATGCAGGACTATAAATGGCAGCTTCCATCAGGAAGCTAGGAGTTTTTGTAGGGTGCAGTGGTGTCGAATTGGCCAAGGTATGGAGCTGATTATTCCAGCTGACATTACACACACCCGTACCACGAGAGTAAACAGTACTACAGATCTCAGCCTCCTTGGATAGATCCTGCACCACCCAAGGCTTCCCGTCCCGACATCTTACTCAACAGTAGTGCTGTCAGCAGATGTGGCAATTACATATTTAAATGAGGGGGCTTCAGTGCATCCTTGGCATGGTCAAGACTCTGAGAAGGATGCTTGTGTCACTGATGTGTGTGATTGATACTGTGATTTTCGGGGGGACAAGAGAAGGCTATTGGAAAGAGGCATTAAATGGGCATTGCGTGACTCTACTCTTTGGCACAATGTAGCATTATTATATTTTCTCATGAATGGCAGTGTCCAGTGGTTTACGTGCAGCAAATTAAATGTTAATTTGAGATTTCCAATTAATTTTCAACTATATATAATAGCATACCTCTCAAAATAGTAACACAATGATCAAACAATACAGCTGTACAAGGATGAAAAATACTACAGTAATTAATTAGTATCTTAATGACAAAATATTGCCACTACAGATGATGAGCGAATGTATTGAAAGTCAAATTTGTGGACTTCACCACAGTTTTCCCCAAAATTTGATTCACAGCTGATAAAATTGAATTGTACTAGAAATTGCACGAAAAATATACGTGGAGGAAAGGAGAGAGAGACCCGCTTACCATAAGAGCTTATACTTTACGGAAGAGAGAGAGGACCCCACGGACCATAAGAGCTTACAGTCTACAGACAGGCGAGAGATAGAGGACCCCTCTGACCATAAGAGCTTATAGTCTACAGGGGAGAGAGAGAGGACCCAACTGACCATAAGAGCTTAGACTGTATAGAGGAGAGGACCCCGCTGACTATAGGAGCTTACACTCTAAAGCAGAGAGAGACAGGACCTCATTGACCATAGGAGCCTATCCTCTATAGGAGGGAGAGAGAGAGGACCCCGCTGACAATAAAAGCTTACACTCTACCGGAGAGAGAGGGCCCCACTGACCATAAGAGCTTACAGTACACTCTACAGGAGTCCATATGGACAGAAAAATAAAAGAGTAAAAGCTCTGGAAAGTAAGGGATGAAAAAATGGAAACACAAAAACGGAAATTGGCCACGGCGTGAAGGGGTTAAATATGCAAATAGCCTCTTCAGAAGGAAGATGACTCGATCCCTGGTGCCATCTATTGGATGTCCCAATCCTAAAAATCAATATCGACCTTTTAAGGAGTCTTGCCACATTACTTAGGATAAGAAGAAACATTACTTCTTAGTAAAGAATCAGAAGCCTCGTTAGATGGTAGTATACCCCCTCTCGCCTATCTCGCATTGACTCAAAGAATTTGCCCCTATGATGGAGAAACTGCTTATTACATGGAAATCTTCTCCATATTTTTTGAAGCTGCCCTAAAATCAAAGGTCTTTGGAAACAAGTATCGATATATATTGGTTCTCTTCTTAAGAAGCGCTTCCAATTAACTCCACATGCCACTCTTCTCTTAATTGACCTGGAAGAGTTCGATCCTTCAATACTATTTGTTATCATTCATATTTTCCTGGTGGTTAGGAATTCCCTGGCATTGTATTGGAAAAGAATAGACGTACCAAAATTTTCAGACATTTTGGAAAAAGTATCATTACACTACTCATTAGAGTCATGCTTTGCTATTATTAACGGTAACTTAAAAAAAACTCTAAGAAATGGGATAAATGGAAATCAATTTCCGCTATTGCCTAAACCTAAGACATATTTTGGCGTTCAAACTGATTCTTGACACTTAGAGTCAATGTCTGGCTGATAGACATTACTTGCCGATCTGGTCAACACATAATTTTTGTATATTTTTTTTCCTGGTTTTCCTCAATATACTGGTCATTAAGAACTACCAAATCATAGCTTTAATTCCGTATTCAAATGTGATTGAATTGGGTATCTTTGACGTTTTCTACTTTTTATTGTCATCTTCCTCCTCTTTCGCTTCCCTTCGCCCCCTCCAATTTTAAGTCATGTGGCTCATTAAAAAGTCGATATTGACTTTTAGGATTGCTTAGGCTGCTTTCACACATCAGTTTTTTGCTGTCAGTCACAATCCGGCGAATTTTGAAAAAACGGATCTAGCAAAAGTTGCCACTGGTTCCGATTTTTTCTCATAGACGGATTAGTGATGGATTGTGATGGATGGCCTCATGTTTAATCCATTTTTCGCCGGATCCGTCAAAAATTGTTTATCCGGTGGCCAGAGAAAACGGACATAGTAATGTTTTTTGTGTCCGTCGAAAAACCAGAATGGAAGACTATGGCGCCGGATCTGTCAAATGACGTAATTCGGCGACGGAATCTGTTTTTTATTAACTGGGCATGCTCCAATTTTTTTAGGATCCAATCAGCTGGATCAGCTAGTCAGATCCGGCAAAGAAACGGATCCATTGCATCAGTTTTTCACAATCTGCGACGGATTTGTTTTTTTCAAAATTTGACGGAATGTGACTGATGGCAAAAAACTGATGTGTGAAAGCAGAATAATTCCAAAAGGAGACTCTAGAGGTCAAGAGCTCTTCTCCTCTAAAGAGGCAATTTGCATAAAAATTTGTACAGAAACCCATCTACAGTACATTGGAAGTTGTTGGGACAGTAAATAAATACTAAACTTTCTTTCGAAGATGCCAAGACATGATACCGTATTGCCGATTGGGCATTTTAATTTTTGCTCTTGACTCCCTTCTTTTTTACGTACACCCTTTGACTACAGATATGATATCTTTATAATTCCCCTTTCTTCTCGAGTCAGTCAGTGGTTCCCATTAGCTGTAACTTTCTATGTCTCATGTCTGTAAAATTCATATAATGGCACAGATCGTTCTCTTTCTTTTGCTCTCTTGACACATTCAGGTCTATTTAAAAGTTTTCCTTTGAAACTCGCTTGACTCCTACTATACTTCACATTTCATTTATCCCCAATTTATATTTCTCATAGGTGATCTACAAAACAATGCCATTTCGTTCATGAATCTTTTATCCAACTTGTTAGACCTGACGATCCAGATACAAGAATATCCAATAATGGAAAAAATATATTTTCTCGAAATATATAAAAAAATATTTAAATTCTCTCTATTCTATACACTGAACAGCGGGCTGTGAGAAATGGCAATCTATCTCATTGCCAGACTTGTTTGAAGCTGTAGTCTTTAGAGGTTTTTTTTTTGTCTGTTGGAAAGGGCTGAAGTCCTGCTGTGGTACTTTCGCTGTCACAAGTGCCAGAAAAATCAATTGTCACTCTAGCATTGTGTGAGCATATTTGATCTTGCGGTCATGTGGCACATTCTTAAATCCAGTAACGATAGGACAGAGATGGCCAGTTTTATATCTAGTAAAGCAAAGCTGTGTTTTATAAAGGAAGTTGTTTTGAAGGTGGTGAGATAAACGGATCGATAAATAGATAGGTAGTAACATATACAAACAGAAGTAAAGAAAGATGGAGAGATAGAAGAAAAGAGCAAATCCATTCTCAGGACCCTGGCCCAGCCGGTAGGTAAGTATTCAGTGCCTGATGGATGGAAGTCTTCTGTACCGCCTCCTATCTCTGACATCTCCGGTTCTTCTTTTGATTAGCTGGCTGGGTGGGTTGTTGTCTTTCATCCTCAATCATAATGACACGCCAGACAAGCTAATAAAAAGAGTAGCCCGGCATGCTGCCAGGTAAGAGGTGGTTTGCAGGGCTTCTCTCCAGTGTCCATGGAACACTGACCTGATCCATTGTACGAGGGTCCTACAGATTTATTCCCTTATGTCTGATAGATGCAAAGAAGGATAGCACATGAGATAGAACTTTGATCTATTTCCTAATTCCTAACTATTCAACAACATCTGAGAGAATCCCGTAAAAAATAAAGGCCACCTGGACTCCTGAATGCCCTCCTACTGCAGAAAACAGTATCTCCGAAAGGTTTCTTTAAGCTGACCAAAGTGTTGGCCAAAGTGTTTAGGATTAACTGCTTAGGTGGATCCTCAAAGCCTCAGGTCACATTGGTGAGTCAAGCAGGAAGGCATATGGGAAGCCAGTGCTTGCCACAGGATAGATGCAGTGGAACCCAGCAGGGATAGAAGCAAGTTAAAGCACAGTGTTCACAAAAGATGGAGTATACCAAACGAAAGCCTTGAGAGTCAATCTTAAGACACAGGTGTGTCCTAATGGGCCTTAAATAAGATTAGGAAGATGACGTCACTGAGCTACACTGGGCAACCTACAAAACTGGATGTGGAGCACAACAGATGGCACAGGATCAAGGTGAAGGAAGCAGGGCCCAGGATACCTGGAACAGGTGTGTAACACAACGATTTGTTCAGCAGCCAGCTATCCTTTCTAACTCCCAATGTTTGCCTAAATGGGGAGAAAGGAGATAGTCATTGCCAGACACTGCTGACAAAGACTTATCTTCTCTGAAAGTAAATGGTTTGGGCACTAAAATGGCAATTGCTCGATACTTCTCTCTCCAACATTATCTGTCCATCAAGGAAGAGCCAGAAGGTCTCCATACATAGCAGATGGTTGGCCGGTATTGTTGAAATTGTCACAATTGGTTGATTTTCGTCTAATGTGTATGGAGACTTTTGGTCCTTTATCGTAAGTAGCTGCCAGTTTTGTTGAAATTGTCACAATTGGTTGATTTTCGTCTAATGTGTATGGAGACTTTTGGTCCTTTATCGTAAGTAGCTGCCAGTTTTGTTGAAATTGTCACAATTGGTTGATTTTTCTCTAATGTGTATGGAGACTTTTGGACCTTTATCGTAAGTAGCTGCCAGTTTTGTTGAAATTGTCGCAATTGGTTAATTTTGTCTAATGTGTACGGAGACTTTTGGTCCCTTATCGTAAGTAGCTGCCAGTTTTGTTGAAATTGTCGCAATTGGTTGATTTTTCTCTAATGTGTATGGAGACTTTTGGACCTTTATCGTAAGTAGCTGCCAGTTTTGTTGAAATTGTCGCAATTGGTTAATTTTGTCTAATGTGTACGGAGACTTTTGGTCCCTTATCGTAAGTAGCTGCCAGTTTTGTTGAAATTGTCGCAATTGGTTGATTTTCGTCTAATGTGTATGGAGACTTTTGGACCTTTATCGTAAGTAGCCAAACTTTTGGCAACTAACACTCGGAGCACATACTTTGCCCGACCCCGAGCTACGCCATCATAGTATAGCCTTTTATATAGCTAAGGAAACCATATTATGAGTCGTCTATACATCTTTAAAAATATAACCCAAGTCAAGTGCATAAGGGCTGATATTGAAATGACCTTCAAATTATTTATTGTGGCTATAAAGAGCCGGCCATTGTGTGAAACGGTTGTGCGCACTGTGGCGGTTAGAGCAAACATATGTCACTTCCGAAATTCGCCACGGGCGACAATAATATCTAAACAGGATACAATGTATCTCTTCACCTGCTTCCAGCTGTCGGAAGCATAAATTACCGGCGCTGTTTATGTGTGTGCAGCATTTTCTTAGGAGCACGTTAATGCAAAGTGGAATAAAAATGATATATTATTGTATTCGCTGAGCACATTAAAGTAGTAAATTAAGTTACCATGGATATTAGCTACAACGGGGAATAAAAAAGCATTCTGTTTTTGTAATTTCATTTCTAAAATACGGCTTTATGTTTTCTATTCATTCTTCACCAAATACTATGTAATTGATTAGCACTTCAAACCTCGCCTAATATGTCTAATAGCAAAACCACAGGCAAGTGTCTCGATCTTGGAGCTAATGTAATAGAAAGGTATTAATTAAAAACCAGTAAAATAATTCAGGTATGAGATCTTTTATCCGCTATGCTTCAGAGCTGAGGCTTTGGGATAAAGGTTTTTTTTTTTACTAGAATTTGGAAGCTGTTTCTACAATCTGCTAAAGCTCATTTACAGCTACTCTTGAGATACAGCCAGGTTTTCTTCTAAAAATGTATAGTTTTACCGGGAAAATTAATTGCTTCTTGAGTATAATCGGTTGAGTTCAAAAAGAGGTGAGGGAGTCAGTCCCACAATCCACAAATATTAATATACGGTGAGTAAACCATTTTTTTTTTTCAATCTGTGACTCCTTTTCGATCAGGCCAGACTTGGATACGGACAACTGGCTCTTCGACGCTATTCACACACACCAGCCTTTCTCAATATTTCAACAAAAAACTGCAACAACAACTTTAAAGTTAGACTTTTAAAACAAATCTGTCAACACTTTTTTTTGTTATGTAATCAGAGAGCATCATGATGTACAGGCAGAGAGCCTGATTTCAGGGATGTGTCACTTACTGGGCTGCTTGTTGAAGTGTTGATAGAATCCCTGTTTTCTCTGCTGTACATCCAGCAGTGGTCAGAATGCTGAGCTGTATATAACCCCGCCCACACCCCTGATTGGTTCATTCCTGTGTATACTGTCAGCAAGCTGCCAATCAGTGGTGTAGGCGGAGTTACACAGATTAGCCTGACTTCCTGGCATGTGACACTTAGTCCTGTAATGATAATCTCCAGCTGATAAAACACTGATTATATTGAAACTACAGCACATAGTCTAATAAGTAACATGTCTGGAATCAGGCTATCTGCCCCTATATTAATCTGCTCTGAGATTAAATAGCAAACTCCTGATGACAGATTTCTTTAATTAGCCAACAATGTCATCTATAACCAGGCTGCAGGTAGACCCTTCCGTTCAAATAGCAACACGGTATGATAACAACCAATGGCACCCATGACCTTGAGCTAAGCCTGTCATATCTATAGCTATTATCTCTGAATATGACTAAATTATATCTAAATGTCTAAATTACTAAATGTTCTGGCATGCCATTTCTTGTAAAACAACAAGGCATACTCCCCAATTTCACACCTCTGATTGTCAGCCCAACTGACTCTGTTACTCTGTTACTCCTCCTCACCACTTGTTCCAAGACACTTACTGCCTCTTCTATTGTAGCCTCCATCTCAGAGAGTATGCTTCTTAGACAAATTGGATCGATTTAATTTACTCTTTAACCCCTTTCCGACATCGGCGTCATAGTACACTGGTGTCAGACTCCCTCCCTTTGATGTGGACTCCGGCGCTGAGCCCACAACTTTTCCAGCACATGTCAGCCGTTCTAAACATCCTATGCCTATCTTCTGACCACATTCTCCTCCTGCTCTCCAGCCTAGGTTTCCTGCTCATTGGTCACCACCTGTTTTGGCATCTGGTAGTCACTCTAGGACACATGCATTTACTCTTAGTATCTTAGTGTGACAGCACAAACACAAGTTTATACTCCCCAGCCAAAGTCCAGCCAATCCAAGATACTTGAAGGACTTGGCTCATTGCATGGGAAATAAAGTTCTTTACGTTCAGCCATTCTAAGTCAAATTTCTGAGTTGTCTTTTATGTTACTGACTTGGTTTTACACACCTGTCCCAGGTATCCCTGTCTCCACCTCCTTCCTCTGGGTTGGCTGTCCTCTGTTGTGCTCCACATCAGGTTTTATAAGTGTTGTGGATCAATGACATCATCTCTCTAGATCCAATTAAGGGCTATTTAGAAACCCACATGTGTCTTGGGAATAGGACTCCTAGTCCTATGTTTGGTGTGCACCACCATCTTTGCTGTTGTGTTTTATGCTTGTTCTCGCATTCATCACTTCTGGGTGTTACTTCATTCGTCCTGCTAATTCTGAGATTCATGGTGAGTCTTTTCAGTGCTTGCTACCCACATGCCTTCCTGCTTGCTGCATCAACGACTGGAGCTTGTGTGCCCACCTGGACTAAAGTCTTAGATGATCCACTTCACATGGTGTGTCTTTTATCTAAATCTTGATTCCTGTTTGCTACTTGCCCAGACCATGCCTACTAATTTAGAAGAACTCCGCTTGCCTTGACCTCTTTGGCTGTCAACTGTTTCAAGAGAACGCCAACCTTAGCCGGTCTGACAAAATGTAATTGTTCTCCTTTTGGATTTATCTGGCTTATGGTTCGTATTTACAACGGTAATGGTGAAATGTGTCACACTCAAATATAGAGCTAAAGGAACCATCAGTTTGTGATTTTATCCAGTTGAAGCCATTTCTTTTCTTGCGCCATTTCACGGTGTATCAAAAGACACGATAAGGAAAGAACTATTTTGCAAAGCCATCAAATCTTCCAGCGCTTCGCCTGTACCTCTTAGAGCAAAGCTCCGAACTCTTGATAGATTTGCCACAATCTACAGCATCAACTTTTGATTAAGTTTCCAGTAATAATTATATGTTTTTGGTTTAATTCCAGCGGAGAATATAATGGGACTCGTTCCGACAAGACACAGGAAATTGTCCCAATAGAGACTCATTTGGAATCGGTCCACTCGCAATTACCACTGTGCAGTGCTGTGCAAGATTAAAAGCGCAGACAGTGTAATTTCCACCTTGTGTCCTGGGTTCTGCAGAGTTTCTACTCATCCAGGCTGTCCATCTGGGGAGCAAACAGCATGTACACTTTGATGAGAAACCCTGGCCAACCGACCAGCTGTGAAAAAAAATAGATTACACTTGTCATTTTTTTTTCCTCCGAGGTAATTTGCTGGGAGTAAAAAATATAATTTCTTTGAAGGTGTGTAGTTAAAAAGGAATCCTGGGGATGCATTTGATTTATATTTAAAAGTCCAACATACATTTTATTTGCCGAGGCTAATTTCTATAAGAAGTATGTGGCTTTTAAGGCAGTATCATACCTAGAATGCGGCATGATAAAAGCCAACGCTCTTTGAAACTCGGCACACACAAAAAAAAATAAAGGATTATTAAGTAAATGGGATTCTCCATGTGTGGGATACGCAGCGTGATGCCATAATAGATGTTTGACACACGGCTCTACAAACTGGATTGTGTGCTCTGCTTATTAAAGCTCAGTCGTCTGAAATACTTTGATAATGTTGAATAATACAAAGTGAGGAAGGAGGATGGCACCTTTCAGGCTGGGTTGCCTTGTCGGACTAGCAGGGGGGAGGCTGAGAAACTAGTGAGATCTGAGGCTTTGTATGAGGTCAGTAGAGCACAGAAGGTAGTCCGTCATTGCAAAGCTCATGGGAATCCGGTGTGACTATTGTAAAACTTCTCGTTCTGCAGTTAGAGCTCACTTTCCCTACAGTAAGTTAAGTTCTATGTTCAGGTCAATGAGTTTGCTGTTTATAACCTGTTGGAGGCAAATAACATGGAGGTTGACCAAGGCATGTAGATGTATTAATGCTTTACATACTGTTCACAATGCTGTCGTAACACCATATCTTGTCAACTAGACATGAGCGAATATATTCAAGTGAAATTGAATTCTACTCGACTTTCCCAAAAATCTGCATTCGACAAAATACAGATTTATTCGTAATTTCAGCAAAAGAGTGAGCGACTTTTTTTCTGAACTGTAAAGTGCCATCTAAACGTAGAACAGAAAAAAAATTTAAATACTAGCCATAAACTTACTTCTCCGGCTCCTTTGCTCCTCACCGTCACCCATCCATTCCTTGTAACACTTTCCAATTGCAGTTGCTCGTGTTTAGTTCCCTAAGCCTCTTATGCTAGGCCTGGGATTCCAGGGTTGCCCAAAAAACACCTCATAGGTAATTCAACGTGAACAGAGGTAATCCGAAGATGAGACAAAGATCGGATGGGTGACAAGTGAGGAGCGCAATTGCCAAAGAGGTGAATGGTTAGGTGAGTATAAATATATTTTTACATTTTTTTAGTATTATTATGATATTATTTTTATTATGCCCCAGGTTTGGATATACTAAGGGACATTTAAGTTGTTCAGAATAACTTCTCCACTATTCGAATTTCGGGAGCCGGAGAAAATTTGAGCAAACAGGAACATTCGAATTTTGCCTCGAATTTTGCCTTTGCCTCTATTGACAACTCTACTGGCATATCTGGGAAACTTCCATGAAAATAAGGAGAGCTTCCAGGTTCCTGGAAGAACTAACAAATCAGATGACCACCTAAACCCCCTAGAAACCTCTTGGACACAAAAATTTCCATTTGTTTTCTTGTGTCTGTTGTCTATTGCACTTTAAAGATGTTATGACCAACAGTGAATAAGCATTCACTGAGCATTTAGGGTTTTCCTGGAAAGTCAATCTCAATTAATATGGTTCTTTTCATCTCAATTTAGTCCAGGTGTTTTGGTGATATATTATATAGAGAGGGGACAGTCAGTCAATGTATGTGGGTTGGGGAGTCAGGATTCATAATTTATTTCTAAAATCTAATTTTTATTTTTTATATATTGTTTATGAAGATCATTAAAAAAAATCACAATATCAGAGAAAATTATCATGAAGGGAATTTTGAAATCAATTTTGCTTTTGGCTTCACTACCTTAATTTTCGCTGCATTTATCAGCGTGACAGTGTTTACTACGTTTGCTGGATCTTTAGATCCAATTTCACTCCAACCCCCTTCAATACTCGAGTAAAAAATTCAACCTTTTGGTGACTTTTTAAAAGTTGAAAAGTAAAAATCTGACTCAAGCCCATTTGCATAGCTAACCATACCCATGTTGCCTGACACATCTTACGCCCCTTGGGAATTTTGACAAAAGGGGTCATGACTACTAACTTCATACCGTATATAATGTTGAGATTTTTAGTAGGGAAGGAGTCAGCACTTAGTAGATCTGGTTTACTGCATTTTTCAAGGCTTTTTTCCTATTGGCTGGTCCAAACAAGATATATAGTACTCCCCAGGAGGGGCTAATCCTTCAGCAAGTGATCCAGCCTGCCTCATGTGCTGTTGGTGCTGATACTTCTGTGTTATGACTGTCGGTGCTCTCTTCATTGCTGGGTTGCAGTCCTGTCTAGCTTCCCAAGATGCCAGCTGGCTCCAGCGAGTGTTGGCTGACATGAGCTCCTGCTGCACATGCCGATATTCCATGCTGACCTTCCCACACCTCTTGCTCGACATAGTCTCTCATTCTCCCCCCCAGAATGGTCATTGTTTAGGATGCAGGGCTCCATCCTCTGAGACTGGTAATGTGTGCACCAATATAGCTGCAATGACCACGCCACGTTCAATTAGCAGAATTAATATCCCTAGTAAAGTCAAACATTTTATAGTTTTTTTTCCATAACCCAGTCCTGGTCGGGTCTGCTTGCAAATAAGACTCCCATTTTGTTGAACCCGGGGTGGAGTTGTGTTCAGACACAGACATCTTGAGCGTGATGATCATTGCCTGTTTCTCTCGAATTGATCCTGACATATTTATTTTGGATATACAGGCTGGCAAAGAACAAGTCCTTTACCTGCTTAGTGCCGGAAAAAAACTTTGCATAGACTTGTCCAAGTTTCTTGAGGCAGTTTGCTGCACCATTGGGCTTACAAATATGGTTTAAGCCACATGCACAACCAAAAATGGTCTCTTGTCATCACGGTAAACATTTTTACAGTTTTATCGATTATTTGTCAATCAAAATCAAAATTTTTCTACAAAAAAAGTTTGTCTCCAGAGATAAAACCTGTAGTGAACCCCCCAGCATCACCCCAAATTTGTGTTTTTACTTCGTAATTTAGATGATAGAGTCACTCTCGTTAAATCGTGGCAGGGAGTTTAGATTTGGGAAGTGACAGTTTTAAAAAATGGCAAGAGGGCTGGTAAAATCGGAAAATATTCTAACGAAATTTACATCTTTTTGATACCCAAAAACTAGCACAAAAGTCTTGTGTGTCCCTCTTTATCACTTGCCGCCCTCATGAGCAAAAAGAGAACTACCAGATCCATTTTAGATTCCGCCACGAAATTGAAGCCAAAAACTATGGGTCCAAATGAGAAATCATTCTCAAACTTTTGGAGCATCCAACGGTTCACAAATACAATATATGACAAAGCTATCCTCATGGCCAAACACTCTACACTAAAGCCTGAAAGTGTAAGTGTAGAATTTTCAATTAGTTATCTGTAAATGCTAGAGATTCTCATACTTTTGGTGTAAAGATTTCTTTTATAATGAAATTTACAATCCAGATATGACTCAAGCTCAGGTGAATATATATGGATCCAAAACTTCTAAAGTTAGACTTTCTTTTTACAACTCTCGCACCTTCGCATATCACTGCTGGCCTGTGAATTTAATATCATCACCACCATATTGGTTTGTGCCACTTTTCCTTATCTCTTCTCCTCCCTTTCATACATTCTCAGCTAAGCGAGACAGTTTTGGCAATGGCAGAAGATAATTATGCTGCTAACTTGTTATGTTGTTATAATACCATGTAGAGGGAGAAGTCTCAGAGCACAGCGCTTTTCGTTAAGGGTCATAGTTTTAAGCTTCCTTAACAGAGTACACGGAATAAACGTATCTGCACATTCCTCGCCTGCCATGGTAATGTGCTACACTGAAGCGCAGTCCTGCAGGCTTTTTTATTAACGTCAAATATGCTTCCAGCAGACATGCAAGATTCACCTCGGAAAAATCCTTGGAAATATCTAAGAAGTGGCAGAGGAAAGTTCACAGGTAAAGTACATCTGATGGCTTAAAAACAACTGGTAAATACAAGAATTTCCGTTTTATGAAGGCTAACTATACACCTACTATCAGGCAAAATGGTGTCATTCTGGCTGGGGTGATCCCTGTCAGATCCAGACCGAAGTCTGAGGAGGAAGGAAAGATGGACATGGAGCTGCGCCTGCAACCCATGCGGCAGCATCCTAAGAAAGGACAAGAAAGGAAATGTGCTGTAGTGAGTGAGAAAAGAAGTCATAGCAACAGGAGTGAAACATCAGTGGGAGACCAGCTAGAAGCAGGCTGCCTCCATCTGAAGCGCAGATCCGGTGGCCGGAACACCGAGGGAGTAATAAACTCTACGCTTTGCTTCAGAGACTGGCAGGGCAGTCAATTCCAAGTTGGCTGTCCGACCTAAACACCTAAGCAGATACGGTGGCAAATGTGGAGGAGGGGCATCTCTAGGGTCCCTATAAAATAGCCTCAGGCCATCACCGTCATACGGGTTTTGTCCTATCCATATGGGGGACAGAGAGAGAGAAGTAACAACAGTGAGGACCTTATGGTAGCTTATGCAAGTAGGGACCTACTACGTTACTGTGCACAAGGGGAAGGCTACTGATTTCCACCTGAATAAGGGGACTCTGGAATTGCTATCAGACCGCATCAGACCGGCCGGACCCTGCCTACCCTGTCATCCGGCACTCTGGACTGTGGATGCTGAAGCCTTCAGTAAAGGTAAAGAGACTGCACCCATTGTGTCCTCATTATTCACCATGCCTTACATCCTCCACCATCATCATCTACACTTCTGGGAAGCCCTGGGGATATACTTCACCTGTGGGAAGGTATACCATCTAGCTGCCATAACATCACCCCAGCGGACCCCTGAGCAGCGTCGGTCACCCTGACCGAATACCACAGGTGGCGTCATGAACACTACCGTTATCTACGAACTCTGCCTTTTATTGGGCGCCCCTCATAGGGCCACGGTCCGGGTCGGGCCACCGTGACATCCTCGCTGAGGGAACTGAAGGACCCGGTACCGAGTACCCCATTGCCCTTACGTGGGGGCAATCCATCTCTATGTCTGATACTAAAGATATAGAGTACATACATACCCACATTTACTTTATAAATTCATTACAACATCACAGCATGTTAAGGATTTGCTCACATTCGTACAGCGCTCCTTGCTGAGCACTGCGTTGGGGTTTCCATGTTAATCGCCAAATAATGGGATTCATAGAGATCCTCCAATGAATTCTTTCTGTAAAATGACTACCAATAATTGCAATATGCCATGTAGAGGTAACAGTGTGGTTTATTTTCAACTCATTTCGAAGTGTACTACTGGGGTGAACCCATGAGGGGAGGAGTTAGGTGGGCAAAATGTTCCTTTTGTTAGTGAGATAGGCAAGAATATTGAGAAGCAGAAGGACCTATGGTCCAAATGTATCTGACCGGCACTGAAACAGGTGTTTGTATGCAAAGAGGGGAGACCATATATTGGATCGAAAGCTCTGAAGGTACTTAGGACTAAGTGGCATATGGATTCCTTATCTCAGATAAGTGGGGGCCCACAGCAACAGCTATTTATACTAGATAAGAAGTGGTAAACAGAGATAAATCATGTAAAGAAGCCCCTGAAAGGGAAGATTAGCCCTTTGAATACTGCCTACCACCAAGTTTCACAATATGCCACAACATACGGTTTACACAGAAATCACAATACTTGGATGGAACACACTGTACATCTGGTATCCCATGGAGATGGCCACTCTGTGGGATATCACACTATGTCAAGCGGCAGCATGTAGTCTGCAGAGGCGTATCGCCAAAATAACAGCTGCACATACTCCCAGCCAGGATCCCCATTTTCAAGTAGCGTGGTGGCTGTACGACAATGACTGCTGCACCGCCAGTTACATTGCAAAAGCTCTAAAACCTCTATTTTGGAAGTCTACTAGTGTTATAGCTCATACAACCACACTAAATGAGCAGTACCACTTTATTTTATACATTTATACTCGGATAAAACCCTATTGAGCTTGAATTGTTCCCACAGCCTTTTCTAAGTATGTACATTGAGGCAGATGAAGAAGACAGACATTGCCGAAGCAAAGACCAAAAAGAGTCCAAAAACGAAATCCGGAAGGAAATCCTGATGCAGTGCTCAGCATGAACCCAGTCTATCAAAACCCTCAACATGCTGAAATCCACATCACAGCCACTTACCGTATAGACATATCCAAACAGAGTATTTCTCTATCTTTTTTCTCTCAGAGTTCATCATATTTATCCACTCATCTTAGGATATGTCAAACCAGAATAGAGGTAAGAATGGACACATCAAAGCATATATACCCCATATATGTACATATTCAATTTGTGAAAATGTCATAGCTTGGTTTCGGGACTACATCTGGTGACCCTTTGCTGGGTTGTCTTTTTTCCTTCTCTAGTGCACAGCTCAATTCGTCTCTGTCCAAATGCACATTTTTTTTGTCCTTCCTGTTTGACTGTGAGTCCTCCTTCCCAGCACCTTGTCACTTTCTTTTATGTTTTGGGGTCTGGGAGTTTTTTCATTTAGTCTTTTTATTATTTGTTTCTCTGTTTTTATCCCTGCCTATCCCTTGTGAATATGTTTATTTTCTTACCTTGGGTTCTCATACAGTATCTCCTTACACATTCTCATTTCCTTTCGTAGGATTTGGGTTGTGGCCGCCCCATGGCCCTCCCTTTCTAGCTCCTCATGAGGTACGAGAAATCCTTTGACGGCATTTTAGGGTGCCATGTCCGAGGAGGTGCTTTTTGGTTGTCTGGTAAGGGACTTTCTTAGCCTGTACAAGGACAGGTTGTCTCTTTTTGTACGATGCCAAAATTCCTTAAGAGGTGCCCAACATGAATTTGGAGCATCCTATTAGTGGTCTACGCTTCCATGCGCCTCACCTGAAATGCTACTCCAGTCAAACAGTCAAAGACTGTAGTAACATTTTTGGTGTAAGAAATGCCAACATTTTGTGGAATTTAACAAGCAGGTGGGTGTAGTCGCACCCAGTCCCATCTGGTTCCTTCCCAGCGCCACCTATTTTGGTGGCGCTGCTTCAAATAAACACCAAAAGTTGCAACATTTTTCTGGCTTAAAAGCTTTTATGAACTGTTGTTTCTATGGTTGTTTAGTACTGCTGAGACTTGATGTACTATTTGGCTTAGGCTCAAATATTTAAGTATCAGAAAGGAGAATATTGCTTAAAGGGGTTGTCCACTACTAGGACAACCCCTTCTTGAACTAAATATGTGGCCTCAATAAAATAAAAAAAAACCTATACTCCCCTTCCGTGCAGGCTATCGGTGCCAAACATTTAGTTCAAGAAGGGGGTGTCCTAGTAGAGGACTACCCCATTAAGGCCTTATGAGCCTTTGATATTTTAGTCCTGTTTAGTTCTATCTTTTCCTTTATATAGCTTTATTATTCATGAGCATCTCTCTTTTTTCTAAGTTTCTTTGTATTTGATATGCACCGACTTACAGCATCATAAAGTAAGTATAAACTGGACAATATACAGTATGTAAAAGTCCTCTAATGGCTCCCTGCCCCCATATAAAAGGCTTTTTTTTATATAACAACGCACTTACCTTATTGTAAATGCGGTTTGAACAGCATGTCGGTATAGAAGGTTCATTTAAAAATATAACTTTGCTTTTGGTTGTTAGTTGAGAAGTTTGGCTCCTTGTTTCCTCCCTACCGAGTGAATACATTGAGAGGTTTTGCCATAAGTTTTAATTAGGAATTGAATACATTTTGTACTTTTATTTTTGCACGTTTGGCTGTAAAATGAGTTTGAAGAAAAGATCATGCTGATTTTCCTACTAAAATATTTCTACTTACGCTGCTCGAGCTCAATTTTGCTTAAAACAAAAATGATGTACGTAAGAAAAATGTTGGCATTAATGTATATAATCTGATCATCCCGGTGTATTCAATAGACAAGATGGTGCTCAATTAACCTGACACTTGTCATCTGTGGCTCACCTGTGCTAGAAAGAGACAGGTTTGGAGGATCTGCAAAAAATACATAATAATAATAATAATAATAATAATATTACAGAAGTCCAGCTTCTTTATAGTCTGCCAGACATGCAATTGTGATTGGATTCAACTACTAAGATCTGATTGGTCGGATGTTCTTACTGATGACCAATCACATTCCGGCAAGGCTCCTCACCAGACTCTATCCCTCCCCTGAGCAAACCAAAAAAAGGAAAATGGACTAGAAATTCGGATTTTTACTATAGAATTATTTATACAGGTTAGGAAATTGTATCGCAAGGCAATGTCTGTCATATCTGTTAAACATGGGTAATTACAGAGAGACTATAATAAGGTTGTGGCATCAAGACAATACTTTTTTTGGCCTTTTTAGGATTTGCATAGAAGGGTATTTTCAGTTTGGACCTTTCTTTACCACTCCGAAGAGAAAGCTGTTTGGAAGATGGTTCTAATGTCTTTTTTCTATATTACTGGCAACTAAGTTGATTTCATGTTTAAACTTTTCTTCTTTGATTCTTCTCAAACTGTATGAACGTATAGTATGTGCCTAAGGCTGCGTTCACCTTTGCGTTGTTGGGTGCAGCGTCGTCGACGCAACCAACAACACAAAACACAACGCTGCGTTTTTTTGACGCATGCGTTGCCATAAACTAGTAATGTTCTTGAATTTTGGCGCAGGGAAAACGCTACAAGTAGCGTCTTCCGCGCCCTGTCTGGTGTGTCAAATGGATGCATGCGTCGTAAAACACAATACAACGCATACCGACGCATGTCCATGCGCCCCCATGTTAAAGATAGGGGCGCATGACGCATGCGTCGACTACGCTGCGCCCAACAACGCAAATGTGAACGTAGCCTAAGGAGGTCCCCAAATGGTGTTAGGTCACTTGAAATTTGCAATTCTTGTAGTACCCAAAGGTCTCCAACTCTTTACTTGAATTGCTAATACAAAATGAAGATCCTGTAGTAATTGCTCTGCCAAAATAAATTCAAGCTTGAGGAGGCTAATTTGCATATTCCAGGTGCCTTCTGGGAAAAGCGAAGTCTCCCTAAGCTAGAAGATCGTTGGGTACAGCCGGGACCAGCTGCTTGGAAAGCATCGCCAAACCAGGGATTCAAGCTTGAGGAGGCTAATTTGCATATTTCAGGTGCCTTCTGGGAAAAGCGAAGTCTCCCTAAGCTAGAAGATCGTTGGCTACAGCCGGGACCAGCTGCTTGGAAAGCATCGCCAAACCAGGGATTCAAGCTTGAGGAGGCTAATTTGCATATTCCAGGTGCCTTCTGGGAAAAGCGAAGTCTCCCTAAGCTAGAAGATCGTTGGGTACTGCCGGGACCAGCTGCTTGGAAAGCATCGCCAAACCAGGGATTCAAGCTTGAGGAGGCTAATTTGCATATTCCAGGTGCCTTCTGGGAAAAGCGAAGTCTCCCTAAGCTAGAAGATCGTTGGGTACAGCCGGGACCAGCTGCTTGGAAAGCATCGCCAAACCAGGGATTCAAGCTTGAGGAGGCTAATTTGCATATTCCAGGTGCCTTCTGGGAAAAGCGAAGTCTCCCTAAGCTAGAAGATCGTTGGGTACAGCCGGGACCAGCTGCTTGGAAAGCATCGCCAAACCAGGGATTCAAGCTTGAGGAGGCTAATTTGCATATTCCAGGTGCCTTCTGGGAAAAGCGAAGTCTCCCTAAGCTAGAAGATCGTTGGGTACAGCCGGGACCAGCTGCTTGGAAAGCATCGCCAAACCAGGGATTCAAGCTTGAGGAGGCTAATTTGCATATTCCAGGTGCCTTCTGGGAAAAGCGAAGTCTCCCTAAGCTAGAAGATCGTTGGGTACAGCCGGGACCAGCTGCTTGGAAAGCATCGCCAAACCAGGGATTCAAGCTTGAGGAGGCTAATTTGCATATTCCAGGTGCCTTCTGGGAAAAGCGAAGTCTCCCTAAGCTAGAAGATCGTTGGGTACAGCCGGGACCAGCTGCTTGGAAAGCATCGCCAAACCAGGGATTCAAGCTTGAGGAGGCTAATTTGCATATTCCAGGTGCCTTCTGGGAAAAGCGAAGTCTCCCTAAGCTAGAAGATCGTTGGGTACAGCCGGGACCAGCTGCTTGGAAAGCATCGCCAAACCAGGAATTCAAGCTTGAGGAGGCTAATTTGCATATTCCAGGTGCCTTCTGGGAAAAGCGAAGTCTCCCTAAGCTAGAAGATCGTTGGGTACAGCCGGGACCAGCTGCTTGGAAAGCATCGCCAAACCAGGGATTCAAGCTTGAGGAGGCTAATTTGCATATTCCAGGTGCCTTCTGGGAAAAGCGAAGTCTCCCTAAGCTAGAAGATCGTTGGGTACAGCCGGGACCAGCTGCTTGGAAAGCATCGCCAAACCAGGGATTCAAGCATGAGGAGGCTAATTTGCATATTCCAGGTGCCTTCTGGGAAAAGCGAAGTCTCCCTAAGCTAGAAGATCGTTGGGTACAGCCGGGACCAGCTGCTTGGAAAGCATCGCCAAACCAGGGATTCAAGCTTGAGGAGGCTAATTTGCATATTCCAGGTGCCTTCTGGGAAAAGCGAAGTCTCCCTAAGCTAGAAGATCGTTGGGTACAGCCGGGACCAGCTGCTTGGAAAGCATCGCCAAACCAGGGATTCAAGCTTGAGGAGGCTAATTTGCATATTCCAGGTGCCTTCTGGGAAAAGCGAAGTCTCCCTAAGCTAGAAGATCGTTGGGTACAGCCGGGACCAGCTGCTTGGAAAGCATCGCCAAACCAGGGATTCAAGCTTGAGGAGGCTAATTTGCATATTCCAGGTGCCTTCTGGGAAAAGCGAAGTCTCCCTAAGCTAGAAGATCGTTGGGTACAGCCGGGACCAGCTGCTTGGAAAGCATCGCCAAACCAGGGATTCAAGCTTGAGGAGGCTAATTTGCATATTCCAGGTGCCTTCTGGGAAAAGCGAAGTCTCCCTAAGCTAGAAGATCGTTGGGTACTGCCGGGACCAGCTGCTTGGAAAGCATCGCCAAACCAGGGATTCAAGCTTGAGGAGGCTAATTTGCATATTCCAGGTGCCTTCTGGGAAAAGCGAAGTCTCCCTAAGCTAGAAGATCGTTGGGTACAGCCGGGACCAGCTGCTTGGAAAGCATCGCCAAACCAGGGATTCAAGCTTGAGGAGGCTAATTTGCATATTCCAGGTGCCTTCTGGGAAAAGCGAAGTCTCCCTAAGCTAGAAGATCGTTGGGTACAGCCGGGACCAGCTGCTTGGAAAGCATCGCCAAACCAGGGATTCAAGCTTGAGGAGGCTAATTTGCATATTCCAGGTGCCTTCTGGGAAAAGCGAAGTCTCCCTAAGCTAGAAGATCGTTGGGTACAGCCGGGACCAGCTGCTTGGAAAGCATCGCCAAACCAGGGATTCAAGCTTGAGGAGGCTAATTTGCATATTCCAGGTGCCTTCTGGGAAAAGCGAAGTCTCCCTAAGCTAGAAGATCGTTGGGTACAGCCGGGACCAGCTGCTTGGAAAGCATCGCCAAACCAGGGATTCAAGCTTGAGGAGGCTAATTTGCATATTCCAGGTGCCTTCTGGGAAAAGCGAAGTCTCCCTAAGCTAGAAGATCGTTGGGTACAGCCGGGACCAGCTGCTTGGAAAGCATCGCCAAACCAGGGATTCAAGCTTGAGGAGGCTAATTTGCATATTCCAGGTGCCTTCTGGGAAAAGCGAAGTCTCCCTAAGCTAGAAGATCGTTGGGTACAGCCGGGACCAGCTGCTTGGAAAGCATCGCCAAACCAGGGATTCAAGCTTGAGGAGGCTAATTTGCATATTCCAGGTGCCTTCTGGGAAAAGCGAAGTCTCCCTAAGCTAGAAGATCGTTGGGTACTGCCGGGACCAGCTGCTTGGAAAGCATCGCCAAACCAGGGATTCAAGCTTGAGGAGGCTAATTTGCATATTCCAGGTGCCTTCTGGGAAAAGCGAAGTCTCCCTAAGCTAGAAGATCGTTGGGTACAGCCGGGACCAGCTGCTTGGAAAGCATCGCCAAACCAGGGATTCAAGCTTGAGGAGGCTAATTTGCATATTCCAGGTGCCTTCTGGGAAAAGCGAAGTCTCCCTAAGCTAGAAGATCGTTGGGTACTGCCGGGACCAGCTGCTTGGAAAGCATCGCCAAACCAGGGATTCAAGCTTGAGGAGGCTAATTTGCATATTCCAGGTGCCTTCTGGGAAAAGCGAAGTCTCCCTAAGCTAGAAGATCGTTGGGTACAGCCGGGACCAGCTGCTTGGAAAGCATCGCCAAACCAGGGATTCAAGCTTGAGGAGGCTAATTTGCATATTCCAGGTGCCTTCTGGGAAAAGCGAAGTCTCCCTAAGCTAGAAGATCGTTGGGTACAGCCGGGACCAGCTGCTTGGAAAGCATCGCCAAACCAGGGATTCAAGCTTGAGGAGGCTAATTTGCATATTCCAGGTGCCTTCTGGGAAAAGCGAAGTCTCCCTAAGCTAGAAGATCGTTGGGTACAGCCGGGACCAGCTGCTTGGAAAGCATCGCCAAACCAGGGATTCAAGCTTGAGGAGGCTAATTTGCATATTCCAGGTGCCTTCTGGGAAAAGCGAAGTCTCCCTAAGCTAGAAGATCGTTGGGTACAGCCGGGACCAGCTGCTTGGAAAGCATCGCCAAACCAGGGATTCAAGCTTGAGGAGGCTAATTTGCATATTCCAGGTGCCTTCTGGGAAAAGCGAAGTCTCCCTAAGCTAGAAGATCGTTGGGTACAGCCGGGACCAGCTGCTTGGAAAGCATCGCCAAACCAGGGATTCAAGCTTGAGGAGGCTAATTTGCATATTCCAGGTGCCTTCTGGGAAAAGCGAAGTCTCCCTAAGCTAGAAGATCGTTGGGTACAGCCGGGACCAGCTGCTTGGAAAGCATCGCCAAACCGCGCGCCTTATGGCGCGCGAATTTTTGCCTGTAGGATATTATTGCAAGAGAGCTTGGCTGAGTAGATTACACAAGAAGGAAAACACACAGCAAGTCAGCAGGATCTAGGAGCAACATGGCAGATGTGACAACCTACATGGTGAGCTGCAGCATGTGCTACATGTTCACAGACCCCCTGAGGAAGTGGCACTGGTGGCCACGAAACGTGCGTTGGGGACCATCGCCTGACCGCCCCCCCTACCTCTGTGTAGTGGTAAGTGCTAGCACCCTTTTTCCACCACCATACTTAATGGCATTACTACAGAGTCCCACTGCTTTGGGGTGACTTTGGTTGGATAGTGTAGGTGCTTTTTCTTATGCATACCATTACAAGGGTATTTACATCTGGGGGAGCGGGGGGATGGGCGCTTTTCCAGCATTCCTGGGACATTCATCCTGTGCTCTAGTCATTAGATAGTGTAATATTTTGATATATGTTTTTGTATTATTTATGACAATTAAAGTTTGTTTTATAAATCATTGCTCTGAATTGCTCTCCTTTTGGCATGTTCACAGACCGACCAGAAGAAGAATCAAATTTCACCTGTCAGAAGTGTAGACTAGTGGCCCTTTTAGAAGAAAAGGTGCGGGGTCTGGAAGAAAGAATAGCAACTTTGAAACTCATCAAAGAGAATGAAGACTTTCTAGACAGAACAGAAGCATCTCTACTGGTCACAGAAGGTGAAAAAAGTGTCAGAGAACCTCCAAAAGCAGAGGAGTGGAAGCATGTGACCAAAAGAAGCAAGAAGACCATGGAGAAATCACCAACCACACAACTGAAGAACCGATATCAAATCTTTGTAGAGGATGATGATGGCACACCTAAGGATGAAGCAATACCAGCAAGCAAAAAAGAAAAGGGCACACAGCAACAAGTGACAGCAAAAAGTACAGCCAAGAAGCAACGAAGAGTGGTGGTGGTGGGAGACTCACTACTGAGAGGCACAGAAGCAGCCATCTGCAGACCGGACATAACTGCAAGAGAAGTATGCTGCCTTCCAGGTGCGATGATCAAGGATGTGACCGATAGGATACCAAAGCTCTTCAGCTCCAAGGACGTCCACCCATTTCTTCTGATACATGTTGGCACCAATGACACGGCAAGGAAAGACCTACCGACAATCTGCAAAGACTTTGAAGAGTTGGGGAAGAAAGTAAAGGAACTGGATGCACAGGTAGTTTTTTCTTCTATCCTTCCAGTAGACGGGCATGGCACCAGGAGATGGAACAGGATCCTTGATGCAAACAACTGGCTAAGACGATGGTGCAGACAACAAGGATTCGGATTCCTGGACCACGGTGTGAATTACTGGTACGATGGACTCCTCGCCAGAGATGGACTACACCTCAACAAACCTGGGAAACACACATTCGCCAGAAGACTCGCTACACTCATCAGGAGGGCGTTAAACTAGAAGAAGAGGGGACGGGAAGAAAAACATTAGACTTGAACAAAGAAGACCCAGGAAAACATACTCAGATGGGAGGTAAGAACATTTCTAAAGCAATCCACAGCGAGGAGATTGGAACAAAACAAAATCCTCTAAACTGCATGCTCGCAAACGCCAGAAGCCTGACAAACAAGATGGAAGAACTAGAAGCAGAAATATCTACTGGTAACTTTGACATAGTGGGAATAACCGAGACATGGTTAGATGAAAGCTATGACTGGGCAGTTAACTTACAGGGTTACAGTCTGTTTAGAAAGGATCGTAAAAATCGGAGAGGAGGAGGGGTTTGTCTCTATGTAAAGTCTTGTCTAAAGTCCACTTTAAGGGAGGATATTAGCGAAGGAAATGAGGATGTCGAGTCCATATGGGTCGAAATTCATGGAGGAAAAAATGGTAACAAAATTCTCATTGGGGTCTGTTACAAACCCCCAAATATAACAGAAACCATGGAAAGTCTACTTCTAAAGCAGATAGATGAAGCTGCAACCCATAATGAGGTCCTGGTTATGGGGGACTTTAACTACCCGGATATTAACTGGGAAAGTGAAACCTGTGAAACCCATAAAGGCAACAGGTTTCTGCTAATAACCAAGAAAAATTATCTTTCACAATTGGTGCAGAATCCAACCAGAGGAGCAGCACTTTTAGACCTAATACTATCTAATAGACCTGACAGAATAACAAATCTGCAGGTGGTTGGGCATCTAGGAAATAGCGACCACAATATTGTACAGTTTCACCTGTCTTTCACTAGGGGGACTTGTCAGGGAGTCACAAAAACACTGAACTTTAGGAAGGCAAAGTTTGAACAGCTTAGAGATGCCCTTAATCTGGTAGACTGGGACAATATCCTCAGAAATAAGAATACAGATAATAAATGGGAAATGTTTAAGAACATCCTAAATAGGCAGTGTAAGCAGTTTATACCTTGTGGGAATAAAAGGACTAGAAATAGGAAAAACCCAATGTGGCTAAACAAAGAAGTAAGACAGGCAATTAACAGTAAAAAGAAAGCATTTGCACTACTAAAGCAGGATGGCACCATTGAAGCTCTAAAAAACTATAGGGAGAAAAATACTTTATCTAAAAAACTAATTAAAGCTGCCAAAAAGGAAACAGAGAAGCACATTGCTAAGGAGAGTAAAACTAATCCCAAACTGTTCTTCAACTATATCAATAGTAAAAGAATAAAAACTGAAAATGTAGGCCCCTTAAAAAATAGTGAGGAAAGAATGGTTGTAGATGACGAGGAAAAAGCTAACATATTAAACACCTTCTTCTCCACGGTATTCACGGTGGAAAATGAAATGCTAGGTGAAATCCCAAGAAACAATGAAAACCCTATATTAAGGGTCACCAATCTAACCCAAGAAGAGGTGCGAAATCGGCTAAATAAGATTAAAATAGATAAATCTCCGGGTCCGGATGGCATACACCCACGAGTACTAAGGGAACTAAGTAATGTAATAGATAAACCATTATTTCTTATTTTTAGGGACTCTATAGCGACAGGGTCTGTTCCGCAGGACTGGCGCATAGCAAATGTGGTGCCAATATTCAAAAAGGGCTCTAAAAGTGAACCTGGAAATTATAGGCCAGTAAGTCTAACCTCTATTGTTGGTAAAATATTTGAAGGGTTTCTGAGGGATGTTATTCTGGATTATCTCAATGAGAAGAACTGTTTAACTCCATATCAGCATGGGTTTATGAGAAATCGCTCCTGTCAAACCAATCTAATCAGTTTTTATGAAGAGGTAAGCTATAGGCTGGACCACGGTGAGTCATTGGACGTGGTATATCTCGATTTTTCCAAAGCGTTTGATACCGTGCCGCACAAGAGGTTGGTACACAAAATGAGAATGCTTGGTCTGGGGGAAAATGTGTGTAAATGGGTTAGTAACTGGCTTAGTGATAGAAAGCAGAGGGTGGTTATAAATGGTATAGTCTCAAACTGGGTCGCTGTGACCAGTGGGGTACCGCAGGGGTCAGTATTGGGACCTGTTCTCTTCAACATATTCATTAATGATCTGGTAGAAGGTTTACACAGTAAAATATCGATATTTGCAGATGATACAAAACTATGTAAAGCAGTTAATACAAGAGAAGATAGTATTCTGCTACAGATGGATCTGGATAAGTTGGAAACTTGGGCTGAAAGGTGGCAGATGAGGTTTAACAATGATAAATGTAAGGTTATACACATGGGAAGAAGGAATCAATATCACCATTACACACTGAATGGGAAACCACTGGGTAAATCTGACAGGGAGAAGGACTTGGGGATCCTAGTTAATGATAAACTTACCTGGAGCAGCCAGTGCCAGGCAGCAGCTGCCAAGGCAAACAGGATCATGGGGTGCATTAAAAGAGGTCTGGATACACATGATGAGAGCATTATACTGCCTCTGTACAAATCCCTAGTTAGACCGCACATGGAGTACTGTGTCCAGTTTTGGGCACCGGTGCTCATGAAGGATATAATGGAACTAGAGAGAGTACAAAGGAGGGCAACAAAATTAATAAAGGGGATGGGAGAACTACAATACCCAGATAGATTAGCGAAATTAGGATTATTTAGTCTAGAAAAAAGACGACTGAGGGGCGATCTAATAACCATGTATAAGTATATAAGGGGACAATACAAATATCTCGCTGAGGATCTGTTTATACCAAGGAAGGTGACGGGCACAAGGGGGCATTCTTTGCGTCTGGAGGAGAGAAGGTTTTTCCACCAACATAGAAGAGAATTCTTTACTGTTAGGGCAGTGAGAATCTGGAATTGCTTGCCTGAGGAGGTGGTGATGGCGAACTCAGTCGAGGGGTTCAAGAGAGGCCTGGATGTCTTCCTGGGGCAGAACAATATTGTATCATACAATTATTAGGTTCTGTAGAAGGACGTAGATCTGGGGATTTATTATGATGGAATATAGGCTGAACTGGATGGACAAATGTCTTTTTTCGGCCTTACTAACTATGTTACTATGTTACTATGTTACTATATTTCATTCAAAAATTTTAATGAGTCAAAAAAAAGCCAGAAACCTCGTTACCGGAAATTTGTTGGAGATCATCAATGAACCTTGAGGTTTGAACACTAAACTGTACAGAACAGTCTGTCTATAATACAGTGTATTAATGAAGATAAAAAGTAAGCATGGCTGATAACTAAATGTGACCAATATTGATGAGCGAACGTGTTTGTATAATGTCTTATCTGAGTATGCTCGGGTGTTATCAGAGTATCTTGGAAGTGCTCATATATTATGTTCAGGTCCCCGCAGCGGCATGATTTGTGACTGTTAGACAGCCTCAATACGTGCAGAAATTGGGAATCCCCAAATGTGTTGAGGCTGTCAAACAACCACGAGACATGCAGCCGCCGGGACTCGAACATAATATACAAGCATGCCCAAGTCACTCGGATAACACCCGAGTGTGCTCGGATAAGACGTTATCTGAGCATGTTCGCTCATCGCTAGTGACCAAGCCACTTAATTTTGAAGAGTTTTATGGGAAGATATAACTGACAGTGATAAAGAGCAATTGATAAACTGTCGGGGGCATCACGAGGCAAGAAGTAAGAATAGCGTTGATGGGCTGCCAGCTAGAGTTGAGCAAAAAGATGCGGAGGACACTGGTCTGTGGCCAATGGACCAGAGCCCTGCCAACCTCCTCCTACCTGCCAGCAATCCTGGAGCTTCTTCTGATTAGTAGTCCTTGAATTACATCATCATTGTAGAGTGATGATTAGTGTTGAGCGAAACCGTCTGATACTTGAAAGTATCGGTATCGGATAGTATCGGCCGATACCCGAAAAATATCGGATATCGCCGATACCGATATCCGATACCAATACAAGTCAATGGGACATCAAGTATCGGAAGGTATTCTCATGGTTCCCAGGGTCTGAAGGAGAGGAAACTCTCCTTCAGGCCCTGGGATCCATAGAAATGTGTAAAATAAAGAATTAAAATAAAAAATATTGATATGCTCACCTCTCCGGCGGCCCCTGGACATCACGCTGCTAACCGGGAGGCTTCATTGTTTAAAATGTGCGCCTTTAGGACCTGCGAATGACGTCCCGGATTCTGATTGGTCGCGTGCCGGTCACATGGGCGGCACGCGACCAATCAGAAGCCGCGACGTCATTCTCATTCACTAAACTCCTAATTCTAGGAATTGAGGACCTGCGAATGACGTCACGGCTTCTGATTGGTCGCGTGGCGGTCACATGGGCGGCACGCGACCAATCAGAAGCCGGGACGTCATTCGCAGGTCCTAAAGGCGCGCATTTTAAACAAAGAAGCCTCCCGGTTAGCAGCGTGATGTCCAGGGGCCGCCGGAGAGGTGAGCATATCAATATTTTTTATTTTAATTCTTTATTTTACACATTTCTATTGATCCGATACCGATACCCGATATCACAAAAATATCGGATCTCGGTATCGGAATTCCGATACCGCAAGTATCGGCCGATACCCGATACTTGCGGTATCGGAATGCTCAACACTAGTGATGATGCATGGAAAGGAAACGGAGATTCCGGCAAGTAGGAGGAGATTCACAGGGCACTTGTTCCAGCCACCATGGACCAGGATTCTGGAAATCTTTTTGCTCAACTCTACTGTCTGCACATCTCCCAGCACACTGGTATATGTCATACAAGGGGGAAAGGACAATCAGCAACTGCGCTGGTAAAATGTGTCGCCACTGCTCACTGTGCTCGTCTGCCTTACCCGACCGGTACCCAGGAAGATATGGCGGGAAATAGGAGTGAAGGCAGCAGTTACTACATTATCTGTACTCAGAAAGTTATCACTGTGCTATGTGTGGTGTTACATAGGACTGCAAGAAACATCTGTTATGTTATCAATGTATTACATGGGACTGCATGAACCATTCTGTACTCATAGAATTATCATCATGTTATTTATGATGTTATATAGAACTACAATTAACATTTGCTACATTTTCTCTACTCAGAGAATTGTTACTGTGTGTTACCTGTGGTGTTACATAGAACTGCTTGCGGGGGGTGCAGAGGATAGCGTTGCCGCTCTCTGGAAACCCCTGTTATTTTAAATATACTGTGTTTTTATGCATTAGACTCCTGGAGGCTGAAGTTCCTGCTAGTTAGGCATGACAGAGGTTAAAGGGGCCACACAGATTGGGGGCCACACAGAAGGTGTTCGCAGCAAGATTATCACACACACACAGGGACAACATTTTCCTGTAGTGCCAGTGCAGGGAAATGAGTGCCTCGCTCATGTCTTACGCCCAGCGCCACTTTACATTCAGGTGACATCTACTACATTATCATTGTGTTATCTGTGGTGTTACATAGGACTGCAGTTAACAACTACAGTAGAGTTGAGCGAATATGTTCGGAATCGGTCGCCGAATCTGAATATGTCATATTTGTGCCATATCGGTACCCTATTTATGCTGAATTTACGTTTGATGATCGGTTCCGAACATATTCGTTTATTTCTACTCCCATTGACTCCAATGACGTTCGGCAAATATTGAAAATACAATATTCGCCACTGATCGTACTTGGAAGCAAATTTTTGCAAAATTGGCTCAACTCTAGTTACAACTACTACATTATCCGTGCTCAGACTGCTATCACTGTGTTATCTGTGGTGTTGCATAGAACTGCAGGTAACATCTACTACATTAACTGTACTTAGAAAGTGATTTCTTTGGTATCTGTAGTGTTACATTTTTTGGAGGGTGGAGAGGATTCTGTAGCAATTCCGATACAGACTGTCAAAGCTCTTTCTATATAAATCTAGGGCTGCGATGTTTCAATATAGAAATGTAAGTTTCCTGACAATCACCAGACTTGATTGCTGCTCTGGAGCCCTAGCTTTATTCTAATGCCTGAAACAGGCCATGGGATTTATCCAGCGTACATTGTCTGACAGCGATGCCCCACAGCCTTAACAATTGTGGAATTCAGGAACATCTTTTCTTTTTCTTCTGCGCCCCTCCGTTCTAAAGTTATGACCCCCGGTAATCATAGCGGAAGTTTTTCCTTCAACCAACTGGGCGTAGACCATAGAACCTCTCTGCAGGTGTTTGACTTTTCTCTTTAATTCTGGCCAATCAAAGCATGTACACGCCCACGGAGAAATTCTGAGGTTTACACCCAGTTGGTTGAAAGGAAAATTTGCATCATTATTACCGGAGGGCATAACTTTGGAACGGAGGGGCGCTGAAGAAAAAGAAAAACTGTTCCAGAATCAGTGGAGCAACGGCAATTGTAAAAAGTACTTGGGTTAAATCATTTTTTAAAAAACTGTAAAATGTCCTCTGTTAGGCAACTAGCTTTTGGAGGATTGTGATTTTGGACAGATAGGTGCACGTCGAAATATTAACACTAGACTTAAGCAATGAAATAAAATAATGTTCTAAGTATTAAAATGTAAACTAGATCCAATATAAAATAGTTTTTCTAAATATACATGAAATATATATTAAAGTCAGGGGTGGATATATCATCGATGCAGCCTGTTATGAATAGGTAATTCAGAACCACAATGGACCTTGAAGTTCAGAGCACACAAGTGACCTGACAAAAACCACAAAACATAGGACGAGCTCTGAGACGTGGGAACTCTGCTGACCGCAATCCCTAAACCTATCAAACCACACTAGAGGTAGCCGTGGATTGCGCCTAACGCTCCCTATGCAACTCGGCATAGCCTGAGAAACTAGCTAGTCCTGAAGATAGAAAAATAAGCCTACCTTGCCTCAGAGAAATTCCCCAAAGGAAAAGGCAGCCCCCCACATATAATGACTGTGAGTTAAGATGAAAATACAAACACAGAGATGAAATAGATTTAGCAAAGTGAGGCCCGACTTACTGAACAGACCGAGGATAGGAAAGATAGCTTTGTGGTCAACACAAAAACCTACAAACAACCACGCAGAGGGGCAAAAAGACCCTCCGCACCGACTAACTGTACGGAGGTGCTTCCTCTGCGTCTCAGAGCTTCCAGCAAGCAAGGAAAACCAAAAAAGCAAGCTGGACAGAAAATATAGCAACAAAAGTAACACAAGCAGAACTTAGCTTATGCTGAGCAGACAGGCCACAGGAACGATCCAGGAGGAAGCAAGACCAATACTAGAACATTGACTGGAGGCCAGGATCAAAGCACTAGGTGGAGTTAAATAGAGCAGCACCTAACGATTTAACCTCATCACCTGAGGAAGGAAACTCAGAAGCCGCAGTACCACTCGTGACCACAGGAGGGAGCTTGATCACAGAATTCACAACAGCAGCCACCGCAGCTGCACGGGGGCCTGGAGGGGAGGAGGCCCGATCAGCTGCTGAAATTTCAGAATCCATCTTACAGCCAGCAGCATAAAAACTAAGTGTAGAGCAGGTGGGCCTTACCTGAGTCATTTACAGACGGGTCGGATGCTCTCCTGCATTCAGCAAAAGACTCTGCATGGGACCCCCTTCCTCTCCTCTTGTTGATACTGCCGCCGATTCTCTGATGCTGGAGATGCACAGCATGGAAAGAGTCGCATGGTGTGTAGGGGAATCTCTCTATTTCTCTCCACGACCCTTTGGGGGAAAGTTCTGCGCCGTGGATGCCAAACTTCACAGCATACAGACTCCTCTCATAGCGGTCTGCACTAGATGGTTGAGAGGGGGCTAGGGAGGGAGACACACTGGTCCTTAGTGGCTCAATGGAAATACTTCCCATGTCCACAAGGAAAACCGCTATTAACTTGTAAATATGGGGTCAATCTGCAGGTTAATAGCGCTACTTACCTGCCCGACACCCGCACTTACTCAAACTATTTGGAGAGAAAATGATCTTCATTTCCCCCACAGCATTCCGGTTTCAGTCACAGGGACGGCACCTGTTCCCTCGAATAACAACAGTGGATACAGATATGTCCATATAACATAAAGGGTCAGAATACTGAATACTGTAATTTTTTTTACATGCTATCAGTCCGTAAATTAACATAAATAAACATGATCGATATGACTACTACGACAACTACCGGTACATCTTTGACTTGCACTGGTCAGTGTGCTGTCTGTATGGCACGCTTTTTACATATGGACGTATAATGTGCTCATTAGTGATGAGCAAACGTGCTCCGATCACGTGTTATCTCGGGCATTCTCAAACAATATATTCGAGTCCCTGCGGCTGCATGTTTTATAGTGGTAGACAGATGTGGGGACTGCAAAATAAACAGGCAATCCCTGTCTACTGCAGCAAAACATGCAGCTGCAGGGACTCGAATATATTATTCGATCATGCCCGATATAATCGGATAACACCCGAGCATGCTCAGAAAACGCGTGACCTGAGCACATTCGCTCATCACTAGTGCTCATGCTAATGATACTCGCCTCAAGCTATGTCAGAGTTTGATTCGAGCGTCATTTGAGCATGATTCAATTCTTTCTCATGAAAGAATTGCATCAAAGGTGTGGAGAAGATGGAGAACTTATCTTCTCCATCTTCTTCATTGTCTCTGTGAGTGTACATCAGACTGCACTCGGTTGACATCTGAGTGCAGTCTGATGGTTCACACTCGCCCATAGACTTGTATGGGAGCACGTGATCCGATTATCGGATGCACCAAGTCGGCATAAGAAAATACTCGCAGATCTGCACTGACCCATAGCGTGACACTGGTCAGAGTGCTGCCCAATAAAACATCAGAGAGCACTCGGCCGTGTTATACGCCAGTGTGAGTGAGCCCTAATTGTGAGTGTGTTTATTTGGGTGCGTCTTGATGGGGGGCCCCAGACACAAGTCCTACACAGGGGCCCTGCCCTGTCATTGTCCGCCCCCCGGTTAAAGTATATGGTATATAATGATTGTCTGCTCTCCGCAGTGTCACTCCTATTTGTAAAGATATATTTTCACATTCATACTAGGAGGCCTATGTATTCTGAATGCAAAAGTCTAGTTGGGAATATATTAATCTCATCCACACAGCTTTCTTTGCAATAAAAACCATTTCTATAGGGAAATAAGACAAGAAAATGTAAAAACCTATGATAGACTATTATATTTGGTCAAGTGCCAAATTGCCCTAAATATTTTACCAGGAGGGTCTCAAAGCTATTATCAGGCAGCAGGGCCACATGCCGACAATGGTGTGTTTGCTCTCAAGGCCATCATTGTCTAATTAGCAGTATCAAATATGCTTCCTTGTTAATTGACTTAATTAGTCAATTACTTCGAGGTTTGCATTTTAATAAAATTGTGAAATTTAATAAGAGGGCTGGAGTGGTATCCTGGTATCCGTGTCAAGCATATTGGTTTCATAGAAGGATTTATTCATTTTCTATTTGTACTATTCACTCTATCACAGTTGACATAGTTTTCTGACTCTCACATCACATTTGTGACTTTTTTCATACGATTCCATATATATATTTTTTTTATTTATTTTTTTTAATTTGTGTACAGCTTTTGCAAATCATAGAATCATAGAATGTTAGAGTCGGCAGGGACCCCAAGGGTCATTGTGTTCAAACCCCTGCTTAATGCAGGAGTCACTAAACCATCTCAGACAAATGTGAATAATGATGACCCCTCTACACTGTGACATCCCTTCAGATATTTGTAGACAGCGATTAAGTCTCCTCTTAGCCTTCTTTTTTCAAGCTAAACATTCCCAGATCCTTTAATCATTCCTGGTAGGACATAGTTTGTAGTCCGCTCACCATCCTGGCAGGTCTTCTCTGAACTTGCTCCAGTTTTTCAATGTGGTGCCCAGAACTGGACACAGTATTACAGATGCATCCTGACCAAAGAGAAGTAGAGGGTGATAATTACTTCACGTGATATAGACTCTGTGTTTTTCTTAATACATCCTAGAACTGGTTGCCTTTTTTGCTGCTGCATCACACTGTTGACTCATGCACAGTCTGTGATCTAATGTTTGAATACTGCATCATGGAGGCATTAATTAATATGCCTATTAATGTGCAGATTGGAGAGTCACTATAAAGTAATAGCTTCATGTTGGGTGTCATGAAAAACACTCTGCTGCCCAAACTGTCAGGACATTAACACAATTGACTGACAATTGATTGATGAGGTTGTGGCTGCTTTCGCTACTAGGCAAGTTATTGGGCACTTCACAGTGAACAGTATATACACCTCCTATTCCAAATAATGCAAAAAAAAAACCAAGTTAAAATCATTTAGAAACAACAATACTAATGTTTTAACTCAGGAAGAGTTCAGAAATCAATATTTTGTGGAATAACCATGATTTTTAATCACAGCTTTCAGGCGTCTTGGCATGCTTTCCACCAGTCTTTCACACAGCTTCTGGTGCAGAAATGTAAGCAGTTCTTCTTTGTTTGATGGCTTGTGACTATCCATCATCCTCTTGATTACATTACAGAGGTTTTCAATGGGGTTCAGGTCTGGAGATTGGGCTGCCCATGACAGGGTTTTGATGTGGTGGTCTCTTAATTTTTGCCAGAGTTGTATATATACTTTGTCATGGTCACCCCCAAGGGAAAACTAGCTGCTACCACCAATCGTTTATACAGGCCGATTGAACACTTGATACTCTTAACATATGACCTCACGAGACTTCAGGAATGCAATTTATAGAGTAAGAGAAACAAAGTATTAAATTTTATATATCTAATCCAAAAAGTAGGCAGTGTTTATAAAAATATACAAAAGATATTACAAAAGGGGAATACAGTATATACAATCACCTAAAATAAAAAGTATAAGGGCGCAGATGTTTATGGACGGGAGCACTCTGCTGCAAAATGGTACAATCCTACAGCAAACTGTATCTCCCAGAACTGAACAATGATAATAATTCAGAATCTTTTAATAAGCAGATACAAGAAATTCACCTTGACGACCTCAGATGGGGCCTGGCATTGGAGATGTGGCTCATATGCGAAGAATTATGAGATCCCTGATATTAAGGATATCTGTTGCCCTGTAGGTCCCAGCACTATATTTCATTTCATGATTTTAGCTTCCTATAGATAGGAGACAAAATTAATTTGGGGCCAATCAGCAGACCACCTGACGATGTTGTGTTAGCAACTTCATCACAACACCGAAAATATATCTCCAATATTTATAAGACATATACCTGTAACAAAAAATATATTCATAATGAGTATCCGGTGCCAGAGCATCTCATATCATTGCCCTGTGTTGCTTTTGAAGGAAGGAAGAGTTATCAACACAGGGGAAAAAATCTCACCTCCCGGCCTCTTGTACAGACTTTGTGTCTGCTCTCCATAAGATAACCCACTTCAATTACCTGTCCACAGCAGGAATGTCGTAGAACAAAAAGGGGTTAGAGCTCTTATTTCCATTTCCATTTTCTGATGAAGCCATGCTTCTATCCTCGATAAGATGAAGCCATGCGTCTATCCTCAATATGATGAAGCCATGCTTCTATCCTCGATAAGATGAAGCCATGCGCCTATCCTCAATATGATGAAGCCATTCTTCTATCCTCAATATGATGAAGTCATGCGTCTATCCTCAATATGATGAAGCAATACTTCTATCCTCAATATGATGAAGCCATTCTTCTATCCTCAATATGATGAAGCCATGCTTCTATCCTCAATATGATGAAGCCATGCTTCTATGCTTCTATCCTCAATATGATGAAGCCATGCGTCTATCCTCAATATGATGAAGCTATGCTTCTATCCTCAATATAATGAAGCCATATATCTATCCTCAATATGATGAAGCCATTCTTCTGTCCTCGATAAGATGAAGCCATGTGTCTATCCTCAATAGGATGAAGGCATTCTTCTATCCTCAATATGATTAAGCCATGCTTCTATCCTCAATATTATGAAGCCATGTTTCTATCCTCAATATTATGAAGCCATGTTTCTATCCTCAATATTATGAAGCCATGTTTCTATGCTCAATATTATGAAGCCATGCTTCTACCTTCAGTATGATGAAGCCATGCTTCTATCCTCAATATGATGAAGCCATGCTTCTATCCTCAATATGATGAAGCCATGCTTCTATCCTCAATATGATGAAGCCATGCTTCTATCCTCAATATTATGAAGCCATGTTTCTATCCTCAATATTATGAAGCCATACTTTTATCCTCAATATTATGAAGCCATGCTTCTATCTTCAGCATGATGAAGCCATGCTTCTATCCTCAATATTATGAAGCCATGCTTCTATCCTCAATATTATGAAGCCATGCTTCTATCCTCAATATTATGAAGCCATGCTTCTATCCTCAATATGATGAAGCCATGCTTCTATCCTCAATATGATGAAGCCATGCTTCTATCTTCAGTATGATGAAGCCATACTTCTATCCTCAATATTATGAAGCCATTTTTCTATCCTCAATATTATGAAGCCATGTTTCTATCCTCAATATTATAAAGCCATGCTTCTATCCTCAATATGATGAAGCCATGCTTCTATCCTCAATATGATGAAGCCATGCTTCTATCTTCAGTATGATGAAGCCATACTTCTATCCTCAATATTATGAAGCCATGTTTCTATCCTCAATATTATGAAGCCATGCTTCTATCCTCAATATGATGAAGCCATGCTTCTATCCTCAATATGATGAAGCCATGCTTCTATCTTCAGTATGATGAAGCCATGCTTCTATCCTCAATATTATGAAGCCATGCTTCTATCCTCAATATTATGAAGCCATGTTTCTACCCTCAATATTATGAAGCCATGTTTCTATCCTCAATATTATGAAGCCATGCTTCTATCCTCAATATTATGAAGCCATGCTTCTATCCTCAATATTATGAAGCCATGCTTCTATCCTCAATATTATGAAGTCATGCTTCAATCCTCAATATTATGAAGCCATGTTTCTATCCTCAATATTATGAAGCCATGCTTCTATCCTCAATATTATGAAGTCATTCTTCTATCCTCAATATTATGAAGCCATGCTTCTATCCTCAATATTATGAAGCCATGCTTCTATCCTCAATATTATGAAGCCATGCTTCTATCCTCAATATTATGAAGCCATGCTTCTATCCTCAGTATGATGAAGCCATGTTTCTCGCCTTAATATAAGGGTGACACATCCCCTCTCAAGAGATGGTCAAAGAATGGTCTTGTTCTGCCATTACATTTATGACAATGAGGTAACGTAACGGGCTGTGATGGTTCCTCTCTTCAATTTAATATCTATAGCCCAGAAATCATTAGACAAGAGATGACTTAATCTCCCGAAATTCAATTCAGACAAATTTGTTAGAGATTGGTGCACAGATTTCATTGGCCAAAAGATTCAGGAGCACACAGCATCCCTTCTTCTTATTTGCTGGGGAGCACTGTACTCCTGATTGGTGGACAGTTCAGACACTGTTGAACCACTGGCCAGAATTGTGCACTCTCCCATCAGAGTTGCCAACTTAATTTTTTGGGGGGACAATATTTAAAAAAATCACGGACATCCAACATTATTTATGGACACGTTGGAAAACCATAATAAATTATTAAAATTTTAAGTGATGTGTGTCTGCAGCCCATAATTCTGATAAGAAGACATCATTGGCATTCCCTGTAAAATGATGATAATACAGACACAATATTTTGTGAAAGTTTCTTCAGCTTCAAAAAAATGTATGGATGCATCCATTTTTTTTTCCAGGCAAGCGAAAAAGTGTCCTATTTGCAATGCTGACTCCGATGCAGCAGAAAGTAACTTTGCATAAGAGCAGAACTTACAAGCGCTATTAGAAAGAGCTTGTAAACGCTGCAGATATTGTCTAGGAGTCCAGCCACCTGTAATAGAATGTAATAGTAGCCAATAACTTAGGCATCAAGCTAAATTGCAAACTTGCATGTTTTTACAAATACTTTGCAATTTTAACCATTTATCATCATGAGAATAACCCTTTAATGCTGTGTGTACCTGAGGTCCCTTTGGTGGCAGGATTCAAAGGTTTATTCTCATGTACAAGATTCTATCCCAATATGTAGAAGGTGTAACAATAATAATATTAGAAAATATCTCCATTTAGATATGTAGTATAGTTTTTCAGATTCCCTATGCCTCTTTCCTCATATGCAGGCATTGGAGGACCTTAGGTATCCATGGTTACGACCACTAGCAACTAACTGTCACTTTATCAGTGGTTGTAACCATGGATACCTAAGGTCCTGCAATGCCAGCTAATCAGAAAAACTATACTACATTTCAAGTTGGAGGTATTTGCTAATATTATTATTTTACACCTATTACATATTGGGATAGGATCTTGGAGACTGGATTACCCCTTTAAAGCACTTTATACATTTTTGTGCAGTGTTTATTTTATGCACTTTATCATGGCTCCCAGGGTATTATTGAAGACTATTACAATTCCCAATTATTAGCAGTCAAGGCAGACAGATACTTGATTAAATATCTATATGCTATGCCTCTTTGTAAGTCCAGAACCTAGCCTTGGAAAGTGAAGCGTTTATGTACCATGGCATAATTCCCAGTCAAAAGCCTGGCCCTTGGGAGTCGATGACCATGGAGTTTTACTAGTTTCAGCTCTTCGTATATTTCTAGCCAGAAGCGCTGAATCCGTCAACATAGATAAAAAAAAGATAATCCTGCGATGGGATCAGAAGCTGCTATTGGGGATATTCCAGGGCTTTGCATCTGGATGGAGCAGCTGCCAATCAAAAATATCTGTGTCCAAGTGATGCATTGTTCCAATAACGCAGGTAACGCGGCGACAATAGTCATAAACTCTCCGTACCTGTGTTAGCTGTCAGGATAAATGAAAAGGGAATCGCTCTAGGACCATAATAATAATTAAATAATCATAATGCCTGTATATGTATTGATTTATGCCTTGACAACTCGCCTTACAGTACTTACAAAAGCCGGCAAAAAGCTTTTTCTTTTTCCTCCCTTGAATTGAAAGGCAGAGTGTTAAAATATAGCCGTAAACCTCTGCACAAAAGGAAAGGATATTACTGGTTGTGCAAGTAAAGCAAAGCAGTCCCTGGTATTTAATGTACCTAATACAGAAGACGTAGAATTTATTGCAAGGAATCTTTTAATAACAGAGAGTTTAGATTGTGTTAGGCGCCATGCAAACAGAAAAGCAGTATGCAGATGTGTCCCCACATACCTTTCCTAGAATTTGGGTTAAGAAAAACTCTGACCTCCTGCTGCAGTTTGTTTAAAAGAAAAAAACAGTTTTGCTCACCCTCCCCAGGTCCGGCAATGAGTCTCCGTTTCTATGCTCGTGGTCTGCTGACAACGGCTGTGGTAAATCGTCTCACTCAGTAGTACACTGAGAGAGACACGGTAACACTATCTCTTTAAGATCTTCACTGGTTTATTATATATGTGGCATAAACCATGGTGTAGTAAAAAAAACAAGGCCCTCTGGGCAAAAACAGGAAAACAAAACAAACTAGTAACACAAACACAGTGCTTGTGGTAACGGAGATCAGCCCGCTCAGGGTTAAATACACGGTCCAGGTTAGCACAAACACTTCTCTGGAGTTACCCTCTCCAGACACACTGAACACTGAACACCTCTGAAGGCCGACTATTTATCTTCCAGAACACACCCTGGGGTGGAGATAAGGTGTACAACCTCCCACCTACTCTATGACTGCCCACAAAACCCCAACCCTTAACCCCTTAAGCCCCAAGGGTGGTTTGCACTTTAATGAACGGGCCAATTTTTACAATTCTGACCACTGTCCCTTTATGAGGTTATAACTCTGGAACGCTTCAACAGATCCCAGTGATTCTGAAATTTTTTTCTCGTGGCATATTGGGCTTGGTAAAATTTCTTTGATATTACCTGTGTTTATTTGTGAAAAAAATGGAAATGTGGCAAAAATTTAGAAAATTTTGCAATTTTCCAACTTTGAATTTTTATGCCCTTAAATCACAGAGATATGTCACGCAAAATACTTAATAAGTAACATTTTCCACATGTCTACTTTACATCAGCACAATTTTGGAACCAAATGTATTTTTTTGTTAGGGAGTTATAAGGGTTAAAAATTTCTCATTTTTGCAACACCATTTTTATTTAGGGACCACATCACATTTGAAGTCATTTTGAGGGGTCTATATGATAGAAAATAACCAAGTGTGACACCATTATAAAAACTGCACCCCTCAAGATGCTCAAAACCACATTCAAGAAGTTTATTAACCCTTCAGGTGTTTCACAGGAATTTTTGGAATGTTTAAAAAAAAATGAACATTTAACTTTTTTTCACAAAAAAATTACTTCAGCTCCAATTTGTTTTATTTTACCAAGGATAACAGGAGAAAATGGACCCCAAAAGTTGTTGTATAATTTGTCCTGAGTACGCTGAAACCCCTTATGTGGGGGTAAACCACTGTTTGGGCGCATGGCAGAGCTTGGAAGGGAAGGAGCGCTGTTTGACTTTTCAATGCAAAATTGACTGGAATTGAAATGGGACACCAAGTTGCGCTTGGAGAGCCCCTGATGTGCCTAAACATTGAAACCCCCCAAAAGTGACACCATTTTGGAAAGTAGACCCCCTAAGGAAGTTAACTAGATGTGTGGTGAGCACTTTGACCCACCAAGTGCTTCACAAAAGTTTATAATGTAGAACCATAAAAATAAAAAATAATATTTTTTCACAAAAATGAATTTTTCACCCCCAATTTTTTATTTTCCCAAGGGTACCATAAAAAATTGTACCGCAAAAGTTGTTGTGCAATTTGTCCTGAGTACGCTTATACTCCATATGTGGGGGTAAACCACTGTTTGGGTGCATGGCAGAGCTCAGAAGGGAAGGAGCGCCATTTGACTTTTCAATGCAAAATTGACTGGAATTGAGATGGGACACCATGTCGCGTTTGGAGAGCCACTGATGTGCCTAAACATTGAAACCCCCCACATGTGACACCATTTTGGAAAGTAGACCCCTAAGGAACTTATCTAGATGTGTTTTGAGAGCTTTGAACCCCCAAGTGTTTCACTACAGTTTATAAAGCAGAGCCGTGAAAATAAAAAAATTTTTTTTTTCAACAAAAATTATTTTTTTAACCCCAGTTTTGTATTTTCCCAAGGGTAACAGGAGAAATTGGACCCCAGAAGTTGTAGTCCAATTTGTCCTGAGTACGCGGATACCCTATATATGAGGGAACCACCGTTTGGGCGCATGGTAGAGCTCGGAAGGGAAAGAGTGCCATTTGGAATCCAGACTTAGATGGATTGGTCTGCAGGCGTCACGTTGCATTTGCAGAGCCCCTGATGTACCTAAACAGTAGAAACCCCCACAAGTGACCACATATTGGAAACTAGACCCCCCAAGGAACTTATCTAGATGTGTTGTGAGAACTTTGAACCCCCAAGTGTTTCACTACAGTTTAGAACCCAGAGCCGTGAAAATAAAAAATCTTTTTTTTTCCACAAAAATTATTTTTTAGCCTCCAGTTTTGTATTTTTCCAAGGGTAACAGGAGAAATTGGACCCCAAAAGTTGTTTTCCAATTTGTTCTGAGTACAATGATACCCCATATGTTGGGGTAAACTCCTGTTTAGGCACACGGGAGAGCTCGGAAGGGAAGGAGCACTGTTTTACTTTTCCAATGCAGAATTGGCTGGAATTGAGATCGGACACCATGTCGCGTTTGGAGAGCCCCTGATGTGCCTAAACAGTGGAAACTCCCCAATTGTAACAAACCCTAACCCAAACACAGCCCTAACCCTAATCCCAACCACACCCCTAACCCCAACCACGCCCCTAACCCCAACTCACCCCTAACCCTAATCCCAACCCTAGCCACACCCCTAACTCCAACAAACCCCCTGTTAGGAGTCGAGTTTCCTCTGCTGCACAGGGGGAATCTCGATCCGTGTCTGCTGCGGTCTCCCATTCGGTATCGGCCGCAGTGGGCTCTGCTCAGCGGAGACGTCGCTCCCAGCGTCTCGCTGGGGCTGATTCAGTGCATAGGGTCACTACTGCCTTTTCTGGCTTTCCTATGGTACCCTGCACTGATCTGCGGCGAGCGAGCCTCTCTGGGACTAAGTCCTTGTTTACTCACACTGAGCATGCCCAGGGCAGGGTCTCCCATTGGAGGTCGAGGGCCACATGTTCGGTCACATGCTCAGGTGCTGCAGTACATTTCATTGGTCCTTCTGGAAGGTCCTGAAAGGGCAAAACATGCTCAGGTACTGCAGCACTTTCCATTGGTCCTTCTGGAAGGTCCTGAAAGGGCAAAAACTTCAGTAGCAGCTTCCTGTGCTGCAACTATATAAACTGCGCATGACCGCACGGCCATGCGCTAGTATCGTCTTATGCTATATGCTTTGCGCCAATGTGGTCATGTGTTTGAATGTGTTCAGGGACCCGGCTGAAATAAGCCCCTAGAATGCTGGCACCTCCGGCGAGGAGATTGTGTTTAAGTGTGTTCAGGGACCCGGCTGAAATAAGCCCCTAGAATGCTGGCATCTCCGGCGAGGAGTTTTGTATGCATGCATGACCACTCACTGCTCACATCTGGGTAGTTGGCCTGTGCCTCTGTGAAAGTCTAACAGGGCACAGAGCTTTCCTCTCGCGGTTACTCTGTGAAGCTAACAGAGTTGGTATATACCACCATATAGAGCCGCCATTATTTAGCAGCAGGTGCTTTCCTGCACGGTGGATCCCGGGTTGCGAACGCACCAATTCCATTTAATAAATTATATATTTGGTGCGTTCCGCCAACCCTAACACCCCCAACCCTAACCCTAACTTTAGCCCCAGCCCTAACCCTAACTTTAGCGCCAACCCTAACTGTAGCCCTAACCCTAGCCCCAACCCTAACCCTAGCCCTAACCCTAGCCCTAACCCTAACCCTAACCCTAGCCCTAGCCCTAACCCAAACCCTAGCCCTAACCCTAGCCTTAACCCTAATGGGAAAATGGAAATAAATACATTTTTTTAATTTTATTATTTTTCCCTAACTAAGGGGGTGATGAAGGGGGGTTTGATTTACTATTTATAGCATTTTTTTAGTGGATTTTTATGATTGGCAGCTGTCACACACTAAAAGACGCTTTTTATTGCAAAAAATAGTTTTGCGTCTCTACATTTTGAGAGCTATAATTTTTCCATATTTTGGTTCACAGAGTCTTTTGAGGTCTTGTTTTTTGCCGGATGAGTTGATGTTTTTATTGGTAACATTTTCGGGCACGTGACATTTTTTGATCGCTTTTGATTCCGATTTTTGTGAGGCAGAATGACCAAAAACCAGTTATTCATGAATTTCTTTTGTGGGGGGCATTTATACCGTTCCATATTTGGTAAAATTGATAAAGCAGTTTTATTCTTCAGGTCAGTACGATTACAGTGATACCTCATTTATATTTTTTTTGTTTTGGCGCTTTTATACGATAAAAACTATTTTATAGAAAAAATAGTTATTTTTGCATCGCTTTATTCTGAGGACTATAACTTTTTTATTTTTTCACTGATGATGCTGTATGGCGGCTCATTTTTTTGCGGGACAAGATGACATTTTCAACGGTACCATGGTTATTTATATCCACCATTTTGATCGCATGTTATTTCACTTTTTGTTCGGTGGTATGATAATAAAGCGTTGTTTTTTGCCTCGTTTTTTTTACGGTGTTCACTGGAGAGGTTAACTAGTGGGAATTTTTTTTGTAGGTGGTTTCGTTACAGACGCGGCGATACAACAGCTGCCTTCCAGTACCATGTGAAAAACACAATGTACTACATTAGAACTTTCCCCACTTTTCTGTACCAGTCTCTTCTGCTCCCTGTCAAGCATGTTGACAGGGTATGGACTTTCCCAGTGCAATATTGACCTATAATAGCCATTACCCCAGGAGAACCACCAAGGCCTACAGTAGAATCCAAGAACCATTACTTTTAACAGCAATCAAACTATGAAGAACTTGTGTCAAACCGCATTTCCATGCCAGATTGCCATCTTTCTCAAGTATATAAACCAACTGTACAGTACATGTGATGCCCCAGGGTCCTGGTGGTCACAGTAGCACTGCTTTCCTCACGGGGAGAGTGATGTTACGTTTGGAAGCGATGAAGAAGATATTTTATCTGGTAACCTCAATGCATACAACATGTTCACACTCCAGACCAGAAGGGGGAGCTCTAAGCCTAGTTTAGGGTGAACTCCCTTATTAATACATCCTGATCTGGAGGTAAAGAGTTGAGTTTCAGTTCAGTCCTGTCAGAGAGATAGAGGAGAGAACAGACCGACAGAGAGTGTCAGAAGGTCTGAAGGGGCCTGTTGTCTGAAGTACTGCAGCCCCTGGAGGAAGAGACATACAGAAAGCTGAACATTGTTCAGTGAGTGTGCAGGAGAGCGAAGCACAGGAGAGTAACATCAGGGGAGACCAGCTGCGAAAGAACTATCTCCCTCTGAAGTGCAGATAACCAGTAGCCAGACCACCCAGGTTGTAAGGACTTTACGACTTACAGCAGAAACCGGCAAGACAGCTGAATTGCAAGTTATCTGTCCCCATACACACCTGAAGACACGGTGACACCTTTAGAGCTCGAGGCATGCTAGAGTCCCTATAAACAGGCTCAAGTCATCAGTCATACGGGTTATGTCGTATTCTATACGGGGTACAGAGAGAGAACATCTGTGAGGACCTTATCTGAAGCCGTAGGCAGTAAGGGACTACAACACCACCGCGCTAGAGGAAGGTTTTTAACTCCACTTGGTAAAGGGGCTCTGGATTCGCTTTCAACCTGGCCGGACCCTGCCTGCCCTGTGATCTGGTGCCCTGGACTGTGGCTGCCTGAAGTCTTCAGTAAACAAGGTAAAGAGACTGCAAACTTGCGTCCTCTTTCTTTACTGTGCCTTTCACTATTTTCCATCTACACACCGGGAGCCCTGGGGATACACTTGACGTGTGGGAAGGTATGCCATCTAGCTGCCATAACATCACCCCAGAGGACCCCTTAAAGCAGCGATGGTCCCCACTGACCGAATACCACAGGTGGCGTCACGAACATAAACTTTATTCCCTTTAAAGACCTTTCCCTTTTACATGGGCGCCCAGGGCCACAGACCTGGTAGCCACCGTGACATCCCCCTATGAACTCAGGACCCGGTACCGAGTACCCCACGGCCCTAGCGGGCGACTCATACACTTGGAATCAAGGAAGGGTTTAAATAACCTGGAGTGGCTGAAAAAAACCTGAGGAAGCATCTACAAAGGATTTTAAAATGTGGGTGTTTCCTCTGGAGTTTTTTTTGACAGCCATTCCAAGCTTTTTAAACTTCTCTTGCTCCTATGTACACTGTATAGTTGGTTTTTACACTTGAGAAAGACATCAGTCCTGCCTGGAAACACGTTGTGGAATAAAAACTGCTTCTTTATTGGATCAAAGTTCTGCAATTTGGTTAGCGCAGGCCAAACCATGACTTGTTTTTCATTTCAAGCATCGTAGTGGAGTTCATCCCCCAGCCAAGGGGCAGCAACAACCATTATTGAGATTTTACAGGAGTTATGCCTACACAACTCGATCTGGTGAGCACATTACCTGTATCTATTTTATCTTTTTATTAAGGCATCACCTATGGTCTGGTGTGTTCTGTTTTCCTACAGTGTTTACCTATGTAGAACATATGACGTAGGAAATCTGTCAAACACAAAAATACATGGCACAGAACTATGCTGAACCTCTGTCCAAATAGATAGGCAACTCCACTACCTTCTACCAGGATGGACATGGTCAACTGTCCGGAGATATCCTTCTGGATGCTATATGCTCACATCATTTATGAATGAGGACCTCAATTAACGTAGAATTCCAGACCAGACTATTTGGAAATGAGTTTTCTAATCCACGCAACCCTTTGGTTGACGGCAGAGCAAAGTACTGCAGTGCGCAGGTGCCAGAAAAGGTTGGGAAATATTGGGGTGACAGATTCCCTTTAAGGGCAGATAAAGTACGCCTGCAAAGGAGCCGCTGCATGAAGCAAGGAAGAGGACGTCATCGCATGAAGATGAGAGACGCTGGACCCGGACCGCGATGCCCATCGGACTGGAACGCACCGGGACCACCCCTGGGTGAGTATAATCTAAATTGTTTTTGTTATCTTTCAGGTTACATCGGGGGCTTACCTACAGCATTCCAGAATGCTGTAGATAAGCCCCTGATGCCGGTGGCCTTAGCTTATATGCAAATTTTGGGGTGACAGATTCCCTTTAACAGAACTTAACTAGAGTTGTTGGGGAGTTGCTCTGCACTGTTGGAACGCGTGTCTCATTAAGGCAGAGGTTGAGGGCGCAGGTGGTGGCCCTAGAGGAGGTGAAGGAGGCAGAAGCAGTGGAAGAAGAACAGAACTGAACAAGAGAAAGTAAAATCCACCATTTTCAGACTTTTTCGTATATATTTGCCAAGTTAAAAAAAAAACTCCTAATGCTCGTTAATGGCCCAAGTCTCATTTCAAAGCCAATGATGATAAAATTCAGATGATAAATAGCAACAATTTTCCGTCACGTTCTTGATTTCTTCCTTCAAACAAGATGAGATCGTCCAATTGTCAATTCACATTTTGGATTTTTTTCAATCAGAATCCGGTTCCCACAAAATAGCGTTGCTTCTGCTACCAGCAAAGTGTGACTCCGCCAGCACTGAGCTTATTAACTTATTAACAAGTGTTTAATGCAATTCATGCTGGAAGCTAAATTAAAGCCATTTAGCCAATGAACAGCACTTATTACCAATTAATTTCCTGGCAAAGCGGGCTTTTCGCAATGTAGGACACAGTTTGTAGGTCAATGTGATGTCGCCAGTCTTGATAAACAATTCAAGGAGACCCTACTTGTTAGACAGTGCTTGATTACAGCTTGTTGAGCCATTAAGTTGCCCGCAATTGTCGAATATGTAGAGAGTTTATCATTATAAGTGGATATCAAAGCATTGTACAAAAAAGAAATCCTGAAATCCTCATGAAGGCTTCACGGTAAAAATTTCTTGAGCTTTGTTAAAGCAGATGCCCCCATAAATATCCACATTTGTGGAATGATGCCCTCCTTTTAAAGGGTTTGTAAAAAATTAGCATGGTTATCCTAAATTTAAAAATATATATTTGCCAGACCCCACCGTTCCTCTGCAAAGCTGCCAAAGTCCCACCAGTCTTTTCACGATCTTTCTTGGCGAGGATCATCTCATCCTGTCTGCACACAATCAGCAGCTATTGATTGACTGCAGCAGTCATGTTTGATTCGAGCTGGAAGAAGAAAGGCTCTTCCCTTGTTCTCTCTTCTTGATCACTCAGAACAACAACACTGCAGCCAATCTGTGTCTGCTGATTGGCTGCAGTGGTCACCTCGTGTCTCCCTCTGGAAGATGAAGGCAAGAAAACCAACAGAGAACGCAGCAACATTGGTCTGGTTGTAAAGATTACTCTAAATCATGATTCGATACCAAACTTGTTAACAACTTTTTTTTTTCATTTAAGTGGTGAAAATAAATGAAACAATTTATTTAAAAAAAAATTGCGGGGTTTGTGTCACTATTTCTGTCTGAGTCACAAAATTTTTTTTTTGTTTTTTGTTGATTGAGCTGGGTGAGGGCTTGTTTTTTGAGAGATATGTTGACGGTTTTCTTGATACAATTTTTGGCTATGTATGACATTTTAATCTGCTTTGGCTGCATTTTTAGGGAAGAGTGGTGACTAGTGTTGAGCATTCCGATACCGCAAGTATCGGGTATCGGCCGATATTTGCGGTATCGGAATTCCGATACCGAGTTCCGATATTTTTGCGATATCGGGAATCGGTATCGGGAAGAAGAATCATGTGTAAAATAAAGAATAAAAATAAAAAATATTGATATACTCACCCTCAGACGCGCCCTGGTTGTAACCGCTGCAACCGCCATGCTTCCCTTCCTAAGAATGAGCGCGTGAAGGACCTGCGATGATGTCGCGGCTTGTGATTGGTCGCATGAGCGGTCACATGAGCGGTCACGCGACCAATCACAAGCCGCAACGTCATCGAAGGTCCTTCACGCGCTCATTCTTAGGAAGGGAAGCATGGCGGTTGCAGCGGTTACAACCAGGGCGCGTCCGAGGGTGAGTATATCAATATTTTTTATTTTTATTCTTTATTTTACACATGAATATGGATCCCAGGGCCTGAAGGAGAGTTTCCTCTCCTTCAGACCCTGGGAACCATTACAGGATACCTTCCGATATTTGTGTCCCATTGACTTGTATTGGTATCGGATATCGGTATCGGCGATATCCGATATTTTTCGGATATCGGCCGATACAATCCGATACCGATACTTTCAAATATCGGAAGGTATCGCTCAACACTAGTGGTGACCCAAAAAAATATTCATATCCGGAGATTTGTTTTGTTTTTTATTACAGTGTTTACGACTTGGGGGTTTAATTTTATATTTTTATAGATCATACTTTTATGAACTTGATGATATCAAATATGTTTATTTTTTATTTCTTTATTTTAAATTGAGGAACAGATAAGTGGTTTAAACTTGTATATTTCTTTATTTTTGAAAACATTTTTAATGTTTTACTTTATTTTTTTAGTCCCCTAAGGCGACTTAAACCTGAAATTGTCCTATCTCTTATATTATATACTGCAATACTACAGTATGTCATGTTGCAGTAAGGGATTAAAGGCTATGTACTCCTTAGCATAGAATTTTATTTAATTGTTAATTTGTTTCCTAAATGCAAAGTTAAGCAACTTTCTAGCTAGTCTTCATTTTAAAATTCTACTCATGGTCAGCCTGTATTAATGGGAGGAGCACATATTACTCGCATCCAGCCTGTATTAATGGGAGGGACACATAGAGCTTAGATCCAGCCTTTATTACTGAGAGGGGCACACAGGCCTCATAACCAGCTTGTATTAATGGGGGACACATAGAGCTCACATTCAGTCTATATTACTGAAAGGAACACACAGACCTCCCATCCAGCCTGTATTCCTAGGAGGGCTATACAGACCTCATAACCACCCTGTATTATTGGAAGTTACAGATAGAGCTCACATCCAGCCTATATTACTAACAGGAACCCACATACCTTACACCTGGCATGAATTACTTGGAGGGACGCTCAGACATCATAACCTGCCTATATTAATAGGAGGTATACATAGAGCTCACATTCAGCCTATATTACTTAAAGGAACACACAGACCTCACATATATCCAGTCTGTATTACTGGGAGGGACACACAGACCTCATAACCAGCCTATACTAATGGGAGGAACGCACAGGCCTCACATCCAGCCTGTATTACTAGAAGGGCTACACAGACCTCATAAGCAAACTGTATTATTGGAACGTACAAATAGAGCTCACATCTAGCCTACATTACTGAGAGGAACCCACAGACCTTTCATCCAGCATGAATTACTTGGAGGGACGCTCAGACGTCATAGCCAGCCTATGTTAATAGGAGCTATATATAGAGCTCAAATCCAGCCTATATTACCAAGAGCAGTGTTCCCCGACTCCGGTCCTCAAGAGCCACCAACAGGTCATGTTTTCAGTATTTCCTTAGTATTGCACAGGTGATAATTGCATCACCTGCATAGGCAGTAATTCCATCACCTGTGCAATACTAAAGAAATCCTGAAAAAACTTAACCTGTTGGTGGCTCTTGAGGACCGGAGTTGGGGACCACTGACTTAGAGGAACACACAGACCTCACATATATCCAGCCTGTATTACTGGGAGGGACACAGACTCCATAACCACCCTGTATTAATGGAACGTACAAATAGAGCTCGCATCCAGCCTATATTACTGAGAGGAACCCACAGACCTTACACCCAGCATGAATTACTGGGAGGGACGCTCAGACGTCATAACCAGCCTATATTAATAGGAGGTATACATAGAGCTCACATCCAGCCTATATTACTTAGAGGAACACGCAGACCTCACATATATCCAGACTGTATTACTGGGAGGGTCACACAGACCTCATAACCAGCCTATATTAATGGGAGGAATGCACAGGCCTCACATCCAGCCTGTATTACTGAGAGGAACCCACAGACCTTACATCCAGCATGAATTACTGGGAGGGACGCTCAGACGTCATAACCAGCCTATATTAATAGGTGTCAGATCTTTTGGAACTCCTAAAGTGAACCTGCAGAACCACGACAACGAACCTCCCAAGGGTGAGCTGGCCAGGTGGACCACCCCCAATACAGGGAGTGTTAGGGGCAGGCCCAAGGGAGACTATTGCCGCAGAAGCTGATACCCGGGGACAGGAAGTAGGAGCGGAAAAGATGCAGAACTGACTATAACGGGGACACAGGACAGACTCGCAATGACTGAGACTAAGAATAGGCAGGATATGGCGGATGCCCAGGACAGACTGGATATGGCGGAAACACAGGATAGACAGGGTATGGTGTAAACACAGGACAGGCAGGGTATGACGGGTGCACAGGACAGAGCAAGGTATAGCGAACGCACAGGACGGAGCAAGGTATTGCGAATGCACAGGACAGAGCAAGGTACAGAGGGACCTGGGTCTAATGAGGACAAATGACAATCAGACATGGAGCAGAGGAAGGAGTTACCTTAAATAGAAGAGACACAGAAGGACTTCCGGGTCAGGGTCCTCCAGGATCAAAGAGAGGAGAAGCGGCGTGCCAGCATAACAAAGAGGAAGAGCGCATGCGCAGAGGGAGATGGAGTGCACATGCGCACACGACGGACACCAGGAAGCTGCGGTGAATCAGGAGGAGAAGGAAGAACACATGCCTCTCCTGCGCACTCCTCCTGCAGGCGCGTGTTCTTCCTTCTCCTCGGTAGCACTTTGGCCACTTAGTAGCCACATTGGCATATTCGGCACCTCTGTAGCAACTTTGGCCATTTGGTAGCCACTTTTGCACATTCAGCACCTCGGTAGCCACTTTGGCCCTTGGTAGCAACTTTGGCCACTTGGTAGCCACTTTAGCAGATTCGGCACCTCGGTAGCCACTTTGGGCACTTGGTAGCCACTTTGGCACATTCGGCACCTCGGTAGCCACTTTGGCCACTTGGTAGCCACTTTGGCACATTCGGCAACTCTGTAGCCACTTTGGCACATTCGGCACCTTGGTAGCCACTTTGGCCACTTGGTAGCCATTTTGGCCACTTGGTAGCCACTTTGGCACATTCGGCACCTCGGTAGCCACTATGGCCACTTGGTAGCCAATTTGACACATTCAGCACCTCGGTAGCCACTTTGGTCACTTGGTAGCCACTTTAGCACATTCGGCACCTCGGTAGCCACTTTGGTCACTTGGTAGCCACTTTGGCACATTCGGCACCTCAGTAGCCACTTTGGCCACTTGATAGCCACTTTGGCCACTTGGTAGCCACTTTTGCACATTCGGCACCTTGGTAGCCACTTTGTCCACATGGTAGCCATTTTGGCCACTTGGTAGCCACTTTAGCACATTCGGCACCTCGGTAGCCACTTTTGCCATTTGGTAGCCATTCTGGCACATTCGGCACGTCGGTAGCCACTTCGGCCACTTGGTAGCCACTTTTGCACATTCGGCACCTCGGTAGCCACTTTGGCCACTTGGTAGCCACATTGGCATATTCGGCACCTTGGTAGCCACTTTGGCCACTTGGTAGCCACATTGGCACATTCTGCACCTCGGTAGCCACTTTGGCCACTTGGTAGCCACTATGGCACATTCGGCCCTTTGGTAGTCAGGAGTCAGGAGTCAGAGTCAGGAGTCAGACACATTATTCTGATGTTTGACTTTGATAAATGATCATGTCCTAAAATGGACACCGTACATTTGCATAGCTGCCATCTTTGTAAGGTCGGTGCACCTGCGCTGTGGCTTCAATTCACGTCAGTTGGGGGTCATGGAAAGGTCGCCATTAATACCTATGGGAAAATTTTTGCTTAAAATGCGATTTTTTTTTTTTAAACTACAAATCGAATCGACTCCAAAAATACATCGCACACCTGTCCCCACCGAGGGCTTCGAAACGCCGCCTGAACGGGGTCTCTGCACCGAGCGGTTCGGGCCGCATTAATTGCGGAAGACGCGGAGAAGAAGAAGTAGAATGATAAAATCTAAGAAATCGGATTACAATATGTTGCTTGAACCTAGAGGGTTCAAGCACCATAATGAAAGATAACTGCTAATATATGTAAAAATCTTTTTTGTTTCATGTCAAAGGTGTCTAAAGCATTTAAAGTAACTTTTTTTTCTCTTTATCCAAAGTTGCAAAGTAAAGGTTTCTAGAGTTAGAGAAAACTATGAAATCATGAGCTATACAAGTGGTCCTTTATTTGGTGCTAAATAAAAGAAAGACATTTTTTTTTAGCAAAAAGTATATAATCTCGCTGTATAATAGCCGAAAATAACAGTCATTGCAAGTTAATAAAATCCTTCAGCAACACACCATAAAGTAGATGTTAAGTCATCCCCAAGCCACAATTTAAGTCACAAAAGAATGATAAGAGGATATTGCAGCCATCCATTGGTAGCATAAAGGAAAGCCATTGAAGAATGTTCTCTATAAATGGATTTTATAAGACCCTATAATTATAGCAATTGAAATGTCGGTACCTCTGTAGGAGCAGAAGTTCAATATTCTGATACTGTCGATTAAGGCAATCATATGGGGGTTGCATATAAATGCAACGACTATAATCTCAATACTTCAATTCTGCAGCCCAAGCTAGACGCCAAGGTGATTCTTCTAAAGGCTTAATGTTATACATTATCCTGCCGCAGATCCATAGGATTATTTCCGAATATACAGTATATACGTGCATCAGGGATTGAGCTGATTTGGGGTTTTTTTTGTGCAGGAGCTGACCATATTAAATATTAATCTTGTACTATATGGAGTCATGTATAGTGGGGAAAAAGGCAATATTTCACTTTTTTTCACATGTTTTGCAAAAAAAATTGGTTTTAGAAATACTTAATAATAATCTCTTTATTTATATAGCGCCAACATATTCTGCAGCGCTATATTAATAAAGAGGTTAGATTATACTCACCCTGGGGCGGTCCCGCTGCGGTCCAATCAAATGAGTGTCTCAGGTCCGGTCCGGGGCCTCCTATCTACATTCCATGACGTCCTCTTCTGGTCTTCAAGCCGCGGCTCTGGCGCAGGCGTACTTTGTCTGCTCTGTTGAGGGAAGAGCAAAGTACTGCAGTGCGCAGGCGCCGGGCCTCTGACCTTTCCAGCGCCTGCGCACTGCAGTAGTTTGCTCTGCCCTCAACAGGGCAAAGTACGCCTGCGCCGGAGCCGTGGCATAAAGACCAGAAGAGGACGTCATGGTATGAAGATCGGAGGCGCTGTTCCGGACCTGAGACACCCATCGAAGCAGGACCACCCCTGGGTGAGTATGATCTAACCTCTTTTTCTCCTCTTTCAGGTAACATCGGCGGCCTATCTACAGCATTACAGAATGTTGTAGATAAGCCCCTGATGACGGTGAGCTTACCTCACCATCGATTTTGGGGGTGACAGGTTCCCTTTAAAAAAAATTGCAGCATCCTCTATTCTCTTCTGAGTACTCGCCCTTTCAAGTCTATGGGTGCATAAAAAAACTTAGATCCCATATGGATCATTCATTTTGCATTCAATTCTTACAAATACATTGCCATTTTTTTATCTCAGACACCGTATCTGATCATGTACATTTTAAAATGTTGATTCTCTTGTCTGACTCTGGATTAAGAATAAACGACAGCCAAACACAAGTAATGCAACCGAAGAAGCACATGATGGTGGTATAGAATGCAACATATTGCTCACACAGATTGCAAAGCTAAGGGAAGTTTAAAGGGGTTGTCCAGGCATGGTGTACAAGTCTGCAGTGACTCTGAGTGACTGAATAGTGTGCACGGTCAGGATTCTCCAATGCTGGGATCAAGTGGTCATCTTAACATAAATATGTGAGTTGAATACTTCCGGCCACATTCCGATTAGACTTGTCCAGCCTCACTAGCTACACTGATATTAAGTGAGGCCGCAAACGTCTAGTCGGCACATGACTGCATGTATGCAACTTGTCACAGTTTTACCTTGACAGAGAGGAACCAGAAGACCGTGCTGTTTGATTTCTCCTACTCCTGCGCTGATTAGAAGCACTTCACATTCAATTTAAACAGTGCAAGTTTCTTCTTGCATTGCAGGGGTTAATCTGCTCACTTGAAAGCTCCTGGAAGCTTTCCTGTTTGAAGCTCTCAGCTGTTCAGTGTTGGCCATTCCCCTCTCCTATAAATAGTTGAATCTGGCAAGTATTGCCAGAGTTAGCTTCATGCTGCATAGTTCAGGAGCTGGAGGAGTTTTGTTGTTTGAGGAGGTATTTGGTGAATTTATCTAAAGACAAAATTTCCAAATTGGGAACCCCAAATAAACCCTCACTGGTAGACCATAAAATTTAACTTTTATTTCTATTAATTAAAATAAAGTATGTACAAAGGGTATAAAAAATGTTGTCTCTAATCTGTCTCAAAAGTCTGCGGTTATTTTATGCAGTATTCCTGGTAATTTATGCTTATAAAGTGTATAGTTCAAAAACCTGACCGGCACATCCAAACATAGACTAAATGTGAACAGGTGCTGAACCTAGAGTCGCCAACTCGTATATAGTTAAGTAAATAAGGCAGCACACTGCAGCGCTAAAACATGTAAACTTGAAAACACGAAATTTGAATTTGAAATGTATTCTTTAGCCTTCTGATCGTGCACTCCGCCTCCTAGCTTCAGGTGTTCTAATTATAGCAGGTCCAATACCCCTCCACAGAGAGAGAGAATTTTAGTCTAGTAAGAGGTTTTCACATGTACCCATTCAGATGGAGACGTTTATTCTCAGCAAGGTAAGGCAAGTTTTAGGACCTGGTATAAGAGAGATGCCGTAAAGGGGCTACCAGGTACACATAAAATTGGCCATTTTTATGCTCTAAAAGCTCTCATTTTTCATATTTCTAGTGCAGTAATGCAGTTCAAATTTCGTGTTTTTAAGTTTACCTGTTTTAGCGCTGCAGTGTGCTGCCTTATTTACTTAACTATAAAGTGTATAGCACCTGGTATACTAATATAATAATACATATTGGCAGAATAGGACAACAAATCTTAGCACCAGTGATCCCCTACCATGTTTCACCGCGCTAGAGGCGTCATCAGGGGATGGGACATAGGGTCAATATATATATATATATATATATATATATATCCCTCCAAAGACCCTCCACTATTTTTGCTATAGTTTATCTAAAGACCGTTGCTTGGTTTTGGTTGTATGCAAATCCTCTTCTTCTCCCTCTTGATTTTTCCCTTCCATCACTCCCCAGTGTTCCACTCTGTTGTTTATGAAAGAATATTTGTATGATTGGTATTTTCCTTTATCCCTCTACATATTCCCTTATTATTCTGATTGGTGTATTTTCATACACTGCTACTTCCCTCTTCCCTCAGCAAGATAAGTGGCCCAGGTGTCTTCACCATTAGAAGTAATCTGGGGACCAGGGATAGCAAGGGCACCCTCTAGCGCTAGGCACAGGGAAGGAGTGTCTGGCCCCAGGATATTCGACAAATATGACACAAATAGTATAATAAACACGTGCCAGCCTGCTCCGGATACCATAGAATCCTGACAGTGAATGCAGTGTGTACACTGTTCGAATTCACAATTCTGCGGTCACATAGAGTGACTGCAGACTTGTACCCCAAGCCTGAACAACCCCTTTAATAGAGCGCAAGAGAATGCTCCCCAGACACCAAAGATAACCCTTCCTGGTGTCCATCTTGATGGCTGGTCAATTGGCCAAAATTACTGTCAGTAATCCTGTCTTTTTCGTGCCTAACAGAGAAGCTGGAATAAACATAGTTGATTTTCTTACAGTGATATTAGGAAATGTATAAATTTCTCTTGTTGTCCTTATGCCTATTGGGAACAAAAGGTACAAATTGTCGATATTAGTATACGTTTTAGACATTTTTGCACCTTCTTTGACAGTTTAGAAAGGTGTCTAATGAGTAAGGACATGGAGAAGAGTAATCAAATAATGCACATACAATTACAAATTTTAGGGCACAAAATACTAGAATAAAATATGCTATCAAAGAAGTGCCAAAGCAATGATAAAGATGCCTAGCTTTAGTAGAGAGCTGTATTAATTGACCATCAAGCATCTGCCATTGTGATAAATTTGATGTAATTTTCATTTGTCTGGTGTAAGTTTACTGTACCCTGTCTAAATTTCAGACAAAATACAAAAAATTGCTCCTTTTGCATCTGTATTATTCCTCAACATTTTAATACTAAGTTTCCCCAGGATTTGATGCACGGACCCGTAATCCACAAGAGTCGCACAAACATCAGCCTGTATACAGTCAGCTGAGGTGAATTGGCTTAATAAACACTGACAGGTGCCATTTTCTGAACATTTCCAACCAAACAGCCGATGTCATATTATCACCCTACTCCACTGATGAATACCATCGCGGTAACGTGTCTGTCACAGTAATGTTTTACCTACAAATCATTGTCAGGCAGAAAGACACATAGCTGGGACCCCTGGGGATTTTAATTATTATTTTATTGAGCATTTCTATCAGATACTTTTTCTCTCTCATTTTACCATGAGCCATTTCGTCTTTGCAGGTAAATAAACACTGTAGCTTATGAAATCACAACTTAAAACCAGCAGAAGCTGAAAGGCCATTATCCATAGTACAGAATCACATGGTATAACAGTATGGCCAGCGTCCCTGCATACTTATTTCCTCAAACGCATGACATGCTCCCACGGCATGCTCCGTCTTCATGCTCCCTGTTTAGTTCTTGTACTGAGTCTCGGCGGCGCACCTACGGTGTGCATGCGCTCCCCTGCTCTTGAAGGGGCAGAGCATATAGTAAAATGCCCTGAGTCTGTAGCTGAGAGGCACAAAGCATAAAGGTGCACCTGCAAGATGGCTCCCAGTCAATAGCTGAGAGTCATCGTGTATAAAAAAACTCCTTCCACCTAAAGGGAGTCGCCAAGCAGCACATTTAGTGATTAGGTAGTGCGGTGGTGTTCTACCATTGCAGTTGTGAGGTCCCCTGGTCCCGGGGTGGCCAGTGTCCTTAACATGAATGCCATGGACCTGGCGTAAACCCAAACGCCTGATCCAGGTGTCGCCAGAGTCCCGAACCCTAATCCCTGGTCCAGGTGTGGACAGTGTCCTGAAATCAAATTCCGGTTCCTGGAGTGGCCAGTATCCTGAACTCAAATCCCTGGTCCCAGTGTCGCCAGTGGCCTGAACCCGAAGTCCTTGTCCTAGCGTGGCCAGTGATTGAACCTCGCCCCCAGATCCAAGCGTGACCTGACCTGAACTCAAAGTCCTTTGTCCTAGTGTGGCAAGAGTCTGAACCTCATCACCGGGTCTGTGTGCTGCCGGTGCCACTACCAGTATCCAAGACCCATGTATCTGTACGAGTGTCTCCGAAACAGTCCTGTCTGAACGTAGCTCGAGTCCATGTCAGCGAACCTGACCGCTGGGGTCAGCATCTGCAGTATTGAGGACTGCCTAAGAGTGGTACATGGAGACTACCTGAAGCCCAGCCTGTTTCCACATCAGGAGCAACAGTGAGCACCAAGTAGCAGCTTAGCTATGCCCATTCCTAGGCAGGCCCGGCCCTGTGGCACAGTGGTTTCACAAACCACATGTGCCAGCTGCGGACATGACACATGGCTTTAGGTCTCTGTTATGATCTGGTGGTTTAGGAACAACATGAGACAAGCTCTGAAGGAGGTGGTATCTGTACTGACCGCAAACCCTGAACCTAGCAGCGCAACTAAAAATAGCCGTGGGGGGTACCTGACTCTCCCTAGACCCCTCGGCACAGCCTAAGATCTAACTTCCCCTAAAGATGGAAACAGGAAACCTATCTTGCCTCAGAGAAAATCCCCAAAGGAAAGATAGCCCCCCACAAATATTGACGGTGAGAGGAGGGGAAAATAACATACGCAGAAATGAAATCAGATTTTAGCATAGGAGGCCAGTCTAGCTTGATAGATAGGACAGGAAAGGATACTGTGCGGTCAGTATAAAAACTACAAAACAATCCACACAGAGTTTACAAAAATCTCCACACCTGACTAAAGGTGTGGAGGGTAAATCTGCTTCCCAGAGCTTCCAGCTAACAGAAATAATCCATACTGACAAGCTGGACAAATATAGAATGCACAGAACAATAAGTCCACAACATGTGGACTGAAATGAGCAAAGCCAGAACTTATCTTTGCAGAACTGGTCAGAAAACCAGGAGAATCCAAGCAGAGATGTGAATCCAGCCAGGAAACATTGACAAGTGGCACAGGCTGAAGAAAGAGCCAGACTTAAATAGCCGAGCAGAAGAGACGATAAGTGAAGGCAGCTGATGACAGCTAACTCCAAGGAGCAGCCATACCACTAGAAACCACAAGAGGGAGCCCAAGAGCAGAACTCACAAAAGTGCCACTTACAACCACCGGAGGGAGCCCAAGAGCGGAATTCACAACAGTACCCCCCCCTTGAGGAGGGGTCACCGAACCCTCACCAGAGCCCCCAGGCCGATCAGGATGAGCCAAGTGAAAAGCACGAACCAAATCGGTGGCATGGACATCGGAGGCAACAACCCAAGAATTATCCTCCTGGCCATAACCCTTCCACTTGACAAGATACTGAAGCCTCCGCCTCGAAAAATGAGAATCCAAAATCTTCTCAACCTCATATTCCAACTCTCCCTCAACCAACACCGGGGCAGGAGGGTCAACCGAGGGAACAACGGGTACCACTTATCTCCGCAACAAAGATCTATGGAAAACATCATGAATGGCAAAAGAGGCAGGAAGAGCCAAATGAAAAGACACCGGATTAATAATTTCAGAAATTTTATAAGGACCAATAAACCGAGGCTTAAACTTAGGAGAAGAAACCTTCATAGGAACATGACGAGAAGACAACCAAATCAAATCCCCCACACGAAGCTGGGGACCAACACGCCGACGGCGGTTAGCAAAACGTTGAGCCCTTTCCTGAGACAACGTCAAATTGTCCACCACATGAGTCCAAATCTGCTGCAGCCTGTCCACCACAGAATTAACACCAGGACAATCAGAAGGCTCACCCTGCCCAGAAGAAAAACGAGGATGAAAACCAAAATTACAAAAGAATGGTGAAACCAAAGTAGCCGAACTAACCCGATTATTAAGGGCAAACTCGGCCAACGGCAAGAAAGACACCCAATCATCCTGATCAGCAGACACAAAGCTTCTCAAATAGGTCTCCAAGGTCTGATTAGTTCGCTCAGTTTGGCCATTAGTCTGAGGATGAAGCGCCGAAGAAAAAGACAAATCAATGCCCATCCTAGCACAAAAGGCTCAACAAAATCTAGAGACAAACTGAGAACCTCTGTCAGACACAATATTCTCCGGAATGCCATGCAAACGAACCACATGCTGAAAAAACAATGGAACCAGATCTGAGGAGGAAGGCAACTTAGGCAAAGGTACCAGATGGACCATTTTAGAGAACCGGTCACAAACAACCCAGATAACAGACATCTTCTGGGAAACAGGAAGATCCGAAATAAAATCCATGGAACTATGCGTCCAGGGCCTCTCAGGGACCGGCAAAGGCAAAAGCAACCCACTAGCGCGGGAAGAGCAAGGCTTGGCCCGGGCGCAAGTCCCACAGGACTGCACAAAAGCACGCACATCGCGCGACAAGGAAGGCCACCAAAAGGACCTAGCAACCAAATCTCTGGTACCAAAAATCCCAGGATGACCAGCCAACACTGAACAATGAACCTCAGAAATTACCTTACTTGTCCATCTATCAGGAACAAACAGCTTCCCCACTGGACAGCGGTCAGGCCTATCAGCCTGAAATTCCTGAAGCACCCGCCGCAAATCAGGGGAGATAGCAGAAAGAATCACCCCCTCCTTAAGAATGCCAACCGGTTCCAGGACTCCAGGAGAATCAGGTGAAAAACTCCTAGAGAGGGCATCAGCCTTAAAGGGAACCTGTCACCCCGTTTTTTCAGATTGAGATATAAATACTGTTAAATAGGGCCTGCGCTGTGCGTTACTATAGTGTATGTAGTGTACCCTGATTCCCCACCTATGCTGAGAAATACATTACCAAAGTCGCCATTTTCGCCTGTCAATCAGGCTGGTCTGGTCAGGTGGGCGTGGTGACATCGCTCTTTTCTTCCCCAGCTTTCCGTTGGTGGCGTAGTGGTGTGCGCATATCCAAGTTCCGAATTCCCTGCGCGCACGTGAAGAAACAGCGTGCGATCTGCGCTGTAATCCCTTTCATCGGTGGGGGCGGCCATCTTCCTGGGGCCGCGCGTGCGCAGATGGAGTGCTCTGCTGCACGGGGCTTCAGGAAAATGGCCGCGGGATGCCGCGCGTGCGCAGAAGAGATCGCGGCGGCCATTTTCCCAAAGCCGAGTTTGCATCTCGGCTTTGGGAAAATGGCCGCCGCGATCTCTTCTGCACACGCCTGGGTGTGCCATCTCTCTCTCTCTCTGTGCGGGGTCGGCCATGCGGTACGCGACTTTCGCGCCAAAGTCGCGTTTCAATGACGCGAAAAGCGCCATTTCTCAGCCAATGAAGGTAAACGCAGAGTGTGGGCAGCGTGATGACATAGGTCCTGGTCCCCACCATCTTAGAGAAGGGCATTGCAGTGATTGGCTTGCTGTCTGCGGCGTCACAGGGGCTATAAAGGGGCGTTCCCGCCGACCGCCATGTTACTGCTGCTGATCTGAGCTTAGGGAGAAGTTGCTGCCGCTTCGTCAGAAGCAGGGATAGCGTTAGGCAGGGTCCATTAACCACCAAACCGCTTGTGCTGTAGCGATTTCCACTGCCCAACACCACCTTCGGTGTGCAGGGACAGTGGAAGCTACATTTTTTTTTTTCCCCCTCAGCGCTGTAGCTCATTGGGCTGCCCTAGAAGGCTCCCTGATAGCTGCATTGCTGTGTGTACGCCGCTGTGCAAACCAACTGCTTTTTTCAAAGCACAAATCCTCTTGTTCCTTCCTTTCTGCACAGCTATCTTTTTGGTTTGTACACACTTTTTATTTAATTTGTGCATCAGTCCACTCCTTATTGCTGCCTGCCATACCTGGCTGAGATTACTGCAGGGAGATAGTAATTGAAGGACACTCCCTGTTTTTTTTTTTTTTTTTGTGGGAGATTAAGATTGGCATTTCTGCTAGAGTGCCATCCCTGTCTGTGCCATCTCTCACTCAGTGGGCCATAGAAAGCCTATTTATTTTTTTGCTTGATTTTGGTTCTAAAATCTACCTGAAAAAATCACTACATCAATCAGTGGGAGAAAAATATTGGCCTCAGGGCTTGTGTGCCACTCCTGACTCCTGTGTGCATCATCACTCACTCAGTGGGCCATAGAAAGCCCTTTTTTTTTTTTTTCGCTTTATTTGGGTTCTAAATTCTACCTGAAAAAATCAATAAATCAATCAGTGGGAGATTAATATTGGCCTTTGGGCTTGTGTGCCAGTCCTAAGCGTGCCATCTCTCTCTCTCAGATAGTGGGCCATAGAAAGCCCATTTTTTTTTTTTATTGGGTTTATAAATTTTCCCTGGAACCAAAAAAAAAAAAAGTGGGAGATTAATATTGGCCTCTGGGCTTGTGTGCCAGTCCTGAGCGTGCCATCTCTCTCACAAATAGTGGGCCATAGAAAGCCTATTTATTTTTTTGCTTGATTTGGGTTCTAAAATGTACCTGAAAAAATCACTACATCAATCAGTGGGAGAAAAATATTGGCCTCAGGGCTTGTGTGCCACTCCTGACTCCTGTGTGCGTCATCACTCACTCAGTGGGCCATAGAAAGCCCTTTTTTTTTTTCTTTTGCTTTATTTGGGTTCTAAATTCTACCTGAAAAAATCAATAAATCAATCAGTGGGAGATTAATATTTGCCTTTGGGCTTGTGTGCCAGTCCTAAGCGTGCCATCTCTCTCTCTCAGATAGTGGGCCATAGAAAGCCTATTTATTTATTTTTTTTTTTATTGGGTTTATAAATTTTCCCTGGAAAAAAAAAAAAAGTGGGAGATTAATATTGGCCTCTGGGCTTGTGTGCCAGTCCTGAGCGTGCCATCTCTCTCACAAATAGTGGGCCATAGAAAGCCTATTTATTTATTTTTTTTTGGTTTTATAAATTCTCCCTTAAAAAAAAAAGGGAGATTAATATTGGCCTTTGGGCTTGTGTGCCAGTCCTAAGCGTGCCATCTCTCTGTGTCTCTCAGATAGTGGGCCATAGAAAGCCTATTTATTATTTTTTTTATTGGGTTTATAAATTTTCCCTGGAACAGAAAAAAAAAAGTGGGAGATAAATATTGGCCTCTGGGCTTGTGTGCCACTCCTGACTCCTGTGTGCGTCATCTCTCACTCAGTGGGCCATAGAAAGCCTTTTTTTGTTTTATTTGTTTTCTAAATTCTCCCTGAAAAAATCATTTTATTTTATTTGGTTTCTAAATTCTTCCTGAAAAAATCATTTTATTCTATTATTTTTTTTTCCTAAAGTCTCCCTGAAAAAAAAACAAAAAAAAACAAATCAGTGGGAGATTAATATTGCCCTTTCTGCTTGTGTGCCAGTCTTGACTCCTGGGTGTGCCATCTCTCTCTCTCTCTCCAATTGTGGGCCATAGAAAGCCTATTATTTTTTTAGCTTGATTTGGGTTCCAAAATCTACCTGAAAAAATCACTACATCAATCAGTGGGAGATAAATATTGGCCTCTGGGCATGTGTGCCACTCCTGACTCCTGTGTGCGTCATCTCTCACTCAGTGGGCCACAGAAAGCCTTTTTTTGTTTTATTTGTTTTCTAAATTCTCCCTGAAAAAATCATTTTATTTTATTTGGTTTCTAAATTCTTCCTGAAAAAATCATTTTATTCTATTATTTTTTTTTCCTAAAGTCTCCCTGAAAAAAAAAAAAAAAAAATCAGTGGGAGATTAATATTGCCCTTTCTGCTTGTGTGCCAGTCTTGACTCCTGGGTGTGCCATCTCTCTCTCTCTCTCCAATTGTGGGCCATAGAAAGCCTATTATTTTTTTAGCTTGATTTGGGTTCCAAAATCTACCTGTAAAAATCACTACATCAATCAGTGGGAGATAAATATTGGCCTCTGGGCTTGTGTGCCACTCCTGACTCCTGTGTGCGTCATCTCTCACTCAGTGGGCCATAGAAAGCCTTTTTTTGTTTTATTTGTTTTCTAAATTCTCCCTGAAAAAATCATTTTATTTTATTTGGTTTCTAAATTCTTCCTGAAAAAATCATTTTATTCTATTATTTTTTTTTCCTAAAGTCTCCCTTAAAAAAAAAAAAAATCAAATCAGTGGGAGATTAATATTTACATTTGTGCTTCAGTGACAGTCCTGCGTGTGTGGCATCTCTCTCATTTGTTGCCACCAACAACAGAGTGTGTAACATTGTGCCTGATTTTCGTTGTGGTCTCACTCACCTGTAAAGGGGTAGCTAAATCATACTGAAGTTATAGCTCACCGTGTAATTTGTGTGACAGCAACAAATACCGTTAGTTTGTTTACGTTTTTAAAACAATGAGGAAGTATGGTGGAAGAGGTCGTGGCCGGGGGCGTTCATTGTCAGCTGGTAATGAGGGTAGTGGTAGTGGTGGAGCATCAGCTGGTCGTGGGAAAAAAAATATTGCACCTAAGTCTGGAGCTGTGGAGCCAGGTTCGTCGTCTGGCTACACAAGGCCTCGAACGCTCCCTTTTCTGGGAGTAGGAAAACCGCTTTTAAAGCCGGAGCAGCAAGAGCAAGTTTTGGCTTATCTTGCTGACTCAGCCTCTAGCTCTTTTGCCTCCTCTCGTGAAACTGGTAAATGTCAAAGCAGCGCGTCGTTAGTGGATGTTCACGGTCAGGGACAAGTCGCTTCCTTGTCCTCTTCAGCAAAAACAACAACAGAGAAGAATGCAGCAGGCGATACAACGGGTTACTCCATGGAGCTCTTTACACATACCGTCCCTGGCTTAGAAAGTGAAGCAGTTAACAGTCCATGCCCATTACAAGTTGAATCTGACATGGAGTGCACTGATGCACAGCCACAGCCAGACTACTATGCTGGTCCTTTGACTCAGAACACAACATTGCCCTCGCAGGGTGCTGATCAAGAATCAGACCCTGATGAGACTATGTTGCCCCATCACGAACGCTATACCACCGACCGACACGGTGACACAGACGAAGTTGCACACGAGCTACAAGAAGAGGTAATAGATGACCCAGTTCTTGACCCCGATTGGCAGCCATTGGGGGAACAGGGTGCAGGCGGCAGCAGTTCTGAAGCGGAGGAGGAGGGGCCGCAGCAGGCATCAACATCGCAACAGGTTCCATCTGCCGGGCCCGTATCTTGCCCAAAACGCGTGGCAAAGCCAAAACCTGTTGGAGGACAGCGTGGCCATCCGGTTAAAGCTCAGTCTGCAATGCCTGAAAAGGTATCCGATGCTAGAAAGAGTGCAGTCTGGCATTTTTTTAAACATCCAATTGATCAGCGCAAAGTCATCTGTCAAAAATGTTCAACTACCTTAAGCAGAGGACAGAATCTGAAAAGTCTCAATACAAGTTGCATGCATAGACATTTAACCACCATGCATTTGCAAGCCTGGACTAACTACCAAACGTCCCTTAAGGTTGTAGCACCCTCGGCCAATGAAGTTAGTCAGCAACGCAACATCCCTTCCGGCAGTGTAGGGCCACCATTTTCCGCACCACCTGCAGTATCTGTGCAGGTTTCTTTGTCAGGCCAAAGCAGTCAGGGTCAGGGAATCACCAGTTTCGTAGTAGGAAACACTGCATCTAGGGCACCGGCGGCAACAATACCATCTCCCACCGTCTCTCAGTCTGCCATGTCCACCGGCACCCCCGCTAGTTCCACGATCTCCAGCTCTCCAGTCCAGCTCACCCTACATGAGACTATGGTTAGAAAAAGGAAGTACTTAGCCTCGCATCCGCGTACACAGGGTTTGAACGCACACATAGCTAGACTAATCTCGTTAGAGATGATGCCCTACCGGTTAGTTGAAAGCGAAGCTTTCAAAGCCCTGATGGACTACGCTGTACCACGCTACGAGCTACCCAGTCGACACTTTTTTTCCAGAAAAGCCATCCCAGCCCTCCACCAGCATGTTAAAGAGCGCATCGTCCATGCACTCAGGCAATCTGTGAGCACAAAGGTGCACCTGACAACAGATGCATGGACCAGTAGGCATGGCCAGGGACGTTACGTGTCCATCACGGCACACTGGGTAAATGTGGTGGATGCAGGGTCCACAGGGGACAGCAAGTTTGGGACAGTTCTGCCTAGCCCACGGTCTAGGAAACAATTGGCTGTAGCCGTTCGCACCCCCTCCTCCTCCTCTTCGTCCTCCTGCAGAAGCTAGAGTTCGTCCACAGACCGCAGTCGCACAACCACTCCATCCGCAGCTGCCACTGTTGCACACCAGGTCTCCCATTATGGGGCAGCTACTGGCAAACGTCAGCAGGCTGTATTGGCTATGAAGTGTTTGGGCGACAACAGACACACCGCGGAAGTTCTGTCCGAGTTCTTGAAGAAAGAAACGCAGTCGTGGCTGGGCACTGTAGATCTTGAGGCAGGCAAGGTAGTGAGTGATAACGGAAGGAATTTCATGGCAGCCATCTCCCTTTCCCAACTGAAACACATTCCTTGCCTGGCTCACACCTTAAACCTGGTGGTGCAGTGCTTCCTGAAAAGTTATCCGGGGTTATCCGACCTGCTCCTCAAAGTGCGTGGACTTTGCTCACATATCCGCCGTTCGCCCGTACACTCCAGCCGTATGCAGACCTATCAGCGTTCTTTGAACCTTCCCCAGCATCGCCTAATCATAGACGTTGCAACAAGGTGGAACTCAACACTGCACATGCTTCAGAGACTGTGTGAACAGAGGCGGGCTGTTATGTTTTTGTGGGAGGATACACATACACGGGCAGGCAGTAGGATGGCAGACATGGAGTTGTCAGGTGTGCAGTGGTCGAAGATTCAAGACATGTGTCAAGTCCTTCAGTGTTTTGAGGAATGCACACGGCTGGTTAGTGCAGACAACGCCATAATAAGCATGAGCATCCCCCTAATGCGTCTGCTGATGCAAAGTTTGACGCACATAAAGGATCAGGCGTCTGCAGCTGAGGAAGAGGAAAGCCTTGATGACAGTCAGCCATTGTCTGGCCAGGGCAGTGTACAGGACGAGGTAGCGGGCGAAGAGGAGGAGGAGGACGAGGAGGATGATGGGGATGATTATATTTTTAATGAGGAAGCTTTTCCGGGGCCACTGGAAATTGGTGGCGCGGCAAGGCCGGGTTCTGGTTTTTTGAGGGACACAAGTGACGTGGATTTGTCTGAAACTGCCCCTCAACCAAGCACAACCGCAGATTTGAGAACTGGAACTTTGGCCCACATGGCGGATTATGCCTTACGTATCCTCAAAAGGGACACACGCATAACTAAAATGATGAATGATGACGATTACTGGTTGGCCTGCCTCCTTGATCCTCGCTATAAAGTCAAATTGCAAAATATAATGCCACATGAGAACTTGGAACTAATATTAGCAACCAAATGTTAGGGGTCGAGTTCCCGCTTCTGCACTGGGGGAATCTCGAGCCACTTCCGCTGCGGTCTCCCATTCTTGTCCAGCCGCAGTGGAGCCTGCTCAGCAAGGACGTCGGTCCCAGCGTCTTGCTCATTCTCACTCTGTTCAGAGAGTTAGTGCTGCTTCTCCAGTCTCTGCCATTAAAGTCAGTACTGGTCAGCAGCGAGCGGACTTCTCTGGGACTAAGTCCTTGTCTGCATGTACTGAGCATGCCCAGCGTAAGGTCTCCCGTTGGAGATCGAGGGTCATGTGCTCAGGCTCTGCAGCACATTCCATTGGTCCTCTTGGCAGGTCCTAGAAGGGCAAAAGTGCTGTGGCCACTTCCTGTGCTGCTCCTATATAAACTGCGCATGACCGCACGGCCATGCGCTAGTATTGTCTAACAATTGTTGATGTGTGTATGTTGTGAGTGCAAGTCGTCCTTTGAAATCCCTTCCCTATTGAATGTCTGTTCGCGGAAGGTGTATGGCTGCTACCTAGCGCCCGACTTAGCCTACAGCACTAGACACACATCTCAGCGTCCTGTAGCTGTGCCTGCCAGTACGGCGCCGTGCGCCTGCCTTGCGCTTTCCATACCCGAGTCTGGGTGGTTAGTGGCGTCCGTTAGTGCGGCATCGCTCGCACTCTTGTGCACTTATACTTCTTAAAGTTCTCTACACACCCAGTTGCGGTGTTACGCCAGCAAGGGTCTAATCGGGCTCCAATCCCTTCTGGGGTTAAGTCCGCTGACCACTTGCTCGCGCACTAGTGCGGTACTGCGGTCCTGTGGATTAACAGGATCGCTTTCTTCACGCTGGGTGAGGTTTAACCCACGCGTGTATCCTTTAGTGTACCGCCATATTGTCCGTCTTGCTAGCTGCAGGGTCTTTTACCTGCACGGTGGACCTCGGACTGCGAACGCACCTAGTTTCGTACCATCTATACATGGTGCGTTCCGCCAGTCCTTAACATAATACTAGCGCCAGGGTCTGGCTAGTATGGCGGACATTCAGCAATCTTTGCGGTATATCCAGCAGTTGGAGGGTAGGTTGAAGGTTCTCGAGAACTCAACCTCAGCTGTGGATGTTACCGCAGTTGCTGTAAAGGCTGCTGGCGTGGCGGCAGCAACCTTGTCCACTGCCACCCCTGTTCCGACATTATCCCGCCTCCCGTTGCCAGAAAAATTTTCTGGAGATTGCAAAACTTGTAGGGGATTCGTGAGTCAGTGCTCTATCCACCTCGAGCTCCTGGCTGCACGTTTTCCTACAGAGCGGGCTAAGGTGGGATTTATTGTCTCGCTGTTGTCGGACAGGGCGTTGGAGTGGGCTACGCCGCTGTGGGAGCGTGATGATCATGTGGTGCAGAGTGCTCCGTTGTTTCTGGGCACGCTGAAAAAGGTCTTTCTAGGACCTCAACTCACCCATGATACAGCGCTCCAACTACTGGCATTAACTCAGGGTGAGTCCTTGGTCAGCCATTTTTCCGTCCGATTCCGTACGTTAGCTTCCGAGCTGGAGTGGTCGGATAAAGCCCTTATCCCCATATTCTGGAGGGGCCTGGCTGACCATGTTAAGGACGCTCTGGCCACTAGGGAGATTCCTGCCACACTGGAGGAGTTAATATCTATTTCTACTCGTATAGACCTCCGTTTTAACGAGCGGAGGTTGGAACGAGCCCAGTGTAGGCAGAGGTTTCGGCTGGCTCCTACCTTCGCCAAACCTTTGAAATCTCCAGTCCAGACATCTGAGTCACATGAGACCTTGGAGGTGACACGAGCGGGATCCAAGTCTCAGTCCGCTCGTGCACATAAGGTTCGTCATGTTCGCCAGCAGTCAGGACGTCTTGCCTCCAAGAGTCCTCAGCGGTCGGGGAAACGTCAGCGTCTAGTGGCAGTTGGAGGAGGTACACTAGACACGGCGACGTTTGCCTCAAAGTTGTCCTTCAAGGGGACAATTACCATAGGCCCATCCACTCTCACGGTCGAGCTATGCTTGGACTCTGGGGCAGAGGGTAACTTTATGTCCTCCGCCTTTGCCCAGCGTCACGCAATACCCTTGGTGATGCTCGCCCAGCCAGTGACCGTTCGAGTGGTAAATGGGTCAACACTACCTTCACAGATTACTCACCAAACCATTCCTTTCACCCTATCTGTGTCTCCATCACATCAGGAGATAATCTCCCTATTAGTCATTCCTGAGGGAATTGATGAGGTCCTGTTGGGGATGCCATGGCTTCGCTACCATTCTCCTCATATTGAGTGGTCCTCTGGGAGAATTTTGGGATGGAGTAAATCCTGTGAGGGTAGATGTCAGAGGGAGTGCGTTCAGGTTGCTTCTACACAGGTACCCGCAGATCTTTCCTCTCTCCCCAAGCACTATTGGTCCCATGCAGACGTGTTCTCCAAAAGAGCTGCGGAGACCCTTCCGCCTCACCGCCCCTATGACTGTCCTATTGACCTCTTGCCTGGTGCTGAGCCTCCCCGGGGTCGAGTCTACCCGTTATCTCTCCCGGAGACGGAGGCAATGTCCCAGTATATTCAGGAGAATCTGGCAAGAGGATTCATTAGGAAGTCAGTGTCACCGGCAGGGGCTGGGTTCTTCTTCGTACAGAAGAAGACTGGAGACTTACGTCCATGCATAGACTACAGGGGTCTTAACGCAATTACCGTTAAGAACAAGTACCCATTACCCCTGATATCTGAGCTCTTTGATAGGCTACGGGGAGCAAAGGTATTTACAAAGTTAGATCTGCGGGGTGCTTACAACCTGATTCGCATCCGTGAGGGGGATGAATGGAAGACGGCTTTTAACACCAGGGATGGGCACTATGAATATCTAGTGATGCCCTTTGGGCTCTGTAATGCCCCAGCCGTTTTCCAAGACTTTGTGAACGACATCTTTCGGGATATGCTCACCACCTCGGTCGTAGTCTATCTGGATGACATTCTCATCTACTCTCCAGATATAGACTCCCATCGGAGAGATGTTCGCAAAGTCTTCGACCTCTTACGGGCAAACTCCCTCTACGCTAAGTTGGAGAAGTGTGTGTTTGAGCAGGAGTCCTTGCCTTTCCTTGGATATATCATTTCTGCCCAGGGTTTGGCTATGGATCCTGCCAAGCTACAGGCTGTAATGGACTGGCAGGAACCCCATTCTCTTAAAGCGGTGCAGCGCTTTATGGGGTTCATTAATTATTATCGCCAGTTCATTCCACACTTCTCAACTTTGGTAGCTCCCTTGGTCGCCCTCACCAAGAAGGGAGCAAATCCCAAGTTGTGGTCAGAGGAGGTCTCCAAGGCCTTTCTCTCGATTAAGTCACACTTCGCTAGCGCTCCCATCCTACATCGCCCCGATGTAGATAAACCATTCATCTTGGAGGTGGATGCCTCATCCGTTGGTGCTGGAGCAGTCCTTTTCCAAAAGGATGCTCAAGGTCGGAAGCATCCTTGCTTCTTCTTCTCCAAGACCTTCACACCAGCGGAGAGGAATTATTCCATCGGGGACAGGGAGTTGCTAGCTATGAAGTTGGCTTTTTCAGAGTGGAGACACCTCTTGGAGGGAGCTCGCTTTCCCTTCCAAGTCTTCACTGACCACAAGAACTTGGTGTATATACAGACGGCCCAGCGGCTGAATTCTCGCCAGGCTAGATGGTCCCTGTTCTTCTCCCGGTTCCATTTTACTCTCCATTTTCTCTCCGGGGAGAAGAACGTTCGTGCCGACGCTCTCTCCCGCTCCGTAGTGTCATCTGAGGAGGAGGAGGAGGAGCCTCGGCTTATTGTCCCTTCTGAGAGCCTGAGAACTGTAGCTCCGGTTTCGCTAGAGTCTGTGCCCCCGGGCAAGACTTTCGTGCCAGCTAACTTGCGACCGGAGGTTCTCTCTTGGGCTCACTCCTCCAGAGTGGGGGGGCATTTTGGGACAAAGAGGACATCAGAGCTTTTGGCGAGAACATACTGGTGGCCGCATATGGCCCGAGATGTCAGGGACTACATTCAGGCGTGCGTTTCTTGCGCCCAGAATCGGTCTCCTCGGCAACGGCCGGCTGGGTTGCTTTACCCTCTACCGGTGGCAGACAGGCCCTGGGAGATGGTCGGAATGGACTTTGTGGTGGGTCTACCCAAGTCGCGTGGCTGCTCCATTATTTGGGTTGTCACTGACCATTTCTCTAAGATGGTGCATTTGGTGCCGCTTCCTCGGTTACCCTCAGCACGGGCCTTGGCGGTGTTGTTCGTTAAACACGTTTTCCGTTTGCATGGTATGCCTGATAAGATTGTCAGCGATCGGGGTCCCCAGTTCGCATCTCGGTTTTGGAGAGAGCTCTGCCGTTTACTCAGCATAGAGTTAAACCTCTCCTCTGCTTACCATCCCGAGACGAATGGGTTGGTGGAGAGAACCAACCAGACTCTGGTGACATATTTGCGACATTTCGTCTCTGCTAGGCAGGATGACTGGGCATCTTTGCTACCTTGGGCGGAATTTGCCCTGAACAACGCCGTAGCCGATTCCACTGGTCAAACTCCTTTTCTCCTTAATTACGGCCAGCATCCGCGTGTCCCTGTGCCCATGCCCGTGTCCTCCACCGATTCTAGGGTGGCAGACTGGGCGGTGGAGGCACGTGACATCTGGGACCGCACACAGGATGCTATCCGGGCCTCCAAGGAGAGAATGAGGGTTTCGGCTGATACACACCGGCGCCCCGCTCCGGTCTTTGCTCCCGGCGACTTAGTGTGGCTCTCCGCCCGTAACATCAGGCTGCGAGTTGAGTCCACTAAGTTTGCTCCTCGCTACATTGGCCCGTTTAAAGTTCTGGAACAGGTCAACCCTGTGGTTTACCGTTTGGCCATTCCTCCACGCCTTGGTATCACCGATACCTTTCACGTTTCCCTCTTAAAGCCCGTTCGCTTGTCTCGGTTTTCTGAGTCTTCTGCTGGGACATCGGGTTCATCCACGGATGAATTTGAGGTGAATGCTATTGTGGGAAGCAAGGTGGTACGTGGCAAAAAATTTTATTTGGTGGATTGGAAGGGTCATGGTCCAGAGGATAGAACCTGGGAGCCTGTGGAGCACATTCGGGCTCCGCAGCTCATTGCTGCCTTTGAACGTAGCGAGGCCCAAGGAGGGGGGGGCCCTAGGAGGGGGGGTAATGTTAGGGGTCGAGTTCCCGCTTCTGCACTGGGGAATCTCGAGCCACTTCCGCTGCGGTCTCCCATTCTTGTCCAGCCGCAGTGGAGCCTGCTCAGCAAGGACGTCGGTCCCAGCGTCTTGCTCATTCTCACTCTGTTCAGAGAGTTAGTGCTGCTTCTCCAGTCTCTGCCATTAAAGTCAGTACTGGTCAGCAGCGAGCGGACTTCTCTGGGACTAAGTCCTTGTCTGCATGTACTGAGCATGCCCAGCGTAAGGTCTCCCGTTGGAGATCGAGGGTCATGTGCTCAGGCTCTGCAGCACATTCCATTGGTCCTCTTGGCAGGTCCTAGAAGGGCAAAAGTGCTGTGGCCACTTCCTGTGCTGCTCCTATATAAACTGCGCATGACCGCACGGCCATGCGCTAGTATTGTCTAACAATTGTTGATGTGTGTATGTTGTGAGTGCAAGTCGTCCTTTGAAATCCCTTCCCTATTGAATGTCTGTTCGCGGAAGGTGTATGGCTGCTACCTAGCGCCCGACTTAGCCTACAGCACTAGACACACATCTCAGCGTCCTGTAGCTGTGCCTGCCAGTACGGCGCCGTGCGCCTGCCTTGCGCTTTCCATACCCGAGTCTGGGTGGTTAGTGGCGTCCGTTAGTGCGGCATCGCTCGCACTCTTGTGCACTTATACTTCTTAAAGTTCTCTACACACCCAGTTGCGGTGTTACGCCAGCAAGGGTCTAATCGGGCTCCAATCCCTTCTGGGGTTAAGTCCGCTGACCACTTGCTCGCGCACTAGTGCGGTACTGCGGTCCTGTGGATTAACAGGATCGCTTTCTTCACGCTGGGTGAGGTTTAACCCACGCGTGTATCCTTTAGTGTACCGCCATATTGTCCGTCTTGCTAGCTGCAGGGTCTTTTACCTGCACGGTGGACCTCGGACTGCGAACGCACCTAGTTTCGTACCATCTATACATGGTGCGTTCCGCCAGTCCTTAACACCAAACAATCAACTCTTGTTGACCGTTTGCTTCTGGCATTCCCTGCACACAGCGCCCGTGATCGTTCTCACACAAGCTGCAGGGGCCAGCAGACCAGAGGAGTTAGAGGGGCAGAAATCAGAAGTGGCGTTGGCCAGAGGGGTTTTCTGACCAGGTTGTGGAGTGATTTTGCTATGACCGCAGACAGGACAGGTACTGCAGCATCAATTCAAAGTGACAGGAGACAACATTTGTCCAGTATGGTTACAAACTATTTTTCATCCCTTATCGATGTTGTCCCTCAACCGTCATTCCCATTTGATTACTGGGCATCAAAATTAGACACCTGGCCAGAATTGGCAGAATATGCATTGCAGGAGCTTGCTTGCCCGGCAGCTAGTGTCCTATCAGAAAGAGTATTCAGTGCTGCAGGTTCAATACTAACAGAAAAAAGGACTCGTCTGGCTACCCAAAATGTAGATGATCTAACCTTCATTAAAATGAACCACAACTGGATTTCGAAATCTTTTGCCCCACCTTGCCCGGCTGACACCTAGCTTTCCTATGAAAAGTGTTATGCTGTGCTATCAGGCAACACAGTGTGCAGTAATCAGCGCACATACAGTGATATGGCAATAACCCAAAAACAATAGAACAAGCTCTGAGACGTGGAATCTCTGCAGACTGCAATACCTGAACCTATCCTCACACAACTAAAAGCAGCAGTGGATTGCGCCTAACACTACCTATGCAACTCGGCACTGCCTGAGGAGCTGACTAGCCTGAAGATAGAAATACAAGCCTGACTTGCCTCAGAGAAATACCCCAAAGGAATAGGCAGCCCCCCACATATAATGACTGTTAGCAAGATGAAAAGACAAAACGTAGGAATGAAATAGATTCAGCAAAGTGAGGCCCGATATTCTAGACAGAGCGAGGATAGCAAAGAGAACCATGCAGTCTACAAAAAACCCTAAAGCAGAACCACGCAAAGGGGGGCAAAAAGACCCACCGTGCCGAACTAACGGCACGGCGGTGCACCCTTTGCGTCTCAGAGCTTCCAGCAAAAGAGAATAGCACAGCTGGACAGAAAAAACGGAAACAAAAACAAAGTAACACTTATCTAGCAGAGCAGCAGGCCACAGGAAAGATGCAGAAGCTCAGATCCAACACTGGAACATTGACAAGGAGCAAGGAAGACAGACTCAGGTGGAGTTAAATAGCAAGGCAGCCAACGAGCTCACCAAAACACCTGAGGGAGGAAGCCCAGAGGCTGCAATACCACTTGTGACCACAGGAGTGAATTCAGCCACAGAATTCACAACAGAAAAGGTCTTGCCTGTGGACTATTCTGAATGCCTTTTCCAATCTCGTAATTTTCTGCACCTGATTGTCCAGCATACGACATGTTTACACCTCACTAAATGGCCAAACTCCCCACACGGGGCCGTGGTATCGACACTTGGAGACAGCACCCGTGAGAGTGCAGTTTGTCTGAAGAGGTGGGTGAGCCCGCTTTTGGTCGACGGCACTGCCACTGGGTCCCTCCTAGTACAATAAAGTGTCTCTGGCGGTGGTGGTGCGCACCCAACGTCAGACACACCGTTGTAATATGAGGGGCCCTGGGCCTGTACCGCCGGCCACAAGACAGTTTCCCCCCCCCCCAGCTCAAACAGTGCTCTACCACTTGCAAAATTATCTCACAGCTCCACCAATGTTTAGTCTATGCGCTGACATCCTTCAATGCCTGCCACTGACAATACCATTGTATTGACATTTTTGTTATGTTAGGTCTTCGATGCCTGTCTGTGGTCACTCCTTCCACTAGGCCTCCACTGACCACACCACTGCTGCCCGTGTACCCCTGGAACCAATTTAAAATTGCCTACAGCCATGTGTTATTATTTTAGGCCTTCGATGCCTGTCTGCGGTCACTCCTTCCACTAGGCCTCCACTGACCACACCACTGCTGCCCGTGTACCCCTGGAACCAATTTAAAATTGCCTACAGCCATGTGTTATTATTTTAGGCCTTCGATGCCTGTCTGTGGTCACTCCTTCCACTAGGCCTCCACTGACCACACCACTGCTGCCCGTGTACCCCTGGAACCAATTTAAAATTGCCTACAGCCATGTGTTATTATTTTAGGCCTTCGATGCCTGTCTGCGGTCACTCCTTCCACTAGGCCTCCACTGACCACACCACTGCTGCCCGTGTACCCCTGGAACCAATTTAAAATTGCCTACAGCCATGTGTTATTATTTTAGGCCTTCGATGCCTGTCTGCGGTCACTCCTTCCACTAGGCCTCCACTGACCACACCACTGCTGCCCGTGTACCCCTGGAACCAATTTAAAATTGCCTACAGCCATGTGTTATTATTTTAGGCCTTCGATGCCTGTCTGTGGTCACTCCTTCCACTAGGCCTCCACTGACCACACCACTGCTGCCCGTGTACCCCTGGAACCAATTTAAAATTGCCTACAGCCATGTGTTATTATTTTAGGCCTTCGATGCCTGTCTGCGGTCACTCCTTCCACTAGTCCTCCACTGACCACACCACTGCTGCCCGTGTACCCCTGGAACCAACATCAGAAAATATAAAAATAAGTATTTTGCTTATAAAAAAGAAAATACTGGAGAGATATCAAATGCAGACATTTTAACATTAAAAACAAACACATACAACAAAAATCTGGTACAGTACTAAAAATGGCCACCAGCTACAATAACTTTCTCCTGCAATTAGTTAACTGAAAGGTTTTTTCAATTTTAAACACAGATATGGCATCCACCGAGTGTTGTCCTGTCGCGTCTTCTTTATATTATTGCCAAGAAGATGCAAAACAATGAAAATAATAAAATCATTATTTACCAAAAAAATAGAGTAAGTCAAAACCACATTGCAAATAAACATTCATTACAAATAAAGAAGCAGGGCGCGTCCGAGGGTGAGTATATACCTAATAAGAATATAATCACCCTCGGACGCGCCCTGCTTCTTTCCGACAGCCTTCCTTCCTAAGAATCAGCCCTTCCGTGGTGTAGAGAGAGGGTTTGTTACACTCCAAGGTGTTCCCCAGGTTGCCTTTCCTGAGCTTCGATCTTCCGGCTCTCGTTTAGTAGTTGTTGGAAACTACGCTGCATTAGGCCTACAAATTGGGTATGGGGTGCAGAGAGATGGTATGTTCCACTCCAAGGTGTTCTCCAGGTTGCCTTTCCTGAGCTTCGATCTTCCGGCTCTCGTTTAGTAGTTGTTGGAAACTACGCTGCATTAGGCCTACAAATTGGGTATGGGGTGTAGAGAGATGGTGTGTTCCACTGTAGAGAGATGGTGTGTTCCACTCCAAGGTGTTCCCCAGGTTTCCTCGCCAATGCTTCGATCATCATGCTCTCGTTTAGTAGTTGTTGGAAACTACGCTGCATTAGGCCTACAAATTGGGTATGGGGTGTAGAGAGATGGTGTGTTCCACTCCAAGGTGTTCCCCAGGTTTCCTCGCCAATGCTTCGATCATCATGCTCTTGTTTAGTAGTTGTTGGAAACTACGCTGCATTGGGCCTACAAATTGGGTATGGGGTGTAGAGAGATGGTGTGTTCTACTCCAAGGTGTTCCCCAGGTTGCCTTTCCTGAGCTTCGATCTTCCGGCTCTCATTTAGTAGTTGTTGGAAACTACGCTGCATTAGGCCTACAAATTGGGTATGGGGTGTAGAGAGATGGTGTGTTCCACTGTAGAGAGATGGTGTGTTCCACTCCAAGGTGTTCCCCAGGTTTCCTCGCCAATGCTTCGATCATCATGCTCTCGTTTAGTAGTTGTTGGAAACTACGCTGCATTGGGCCTACAAATTGGGTATGGGGTGTTGAGAGATGGTGTGTTCCACTCCAAGGTGTTCCCCAGGTTGCCTTTCCTGAGCTTCGATCTTCCGGCTCTCGTTTAGTAGTTGTTGGAAACTACGCTGCATTAGGCCTACAAATTGGGTATGGGGTGTAGAGAGATGGTGTGTTCCACTGTAGAGAGATGGTGTGTTCCACTCCAAGGTGTTCCCCAGGTTTCCTCGCCAATGCTTCGATCATCATGCTCTCGTTTAGTAGTTGTTGGAAACTACGCTGCATTAGGCCTACAAATTGGGTATGGGGTGTAGAGAGATGGTGTGTTCCACTCCAAGGTGTTCCCCAGGTTTCCTCGCCAATGCTTCGATCATCATGCTCTTGTTTAGTAGTTGTTGGAAACTACGCTGCATTGGGCCTACAAATTGGGTATGGGGTGTAGAGAGATGGTGTGTTCCACTCCAAGGTGTTCCCCAGGTTGCCTTTCCTGAGCTTCGATCTTCCGGCTCTCGTTTAGTAGTTGTTGGAAACTACGCTGCATTAGGCCTACAAATTGGGTATGGGGTGTAGAGAGATGGTGTGTTCCACTCCAAGGTGTTCTCCAGGTTGCCTTTCCTGAGCTTCGATCTTCCGGCTCTCGTTTAGTAGTTGTTGGAAACTATGCTGCATTAGGCCTACAAATTGGGTATGGGGTGTAGAGAGATGGTGTGTTCCACTGTAGAGAGATGGTGTGTTCCACTCCAAGGTGTTCCCCAGGTTTCCTCGCCAATGCTTCGATCATCATGCTCTCGTTTAATAGTTGTTGGAAACTACGCTGCATTAGGCCTACAAATTGGGTATGGGGTGTAGAGAGATGGTGTGTTCCACTCCAAGGTGTTCTCCAGGTTACCTTTCCTGAGCTTCGATCTTCCGGCTCTCGTTTAGTAGTTGTTGGAAACTATGCTGCATTAGGCCTACAAATTGGGTATGGGGTGTAGAGAGATGGTGTATTCCACTGTAGAGAGATGGTGTGTTCCACTCCAAGGTGTTCCCCAGGTTTCTTCGCCAATGCTTCGATCATCATGCTCTCGTTTAGTAGTTGTTGGAAACTACGCTGCATTAGGCCTACAAATTGGGTATGGGGTGTAGAGAGATGGTGTTTTCCACTCCAAGGTGTTCCCCAGGTTTCCTCGCCAATGCTTCGATCATCATGCTCTCGTTTAGTAGTTGTTGGAAACTACGCTGCATTGGGCCTACAAATTGGGTATGGGGTGTAGAGAGATGGTGTGTTCCACTCCAAGGTGTTCCCCAGGTTGCCTTTCCTGAGCTTCGATCTTCCGGCTCTCGTTTAGTAGTTGTTGGAAACTACGCTGCATTAGGCCTACAAATTGGGTATGGGGTGTAGAGAGATGGTGTGTTACACTGTAGAGAGATGGTGTGTTCCACTCCAAGGTGTTCCCCAGGTTTCCTCGCCAATGCTTCGATCATCATGCTCTCGTTTAGTAGTTGTTGGAAACTACGCTGCATTAGGCCTACAAATTGGGTATGGGGTGTAGAGAGATGGTGTGTTCCACTCCAAGGTGTTCTCCAGGTTGCCTTTCCTGAACTTCTATCTTCAGGCTCTCATTAAATTGTGGTTAAACGGAACAACTGCATTTGGCGTACTAGTTGGTTTGGGGCCTACTATCGGTGTCTGCCGCTCCTTGCTGTTCTCCTGGTTTCCTGTCCTGAAATTCCGTTTTCAGGCGCTCGTTAAGTAGTTGTTAATGTTAGACTGCATTTGGCCTACTAGTTGGGTTGGGGCCTACTATCGGTGTCTGCCACTCCTTGCTGTTCTCCTCCACTGAACAAAGCTGTGCCGCCTGTTTACTACTGTTGCCAATTTTGAACTGCATTTCGACTACTTACTGATTTGGGCCTACTCTCTGTGTCAGCCTCTCATTCCAGTTGTCCTCCACTGCAATGCCCCCTGATTAGTCCTGTGTTACCAATTTTGAACTGCATTTAGCCCACTTTATTCTTTGGGCCTGTATCTGTGTTTCCTCCTCATCCTGCCCATTGCCCAGCCAGTGATAGATGAGTCTGCTGGTACATTGACCCATAACGCAACATTTCCCGTGCACGCTACACTGCAAGATTGTGACCCTGCTGAAAGTCAGGTCCCCCTTCCCGCATACCATACCACCTTACACGGGGAAAAACAGGAAGGTGCAGATGAAAGTGCAGGTTCCTTCATCAGGTGGGGGGAGGAATACTAGTTGGCGACGTCACTGGCACAGGGCCTCTCATAGTACGCAAAAGTGTTGCTGTCGGTGGGAGGCGCCCCCGCCGTGCAAACACCGCTGTACTTTGAGGGGCCCTGTGCCAGTGCCAATGCCAACGAGTGGGCCCCCCCTGCTTGTTCAGGTTCACAGCACTTGCAAAGTTGAAATACTTACCTCTCCCTGCTCCACTGCCGTGACGTGGTCCAGATTTCCTGGGCCCACTAATTACTTGAACCAGCCCTACCCACCACAACCTTAGCCAAATGAACCCCAATTTCAAATGCCTTCCAATTATTATAAGGTAAATTACGCTTGACAAGCTTCATTAAGAAGAATGGATGGTTTTGACATTAAAATGGGCACTCTAGGTGTTTTCCTGGCCCCCACTCACTGCCGACTATGCTGCCCCATTGACTTGCATTGGGTTTCGTGTTTCGGTCGATCCCGACTTTACGTCATAATCGGCCGATTTCACTCGACCCGACTTTTGAGATAGTCGGGTTTCGCGAAACCCGGCTCGACTCTAAAAAGGTCAAGGTCGCTCAACTCTAAGGGTCACAGATAAGAGAAATTTAGGCTGTATAGTACTAATGGTAACAGACCTAGTGACTCTCTTAGTACGCTTAGGGCAATCAGAGATACCATGAGCCGAATCACCACAGTAAAAACACAGCCTATTCTGATGTCTGAATTCCTGCCGTTCTATTCTAGTCAAAATCCTATCACATTGCATAGGTTCAGGACTTTGCTCAGAGGATACTGCCATATGGTGCACAGCTTTGCGCTCGCGCAGACGCCGATCAATCTGAATGGCTAGAGACATAGATTCGCTCAAACCGGCAGGCGTAGGAAAGCCCACCATAACATCTTTAAGGGTTTCAGAAAGACCTTTTCTGAAAATAGCAGCCAGAGCCTCTTCATTCCATTTAGTGAGCACGGACCATTTTCTAAATTTCTGGCAGTATAACTCTGCCGCTTCCTGACCTTGACACAAGGCCAACAGGGTTTTTCTGCATGATCCACAGAATTAGGTTCATCATAAAATAATCCGAGCGCCTGAAAAAATGCATCTACATTCAATAATGCCGGATCCCCTGTTTCAAGAGAAAAAGCCCAGTCTTGAGGGTCACCACGCAGCAAGGATATGATGATTTTTACTTGCTGAATGGGATCACCAGAAGAACGGGGTTTCAAAGCAAAAAACAATTTGCAGTTATTTTTAAAGTTCAAAAACTTGGATCTGTCCCCAAAAAACAAATCAGGAGTAGGAATTCTGGGCTCTAAAGCCGGAGTCTGGACCACATAGTCCTGAATACTCTGTACTCTTGCAGCAAGTTGATCCACACGAGAAAACAAACCCTGAACATCCATGCCAAAACATATACCCTGAACCACCCAGATATCAAGAGGAAAAAAAAAGGCAAACCAAAGCACAGAAAAAAAATGGTTCAGAACTTTCTTTTCCTTCTTTTGAGATGCATTTAATTCATTTTGGGCCACTTGTACTGTTATGATCTGGTGGTTTAGGAACAACATGAGACAAGCTCTGAAGGAGGTGGTATCTGTACTGACCGCAAACCCTGAACCTAGCAGCGCAACTAAAAATAGCCGTGGTGGTACCTGACGCTCCCTAGACCCCTCGGCACAGCCTAAGATCTAACTTCCCCTAAAGATGGAAACAGGAAACCTATCTTGCCTCAGAGAAAATCCCCAAAGGAAAGATAGCCCCCCACAAATATTGACGGTGAGAGGAGGGGAAAATAACATACGCAGAAATGAAATCAGATTTTAGCATAGGAGGCCAGTCTAGCTTGATAGATAGGACAGGAAAGGATACTGTGCGGTCAGTATAAAAACTACAAAACAATCCACACAGAGTTTACAAAAATCTCCACACCTGACTAAAGGTGTGGAGGGTAAATCTGCTTCCCAGAGCTTCCAGCTAACAGAAATAATTCATACTGACAAGCTGGACAAATATAGAATGTACAGAACAATAAGTCCACAACATGTGGACTGAAATGAGCAAAGCCAGAACTTATCTTTGCAGAACTGGTCAGGAAACCAGGAGAATCCAAGCAGAGATGTGAATCCAGCCAGGAAACATTGACAAGTGGCACAGGCTGAAGAAAGAGCCAGACTTAAATAGCCGAGCAGAAGAGACGATAAGTGGAGGCAGCTGATGACAGCTAACTCCAAGGAGCAGCCATACCACTAGAAACCACAAGAGGGAGCCCAAGAGCAGAACTCACAAAAGTGCCACTTACAACCACCGGAGGGAGCCCAAGAGCGGAATTCACAACAGGTCTCATCCTATACAAATATCTAAAGCTGACCGTCACTTCCAAACAGAAATCAGGTCTGTAGAGGTGCTTATTAAGAGTAGACAAAAGGCAGGGAGCCAGCACACCGAGGAAATGCAGGAAGCACGGATCTCCATCCTGACGTGACGTGAAGAATATCCAAGGAAACGAAAAGATGATCCAGCTTCCAAATAAAATATAAAAGTTTAATCCAACATATTAAAATAAGGAGACAACTCCTGGGACGGCATCATACACATAGTAAGGCGAGCGACGCGTTTCGACTAAGCGGTCTTTATCACAGCTATTTGGAAGCTGGATCATCTTTTCATTTTCTTGTTTATTAAGAGTAGCCATCTCCATACATAACTAACAAAATAAAGCTGCACTTTGCAGAGCTATAGCATGCAAACATGAAATACATGAAATATGAATTGCATTACTGCTCTAGAAAATAGGAAAAAATGAGAATACTTAGGGTATAAATTGGCCAGTTCATGTGTACCCAGCAGCTACGATAAGGCGATTCTTTCTGCTGGGACCGATCTTCTTGCGACTCCTTTCATGGGCTTATGTTTAACAATGATTAACATAATCCGGTCGAAACACATTGGTTTTGCTGAAAGAGCTGTCCAGTCTACATTTATATTCCTGAAATATAATTGAAGATTTCCGGATATCCTATCACTGTTAATGTTTGACAAGCTCATATGCCTGTGAACCTGTGTGAGGATTATACTGCAAGACTGGTGAGCTGGAATCCCTGTTCCTTGTAATCCCTAGAACTCGGTGTGAGAACCTGGTGTGAATGGAGCAGTGGTTGATCACTCATCGATCGGAAAGTTATCCCTTTCCCATGAGAAAGGGAATAAGTCCAAAACTTGAGAATACTCCTTTACCCCCTTTTTAACCAGATTAGTTTACACTTGTGTAAATATACAGTAAATCTATACTGTCTGACTGTGAAATATTTATAAAAATAACTCATAGAAAATGGGACTTGCTGAATTCAATGCAAGCTAATCAAGGTTATATAACAGCATATCAAATCTGCTAATGTGAATACAGACTCAAGAGGACAACTCGCTATGAGATACATGCATAAGGATAAAAAACGATGATAAATAATCGAGAATTATATCAAAAAGTGACAAATTGTATTGATGAACAATTACACTTACAGTGCAGAAGGGGGTTAGGACACATATACACATGTGGTGACAAGCTGTAAGAGACACACAGAATATAGGAACAGTTGCATATATTTCTATATATAATATATTCTATCCTGATGAAGGCAGGATCGAAACGCGCGTCGGGGTGGACTCGCAATCTCTAGGAACCCCTGCATAACAACGGTGTCCAAGTTATTTTATATAGTTGAATTCTATGCACACTGGCACTGGTGCATGTTGATGATTTCGTACTTACTTATATATATACTGTATCATATTACAATATATTATATTATATTGATACAATGACATGATTCTCTGCACAATACAGTATCTCTTCTACATCCTGTCTCATGTCAAGAGATATGATATATCATATATAGATATGTATGCAACTGTTCCTATATTGCGCATCCCTCTTCTTACAGCTTGTCACCACATGTGTGTATGTATCGTATCCCCCTTCTGCCCTGTAAGTGTAATTGTTCATCGATAAAATTTGTCACTTTTTGGTATTACTCTGGATTATTTATCGTTGTTTTTTTATCCTTGTGAAATATTTATGTAAGATTTTTTTTTGGTCAAAGAGTTAGTGCCTAAATTCATAATATAAATATACACTAATAAGTATTAACTTCAAAATCGCTTGCCTAATGTGCAACCAAAAACAATTCAGACCCCTAGAGGCATGGACTCCACTAGACCTCAAGGTTTCATGTGGTATATAGCATCAAGACTTGCATAGATCCTTTAAGTGCTGTAACTTGTGAGGTGTGACCTCCATGGATCAGAGTTATTTTTTTAGGACATCCCACAAATGCTTGATGGGACTGAGATCTCAGGAATTCAGAGACTAAGCTACGTAGTTACATAGTCCATAAAAAGTCAAATTTATTGAAAATACAAAAACAATCCAAAATACCAACAACACAATAAATACTTGTACACAAAAAAGGTATTAAAGACACAAGAATGGCTATACGCCCCCTGACGAAGCTAACGCGAAACGCGCGTTGGGGCTACAGCGTGGTGTTCTCCTGTGTGCCATCTCTGAGGGGTAAGGATCCAGGGTCTCTATATGATTGTCCAGGATACTGTTTAGTGGTGGGAGCCTGTGTACAGGGCTCCGTGACCCGTCCACACGGATTTAATTTACTTTTCGAGATTAAATATACCCAGCCTCCTTTCCCCCTTAGTGTTTTTGTAGCACTATGCACTTTATGAAAATGACAATTGGCACCAGGTTTACTCCGCGTTGCTTTCTATCTGTGCTACCATAGCCATTCTTGTGTCTTTAATACCTTTTTTGTGTACAAGTATTTATTGTGTTGTTGATATTTTGGATTGTTTTTGTATTTTCAATAAATTTGACTTTTTATGGACAATTACTCCATTTTCTCGTCCTATATAATGCAGTATTGGGAGTGTCCTATATGCAATCAGTAGTGTTTCTTTTCTGTATTGGGCTCCCCTACTTAGGGTTGTGAGCATGGTGGAGAAGTTTCACATGACCTGTTTCAGTTTGGGCTTGTTATATTACGTAGTTACATAGTAAGGTTGAAAAAAAGACACTTGTCCGTCAAGTTCAATAGAGGGATGGGACAAGATGAAGGGAAAGGGTAAAGGTATAACCATAATGTATGCCCTAAAAGGGCACATTTTAGTGACCTGATCCCGAATGTCAACTGACTGGATCAACGTATGCAATAACAATTCTGTAAATATCTTGAACTCTTTTTCCACGTTCCTCCATTCCTGTGACATGGAGCATTATCTTGCTGAAGAGGGCACAGCCAGTAGGGAATAATAATAATCTTTATTTATATGGCGCCAACATATTCCACAGCTCTTTACAGTTTAACAGTTTCAAACACAACAGTCATAAGTAACAACATTAACAATACAATAATTAAAGCGAAATAAGAGGACCCTGCTCGTGAGAGCTTACAATCTACAATGAGGTGGGGGAGATACAAAGTGCAGGTGTGTATTTACAATGATGTATTTACAATCATGGTCCAGCTATCTTCAGGGGGTGGGGGGTAGATGGAGATAGTGAATGGGCTACACACACACAAACATAAAATGACTTTGATTAGTGAACGTGATAGGCCGCTCTGAACAAATGTGTTTTGAGCGAGCGCCTAAAACTATGCAAATTGCGGATGGTCCTAATATCTTGAGGTAAAGCATTCCAGAGGATTGGCGCAGCGCTGGAGAAGTCTTGGAGTCGGGAGTGGGAGGTATGGATTAGTGCAGAGGTTAGTCAAAAGTCATTTGCAGAGTGCAGAGGTCGGTTAGGCCGATAGACAGAAATGAGGGAGGAGATGTAAGGGGGTGCCGCACTGTGGAGAGCTTTGTGGGTGAGAACAAGTACTTTGAATTGTATCCTGGAGGGGTACTTAAGGGGACAATACAAATATCTCGCTGAGGATCTGTTTATACCAAGGAAGGTGACGGGCACAAGGGGGCATTCTTTGCGTCTGGAGGAGAGAAGGTTTTTCCACCAACATAGAAGAGGATTCTTTACTGTTAGGGCAGTGAGAATCTGGAATTGCTTGCCTGAGGAGGTGGTGATGGCGAACTCAGTCGAGGGGTTCAAGAGAGGCCTGGATGTCTTCCTGGAGCAGAACAATATTGTATCATACAATTATTAGGTTCTGTAGAAGGACGTAGATCTGGGTATTTATTATGATGGAATATAGGCTGAACTGGATGGACAAATGTCTTTTTTCGGCCTTACTAACTATGTTACTATGTTACTATGTTACTTGGTTTGTACAATGTTTAGCTGGATGGTATGTGCGAAAGTTACTTTACATGGGTGCCACAACCCAAGGTTTCACAGTGGAACATTTCCCAGGAAATTACACTTCCTTGTCTTCTTCCCACAGTGTATGATGGTGCCATCTCTTCTCCAGGTAAGTAATGCACATGTACATCCACTTGATGTTAAAATAAATGTGGTTTATCAGAACAAGTCACCTTCTTAATGTTTTGATTCCCAAATGCCTATATGCCCTGTAGACCAGAGGTGTCAAACTGCATTCCTCGAGGGCTGCAAACAGGTCATGTTTTCAGGATTTCCTTGTACTGCACAGGTGATAATTTAATCACCAACTCATTATTTGTGTAGGTGATTAAATTATCTCCTGTACAGTACAAGGAAATCCTGAAAACATGACCTGTTTGCAGCCCTCGAGGAATGCAGCTTGACCTGTTTCAAAAATCTTGTAAATCTCTTTAATGTTCAATCTCTCAAGCTTTACTGATGAAAATAACTTGCTTCTAACTGCTATCAAGAACTTTAAACCAAGGTTGTAGAATATTATAGAATGATGATGGTGTCTTTGAATAGTGGCAGTATTCAGTAGATCTCAGGTGTCATCTGGGCTAAGCGTTTGGCCATTGTTCCCTAATGCCTCTGAAGCCATTACAGTTCAAAAAAAGAGAATCCAGCTTTGAAACTGCAGACAATACTGTGTGATCAGACTATGCAATTTCTTCCATGTAATGATATCATTTCAATACTTTTTTTCAGATGTGAAGAGATGAATTTTACTGAAAAAGAACAAATTGCAGATTATTTCATCTTGTAAAGGGTCGTGAGCTGTTACGTCGGTATCTTGAGAGCGGCTTTTGTTTTCTTTGTCAGCTGGTTTGCCATTTACCAGATCTAATATGCAATTACCTGCATAGTTTTGTGATGGATTTGTATGTGCTATTATAATTAAGAATAATGATAAAGAAAAACCTGATTTGTAGATATCCCATGGGTTAATCACTGGCTGCCATGATATCTCTAGGGGGCTGAAGGACAAACCCTGGAAGTGTATTTAACCTTTTATTTTAGGTTTCCGAAACTTGCTGATTTTCTTTTCGTCTGGAAAATTCAAACTCGTTATCAAGGGCATAATAATATTTAAAGCAACTTGAAGTGAACCTCAATGGGTTGCTAGTAGAGATGGGCGAACCCGAGCAGTAAAGTTTGGCATCTGCACCCACCTGGAGATAAGCGAACTTGTTTGGAAAACGTTCGTCAATCTCAAATTCGGCACGAACCTTGAAGAGCAGATTCAGATTCGTGTTTGGATTCCCAAGCATTTTCCCTTAAAATTGGCAAAGTTCGGATACAGTTTGGTAAATTCGCGTGATGTCATGTTTGCCATGCTGTCATCTGCGTGACAGCATGAAAAACATGTGGCTCTGATCGGCTGTAAGATTGTTACCATTGGTCAGAGCACTGCGATACCCAGGATGTCAGATGACAATGTGAGGTGGTAGCTGTGACCGGAGGTTAAAAGCTTACCTCTGATGACAGGCATCAGATGATGGGACTACTGCTCCCATCAGCGTATGCCTGCTGCTGATGATAACATGGGAGTATTCATCAGCCAGAGCCTGCGCTATAAATAAAAACATTTTTCTAAAAAATGACATGGATTCCCCTCTATTTTTGATAACCAGCCATGCAAAACTGGCAGCTGCAAGCTGCAATCCTTCATTTGTCAGCGTTATCTTGGCTGGTTATCAAAATAGAGGGGTCCCACGTCATTTTTTAAATTATTTAAATAAATAGTTAAAAAAAATAGCATGTGGTCCTCCTCATGTTTGACAACCAGCCAAGATAAAGCAGACAGCTGGGGGCTGGTATTCTCAGGCTGGGAAGGGGCCATGGATATTGGCCCCCAGCCTAAAAAAAGCAGCGCACAGCCACCCCAGAAAAGGCACATCTAATAGATTCCCCTCTAATTCCAATGTGAATGAGAGGTCATGTGCTAATTAGATTCTCATCAGCTTTTCTCAATGTTTTCTGATTCAGCAATTTACAGAAATTGGAAGGTTGAGTTTTTTCAATTTCTGTAGATTGCTGAATGTATTAACTATGTCATTATAGCAATTATTGACAATAGCATTAACTAAGCACCCTATGTTATTTACATGTACTATTACTATTTACTTTCAGTGACGTGTAAAAGTTTGGGCACCCCTGGTCAAAAGTGCTGCTTTTGTGAACAGTTAAGCAAGTAGAAGATGAAATTATCTCTAAAAGGCCTAAAGTTAAATATTAAAAATTTCCTTTATATTTTAGGCAAAAACAAAAATATATTTTCATCTTTTATATTTTAAAATTTACTAAAAGGAAAAGGAGTGATGCAAAAGTTTGTGCACCGTACATCGTTAGTACCTAGTAGCACCCTCTTTTGAAAGTATCACAGCTAGTAAACTCTTTTTGTAGTCAAACAAGAATCTTTCAATTCTTGTTTGAGGGATTTTCATCCATTTTTCCTTGGAAAAACATTTCCAGTTGTAAGGAGACAGCAGGCACGTAGGATGCAGTAACGGAACGTAGTCAGAGCAAGGGTTAACAGGGGATTAAATTCTGTATACTCTACGCAGGGAGAGGTACAGTAGAGGGGAATTTTCTGAATACAAATTACTGTAACTTGGAACACAGTAGTTAAAGACTAAAAACTAAGACAATACGTTCAGAGGATATAGACTTATTAATCCGACGCAGTCCTCAGTGTATTCCCTGGGTGCAAACAGTGGCGCCAAGGCAATGGCGCAGTGGAAATTCGGCACTGTCCTGGAGAGAAAGGCGTCCTGGAGAAGATGGCATCTTGGGTCCTGTCGTGGGTGATGTTTCCTTGTGGTCCTGATGCCATCTTTGGGTTCGGAAGGAGAGTGAATACACAAGGCAATGTCTCTGTTCTGCTCGGCGGTTTCCCCATGTGGGGTCTGTTTAGAAGCTTAACAGGATAAAGTTCACAACGGGTGATACGACTCTCCGGTCTGAGTGGGCGCGAGGCTATGTCCCGTGCACGGGCCCTTTGTCTTACAGTTAGTGGTGTCAGCGGTGTCAGCAATATCAGTACAAGGCTCTGACGGCAGTCTTCGTTTATCGTCCTCGGGCCTTCAAGTCTTAGGCCTGCTCTCTCACGATACTCCGCGTTAGAAGCCTCTACTCTGACCTCTTGCACGCTGCACGTACCCGTAACTGTCAGAATTCTTGCATGCTGCAGTTCCCTCAGCTTAACCATGCCCCTTTTCTCAACTGCCAGGAATGGTCTGGGGCTTTAGGCTTTCCCCTCTGCAACATAGGTGACAGCCCCAACGTTTCCAGACCCATCAAAGAGGAAGTACACCTAGCTGGGTTCTTCTCATTGCACAGTTCTGTGGGATTCCTGGGTCATCTTGCATGCACTGCTATTTTAAGGTCTAGCCACAGATTTTCAATGATGTTCTCATCAAGGGACTGTGAGGGCCATTGTAAAACCTAAAGCTTATGCCTTTTGAGGTTGTCTATTGTGTATTCTAACGTGTGTTTAGGATCATTAGCCATTTGTAGAAGCCATCCTCTTTTCAACTTAAGCTTTTTCACAGATTTTTTTTTGTCTATAAATTTTTTTCAGTATGTTGCACAAACAAGTATTGTTCCATCGGCTTATTACATTGTCCATGCAAACAAGCCTCTGTATTCTTTCACTAATGTCCATCCGAAAACCTAAAACTTCTCACAGCTCCATCCGCATTGTACAGGCTAACTTTCTACAACCACAATTGGCCTAAGGACTCTCCTAGATTCACAATACCGTTCAGGTTGCTCCTAGCAGCCCTCCATTTATCAGTTCCTCCTCTCTCATCTCTAGAGGGCACTCCAATGCCTCCACTGTTTTCTTCTCCCAATTATTCCATTCCAACAGTCTTCCACCAATCACTACAATTCTCAGAGCTTCTCCTTTTCATCTTCTGCTCTAGCAAAACTACATTAACTTACTATCACTATTCTTTTCTCAAAACTATGGTTGTCTAAACTGTAATGAAACCTAGGGGTTTATTTATGTTCTCAACCACTCCAATTCTATAGAAACCCAATTTGAATACACAACTAAACCATTCCCAACATATTATGGACTATTTCGCCATATGTTGGATCCCTGGTTTTCAAGCAGGCTCAGAAGCTGAGCCTGCATTACTTTGGCAGATTGTGACAGTGTTATTCAGCCATCATCTGCTGAGCGCCAACCATTGCTCTTAGTCTCTTAAATTCCGCTGTCAAACTCTGTCAGTGGTATTTACAGCTCCAAGTCCAGGGGAGCGCCATTCCACCCTTTCATTGGCCGCACTCAATGCAATTGTGGGGTGCCAATGGATTGCCAACACAGCAGCCTGTCGCAATGATACTCCAGATACATATTCATCATTCAATATCATCGGGGAGGAATCTAACTGGCTTCAAATTTATTCTGCAACTGGACAACGACCCCAAACATACAGCCAACATCATCAAGAACTATCTACATTGTAAAGAAGAACAAAGAGTCCTAGAAGGGATGATTTAGCCCCAGAGAGTTCTGATCTTAACATCATCAAGTCTGTCTGGGATTACAGGAAGAGATTGAAGGATTTTTTCAAGCCAATATCCACAGAAGATCTGTGGTTACTTTTTCACGATGCTTGGAGCAACCTCACTGCCAAGGTCTTTCAAAAACCGTATGCAAGCACAACTATCCTTCTATATTATTTCAAAACACTCTTTTTCGGTGATTAATTTGTATCTCCGTTCATACTGAACCCACAAACACCCAAATGATACACCAGTTGAAAGGTAAACTTGCCCCCTTCAGCAAGAAAATAGCCAAACAAACCTGTTATGAACTGGTGATTTAGAACCACAATGGACCTGGTGGTTAAGAGCACTGAAAATGACCTGATAGTTACTAATAACATAGGACGAGCTCTGAGACGTGGGAACTCTGCTGACCGCAATCCCTAATCCTATCACACCTGTTGTGAATTCTGTGGCAGAGCTCCCTCCTGTGGTCACAAGTGGTACTTCGGCTGATTCTCTCTGTGAGCTTCTGTTGGTGGAGGGAAGTGGTACTGCGGCTTCTGAGTTTCCTCCCTCAGGTGATCTGGTGAGGTCGTTAGGTGCTTCTCTACTTAACTCCACCTAATGCTTCCTGTCAATGTTCCAGTGTTGGACTTGCTTTTCCCTGGATCATTCCTGTGGCCTGCTGCTCTGCATAGCTAAGTTCTTCTTTGCTATTTGTTTGCTATTTTTTCTGTCCAGCTTGTGTAATTTGTTGCTGGAAGCTCTGGGACGCAAAGGGTGTACCTCCGTGCCGTTAGTTCGGTACGGAGGGTCTTTTTGCCCCCTTTGCGAGGTGTTCTTTAGGGTTTTGTGTAGACCGCAAAGTTACCTTTTCTATCCTCGATCTGTTAAGAAAGTCGGGCCTCACTTTGCTGAATCTATTTCATCTCTACGTTTGTCTTTTCGTCTTAACTCACAGTCATTATATGTGGGGGGCTGCCTTTTCCTTTGGGGTATTTCTCTGAGGCAAGGTAGGCTTATTTTCTATCTTCAGGCTAGTTAGTTTCTCAGGCTGTGCCGAGTTGCATAGGCAGAGTTAGGCGCAATCCACGGCTGCCTCTAGTGTTGTTTGGAGAGGATTAGGGATTGCGGTCTGCAGAGTTCCCACGTCTCAGAGCTCGTTCTATGATTTTGGGTTATTGTCAGATCACTGTATGTGCTCTGACCGCTATGTCCATTGTAGTACTGAATTGCCTTTCATAACAGTACAGGAAGCCAAAAGTACTAATGATTCTCAATAGAGGGAAAAAAGAAGTTCTGAGACCATTTTTTTTTCTTTGCACTGTGTTTTGCCTTTTTTTTCCCCTAGACATTTGGGTGGTTCAGGACACAGGTGTGGACATGGACATTCAGAGTCTGTGCTCTTCAATGGGTAATCTCGTTATAAATGTACAAAAGATTCAAGATTTGGTGGTTCAGAAGCCTATGTTAGAACCAAGAATTCCTATTCCTGATTTGTTTTATGGTGCTAGAGCCAAGTTTGTGAATTTCAAAAATAATTGCAAACTGTTTCTGGCCTTGAAACCTCACTCCTCTGGTGACCCAGCTCAACAAGTGAGAATTATTATTTCTTTTTTGCGTGGCGACTCTCAAGACTGGGCATTTTCCCTTGCGCCGGGAGATCCTGCATTAAGTAATATTGATGCGTTTTTCCTGGCGCTCGGGTTGCTGTACGATGAGCCTAATTCAGTGGATCAGGCAGAGAAAAATTTGCTGGCTTTGTGTCAGGGTCAGGATGAGATAGAGGTATATTGTCAGAAATTTAGAAAGTGGTCCGTACTCACTCAATGGAATGAAGCTGCGCTCGCAGCGATTTTCAGAAAGGGTCTCTCTGAAGCCCTTAAGGATCTCATGGTGGGATTTCCTATGCCTGCTGGTCTGAATGAATCTATGTCTTTGGCCATTCAGATCGGTCGACACTTGCGTGAGCGTAAATCTGTGCACCATTTGGCGGTATTACCTGAGCTTAAACCTAAGCCTATGCAGTGTGATAGGACTTTGACCAGAGTTAAACGGCAAGAACACAGACGTCTGAATGGTCTGTGTTTCTACTGTGGTGATTCCACTCATGCCATCTCTGATTGTCCTAAGCGCTCTAAGCGGTTCGCTAGGTCTGCCACCATTGGTACGGTACAGTCAAAATTTCTTCTGTCTGTTACCTTGATCTGCTCTTTGTCATCATATTCTGTCATGGCATTTGTGGATTCAGGCGCTGCCCTGAATTTGATGGACTTGGAGTATGCTAAGCGTTGTGGGTTTTTCTTGGAGCCCTTGCAGTGTCCTATTCCATTGAGAGGAATTGATGCTACACCTTTGGCCAAGAATAAGCCTCAGTACTGGACCCAGCTGACCATGTGCATGACTCCTGCACATCAGGAGGTTATTCGCTTTCTGGTGTTGCATAATCTGCATGATGTGGTCGTGTTGGGGTTGCCATGGCTACAAGTCCATAATCCAGTATTAGATTGGAAATCCATGTCGGTGTCCAGCTGGGGTTGTCAGGGGGTACATGGTGATGTTCCATTTCTGTCAATTTCATCATCCACCCCTTCTGAGGTCCCAGAGTTCTTGTCTGATTACCGGGATGTATTTGATGAGCCCAAGTCCGATACCCTACCTCCGCATAGGGATTGTGATTGTGCTATCAATTTGATTCCTGGTAGTAAATTCCCAAAAGGTCGACTGTTTAATTTATCCGTGCCTGAGCACACCGTTATGTGCAGTTATGTGAAGGAATCCCTGGAGAAGGGGCATATTCGCCCATCATCGTCGCCATTAGGAGCAGGGTTCTTTTTTGTAGCCAAGAAGGATGGTTCGCTGAGACCTTGTATAGATTACCGCCTTCTAAATAAGATCACGGTTAAATTTCAGTACCCCTTGCCATTGTTATCTGATTTGTTTGCTCGGATTAAGGGGGCTAGTTGGTTCACCAAGATAGATCTTCGTGGTGCGTATAATCTGGTGCGAATCAGGCGAGGAGATGAATGGAAAACTGCATTTAATACGCCCGAGGGTCATTTTGAGTATCTAGTGATGCCATTCGGACTTGCCAATGCTCCATCAGTGTTTCAGTCCTTTATGCATGACATCTTCCGAGAGTACCTGGATAAATTCCTGATTGTGTACTTGGATGACATTTTGATCTTCTCGGATGATTGGGAGTCTCATGTGAAGCAGGTCAGAACAGTTTTTCAGGTCCTGCGTGCTAATTCTTTGTTTGTGAAGGGATCAAAGTGTCTCTTTGGTGTGCAGAAGGTTTCATTTTTGGGGTTCATCTTTTCCCCTTCTACTATCGAGATGGATCCTGTTAAGGTCCAAGCCATCCATGATTGGACTCAGCCGACATCTCTGAAAAGTCTGCAAAAGTTCCTGGGCTTTGCTAATTTTTATCGTCGCTTCATCTGCAATTTTTCTAGTATTGCCAAACCATTGACCGATTTGACCAAGAAGGGTGCTGATTTGGTCAATTGGTCTTCTGCTGCTGTGGAAGCTTTTCAAGACTTGAAGCGTCGTTTTTCTTCTGCCCCTGTGTTGTGTCAACCAGATGTTTCTCTTCCGTTCCAGGTCGAGGTTGATGCTTCTGAGATTGGAGCAGGGGCTGTTTTGTCACAGAGAGGTTCTGATTGCTCAGTGATGAAACCATGCGCTTTTTTTTCCAGGAAGTTTTCGCCTGCTGAGCGAAATTATGATGTGGGCAACCGAGAGTTGCTGGCCATGAAGTGGGCATTCGAGGAGTGGCGTCATTGGCTTGAAGGAGCTAAGCATCGCGTGGTGGTATTGACTGATCATAAGAACTTGACTTATCTTGAGTCTGCTAAGCGGTTGAATCCTAGACAGGCTCGTTGGTTGCTGTTTTTTGCCCGTTTTGACTTTGTGATTTCGTACCTTCCGGGCTCTAAAAATGTGAAGGCGGATGCTCTGTCTAGGAGTGTTGTGCCCGACTCTCTGGGTTTGTCTGAGCCGGCGGGTATCCTCAAGGAAGGAGTAATTGTGTCTGCCATCTCCCCTGATTTGCGGCGGGTGCTGCAAAAATTTCAGGCTAATAAACCTGATCGTTATCCAGCGGAGAGACTGTTTGTCCCTGATAGGTGGACCAATAAAGTTATCTCTGAGGTTCATTGTTCAGTGTTGGCTGGTCATCTTGGAATCTTTGGTACCAGAGAGTTGGTGGCTAGATCCTTTTGGTGGCCGTCTCTGTCGCGGGATGTGCGTGTTTTTGTGCAGTCCTGTGGGATTTGTGCTCGGGCTAAGCCCTGCTGTTCTCGTGCCAGTGGGTTGCTTTTGCCCTTGCCGGTCTCGAAGAGGCCTTGGACACATATCTCTATGGATTTTATTTCTGATCTTCCCGTTTCTCAAAAGATGTCAGTCATTTGGGTGGTCTGTGATCGCTTTTCTAAGATGGTCCATCTGGTACCCTTGTCTAAATTGCCTTCCTCCTCTGATTTGGTGCCATTGTTCTTCCAGCATGTGGTTCGTTTACATGGCATTCCAGAGAATATCGTTTCTGACAGAGGTTCCCAGTTTGTTTCAAGGTTTTGGCGAGCTTTTTGTGGTAGGATGGGCATTGACTTGTCTTTTTCCTCGGCTTTCCATCCTCAGACTAATGGCCAGACCGAACGAACCAATCAGACCTTGGAAACATATCTGAGATGCTTTGTTTCTGCCGATCAGGATGACTGGGTGTCCTTTTTGCCTTTGGCTGAGTTCGCCCTTAATAATCGGGCCAGCTCGGCTACCTTGGTTTCGCCATATTTCTGCAATTCTGGGTTCCATCCTCGTTTCTCTTCAGGACAGGTTGAGTCTTCGGACTGTCCTGGTGTGGATACTGTTGTGGACAGGTTGCAGCAGATTTGGACTCATGTAGTGGACAATTTGACCTTGTCCCAGGAGAAGGCTCAACGTTTCGCTAATCGCAGACGCCGTGTGGGTCCCCGACTTCGTGTTGGGGATCTGGTTTGGTTATCTTCTCGTCATATTCCTATGAAGGTTTCCTCTCCTAAGATTAAACCTCATTTCATTGGTCCGTATAGGATTTCTGAGGTTCTTAATCCTGTGTCTTTTCGTCTGACCCTTCCAGATTCTTTTTCCATCCATAACGTATTCCATAGGTCATTGTTGCGGAGATACGTGGCACCTATGGTTCCATCTGTTGATCCTCCTGCCCCGGTTTTAGTGGAGGGGGAATTGGAGTATATTGTGGAGAAGATTTTGGATTCTCGTGTTTCTAGACGGAAACTCCAGTATCTGGTTAAATGGAAGGGTTATGCTCAGGAAGATAATTCCTGGGTTTTTGCCTCTGATGTCCATGCTCCCGATCTTGTTCGTGCCTTTCATGTGGCTCATCCTGGTCGGCCTGGGGGCTCTGGTGAGGGTTCGGTGACCCCTCCTCAAGGGGGGGGTACTGTTGTGAATTCTGTGGCAGAGCTCCCTCCTGTGGTCACAAGTGGTACTTCGGCTGATTCTCTCTGTGAGCTTCTGTTGGTGGAGGGAAGTGGTACTGCGGCTTCTGAGTTTCCTCCCTCAGGTGATCTGGTGAGGTCGTTAGGTGCTTCTCTACTTAACTCCACCTAATGCTTTGATCCTGGCTTCCTGTCAATGTTTCAGTGTTGGACTTGCTTTTCCCTGGATCATTTCTGTGGCCTGCTGCTCTGCATAGCTAAGTTCTTCTTTGCTATTTGTTTGCTATTTTTTCTGTCCAGCTTGTGTAATTTGTTGCTGGAAGCTCTGGGACGCAAAGGGTGTACCTCCGTGCCGTTAGTTCGGTACGGAGGGTCTTTTTGCCCCCTTTGCGTGGTTTTCTTTAGGGTTTTGTGTAGACCGCAAAGTTACCTTTTCTATCCTCGATCTGTTAAGAAAGTCGGGCCTCACTTTGCTGAATCTATTTCATCTCTGCGTTTGTCTTTTCATCTTAACTCACAGTCATTATATGTGGGGGGCTGCCTTTTCCTTTGGGGTATTTCTCTGAGGCAAGGTAGGCTTATTTTCTATCTTCAGGCTAGTTAGTTTCTCAGGCTGTGCCGAGTTGCATAGGCAGAGTTAGGCGCAATCCACGGCTGCCTCTAGTGTTTTTTGGAGAGGATTAGGGATTGCGGTCTGCAGAGTTCCCACGTCTCAGAGCTCGTTCTATTATTTTGGGTTCTTGTCACATCACTGTATGTGCTCTGACCGCTATGTCCATTGTAGTACTGAATTGCCTCTCATAACACACACCACACTAGAGGTAGCCGTGGAGCGCTCCTGACCAGACCTAGGCGCCTCGGGCACAGCCTGAGAAACTAGCTAGCCCTGAAGATAGAAAAATAAGCCTACCTTGCCTCAGAGAAATTCCCCAAAGGAAAAGGCAGCCCCCACATATAATGACTGTGAGTAAAGATGAAAATACAAACACAGAGATGAAATAGATTTTAGCAAAGTGAGGCCCGACTTACTGAATAGACCGAGGATAGGAAAGATAGCTTTGCGGTCAGCACAAAAACCTACAAACAACCACGCAGAGGGCGCAAAAAGACCCTCCGCACCGACTAACGGTACGGAGGTGCTCCCTCTGCGTCCCAGAGCTTCCAGCAAGCAAAACAAACCAATATAGCAAGCTGGACAGAAAAAATAGCAAACAAAAGTAACACAAGCAGAACTTAGCTTATGCAGGGCAGACAGGCCACAAGAACGATCCAGGAGAGAGCAAGACCAATACTGGAACATTGACTGGAGGCCAGGAGCAAAGAACTAGGTGGAGTTAAATAGAGCAGCACCTAACGACTTAACCTCGTCACCTGAGGAAGGAAACTCAGAAGCCGCAGCCCCACTCACATCCACCAAAGGAAGCTCATGGACAGAACCAGCCGAAGTACCACTCATGACCACAGGAGGGAGCCTGACCACAGAATTCACAACAGTACCCCCCCTTGAGGAGGGGTCACCGAACCCTCACCAGAGCCCCCAGGCCGACCAGGATGAGCCAAATGAAAGGCATGAACCAGATTGGCAGCATGAACATCAGAGGCAAAGACCCAGGAATTATCTTCCTGACCATAACCCTTCCACTTAACCAGGTACTGGAGTTTCCGTCTCGAAATACGAGAATCCAAAATCTTCTCCACTATATACTCCAACTCCCCCTCCACCAAAACCGGGGCAGGAGGATCAACGGATGGAACCACAGGTGCCACGTATCTCCGCAACAATGACCTATGGAATACATTATGGATGGAAAAAGAAGCTGGGAGGGTCAAACGAAAAGACACAGGATTAAGAACCTCAGAAATACTATACGGACCAAAAAAACGAGGCTTAAACTTAGGAGAGGAAACTTTCATAGGAATATAACTAGACGACAACCAAACCAAATCCCCAACACGAAGTCGGGGACCCACACAGCGCCTGCGGTTAGCGAAACGTTGAGCCTTCTCCTGGGACAATGTCAAATTGTCCACTACATGAGTCCAAATCTGCTGCAACCTATCCACCACAGTATCCACACCAGGACAGTCCGAAGACTCAACCTGCCCTGAAGAGAAACGAGGATGGAAACCAGAATTGCAGAAAAACGGCAAAACCAAAGTAGCCGAGCTAGCCCGATTATTAAGGGCGAACTCAGCCAAAGGCAAAAAGGACACCCAATCATCCGAGAAAACCAAAATATCATCCAAGTATACAATCAGGAATTTATCCAGGTACTCTCGGAAGATGTCATGCATAAAGGACTGAAATACTGATGGAGCATTGGAAAGCCCGAATGGCATAACCAGGTACTCAAAATGGCCCTCGGGCGTATTAAATGCTGTTTTCCATTCATCGCCCTGTTTAATACACACAAGATTATACGCACCACGAAGATCTATCTTGGTGAACCAACTAGCCCCCTTAATCCGAGCAAACAAATCAGACAGCAGCGGCAAGCAGGGCCGTATTTGCCACTAGGCACTTGAGGGCACGTGCCTAGGGCGGCGGGATGCGGGGGGGCGCCCTTGAGCTAGGTTTTTTCCTTTTTTTTTTTTTTTTTATTTTATAAAACTCCGGGGTCAAGTTTCCGCCCCCCCTCCTCCCTCCCCCCTTCCCGCCCCCCCCTCCTCCCTCCTTCCCGCCCCCCTCCCTCCCTCCCTGAAGACGTAATACTCACCTTCCTCCAGCGGTGGCTGCAACTGCGTCTCAGCGCCGTCCTGTCTTCAGCGGTCACATGGTACCGATCATTAAGGGTGATGAATATGCGCATATTCATCACCCTTAATTAGCGCTACCATGTGACCGCTGAAGACAGGAAGGAAGACGCTGAGATGCCAGGAAGTTCTGTGCTGCGCGCCGGTGAGAGGTAAGTATGACAGGGAAAAAAGTGGGGTGCCGTGCACACAGGGGAGGAGGATGGGGAGCCATGCATACAGGGGAGAAGGATGGGGAGCCGTGCATACAGGGGAGAAGGATGGGGAGTCGTGCATACAGGGGAGAATGATGGGGAGCCGTGCACACAGGGGAGAAGGATGGGGAGCCGTGCATACAGGGGAGAAGGATGGGGAGCCGTGCATACAGGGGAGGATGGGGAGTAGTGCATACAGGGGAGAAGGATGGGGAGCCGTGCACACAGGGGAGAAGGATGGGGAGCCATGTACACAGGGGAGAAGGATGGGGAGCCGTGCACACAGGGGAGAAGGTTGGGGAGCCGTGCACACAGGGGAGAAGGATGGGGAGCCGTGCACACAGGGGAGAAGGATGGGGAGCCATGTACACAGGGGAGAAGGATGGGGAGCCGTGCACACAGGGGAGAAGGATGGGGAGCCGTGCACACAGGGGAGAAGGATGGGGAGCCGTGCATACAGGGGAGAAGGATGGGGAGCCGTGCATACAGGGGAGAAGGATGGGGAGCCGTGCATACAGGGGAGAAGGATGGGGAGCCATGAACGCAGGGGAGAAGGATGGGGAGCCATGAACGCAGAGTGGGAGGATGGGGGAGCCATGAACGCAGAGTGGGAGGATGGGGGAGCCATGAACGCAGAGTGGGAGGATGGGGGAGCCATGAACGCAGGGGAGAAGGATGGGGGAGCCATGAATGCAGGGGAGAAGGATGGGGAGCCATGAACGCAGAGTGGGAGGATGGGGGAGCCATGCTTGCAGGGGAGAAGGATGGGGGAGCCATGAACGCAGGGTGGGAGGATGGGGGAGGCATGAACGCAGTGTGGGAGGATGGAGTATAAATATGGAGTATAAATACTGGGCCCTATAAGGGGGACACAGTGTGAGAGGACAGTGTGAAGAGGGGACTGGTATAGAAAGGAGAGGACAGTGTGAAGAGCATGTACCATAAGAGGGACAGTGTGGGGGTCATACTTTGTGCAGACAATATAGTGAGGGGCAATTTTTTATTTGGGAGCATTATAATGACACTTGTATCTTTAAGGGCGTCATGTGGAGACTTTCTGCAAAAGAGCGGCGAAGATGGAAGTCTGCAGAGACGGCTGTGGATGAGAAAACTCATCATGGGATCTGGACAAGATGAAGAAAAGGAGAACGGCTCCAGAGGCGACGTCATCTATCAGGTACCTGGATGTAAATGTTATTTGTGATGCTAACTCTCATGTTTTTATATATGTTAGGAGATTTAAAGGGACACTGTCACCTGAATTTGGAGGGAACAATTTTCAGCCATAGGGGTGGGGTTTTCGGGTGTTTGATTCACCCTTTCCATACCCGCTGGCTGCATGCTGGCTGCAATATTGGATTGAAGCTCATTCTCTGTCCTCCGTAGTACATACTGTACCTGCACAATCTGCAATCTTGCCTTGCGCAGGCGTGTACTATGGAGGACAGAGAATGAGCTTCAATCCAATATTGCAGCCAGCATGCAGCCAGCGGGTAAGGAAAGGGTGAATCAAACACCCGAAAGCCCCGCCCCTATGGCTGAAAATTGTTCCCTCCAAATTCAGGTGACAGAGTCCCTTTTAAAGGGGATGTCCAGGCTTGTGATGAGTCTGCAGTCATTCTTTGTGACTGCAGACTTCTGAATTCTCACAGTGCACACTGCACGCTGTCAGGATTCTCTCATGCTGGGGATTTACATTAATGCGATCACGTGCTGACTAGACATGCGTGACCTCCGTCAATGAAAATGAACTGAGCGAGGCCGGGCACATCTAGTCAGAATGTGGTCAGAAGTCTACAAATCACATACTTGTGCTGACATGACCGTCCACCGGCAAGGGAGAATCCTAAAAGTGCAGTGCATGCGTTGTGAGAATTCAGAAGCTGCGATGTCAGGATTCAGCTCTGCAAGTTCCAGTAGTCGTCACATGGACACGTCACTCATATGCGATTTTTCAGACTTAGGGTGTGTGTCCACGTTCAGGATTGCATCAGGATTTGGTCAGTATTTTACATCAGTATTTGTAGCCAAAACCAGGAGTGGGTGATAAATACAGAAGTGGAGCATATGGTTCTATTATAGTTTTCCTCTAATTGTTCCACTCCTGGTTTTGGCTACAAATACTGATGAAAAATCCTGACCAAATCCTGATGCAATCCTGAACGTGGACACATACTCTTATGGTCCTGCGACATCGAGCTTCTCTTCTGCTTCTCTTAGTTTTTCACTGAACATTGAGAGCATTAGGGAGAGGAGCTCGTGGGTACATGACTGAGTGTGCAAATCACATATGTCCTTGGCGGAGGGGGGGCACCAAAATGAATTCTTTCCCCGGGTGCCAGAAACCCTAGATACACCTCTGCTGGTATGCTACTGCGAGCGGTGATTACCGGGTGCGGTGGAGGGAGGTCTGTGCACAGGCAGTGAGGCAGGGACTGAGGGTGTGCACAGAGAGGATGGAGACCCGGAGACTGCCCGTCCCAGTCTACGCCGTAGCCTAGAGCCCTCATTATCATAGGAATATGGCAGTTAATAAATTGCTTTTCTGAAGCTTTATAGTGTAGTTTTAGGTCAGGGAGGGTTGGATAGGGATGAGCTAGCAAGGTGCAGGGACAGGTAATGATGGCTACTTGCAAACATGTGCGGCAATTGCGGTTTTGCACTTACGATGATACATAAAACACTGCTAGTAGTGTTTTTTCTCATTGCTGCAAGTACCGCATTTGCCGGATGGCGGCAAAACCGCAAGAGCCGCACATGTCTGTAAGTCCCATAGGGAATGAATGAGGCCGAACGCAGTGTTGTCCTAAGTGATCCATTACGCGGCAGATGCGGAAAAACTGTCGGATCTGCTGCAAAAGGCGACTTTCACATCAGCGATTTTTGCCAAAGTCACTGCCGATAGTGTCATACTCACCAAAGGGGGAGGCAGCACTAAAAGTGCCTAGGGCAGCAGAAACTCTAAATACGGCCCTGGCGGCAAGGGGTACTGAAATTTGACTGTGATTTTATTTAGAAGGCGGTAATCAATACAAGGTCTCAACGAACCATCCTTCTTGGCCACAAAAAAGAACCCTGCTCCCAATGGCGACGACGACGGGCGAATATGACCCTTCTCCAAGGATTCCTTTACGTAACTCCGCATAGCGGCGTGCTCAGGCACAGAAAAATTAAACAGTCGACCTTTAGGAAATTTACTACCAGGAATCAAATCAATAGCACAATCGCAATCCCTATGCGGAGGTAGGGCACTGGACTTGGGCTCATCAAATACATCCCGGTAATCTGACAAGAACTCTGGGACCTCAGAAGGGGTGGATGATGAAATAGACAGAAATGGAACATCACCATGTACCCCCTGACAACCCCAGCTGGACACAGACATAGATTTCCAATCCAATACTGGGTTATGGACTTGTAGCCATGGCAACCCCAACACGACCACATCATGCAGATTATGCAACACCAAAAAGCGAATATCCTCCTGATGCGCAGGAGCCATGCACATGGTCAGTTGGGTCCAGTACTGAGGCTTATTCTTGGCCAAAGGCGTAGCATCAATTCCTCTCAATGGAATAGGATACTGCAAAGGCTCCAAGAAAAACCCACAGCGCCTAGCATACTCCAAGTCCATCAAATTCAGGGCAGCGCCTGAATCCACAAATGCCATGACAGAATAGGATGACAAAGAGCAGATCAAAGTAACGGACAAAAGAAATTTCGACTGTACCGTACCAATGGTGGCAGACCTAGCAAACCGCTTAGTGCGCTTAGGACAATCGGAGATAGCATGAGTGGAATCACCACAGTAAAAACACAGCCCATTCCGACGTCTGTGTTCTTGCCGTTCAGATCTGGTCAAAGTCCTATCACATTGCATAGGCTCAGGTTTATGCTCAGATAATACCGCCAAATGGTGCACAGTTTTACGCTCACGTAAGCGTCGATCGATCTGAATGGCCAAAGACATAGACTCATTCAGACCAGCAGGCATAGGAAATCCCACCATGAGATCCTTAAGGGCTTCAGAGAGACCCTTTCTGAAAGTTGCTGCCAGCGCACATTCATTCCATTGAGTGAGCACAGACCACTTCCTAAACTTCTAACAATATATCTCTACCTCATCCTGACCCTGACACAGAGCCAGCAAATTTTTCTCTGCCTGATCCACTGAATTAGGTTCATCATACAGCAATCCGAGCGCCAGAAAAAACGCATCAATATCACATAATGCAGGATCTCCTGTGTTAGGAGTCGAGTTTCCTCTGCTGCACAGGGGGAATCTCGATCCGTGTCTGCTGCGGTCTCCCATTCGGTATCGGCCGCAGTGGGCTCTGCTCAGCGGAGATGTCGCTCCCAGCGTCTCGCTGGGGCTGATTCGGTGCATAGGGTCACTACTGCGTTTTCTGGCTTTCCTATGGTACCCTGCACTGATCTGCGGCGAGCGAGCCTCTCTGGGACTAAGTCCTTGTTTACTCACACTGACCATGCCCAGGGCAGGGTCTCCCATTGGAGGTCGAGGGCCACATGTTCGGTCACATGCTCAGGTGCTGCAGTACATTCCATTGGTCCTTCTGGAAGGTCCTGAAAGGGCAAAACATGCTCAGGTACTGCAGCACTTTCCATTGGTCCTTCTGGAAGGTCCTGAAAGGGCAAAAACTTCAGTAGCAGCTTCCTGTGCTGCAACTATATAAACTGCGCATGACCGCACGGCCATGCGCTAGTATCGTCTTATGCTATATGCTTTGCGCCAATGTGGTCATGTGTTTGAATGTGTTCAGGGACCCGGCTGAAATAAGCCCCTAGAATGCTGGCACCTCCGGCGAGGAGATTGTGTTTAAGTGTGTTCAGGGACCCGGCTGAAATAAGCCCCTAGAATGCTGGCATCTCCGGCGAGGAGTTTTGTATGCATGCATGACCATTCACTGCTCACATCTGGGTAGTTGGCCTGTGCCTCTGTGAAAGTCTAACAGGGCACAGAGCTTTCCTCTCGCGGTTACTCTGTGAAGCTAACAGAGTTGGTATATACCGCCATATAGAGCCGCCATTATTTAGCAGCAGGTGCTTTCCTGCACGGTGGATCCCGGGTTGCAAACGCACCAATTCCATTTAATAAATTATATATTTGGTGCGTTCCGCCAACCCTAGCATCCTGGCGCAAGGGAAAATGCCCAGTCTTGAGGGTCGCCACGTAATAAAGAAATAATGATCTTAACTTGTTGAACTGGGTCACCAGAGGAGCGGGGTTTCAAAGCCAGAAATAGTTTACAATTATTTTTAAAACTCAGAAACTTAGCTCTATCTCCAGAAAACAAATCAGGAATAGGAATTCTAGGTTCTAACATAGAATTCTGAACCACAAAGTCTTGAATATTTTGTACTCTTGCAGTGAGATGATCCACACAAGAAGACAGGCCTTTAATGTCCATCACTACACCTGTGTCCTGAACCACCCAAATGTCTAGGGGAAAAGAAAGACAAAACACAGTGCAGAGGAAAAAAATGGTCTCAGAACTTCTCTTTTCCCTCTATTGAGAAGCATTAGTACTTTGGGCCTCCAGTACTGATATGAACTGGTGATTTAGAACCACAATGGACCTGGTGGTTAAGAGCACTGAAAATGACCTGATAGTTACTAATAACATAGGACGAGCTCTGAGACGTGGGAACTCTGCTGACCGCAATCCCTAATCCTATCACACCACACTAGAGGTAGCCGTGGAGCGCTCCTGACCAGACCTAGGCGCCTCGGGCACAGCCTGAGAAACTAGCTAGCCCTGAAGATAGAAAAATAAGCCTACCTTGCCTCAGAGAAATTCCCCAAAGGAAAAGGCAGCCCCCACATATAATGACTGTGAGTAAAGATGAAAATACAAACACAGAGATGAAATAGATTTTAGCAAAGTGAGGCCCGACTTACTGAATAGACTGAGGATAGGAAAGATAGCTTTGCGGTCAGCACAAAAACCTACAAACAACCACGCAGAGGGCGCAAAAAGACCCTCCGCACCGACTAACGGTACGGAGGTGCTTCCTCTGCGTCCCAGAGCTTCCAGCAAGCAAAACAAACCAATATAGCAAGCTGGACAGAAAAAATAGCAAACAAAAATAACACAAGCAGAACTTAGCTTATGCAGGGCAGACAGGCCACAAGAACGATCCAGGAGAGAGCAAGACCAATACTGGAACATTGACTGGAGGCCAGGAACAAAGAACTAGGTGGAGTTAAATAGAGCAGCACCTAACGACTTAACCTCGTCACCTGAGGAAGGAAACTCAGAAGCCGCAGCCCCACTCACATCCACCAAAGGAAGCTCATGGACAGAACCAGCCGAAGTACCACTCATGACCACAGGAGGGAGCCTGACCACAGAATTCACAACACAAACCACACATCCATGATGTGATCACAAAATACACTTTAAACATTAATTTTCATATACCTGCAGTAAGAAAAATGGCCTGCAGGTGGCACCACACTACCCCAAAGCATACCGTCACAAAGCTGAAACAAATCCTAACATTTGCCTTGGGGGCTTTCCAGCTTGCCGAACTCCCTACCCAGCTGATTTCAGGCAGGTACATATAAAATATTTGCTACATATGTTAAGTAGAATAAAAGTAAAACTTTACCTGTTTAAGACTTCAGCTTTAAAACTGAGGATATAAATGAATGCAGCCTAAAAGGGACCGGACAGGTTCTGAACCATCAGATTTTCTGTATTGTTGAACAATCATTGAAAAGTCTATCTTCCTTCTAAGGTTGCAGCTTATTGGTGACCTGGAGTCACCTCTGGTTCCAAGTAAAAAACTGCAGCCTTGACATAACTCAGACTGTACATTGTTTCCCGATGGGAGAGATTGGTGGAAAGAACCTTGCAAAGATTGTAAAAAAAAATCCAACCGTAGGGAAAAAAAGGTAAAATAATCTGCAGATATTACTTTTTTTAAAGAGATATTCCCAATTATTATACAATGGTATAAATAAGCTCAGTTATGGGGTCAATTATCCTTCATCATTTTTACTATCAAAGTGGCACTGCTGTACAGGAAGCTGCTTCGTTCACATACATAGGGCTGTGTTGCACTTCCCGACACTGCAGACAGATGGCAGTGCTGCTGTGGAGGGGAAAAAATACTGCTGCCCCTGTTCTTTTGCAAAGTCCTGACAATCAGATCTCTTCTGATCAGTAAGTAAAATACCATTATGTTTAATGTTGGGGGATTAGGCTGGAATCACACACAACGTATAAAAAAATCGATCCATTTTACACGGATGAGAATCGCAGAAATGTTCCCTGAACAGTGATCCGTATGTCATCCGTGTGCAGTGCGAGGTTGCGATTTTCTCCCATGTAGGCATCCATGTGACATCCGTATGACATGCCTGTGGCGAGATTTTCTCATAAGCTTGCAAAATGGACATATATTGGATCCATGAGCTCAAATATTCGTGAAAACACATATATATATATATATATATATATATATATATATATATATACAGTGGGGCAAAAAAGTATTTAGTCAGTCAGCAATAGTGCAAGTTCCACCACTTAAAAAGATGAGAGGCGTCTGTAATTTACATCATAGGTAGACCTCATCTATGGGAGACAAACTGAGAAAAAAAAATCCAGAAAATCACATTGTCTGTTTTTTTAACATTTTATTTGCATATTATGGTGGAAAATAAGTATTTGGTCAGAAACAAAATTTAATCTCAATACTTTGCAATATATCCTTTGTTGGCAATGACAGAGGTCAAACGTTTTCTGTAAGTCTTCACAAGGTTGCCACACACTGTTGTTGGTATGTTGGCCCATTCCTCCATGCAGATCTCCTCTAGAGCAGTGATGTTTTTGGCTTTTCGCTTGGCAACACGGACTTTCAACTCCCTCCAAAGGTTTTCTATAGGGTTGAGATCTGGAGACTGGCTAGGCCACTCCAGGACCTTGAAATGCTTCTTACGAAGCCACTCCTTCGTTGCCCTGGCAGTGTGCTTTGGATCATTGTCATGTTGAAAGACCCAGCCACGTTTCATCTTCAATACCCTTGCTGATGGAAGGAGGTTTGCACTCAAAATCTCACGATACATGGCCCCATTCATTGTTTCATGTACCCGGATCAGTCGTCCTGGCCCCTTTGCAGAGAAACAGCCCCAGAGCATGATGTTTCCACCACCATGCTTTACAGTAGGTATGGTGTTTGATGGATGCAACTCAGTATTCTTTTTCCTCCAAACACGACAAGTTGTGTTTCTACCAAACAGTTCCAGTTTGGTTTCATCAGACCATAGGACATTCTCCCAAAACTCCTCTGGATCATCCAAATGCTCTCTAGCAAACTTCAGACGGGCCCGGACATGTACTGGCTTAAGCAGTGGGACACGTCTGGCACTGCAGGATCTGAGTCCATGGTGGCGTAGTGTGTTACTTATGGTAGGCCTTGTTACATTGGTCCCAGCTCTCTGCAGTTCATTCACTAGGTCCCCCCGCGTGGTTCTGGGATTTTTGCTCACCGTTCTTGTGATCATTCTGACCCCATGGGGTGGGATTTTGCGTTGAGCCCCAGATCGAGGGAGATTATCAGTGGTCTTGTATGTCTTCCATTTTCTAATTATTGCTCCCACTGTTGATTTCTTCACTCCAAGCTGGTTGGCTATTGCAGATTCAGTCTTCCCAGCCTGGTGCAGGGCTACAATTTTGTTTCTGGTGTCCTTTGAAAGCTCTTTGGTCTTCACCATAGTGGAGTTTGGAGTCAGACTGTTTGAGGGTGTGCACAGGTGTCTTTTTATACTGATAACAAGTTTAAACAGGTGCCATTACTACAGGTAATGAGTGGAGGAAAGAGGAGACTCTTAAAGAAGAAGTTACAGGTCTGTGAGAGGCAGAAATCTTGATTGTTTGTTTCTGACCAAATACTTATTTTCCACCATAATATGCAAAAAAAATGATAAAAAAACAGACAATGTGATTTTCTGGATTATTTTTTCTCAGTTTGTCTCCCATAGTTGAGGTCTACCTATGATGTAAATTACAGACGCCTCTCATCTTTTTAAGTGGTGGAACTTGCACTATTGCTGACTGACTAAATACTTTTTTGCCCCACTGTATATATATATATATATATATATATATATATATATATATATATATATATATAGATAGATAAAAAAAGACCACAGCAGCACATGTACATGAATCGGCCATGTGAGAACACAAACAAATATACATTTCACAAAAATATTTTTTCATAAAAATTTTCTCAAAAATTTTTTTTTTCATAAAACTTACAGTTAAAATGGAGATTCTTAGCGCATAAATTGGCCAATTCATGTGTGCCCATCAACCACGGCAAGGTGATCTCCCCCTGATGGGTCCTACTCTACTGTAAATGTCACTCTTGGGCCACCAGCCTACAACTTCGGACAAACATGTCACTCTGGGCTAAACCTACAATTTATGGGCAGGTAGAGTTGATTATCGCCACCTGCAAGGTCAATGGGGGAAGTGCAAGATAAGTCTGGATGTTGCCACATCCATACAAATAGAAGAAAAAAAACAAATCAGCACTTCCAATGTGAACACGTGCAAGCTGCAAACTGCAACACACAGATAAAAAAAGACCACAGCAGCACATGTATATATATATATATATATATATATATATATATATATATATATATATGTCAGTGACACACATACCTCTCGGTGTTCATCATCTCATTAAATACATTTACATTTGACCAGCTTAATTTTCCTGAAATTGCCTGCGCCCCCGACAACCAATGTGCGAAAATTTTGCATGGGCCAACTAGTCTAGACAAATTAATGCTTTGATGCTGTTTTGAAGGCAAATGGGAGCCACACCAAATATTGATTTTATTTAGATTTCTCTTCTATTGATAAATCTTCTATTTTGTTAATTGATAAATATAAGCTATTAACACTCCAAGATTTTAGGATTATTTCCACACCTGCCTAAAACTTTTGCAAAGTACTTAGGCTAGGTTTAGATTGCGTTTTAGCAGTCCGTCAGACTGACTGCGTTCCACCGCGGCATAACGCGGCGTAGCGCAGTCCGTTAACGCTGCCATTTAGCTCTATTTCAGGGGCATCGCTAGCGCACGCCCAAAATGGCCGTGCTTTAGCGATGTGCCATGATTGAGTGACGGACCCTGGGACGCAGGCTGCAGCGTTTCTGGGTCCGTCACTGCTAGCGCAGATAGAGCATCTGCTAACTCTATCTGTGCTAGCGATGTGACATATCGGCACTTGCGTTAACAGCAGCCCGTTAACGCAATGTGAACCTAGCCTTAGAGACACATAATTCGTACCACATTCTCAGCAGAAAAATAGAATCAATGCAAAATCTATCCTATAGGATTATTCCCTGTTACAGGGACTGTTGGGCAGTAATCATAGATGTGATTTGCACGGTGGCTCAGTGGTTAGCACTGCAGCCTTGTGGAGCTGGAGTCCTGGGTTCAAATCCCACCAAGGACAACATCTGCAAAGAGTTTGTATGTTCTCCCGTGTTTGCGTGGGTTTCCTCCGGGTTCTCCGGTTTCCTCCCACATTCCAAAGACATACTGATAGGGAATTTAGATTGTGAGCCCCATCGGGGACAGCGATGATAATGTGTGCAAACTGTAAAGCGCTGCGGATTATGTTAGCGCTATATAAAAATAAAGATTAATATGTAACATAGTTGGTGGATCCCAATTTTTTGCTAATAAAGGGATAGTTAATTTCTCTGATATTGATGACTTATCTTTAGGCTAGGTCAGCAGTATCTGATCCGTGGGGGTCAAACATCTAGTACCCCCACAATCAGCTGTTATTGGCGGCCATATGTAAACAGTCTACTGAACGGAGGACAACAGCTCTGGCCAAAGATTAGTGGCCCTCTCGGGTACAGCAGACCAGCACCCATTCCATTTGTATCGGATGTGGATCAGTTAGTTGGTTCTTGTAGTTTAGAATTATATAAATATATTATAACACATCTAAAACTATTTTGCCAAGCTGCAAAAAAAAAGTTCTGCACTCTGGAAAGCACAAGAATTTTCTAATCTTCCACAGACGTTAACAACACCTGCACAGCAGATTTATGTCAAATAGCTTCACATCTCAAATTAGATAGTGGATTGATGGATACGTCAAAACCCACCCGCCTCTTTGGAACTTCTGTAACTTTATATCTGCTAGATATAAAAAATAAGTCTTTACCCTTGTATCATGTGAAATAATATAGACGTAACACTTAACATCTCAAGAACTACATGGAAAGCATCTGGAAGCCAGATGGAAAGTTACCGTAGGCTACGTTCACATTTGCGTTGTTGGGCGCAGCGTCGGCGACGCGACGCAACCAACAACGCATGTGCACAACGCTGCATTTTGCGACGCATGCGTTGTCATAAGAAAGCACAGAGCAGGAATTTCGGCGCAAGAAAAACGCTACAAGCAGCGTCCTCTGCGCCCTGTCTGTGTGTCTATATGATGCATGCATCGTAAAACGCAGTACAACGCATACCGGCGCATGTCCATGCGCCCCCCATGTTAAAGATAGGGGCGCATGTCGCATGCGTCGGTATGTGTCAACGACGCTGCGCCCAAAGGCACAAATGTGAACGTAGCCTTAGAGGCAAAGGTGTTGGAGAAATGTGTATATAAAAGGGATGTGTGTGTTTTGAGAAAGGCCTTTTTGATAGAAGGTTCACCCAATGATTGACTGGTCACAGTTGGTAGCTCTACAAGAAACAGCTAAACAGCAATGGTGGTTCCAAGTCTTCAGTTCCCATGCAGCGTCTCCACAGGTGAAATAAGGCATCACACATTGCCAATTAAAATCAGTTTTCTACGTAATTCATAGAAATTCCAGGTCCTCCGGAGTACCGTGAGGATGTGGACTATTTTTCCCAGTTCCTACCCTGAAGACAACCGTCTTATAAATAAGCGTAATGTGAACAGTGTAGGCGTTTCTATGCGTCTGATGTTTATGTACAGTCATGGACAAAAATTTTGAGAATGAGACAAATATTAATTTTTCCAAAGTCTACTGCTTCATTTTTTCTAATGGCAATTTGCATATACTCCTGAATGTCAGAGTGATCAGCTTAACAGCAATTACTGTACTTGCAAAGTCAATATTTGCCCAGAAAATGAACTTTAACCCCCAAAACACATTTCAACATCATTGCAGTCCTGCCTAAAAGGAGCAGCTAACATCGTTTTAGTGATTGATCCATTAACACAGGTGTGGGTGTTGATGAGGACAGGGCTGGCGATCAATCAGTCATGATTAAGTAAGAATTACATAACTGGACACTTTAAAAGGAGGCTGGTGCTTGGTATCATTGTTTCTCTTCAGTTAAACATGGTTATCTCTAAAGAAACACGTGCAGCCATCATTGCACTGCACAAAAATGGCCTAACAGGGAAGAGTATCGCAACTACAAAGATTGCACCTCAGTCAACAATCTATCGCATCATCAAGAACTTCAAGGAGAGAGCTTCCATTGTTGTCAAAAAGGCTCCAGGGCGCCCAAGAAAGACCAGCAAGCGCCAGGACCGTATCTTAAAACTGTTTCAGCTGCGGGATCGGACTACCAGCAGTGCTGAGCTTGCTCAGGAATGGCAGCAGGCTGGTGTGAGTGCTTTTGCACGCACTGTGAGGCGGAGACTCTTTGAGCAAGGCCTGGTTTCAAGGAGGGCAGCAAAGAAGCCACTTCTCTCCAGAAAAAACATCAGGGACCATAGTAACATAGTAACATAGTAACATAGTTAGTAAGGCCGAAAAAAGACATTTGTCCATCCAGTTCAGCCTATATTCCATCATAATAAATCCCCAGGCACCTGGAATATGCAAATTAGCCTCCTGAAGCTTGAATCCCTGGTTTGGTGATGCTTTAGAAGCAGCTGGTCCCGGCTGTACCCAACGATCTTCTAGCTTAGGGAGACTTCGCTTCTCCCAGAAGGCACCTGGAATATGCAAATTAGCCTCCTGAAGCTTGAATCCCTGGTTTGGTGATGCTTTCGAAGCAGCTGGTCCCGGCTGTACCCAACGATCTTCTAGCTTAGGGAGACTTCGCTTCTCCCAGAAGGCACCTGGAATATGCAAATTAGCCTCCTGAAGCTTGAATCCCTGGTTTTGGACCAACTGATATTCTGCAAAAGGTACAGGGAGTGGACTGCTGAGGACTGGGGCAAAGTCATTTTCTCTGATGAATCCCCTTTCCGATTGTTTGGGACATCTGGAAAACAGCTTATTCGGAGAAGAAGAGGTGAGCGCTACCACCAGTCTTGTCTCATGCCAACTGTAAAGCATCCTGAAAACATTCATGTGTGGGGTTGCTTCTCAGCCAAGGGAATCAGCTCACTCACAGTCTTGCCTAAAAACACAGCCATGAATAAAGAATGGTACCAGAATGTCCTCCAAGAGCAACTTCTCCCAACCGTCCAAGAGCAGTTTGGCGCCCAACAATGCCTTTTCCAGCATGATGGAGCACCTTGCCATTAAGCAAAGGTGATAACTAAATGGCTCATGGAACAAAACATAGAGATTTTGGGTCCATGGCCTGGAGACTCCCCAGATCTTAATCCCATTGAGAACTTGTGGTCAATCATCAAGAGACGGGTGGACAAACAAAAACCAACAAATTGTAGCAAAATGCAAGCATTGATTATGCAAGAATGGATTGCTATCAGTCAGGATTTGGTCCAGAAGTTGATTGAGAGCATGCCAGGGAGAATTGCAGAGGTCTTGAAGAAGAAGGGTCAACACTGCAAATATTGACTTGCTGCATTAACTCATTCTAACTGTCAATATAACCTATTGGTACTCGTAATATGATTGCAATTATATTTCTGTATGTGATATAAACATAAGACAAACACTAATAAAAGCCAGAGGGCAGCAGATCATGTGAAAATATAATTTTGGTGTCATTCTCAAAAATTTTGGCCATGACTGTATGTAATCCCTCTGTTATAATAATAATTTTGCACCGAATAATAAGGGAAATATGGTTAGTACCTAACAAGTCTGAATAAGGAACAGTAGTACAATGTATAGAATTGTAAGGTTAATGCAGTAATCCCGTAGTAGTATATAAGATAGGAATAAGTGTTTGCATAGAATTTAGGTGAAAGGACAAGAATGCCCTTCAGCATACTGTAGGTTACCTAGGAAACATTTCCAGTTTGGGACAAACCCACATTTGGGAGGAGGTCTTGGTTAGATAGGAGTAGATGTAAAGATAAGCAAATTTATTGTTGAGGTCACGTGCAGTGGGCTGCTAGGGCCAACATGGGCCTTACGTGCAGATCCATGTGTCGGGCCTGGGACCTTGAGGTTGGCGTTGGGGCCATCGGGCACATCATGCCCGCAGGACTACAAGGAAAGGTGGACATGAACTCCCTAAGGCGGAAGGTAATGGAATCCAGATTCACTGCCATCACTGTAGAGGAATCCCCAGTGTTAGTGGTGTGAAGAGGAACTGAGATGCTCCATCCAGAGCAAGTGCTAGGGCTGAAGTTATGTCCGGTACCTGAGGGAAAGACTAAGCTGTTGTGCCCTATCCCACATGCTCCACTGTAATGACCGTGAACTGTTCAGTAACCGTTTGACTGTTAAGCACTTGGTGTCCACTTGATTGTGTGCATCGGTTTCGGAAGGTGGAAGCCTGGAGCCAGCGGAGGCCTATGGCCCACAAGTGAGTGTGATGCACCCCACACCTCATAGCAGTCAGGGAGTTGATTTTCTTGTTGCGTGCCAGAGCATGAACGAGCAGCAGCTCACCCATGACTACCCAGCTCGGGCACCTTACAGTACTCCTGATATCCACTCTTTGATCTGTACAATAGATCTTGAAAGAGGAATGAAAGTTACAATGTTATCTGACTATTTTATAGAAATCCTGGCTACCAGGAGAAAATGGACTTTATTCTTCCCAGGAGCTGCTGGCTTTCAGTCATAGAGGCAGGTCCCAAGCAGCTTTAGTCACTGCTCACACAGTGAGTGGGGGTGATAAGCATGCCACGAGACATTGATTGACAGCTCACTCTGCAGTACATCTGTGCAGAGCAAGCTGTCAATCAGAGTGCTGGGAAGTGCTTACAGTCGCTGCTAACAATGCTGTGAGTGGTGACTGTAGCTGCTCCATGCACATGTCTATGGATGAAAGCTAGCGGCTTCCGGGAGGAAAACCTTAATGTTCTCCCAGTAGCTGAGCTTTCAGTCATGCAGCCAAACAGCATAGTGATCCTATTAACCTGCAGATTAACCCTATATCTGCAGCTTCATAGTTTTGGGGGATGTAACAGGCTCCCTTTAAGAAATACTTTATATGAAAAAATTATCAAGCCAAATACAAACTTGTGCATAATATAATCAAACACAAATAAACAAAATCTACAAGAATATTTTAAGTTAAGTGTAAGGTGCACATACCTTATATTAAACACTATGGAATAGTTTACAATTTTACTGCAAACTTACAGTCATGGGGTTTGCAATAAAGTGAATATTTTGCACTAAGTGCTAATAATTAATGGAACTTCAAAAAGTAACATATGCCTTTTGTATAAATTATAGAAAAGGTGATAATTAAATAAGGTGTTTTTTGAAGCGTCCCACCCATTTCATTAACACAAGCCCACTGTCGCTGATGGAATTATGAGAATTCTTTCCATCCACAAGTTGAAATATGTACAGTACCTTCATGTAACACATTTAAATAGTTATTCAGTAATGTTCATACTGGATTTCATTACTTCTGCATAGTCTTATTAATATTTGACTTAGTGGTGGAGTCCAAGACTGGACATACTGGGTCAGCTAGAGGAACTTAGTCATACTGCATTCATCAGTCAGAGTGCTACTGGGATAAAACAAAACATCTCCTTTTTGTTCTACTTTCAGCCCCATTTGACCTTCTTAGAATAGCTACGCCAAGGATCGCAGGTAAACAGCAGGCTTATGAACTGTAGATGTGATCCAGATGCAAAAAGGATGAGACAGAGATCATTCATTTAGAGAATATAAATATCCTAAGAATTCAAGCAAACGCATATACACCTGGACTCTAGGGCAGGGTTCTGCTCCCTTCTCCTATAGCCAGTGCCTTTTGCAGTGCTACACGTCACATTTAAGAAGTTGCTTGGTGATCCTCTCTAACATCATCCTAGAAGCCGTTTTAAGGTCCATTTATGCAAATTGTCTCTTCAGAGAGGAAGAGGACTAGAACTCTAGTGCCATCTATTGGAAGTAGCAATCCTAACAGTCAATGTCGACTCTTTAACGAGCCTTGTCACATGACTTAGGATAATAGCCAAACCAGAATCTCAATTTGCAGACACTGTGTTTCGGGGTACTGCCCCTCATCAGTGCAAAGTGGAGATCTGGTTTGGCTGATTGAGAGGCGTCTGACCGGGATCCAAGAAGTATTGTTTCTCCTTGCGGAGAGTGACATGATAAGCATGTCGAAGTGAGGAGACTTAAAGCCGCAATGCTCCTCTGGGAAATATGCAAATTGTCTCTTCAAAGAGGAAGAGGACTAGAACTCTAGTGCCACCTATTGGAAGTAGCCATCCATTTACAAACACATATGTCTGAGTATTCAGTAAGTTATGTGTTCAGTTATCGCTTGTTTAAGAGTCTGCCACCATGCTGTTCTCTCAACTGCAATGATCTGTGTAAACTCATATGATTTCTAAAAACCTGCATCTAATTCCTGGCTTTGAATTGCTGTGTAACACTTTTTCTGCTGTAAGCATAATGAACTGTTATCTTTAATTGTTCACATTACACTGCTATAATCTCTGCAAACTCCTGTGATTTCTACCACCTGCATTTATATTTTAGCTCAGACCTGCTGATCAACCCTTCATCTGCTGTAAGCATAGCAAATTGTTATTTGAATTCGTACAGATTATGCTGCAGCAATTCCCTGATTAATATACATCTGCTGCTCCTGTGTATCTACACTCCTTCTTTTATGCCTTCTGGTGTGTCCTGCTTCACCTCCTTGCCTTCCTTCCAGTATAGTCCATCGTCCTGGTCCTGGATGGTGCAGCCATCAATCATGTGTTCACCTGACATGCGTCTTAGTAAATTCTTCTCACCATGTGAGTCCTAACACTAATTCTAAGCTGACCACATGGTTGAACCCAACACATTTCCAAGAGGCATGGAATTCAGCCACATCTACGGTAATTTACCAGACATAACATTCAGGTTCTATGAAAGGATTGCTTTTTTACGGGTGCAGGAAGTTATGGAGCTAAAAATCAAAAGAAATTGAAGGAAAACTTTAATTTTTAACCTTCATATGTATTACATGTTTATGACATATAATAACTTTGTTTGTTTACTTGTGCATTTGCTAGAACAAAATTAGCATCAAACTTCCTATAAGCCTCTGCCAATCAGTGGCTTACCACCATGAGAACTGACTTATTGCTGGTTGAATTCCTTAATTTGGAATTGTGCTTTACCCTCACACAATCCTGCATTCATCATCCATCAACATCAGCAGATTCGACGACCAGAACAAAGCTAGCTTATAAGTACGAACTCTTGGAGGACGACTCAGCCTGCGTGAAAGTAATCATCAGACGCACTTTTTTACTTATTTTCCATGTCAAACACAGTTCTGTTCTTTATCAATGTAGGTCTATAGCTGCCTAATAAGACAAATCAAAGACCCTCATGATGAATACAAATAAGGACGCGACACAGTCAGGGCCAACTTTTGCATGACTCTTTCTACCCATTCTGGAATATTTCACTTTTAATATGTGGACAATGACACAAGGTCGGTCTATGTCTATTTATCACGGTTTGGGTAAATTGAATGGAAGATCTTTTAGAATTTCCAACAATGTGAATATGGATTTCTTAATAACAGTTGAAAAGTTATTAACTTATACAATACGACAAGGTAATTGCTGTCACTGCTCGAAAAGATGTGGCCTCCAACCTGAGTGAACTCCTCAGGCTGCATGAACATGCGATCAAAATGGTTGTGATAAAATAGTAATCCAAATGATGAGAGAAAGAACAGCGATCCAGTGGACTCTCCCGAAATTTTGTATTCCATCCATATTACTGCATATCCTTGCAGGTACAATGTACGGAACATAGACACATGATGTGAAGAATCCATCAACTCAGACTGTACTCAGGACAAGGACAAAGTTACGGTCAAAAATTTGTTTTAGTTCAAAATTCAAGGGGGTCAGGTAAAGACAGCAGCTAAAGAGATGACAGGCAGTCCAAGCATTAATCCAATACAGCGGTAAAGCAAAAACAAGCTCTGCCAAAAACATAGAAAATCAATCCAATAATGCATCAGGGTAATAAAACTGTAACTGAATATGGTAGAAGGTATACAGGGATTTACTGCACCCAGTAAACTAATTGATACAATGCTGGAATTAGGGTCTATAGGCTTCCATAGGAAACTCAATTGTTCATCTCATTCAAATGTTCTTTATAATAATTTTTAAGGCCGGGCCCACCTGTAATATAAATCTCCAGTCTACAGTCCATGTCACTTGGATAACCAGAAAAGTTCTAAATTGCTTTAAAGGAGAATTGGATCGGTGCTGAGCAGTGTTTCAGGGCATAAACACGACCATTTTAGACCATGGCCCCTTTTTCCAGACCATGTCCTTATCTATGCTCTATTTCTACCCCCTGAATTCTCGACAGAACAGCGTTGCTCAGTGGCAGGAGCACTATTCCCCTTTTTTAATAACGGTTTATCAGTTTGTTGTATGAGATGCCCGTACTGTAGAGGGCGGCAGAAAATGATTCCGATTCTCAAATAATCTGGTCACAGAATGAAGAGGGCCCCTGTGCAAAAACAATATATGAGCTCTTTGCAGCCCAATAGCTCATCATAATGAACAGATACACCTGCTTTGGATGTAGAAATGGGCCCCCTTACCTTTTGGGCCCCTGTGTCCTGCATGGGTTGCACCAATCATCATATGTCCGCCCCAGAATCTAGTTGCTAATTCAGGTTAACCACTTCTTTATATTGTAAGTTTATACAGTGGGAAACTACAGCTTCCATTATAGCCAGAACAATGGAAGCTGTTGTTTCACAAACAAGATTGGCGCCACCTGTTATTTGACTTTTCGAGTAAATATATTAGTGATACAATGCAGAAAAAACAGTAAACTCCAGGGTAGTGACATCTACTGATAATTGTTATACTTTCTTTTTTGTTCTCCTTCCTGCTCAGGCCATTATAAACACTTCTAGCTACAGCTTTCCTCTTGAGAATCTACCGGCTACCGACATTATGTATTTGGCTCCTTACTATTATAGCATATCCTTACCTTTTACGCAAAGGCCCCCCCCAAACACATTAAATCAAAGTTTTCAGAATCCCCTTAATATCAGCAAAACTTATAAAGTATATGCTGACCTCCTGACTTCCTGCTCTCCCCATTGAAAGCATATGAATGCTTAACCGATCTAAATGTTTGGGAGGGATAGCTGTCATAAAAGGTGTATGGCAAATTTCGGGCCAGATCTTATTGATGCCACACTGAGCCCTCTAAAAACTGTCCAGTAATTATAATTAATAGAATACGGTGTGTCGCTTGAAAGTGAGATCGCCCTTTCCCTCCGCAAGGATACTCATCTACCCTTGCTGCCATCGCGATGTCCGTGGCGGGTTTGATGATGTAGTGATGCCCCCTCCATTAATGTAAATGCATGGAATGGAGAAGAAGGGAATCTATGACTTTCTTACATTTTACCTAACTCTATCCATGGATAACATGGAATGAAGAAAGGATCGGGGCAGAATATCACATATTCTGATACCAGACAAAGTTGGCATTTCAGTGGCTAATATGATCTCTAGGACCTTCACCAATCAGCACAATGAAGAGGTTGGGTAAATGGGACGAGTTGCAGTACCAAGCGTGGCCACTATGCTATGCAGACAATAAAGAGGATGTTGCAATGCATTAACAGTAGCGCCATGGTCCCTTTATTGTCCTATTTGTTAGTGGGTCCTGAAAGTCGGACCCTACTTACCAAAATATTATAGGCACAGAGAACTTTATGTACTGATAATTCTTCTCTCCGTACTCACACATCCAGAAAATTTGTTCAAGTCTTTTTTGCTCTAAATATTAATTATTAATTATGAATTATTATTATAAGCATTAATACAAGAACAGAGAACGGCCTCCTGTCTAGAAATATTGTTCCTGAGCCACTGCAGCCTCTGCGAAGGACTTCTGTACCTCGATGCATGAGGACTAACAAATGTCAGAGATTTGCATAAAATAATTCACCAAGCAATAGTGTTAGAACGTCGAGTTCCCGCCTTACCGGTGTTGGCGGGTATTATAACCCATCACTCTGCTGCTCCGGGAAATTGAATGCATTGTGAGCCGCGATTTATGTGATAACAGACAGAAAATAATGTAGAATATTTCAGAGAACTTACATAATTTCACACGGGAGGTACAACCGAGTGATTGGGGTTATTCGGAATCAGCGCAAAGGTTCAATGTTTGTTACTCGGGACTGCAAACGTACCTTGTGATAAGAGCAATTTTCTGTGATTTCACCACAATTCTTCTCTACAATAATTAGTTCATTTGCAAATGTCTGTTTAAAAAGTGGCCGTGTGTTAGATTTCTGTTTTCTGTTAAATCCGAGTAGCATTTATCTGCTCTTTATATGCCGATTAACAACGTTACAGCCATTTTAAAGGAAACTTAACCCTGCTGTTCTGTTCGCATTTGCTATACACTTGTACTGTTCCCGGGTCAATATGACCCCACCTATTAATTCTTGATTTTTAGCTACTCTAAGTGTTTTATTTGAATACTTATTTTCATTATTATACTGTATGTGAACATGGTTGATCATAAACAAATGAAAAATTTAAATTCAAACTTAATAATTAATTTTTTTTTTCATAAAAAGGTTGCACAGGCTTTTCACAATTATCTTTGATTGTTGGCATTCTGCACACAAATAACAAAGGAGCTTTACATTGCTATTACTAAAACATGGAATTTTACTTTTTGAAAACAATATTTATAAATCAACAAATGAAAAATCATAAAAACGTCAACCTTTTTAGAAAGAAAAAAAGAAAAACTGAACATGTTCATGCGTTTTTACACTGAACACAATAATGAGACACATGTCCTTTACACAGATATTATGTGGCCCTCCTCTTCGGACATTATTTCCTGTGGGACATCATCTTCTGAATCAGAGGAGTTGACAAGCTCTTCCAATTCAGCGTCAGTCAATATTCTTTTTCTAAACATTTTTATCTAAGTTTGGAAAAGAAAAGAATAGTTGTAAAGATATGTATTCACAGCGTCAGTTAATAGACATTTTAGAAACATTTTTATCCAAGTTTTGAAAAAAAAAAGAATACCTGTAAAGATGTGTATTCACAGCTCAGTGGTGTTAGGTCTCGAGTTCCCGCTTCTGCACAGGGGGAATCTCGAGCCATCTCCGCTGCGGTCTCCCATTCTTATCCAGCCGCAGTGGAGTCTGCTCAGCAGGGACGTCGGTCCCAGCGTCTTGCTCAGTCTCACTCTGTACAGAGAGTGACTGCTGCTTCTTCAGCTTCTGCCATTAAAGCCAGTGCTGGTCAGCAGCGAGCGGACTTCTCTGGGACTAAGTCCTTGTCTGCACACACTGAGCATGCCCAGGGCAAGATCTCCCGTTAGAGATCGAGGGTCATGTGCTCAGGCCCTGCAGCACATTCCATTGGTCCTCTTGGCAGGTCTTGGAAGGGCAAAGTTTCCGTGGCCACTTCCTGTGCTGCAACTATATAAACTGCGCATGACCGCACGGCCATGCGCTAGTGTACATTTGCTTACGTGTGTTTGTTGTGAGTGCAAGTCGTCCTTGGATACCCCTTCCCTATTGAATGCCTGTTCGCGGAAGGTGTATGGTTGCTATCTAGCGCCCGACTTATCCTACAGCACTAATCACACGTTACAGCGTCCAGTTGCTGTGACCGCCAGTACGGCGCCGTGCACTTCCTCTGTGCTTTCCTTACCCAAGCCTGGGTGGTTAGTGGCGTTCGTCAGTGCGGCACCGCATGCACTCTTGTGCCCTAATATTGTTATTCAGCTTCCTTACACACCCAGTTGCGGTGTTGTGCCAGCAAGGGTCTAATCGGACTTCAATCCTAGTTGGGGTTGAGTTCGCTGACTGCTTGCTCGCCTTCTATGTGCGGTACCGCGATCCTGTGACGCAACAGGATCGCTTCCTTCACGCTGGGTGAAGTTTAACCCACATGTGTATACTTATGAGTACCGCCATATAGTCCGTCATTACTCAGCAGCAGGTTCCATCTCTGCACGGTGGACCCCGGGCTGCGAACGTACCATACACTATCTGTCTTATTATTTGGTGCGTTCCGCTAGCCCTAACATTACACTAGCTCCAGGGTCTGGCTAGTAATGACGGACAAACAGCAATACTTGCGGTATATCCAGCAGCTGGAGGGTAGGTTGGCGGCTCTTGAGAGCGCAACCTCAGCTGTGGATGTTACTGCAGTAGCTGTACAGGCTGCCAGCGTGGCTGCAGCTACTATGTCCATTGCCACCCCTGCTCCGACATTTTCTCGCCTCCCGCTGCCAGAAAAATTTTCTGGTGATAGCAAGTTTTGTAGGGGATTTGTGAGTCAGTGCTCTATTCACCTCGAGCTCCTGGCTGCACGTTTTCCCACAGAGCGGGCTAAGGTGGGATTTATAGTGTCTCTCTTGTCGGACAGGGCGTTGGAATGGGCTACGCCGCTGTGGGAGCGTGGTGATCATGTGGTGCAGAGTGCTCCGCTGTTTCTGAGCACTCTGAAACAGGTCTTTTTAGGACCTCAAGTCACCCATGATACTGCGCTCCAACTGCTGGCATTAACTCAGGGTGAGTCCTTGGTCAGTCATTTTGCCGTCCAATTCCGCACTTTAGCTTCTGAGCTGGATTGGTCGGATAAAGCTCTTATCCCCATATTTTGTAGGGGCCTGGCTGACCACGTTAAGGACGCTCTGGCCACTAGGGAGATTCCTGCCACACTGGAGGAGTTAATAACTGTCTCCACTCGAATTGACCTCCGTTTTAACGAGCGGAGGTTAGAGCGAGCCCAGTGTAGGCAGAGGTTTCGGCTGGCTCCTACTTTCGCCAAACCTCTGGAATCTCCGGTCCTGGTTCCTGAGTCACATGAGGCCAGGGAAGTGTCACAAGCGGGATCTAAGTCTCGGACCGCTTGTGCACTCAAGGTCTGTCATGTTTGCCAGCAGTCAGGACATCTAGCCACCAGATGTTCTCAGCGGTCGAGGAAACGTCAGCGTCTAGTGGTAGTAGGTGGAGGTACACTAGACACGGCGACGTTTGCCTCTAAATTGTCCTTTAAGGGGACAATTACTATAGGCTCATTCTCCCACTCGGTAGAGCTCTGCGTGGATTCTGGGGCGGAGGGCAATTTTATGTCTTCTGCCTTCGCCCAACGTTACGCAATACCCCTGGTTATGCTAGCTCAACTAGTAACAGTACGAGTGGTGAATGGGTCGACACTGCCCTCACAGATAACACACCAGGCCATCCCTTTTACTCTGTCCATATCGCCATCTCATCAGGAGATTATATCTCTGCTCGTCATTCCAGAGGGAATTGATGAGGTCCTATTGGGAATACCTTGGCTACGGTACCACTCTCCTCATATCGAGTGGTCCTCTGGCAGAATCCTGGCATGGGGTGAATCTTGTGGGGGTAGGTGTCAGAGGGAGTGCGTTCAGGTTGCTACTACAGAGGTACCCGCAGATCTTTCCTCTCTCCCCAAGCAGTATTGGTCTTATGCAGACGTGTTCTCCAAAAAGGCGGCGGAGATCCTTCCGCCCCATCGCCCCTATGACTGTCCTATTGATCTCTTGCCTGGTGCTGAGCCTCCCTGGGGTCGAGTCTATCCGCTATCTCTCCCGGAGACGGAGGCAATGTCACAGTACATCCAGGAAAATCTGGCAAGAGGATTCATTAGGAAGTCAGTGTCACCTGCTGGGGCAGGGTTCTATTTCGTGCAGAAGAAGAATGGGGAATTGCGTCCATGCATAGACTACAGGGGTCTTAACGCTATCACCGTTAAAAATAAGTATCCTTTGCCCTTGATATCTGAGCTCTTCGATAGCCTTCGGGGAGCAAGGGTATTTACTAAACTAGATCTGCGGGGTGCTTACAACCTGATTCGCATCCGTGAGGGGGACGAATGGAAGACGGCTTTTAACACCAGGGATGGGCACTATGAATATCTGGTGATGCCCTTCGGGCTCTGTAATGCCCCAGCCATTTTCCAAGACTTTGTGAACGATATCTTCCGGGATATGCTTTCCACCTCGGTCGTAGTCTATCTGGATGATATTCTCATCTACTCTCCAGATATTGACTCCCACCGGAGAGATGTTTGCAAAGTCTTCGACCTCCTATGGGCAAACTCCCTCTATGCCAAGTTGGAGAAGTGTATGTTTGAGCAGGAGTCCCTACCTTTCCTAGGCTACATCATCTCTGCCCAGGGATTGGCTATGGATCCTGCCAAACTACAGGCTGTGATGGACTGGCAGGAACCCCATTCTCTTAAAGCGGTGCAGCGCTTTATGGGGTTCATTAGTTATTATCGCCAGTTCATTCCGCACTTCTCAACTTTGGTAGCTCCCTTGGTTGCCCTCACCAAGAAGGGGGCGAATCCAAAATTGTGGTCTGAGGAGGTCTCCAAGGCCTTTAACTCTATAAAGTCTCACTTCGCTAGCGCTCCCATCCTACATCGCCCCGATGTTGATAAGCCATTTATCATGGAGGTGGATGCCTCTTCTGTTGGTGCTGGAGCAGTCCTCTTCCAAAAGGATGCTCAAGGTCGGAAGCATCCTTGCTTCTTTTTCTCCAAGACCTTCTCACCAGCAGAGAGGAATTATTCCATCGGGGACAGGGAGTTGCTAGCCATGAATTTGGCTTTCTCGGAGTGGAGACATCTCTTGGAGGGAGCACGTTTTCCCTTCCAAGTCTTCACAGACCATAAAAATTTGGTGTACCTGCAGACAGCCCAGCGGTTGAATTCTCGCCAGGCCAGATGGTCCTTATTCTTCTCCCGGTTTCATTTCACCCTCCATTTTCTTTCTGGGGAGAAGAACATTCGGGCCGACGCTCTCTCTCGCTCCGTTGTGTCATCTGCGGAGGAGGAGGAGGAGCCTGGGCTTATTGTCCCCACCGAGAGCTTGAGAACTGTGGCCCCGGTTTCGCTAGAGTCTGTGCCCCCGGGCAAGACTTTTGTTCCATCCAATTTGCGACCGGAGGTTCTCTCTTGGGCACACTTGTCCAGGGTGGGTGGACATTTTGGTACCAAAAGGACATCCGAGTTACTGGCGAGGACGTACTGGTGGCCGCATATGGCTCGTGATGTCGCAGAGTATGTTCGGGCGTGTGTCTCTTGCGCCAAGAACAAGACTCCTCGGCAATGGCCGCTGGTTTGCTTTTTCCTCTGCCGGTGGCGGACAGGCCCTGGGAGATGGTCGGGATGGACTTTGTGGTGGGCTTACCCAAGTCTCGTAACTGCACCATTATCTGGGTGATCACCGACCATTTTTCCAAAATGGTGCACTTGGTGCCTCTTCCACGGCTACCTTCTGCACGGGCGTTGGCTGTCTTGTTCGTCAAGCATATCTTTCGCCTACACGGTATGCCAGACAAAATTGTTAGTGACCGGGGTCCCCAGTTTGCGTCTCGATTCTGGAGGGAGCTTTGTCGTCTACTCAGTATTGAGTTGAATCTCTCTTCGGCATATCATCCCGAGACGAATGGGTTGGTAGAGAGGGCCAACCAGACCTTGGTCACATATTTACGACATTTTGTTTCTGCCAGGCAGGATGACTGGGCATCCTTGCTACCATGGGCAGAGTTTGCACTTAACAATGCCGTAGCCGACTCCACCGGTCAGACTCCATTCCTCCTAAATTACGGCCAGCATCCGCGTGTTCCTGTGCCCATGCCTGTGTCTTCTGCTGACTCCAGGGTGGCAGACTGGGCTGTGGAGGCACGGGACATTTGGGACCGCACGCAGGATGCCATTCGGGCCTCCAAGGAGAGAATGAGGTCCTCCGCCGATGTTCATCGGCGCCCCGCTCCGACCTTTGCTCCTGGCGACTTGGTGTGGCTCTCCGCCCGTAACATCAGGCTGCGAGTTGAGTGCACTAAGTTTGCTCCTCGCTACTTGGGTCCCTTCAAGGTTCTCGAACAGGTTAATCCTGTGGTCTACCGTTTGGCTCTTCCTCCACGCTTGGGTATCACCGACACCTTTCATGTGTCCCTCTTGAAACCCGTATACATGTCCCGGTTTTCCGAGTCATCTGCCAGGACATCGGGTTCGTCTACGGACGATTACGAGGTGAACGCTATTTTGGGGTGCAAAGTGGTACGCGGCAAAAAGTTCTATCTGGTGGATTGGAAGGGTTATGGCCCAGAGGACAGGTCATGGGAGCCTGCTGAAAACATTCGGGCCCCACAGCTCATTGCTGCCTTCGAGCGTAGCGAGGCCCAAGGAGGGGGGGGGTCCTAGGAGGGGGAGTAATGTTAGGTTTCGAGTTCCCGCTTCTGCACAGGGGGAATCTCGAGCCATCTCCGCTGCGGTCTCCCATTCTTATCCAGCCGCAGTGGAGTCTGCTCAGCAGGGACGTCGGTCCCAGCGTCTTGCTCAGTCTCACTCTGTACAGAGAGTTACTGCTGCTTCTTCAGCTTCTGCCATTAAAGCCAGTGCTGGTCAGCAGCGAGCGGACTTCTCTGGGACTAAGTCCTTGTCTGCACACACTGAGCATGCCCAGGGCAATATCTCCCGTTGGAGATCGAGGGTCATGTGCTCAGGCTCTGCAGCACATTCCATTGGTCCTCTTGGCAGGTCTTGGAAGGGCAAAGTTTCTGTGGCCACTTCCTGTGCTGCAACTATATAAACTGCGCATGACCGCACGGCCATGCGCTAGTGTACATTTGCTTACATGTGTTTGTTGTGAGTGCAAGTCGTCCTTGGATACCCCTTCCCTATTGAATGTCTGTTCGCGGAAGGTGTATGGTTGCTATCTAGCGCCCGACTTATTCTACAGCACTAATCACACGTTACAGCGTCCAGTTGCTGTGACCGCCAGTAAGGCGCCGTGCACTTCCTCTGTGCTTTCCTTACCCAAGCCTGGGTGGTTAGTGGCGTTCGTCAGTGCGGCACCGCATGCACTCTTGTGCCCTAATATTGTTATTCAGCTTCCTTACACACCCAGTTGCGGTGTTGTGCCAGCAAGGGTCTAATCGGACTTCAATCCTAGTTGGCGTTGAGTTCGCTGACTGCTTGCTCGCCTTCTATGTGCGGTACCGCGATCCTGTGACGCAACAGGATCGCTTCCTTCACGCTGGGTGAAGTTTAACCCACGTGTGTATACTTATGAGTACCGCCATATAGTCCGTCATTACTTAGCAGCAGGTTCCATCTCTGCACGGTGGACCCCGGGCTGCGAACGCACCATACACTATCTGTCTTATTATTTGGTGCGTTCCGCTAGCCCTAACAAGTGGTCTCTCTCTCACAGATTCCAGTGTCTCTTTCACAGGACTTAGCTTCAGGGTGTAAGTCAAATGACTGGTGTCCAACCAGTCTCCTCTCTCACAAACAGCAAATGGATAATATTAGATAATTACTTGTTTACTGACAAGAACAGTGAAACCACCACCATTTTGAGATGAAGTGCACGTAAAAAAACATAACTTTTGCACTCAGAAATAATCAGAGACCTGTAGAACAGTATAAAATGCTATCGGGTCATATTGACCCGAACAGTACAAGTGTAACAATCAGCGTGTAGCAAAAAGTAAACAAAAAAAAACAAATAAAATATATAGAGCTCCACAAGTGAGGAAAAGTCAAGATACCACTAGTTTCAAATCCTCAAAGAAAAAAAATATGGACAGGGACCATAATGAGAGTTCTGACAAATCAGAAGCAGCCACATGGCCCTTTTATCAATTCCCCACCCCTCCGCTCCAATTGATTGACAGATCTCTTTCTTGTGTGTACAATATACTTTGAGGATCGTCTCCGGCTATGTTCCCCAGCTCTTCTGTAGGTGTTTGACAGGTCTCTACATCATGTGCACACAAAAAGAAACTTAAAAGTTGTTCAACAGCAGTGATGGTAGCATGATCAAAAATATTATAAAAAATAGGTTAATACCAAGTATCTATAATGCTGCCCTAAAATACGAATAATAGTAGACAGATCGTCATGCATAAACCACAAAAAGAGAAGAAAAAAAACGATCAAACAGTCCAGATTAAGGTTCAAAAAGTTAAATCAATTTATTGAGGCATACCATTATACAGGCAAGGGGAGAAACAAGGTGCATATGTGCAGGAAAAAAGTGCGTAGGACATATGGACGGAGAGCTAGAACATAAAGCATATATGTAGGAATAAATTGATGGCTACCCAAGAACTATCCACATAGGCAGCTAATTTTCATTATGATATACTTTAGACATATATTTATGCGTATACCCTGTTGTGAATTCCGCTCTTGGGCTCTCTCCGGTGGTTGTTAGTGGCATTTTTGTGAGTTCTGCTCTTGGGCTCCCTCTTTTGGTTTCAAGTGGTATGGCTGCTCCTTGGAGTTAGCTGTCATCAGCTGCCTCCACTTATCGTCTCTTCTGATCGGCTATTTAAGCCTGGCTCTTTCTTCAGCCAGTGCCACTTGTAAATGGTTCCTGGTTGGATTCACATCTCTTTGGATTTCCCTGTTATCTTGACCAGTTCTGCAAAGCTAAGTTTTTGCTTGCGCTTTTTGTTCACAGATTGTGGACTTATCCGTTCAGTGCTTTCTATGTTTGTCCAGCGTTATCAGTATGAATTAATTCTGTCTTGCTGGAAGCTCTGGGAAGCAGATTTACCCTCCACACCTTTAGTCAGGTGTGGAGATTTTTTTTGTAAACTCTGCGTGGATTTTTGTAGTGTTTTATACTGACCGCACAGTATTCCATCCTTTTATATCTATCAAGCTAGACTGGCCTCCTGTGCTCATCCTGGTTTCATTCTGTGTATGTCTTTTCCCTCTCCACTCACAGTCATTATTTGTGGGGGGCTAATCTATCCTTTGGGGATTTTCTCTGAGGCAAGATAGTTTTCCTGCTTCTGTCTTTAGGGGTAGTTAGCTCTTAGGCTGTGACGAGATGCCTAGGGAGAGTTAGGAGCATTCCACGGCTACTTCTAGTGTTGTGTTGAGCTTAGGGACTGCGGTCAGTACAGTTACCACTTCCTTCAGAGCTCGTTCCATGTTGCTCCTAGACCACCGCATCATAACAATACCCTCAATAAAAGCCAGGTGACTGAGTGTCAGCAATCCAAATCTGTAGATGGCATAGAGTCATAGCCAATGCTAGAAATATAGGCCGTGTAGAACCAGAAATATTTGAATGGTACAATATCCTAAGATGGACACCACGAGGAGGGAAGCTCAACCACATGTGAAACCGCCCCGACGCACGTTTCAAAAAAGCCTTCATCAGGGAGCCAGAAACACAAGAAGAGACTTATAGCACTGGGAAGAGCCAGTCAGTGATGGAGCCGGACAAGACTCGTCTCCGACTATGATCTCCAGTTGGATCTTTAAAGTATATGTTAGCGAAAGCGTTTCTGAAAATCATATACCTAATGGCAATTGTGCAACCAGGCTTCTATGTGTGTTGCCCATGGTTTGGCAGCGTGAATCACCTAACAGGTTCTCTTTAGCAACCTTCTGGTATTGTGTTGGCGTTGGATATTATAGGATATCTTCAACTATGTTGGGGCGTCCATGTCTTAGTGGGTTAGAGTTTTTTCAGAGGCATTATGGGTTCTTCTTACCTTGGTATATTGACGCTGCAATGCAGTAAGGATTTAAGTATCTTCAACTTATAAAGCCGGGCTGTAAATACCATTTTCTTTATACCAGAACTGTACGTTTTTGTTAACCTTATTTAGCGATTTACCCTGGCAGCTGAAATCTTAGCAGAGCATTGCCCGGGCTTGATCACACCCCTGGGTATATGGTGAATACATGACTATTCCCTCTACCGATTTGCAATTAGGTTTAGCAAACATTTTCAAATTTTTCATTTTTCCTTTTGTAATAATAGATTATTTCGGATCCTTTTTTTTTAAACAGAGAATTCGATAATAAACAGTTACAGAATAATTTTTCCTGAGGATTTTTGCATGCACTCGCTATAATTTTATGTTTATTTTCTGCTCTCAGCAAATCGAATCAGAATATTTATGTGAAATAGAAGAATCAAATAAGTGAATGTAGGCTGACACCAGCTTTATCCTGCTGCTCTGACATTTATCATCTGCCCAAACTAATAACTGAGGTTATTGAGGAGCTATTCTTAGGAAGATGTGGTTCATATTTTCCTACTGTAGGATGAGTTCTGGGCTTTATTTCCGATGCGCTATGATAATTCTTCCTGCCAAATTATGACAACTAATCTGTCAAGAGAAAATGGAATAATAATGGTATTTATTTTAAGGGAGGGGTGGGACACAGAAAAGATGGGGGTGGTGGTGACTTCAAAAGGACAATATGCATGGTGTGGCTCATCTGTTTCGGCAACTGCCACCTCTCTGCGCACTCATTCTCTTCCAGGATGTTACCGGTGGTGGGACAGGCGTTTTTAGATCCTCCATAATGAAGATAGGTGAGATAAGAATGAGCAAATCAACTCTAAATACGCCAGAATAAATTCTATTTTTCCCAACCTTGAGAATTCTAAAGAATCCAGACGTTTTAGGAAAATGGTGGTCTGGGCTGGGTTGAGGCTAAAAACAGTAAACTGTTATATTGATCTCACCACTCACTTGTTCTTGCTACTTCCACACCTCTTATCCTCCACTTGCTTCCTAAGCTCCATTCTTCTTTTCGTTCTTCGACACTGGCTAAGCCTTGACGCACATTACGATGCAATGACATCCTAATGTCCGTCACCCCACGGAGTCACGAGCTATGATCATACATCATGATGTCCTTTGGCACCTTGTAGGATAAAAGTAAAGAAATGACAAGAGTCGGAGCTTAGGAAGCATACGGAGAACCAGCATAGAGAAGCGTCATGTACATATTTTTTATGTCTCTGAATGACAGCAGAGATGGAGACCCTCCCACCGATCGCTCAACAAACTCCTGAGAAACGTACAGGAGGCAGAAGAACACAAATCTTTCTTGAACACGCAAGCAAGCCGAGTATGGATTTAATAGAAAGTCATTGCTTGTTTAAGTAGTTACTGTATTTTCAGATAACATAAGCTCATTTGTCGGGAATGGGTCCAGTTCTTTGTCTCTCTGCTCCTGCTCTCCTGTCTGTCAATCTGCATACAGACAGGAGTGCAAGATTTGTGAGTTTTCTTTTCAGGGCAAGCACAATGGCAGGAGCAATGAATGTGACTTAAAGTAAGTTCCAGAACATATCGTGCTGGCACAATGCTGATGAAGGAGTAACTGCTCACACAAAAGAGTGAATGGCAAGACACAGAATCGGGGTAGTTCCTGAACATATTAGACTGTTATGAAAACCAAAACCAGTTTTTAGTTGAGGGGAAAGAGGGTTTTTTACAGGTTTTGTGTGAAATGACAGGTAAGCTTTAAAGGGGAGGTCAGGTAAATTGGCAGTTGTTCTCTTTTAACCTAATTTTGGCATTGTTTAAAATGTTATCTAGAAGAACAGCCATTTTGTAAATCTCCAGCATACATTACAGCAGACAAAGATCTCTTCTTCCAAAATGTCATCTATCACAAAGTTTGGGAACAAAATAGAAAATATAGAAAACAATTAAAAAAAATAGCAATGGACTATTTAACTATTTCTATACACACGACAAGGGGGATCTTAAGCATTAACATAGGGAAAGAAGCTAAGTGTAACTCATTCAGGCAGCAGTTTAATTGATTTTTCTGCCTGAAACAAAATACATACAAGCTGTTAGTTAGATGAAAAGTCTCAAACCACAAAAGGAATCAAGGAAAGTAATGGGAAAAATTGTAGGCCAGTAAAAGTCAATGCGCTGTTAAATAATCTTTAAAGGGGTTCTCTGCTACTATAATAGTTAAACCTATTGAGTTCAGCGAGGTGTAAGAAAAAAATCCTATATTCACCTACTGAACCGGGGTCACTATCCCATTCTTAGTATTGTATTCCTCATCTGTCAGTATCAGGCGGGATAAATGACAAGACTGATGCAGATCGGAGATCAGCGGTAGCCTTCACGTTTCATCTGAACAGGAAGAGAGATGTTTTTTCCTGTATGGATGGAATGCGAAGGCTTCATCCAATCAGGTAGACAGAATGTGAAAGCTGCAGCCAATCAGTTGGACAGAATGTGAAGGCTCCAGCCAATACGGTTGGACAGAATGTGAAGGCTGCAGCTAATCACTCAAATGGAATGTGAAGGCTGCAGCTGATCAGGTAGACAGAATGTTAAGACTACATAAAGCAAACAGTAACATAATCAATAATCAAGCATAGTTCAATATAAATGCTATATCCTGCCCTATACAGGCAAGGATGCTGGGCATGCGTATAATAACGCTAGTCTGGGGTGTCTGGAAGGCTATCACACAATAGGAATAGCCTTGATAACCCAATTGTTAAGTCATGATAAGCAAATTGCTTGTGCATAGGTGAAAGGTAAATATAGATATTACAACCTTACCCATAGTAGTAGGAGAAGCATCACCAGGGAGAGAGAAGGAACCCCAACGCGCGTTTGGCCTACACAGTGTGTTGCTTCCTCGGAGGGAATGTGAAGGCTGCAGCTGATCAGTTAGAAATATTGTGAAGGCTGTATCTAATCAAGTAGACAGATTATGAAGGCTGATGATGATTAGCTAGATAAAATGTGAAGGCTGCAGCCAATCAGTTAAATGAAATGTGACGGCTGCAGGCAAATTGAAGCTAATAAATGGCTGCAGTAGCTATGTGATATTTCTTATCAGCCGTTACCAGAAAACTGGCAGAGGATGTACTACAGAGGGTGGAGGAGCAGTACTGGTCCAATAAGTCAATACATTTTACACTTCTTACCTTGGGACCATTAAAAGGGTTGTTATAAGAAAAAACAAATGAATCTGTACTTACCATTCCAGTGTCCAGCGCTGAGTCTTTGGCAATTCTACCGGTATCTGGTATTGGCTGCTGCGCTGATGACATGTCAACAGCACTGCAGCCAATCAGTGAGCTCAGTAGCTTTGCCCATGTAGACAGAACGCCTCCCTCCAAGCCCTTTAGTTCACTGATTGGCTGCTGTACTAAACGACATCAGCCAACGCCAAACACAAGGAGCAGCGCTAGAGACTCGGTTCTGAGCCTGGGGACGGTGAGTAAGAAATATTTATTATTTATAAGAAACTGCAGCCGAGAACAAAGATACTCTGAAATGGGACAACCAATTTAAACTTATTTTTTGTACTAGTGGAGAAACCCTTAAGTGGTTTAACCCCTTCACGACCCTGCCCTTTTCCGTTTTTGCGTTCTCGTTTTTCACTCCCCTCTTTCCAAAAGCCATAACTTTTTTATTTTTCCGTCAATATGGCCATGTGAGGGCTTGTTTTTTGTGGGACAAGTTGCACTTTTCAACGACATCATTGGCTTTAGCATGTCGTGTACTAGAAAACAGGAAAGAAATTCCAAGTGCGGTGAAATTGCAAAAAAAGTTCAATCCCACACTTGTTTCTTGTTTGGCTTTTTTGCTAGGTTCACTAAATGCTAAAACTAACCTGTCATTTTGATTCTCCAGGTCATTACGAGTTCATAGACACCAAATATGTCTAGATTACGTTTTATTTAAGTGGTAAAATAAAATTCAAAACTTTGTTAAAAAAAAGCGCAATTTTCCGTTACCCGAAGCGTCTCCGTTTTTCGTGATCTGGGGTCAGGTGAGGGCTTATTTTTTGCGTGACAAGCTGGCACTTTTAATTATACCACGTTTGAGCAGATACATTCTTTTGATCGCCCATTATTACATTTGAATGCAATGTCGCGGCAACAAAAAAAACGTAATTCTGGCATTTTGAATTTTTTCTCGCTACGCCATTTAGTGATAAGGTTGTTCTTTTTTTTATTGATAGACTGGGCGATTCTGAATGCAGCGATACCAAATATATGTAGGTTTGATTTTTTTTATTGTTTTATTTTGAATGGGGCGAAAGTGGGGTGATTTAAAATTTTATATTTTTTTATTTTTTTCATATTTTTTAAATCATTTTTTTTTTACTTTTGCCATGCTTCAATAGCCTCCAAGGGAGGCTAGAAGCTGGCACAACTAGATCAGCTCTGCTACATAGGGCAGCACGGTGGCGCAGTGGGTTCTAATCCCACCTTGGGCAACATCTGCAAAGAGCTTGTATGTTCTCTCCGTGTTTGCGTGGGTTTCCTCCGGGCACTCCGGTTTCCTCCCACATTCCAGACCTACTGATAGGGAATTTAGATTGTGAGCCCCATCAGGGGACAGTGATGATAATGTGTGCAAACTGTAAAGCGCTGCGTAATATGTTAGCGCTATATAAAAATAAAGATTATTTTTATTATTATAGCAGCGATCATCAGATCGCTGCTATGTAGCTGAAATGCAGGCTTGCTATGAGCGCCGACCACAGGGTGGCGCTCGCAGCAGGCCGGCATCAGTAACCATAGAGGTCTCAAGGACCTCTCTGGTTACAATCCTGACTCATCGCCCACCCCCGATCATGTGACGGGGATCTGCCAAGTGATCATTTCCGGCCGTGCGGCCGGAACCGCCAGTTAAATGCCGCTGTCAGCGTTTGACAGTGGCATTTAACTGGTTAATATCGGCAGGTGAATCACGATTTCACCCGCCACTATTGCGGGAACATGTCAGCTGTTCAAAACAGCTGACATGTCCCGGTGTAACAGGCCAGTTTGATCCCCGCCCAGAATATTAAGTGGCCTAGGCCAGATTATACCCCGGGTATATTCTGGCCTAGCCCAAAGTATACCCCGGGGGTATAAATTGGACTAGTCCAGATTATACCCCTCCAGATCAGAATATACCCCAGCTGCTGTAGATCAGGCAGCGCACAGGGCCCCAGGCAGCACATAGGGGCCTCAGGCAGCGCACAGGGCCCCAGGCAGCACACGGGGCCCCAGGCAACACACGAGGTCCCAGGCAGCACACAGGGGCCCCAGGCACCACACAGGGGCCCCAGGCAGCGCACGGAGCCCCAAACAGCGCACTGTGCCCCAGGCAGTGCACAGGACCCCAGGCAGCCCACAGGGGCCCCAGGCAGTGAACAGGGGCCCCAGGCAACACATGAGGTCCCAGGCAGCACACAGGGGCCCCAGGCAGCACATGGGGCCCCAGGCAGCACACGGGGCCCCAGGCAACACACGAGGTCCCAGGCAGTGCACAGGGGCCCCAGGCAGCACATGGCGCCCCAGGCAGCACATGGCGCCCCAGGCAGCACACAGGGCCTCAGGCAGAGCACAGGGCCCAAGGCAGCACATGGGGCCCCAGGCAGAACACAGGGGCCCCAGGCAGCACACAGGGCCCCAGGCAGCACACGGGGCCCCAGGCAGCACACGGGGCCCCAGGCAACACACGAGGTCCCAGGCAGTGCACAGGGGCCCCAGGCAGCACACGGCGTCCCAGGCAGCACACAGGGCCTGTGTGCTGCCTGGGGCCCCGTGCTCTGCCTGGGGCCGGCAGAGCACAGAGGCCCCAGGCAGCACACAGGGCCCCAGGCAGCACACGGGGCCCCAGGCAGCACACGAGGCCCCAGGCAACACACGAGGTCCCAGGCAGTGCACAGGGGCCCCAGGCAGCACACGGCGCCCCAGGCAGCACACAGGGCCCCAGGCAGAGCACAGGGCCCAAGGCAGCACATGGGGCCCCAGGCAGAACACAGGGGCCCCAGGCAGAACACAGGGGCCCCAGGCAGCACATGGGGCTCCAGGCAGCGCAGGGGGCTCCAGACAGCACACAGGGGCCCCAGGCAGCGCACATGGTTCCAGGCAGTGCAGGGGGATCCAGGCAGCGCACAGGGGCCCCAGGCAGCACCAGAGCCCACATCAAAGCAGGGGACCCGACCTCCGCAGTAATAGTACGGCGGAGGTCGGGAAGGGGTTTACAATTTGTAAAAAAAATGCTTGGCATGCTACAGTTCACAACATCTTTTTGTTCAAAAAATTGACTATTGTCATCCATACAGTTTAACCTGCATTGTGTGAAATTATGGTGGTTTGAAATTTTTAAATACCGTTTCTCCTGCTACAGGTGGCAACATTTTTTATTCCAAAAAAATGACTATTGTCATCCATAAAGTTTAACATGCTTTGTGTGAAATTATGGTGATTTTAAATGTTTAAAAACCGCTTGGTCTGCTGCAGGTGACCAAACTTTTTGTTCCAAAAATTGATTATTGTCATCCATAAACTTTAACATGTTTTGTGTGAAATTATGGAGGCTTGAAATGTTTTAAAACGGCTTGATCTGTTGCAGGTGACAACACTTTTTGTTCCAAAAATTGACTCTTGTCATTCATACAGTTTAACATGCTCTGTATGAAATTACCATGGTTTGAAATTTTTAAAAACCGCTTGACCTACTACAGGTGGCAACATTTTTTTATTCCTAAAACTGACTAATGTTATCCATACAGTTTAACCTACATTGTGTGAAATTACGGTGGTTTGAAAATTTTAAAAATGTTTGGCCTGCGGCAGGTGACCAATTTTGTTTTTATTAACAAAATAGTTTCAATTAATCAAGAAATCTTGCTTTCCATAGACCTAGCAATTACAAAATACACAAGCGATGGGGGAAGTGGAAGTGCTGCTGATGGTACACGCAGATGCAGAGGATGTGGGGCAAGTGCGATTGAGCCTGTTGCTGGAGCATAAGCAATACACCTATGCATGATACATAGTTTCATGTCCCACTTTGCCGCAGGAAAGCACAGGACATCATTTCTGAAGCCACACCAGTGTGAACAGATGATCGGTTGAACAGCAGATAATGCTTTCAGCATGCTTGCCAGCACAACACTGTCTTCGAGCACGGCTCACCCAAGAGTCTGGATCATCTAATCTTCACCCTGATCCTCCTTCCTACCACCATGTCGAGTCCCAGGAAACCATTGTTCCACACACTAGGAAACTTCGAGGAGCTCTTTACATTATAAATTCTTGATTGTGGCCTCTCACCCTGCATGTTCCAAGAGGGACAGAAGGACTTGCTGTTTAGTGATGAACAAAACTTAAATCAGCCACGGCCACAAGAAGATGACGGTGGGGAATAGCAAATGTTGTTTAAGGAGGCAGATGGTGATGAGATACAGTTGCCGATAAGTGAGGTTGTTATTAGGTCAGGAGGACAGGCCAGAGCAGGCACACTGTGAATTTCTCCGTCAAATAGTTAATTGTTCCCCAGTCTGGGACTTTTTTTTAAAAAGAGTTCTTAGACAAAAAAATGGCCATTGTAACCTGAGCCATGCCAGGATTAGCAGGGGCCTGACCACCTGACCACTAACTAACCCCCTCCAGCATGATCAGACACATGTCATCTAAGCACCCGACTCGGTGCTCAGTATTTCAATGAAATACTACAGTTGATGCCTTGAAGGGTGTATGGATAACCCTGCTTGTAATTTTTGTTAGGCTTTGCACTATGTGCAGAGCTTTTATGAGTGTAGTAATACCACAGCTACACTTTGTTCACAATATTTGAATGAGATACTACAGTTGGTGTCTTCAAGTGTGTATGGATGACCCAGCTTGTAATGTTTGGCAGGCTTTGCATTTAGTGTATAGCATTTATGAGTCTAGGAGTACAAATACATGAAAATTTTAATAGAATGTGTATGTCGCCCTCCTTTATGTCTAATACAGAGTGTATCTGAGTCCCCCTTACATCAAATATTTGGCAGTTCTTGCTTCCTTTATAAATTACACTGATATTTCCAAATTTGTAAACAAAAATTTCAATTTTGGTTTACTTAAATTATTATTATTTTTTTTTAAATCCTTTTTAAATTAAGTCATTATTCAGGAAAGAATGCTTCTTGACATTTTCTTCCTATAAACTCCAATTTCTCTTCGATTTTGAATGTTTTAATGTCACTCCTTAAACTGGAATCAAAGAGTGACACCATTGTTCTCCGCAGCGACCTTGGAGTCAGAGATGCTTTAAAACAGAAGAGCGCTGCTCAAGGACTTCTACATACTGATCCTTTTTTATTTCAGAGGAAAGTGCCTAAAACAGTCATATTTTTCATCCAAGTGTCAAAACATCAGAAGAACTCCTACTGTCCATGCATCAACGATCAGTTTCCCATTGTGTAATTTAATCTTAACTGTAATTTCCGACCCACGGATTCGTATAATCCAGGGCACTGTGAGTAATTTCCATCCCACATGTTCATAAGTAGATTGAAATCTAATTTCTAAATGTAATAAAATTCCAGTCAATTTCAGCATTTCTAGGTTTCTGCTTAATATCATTTCTCTATAAGTCAAAATACAAGACAGAGTTAGCTAAACAGCTACGGGAAAACTACATTATACTCTAGGTACACGCGGCCTAACTGTAATGGCCATAAAGCCCTGGAAATTTAGGCTGCACCAGGAAAGGACAACCAAAGAGGAATTCTCATCTTAATACATAAAAAATCAGTCCCATTAAACTTTTATTTGTTTTGTATATAGTGCAGTGTAGGTGCATTAATATACTCACCCATCTTGCCCAGTTTCCAGCACCACTCCAGTTTTCTTTTGGGCCACATGATGGCTTTTCCAACGTATCAGCTCATACTGGGCTTTGTGTGAATTCATTATTTAAGCCAATGGAGCACCAGAATGAGGCATGCACGCACTTGCAGCTGCACAATCTCATGCAGATGCTATATTGTGCAGCAGACCTGGGCAAAGTGCGGCCCGTGGGCCTCATCCGGCCCTCTGGCTGTCTCAGTCCGGCCCGCGGACTGGGACAGCCATGGAGCTGAAAACCTGAGGTCCGTGGGCCACAACCGTGCCCGCCCGCTTGCTCGCTGTCTCCCGCAGTCAGCATTGGTGGAGGAGGGACCTCCGGCAACTTCCTCCACCAATCAGCGTGTGAAACAGCTGATGCTATGATGACATGACATCGCGTCAACCATGTACCGCCTGGGAGTCAGTGCATCGGAGACAGCAATAGAAGCAGAAGCAGGGCGCCTGGGAACGGGACCGAGGTGAGTATGTGGTGTTTTTTTTCATTTTTTTTTTCATGTGTATGAACATGGGGATAGTATGGGGGTAAACATGGGGAGTCTTTGGGGTGAACATGGGGATTCTATGGGGTGAACATGGGGATTCTATGGGGGTGAACATGGGGATTCTATGGTGGCGAACATGGAGAGTCTATGGGATGAACATGGGGATTCTCTGGGGGTGAACATGGGGATACTATGGAGTGAACATGGGGATTCTATGGGGGTAAACATGGGGATTCTATGGGGTGAATAAGGGGATTCTATTGGGTGAAAATGGGGATTCTATGATGTAAACATGGGGATTCTATGGGGTGAACATGGGGATTCTATGGGGTGAAAGTGGGGATTCTATGGGGTGAACATGGGGATTCTATGGGGTGAACATGGGGATTCTATGGGGGTGAACATGGGGATTCTATGGGGTGAACATGGGGATTCTATCGGGTGAACTTGGGGATTCTATGAGGGTGAACGTGGGGATTCTATGAGGTAAACATGGGAATTCTATGAGAATTAATAAGGACATTCTATGGGGTGAAAATTGGGATTCTATAGGGGTGAACCTGGGGATTCTATGGGGGTGAACATGGGGATTCTATGGGGGTGAACATGGGGATTCTCTGAGGTAAACATGGGGATTCCTTGGGGTGAATATGGGGATTCTATGGGGGTGAACATGGGGATTCTATCAGGTGAACATGGGGATTCTATCGGGTGAACATGGGGATTCTATGAGGGTGACATGCAGCACATGGGGAGGCTATGGGGATGTCATGCTGCACATGGGGAGGCTATGAGGGTGTCATGCTGGACATGGGAAAGCTATGGGAGTATCATGCTGCACATGGGGAGGCTATGGGGTGACATGCTGCACATGGTGAGGCTATGGGAAGGCTGTATACTGTCATGCAATATATGGGGAGGCTGTGTGGGGTTCAATCAGTATATGGGGAGGCTGTGGGGGCCTCATGCAGCATATGGGAGGCTCTGTTGGGCGTCATTCAGTATGTGGAGAGACTGTGAGGCTCATGCTGTATATAAGAAGGCTGTGAGGGGCTCAAGCAGTTTATGGGGAGGCTGGGTGGTGCTCATGCTGTACATGGGGAGGCTTTGTGAGGATCATGTTTTACATGGGGAGGCTGTGTGGGGCTCATGCCGTATATAGGGAGGCTGTGTGGGGATCATGCTGTAAATGGGGAGGCTATGTGAGGCTCGTGCTGTATATAGGCAGGCTGTGTGGGTCTCATGCTGTACATGGAGGCTTTGTGAGGATCATGTTGTACATGGGGAGGCTGTGTGGGGCTCATGCTGTACATGGTGAGACTATGTAGAGCTCATGCTGTACATGGGGAGGCTGTGTGGGGTGCATGCTGTACATGGGGAAGCTGTGTGGGGCTCATGCTGTATGTGGGGAGGCTGTGTGGGGCTCATGCTATATATGGGAAGGCTGTGTGGGGCTAATGACGTATATAGGGAAATTGTGTGGCGCTCAAGCCGTATTTAGGGAGGCTGTGTGGGGATCATGCTGTATATAGGGAGGCTGTGTGGGGCTCATACTGTAAATAGGGAGGCTGTGAGGGGCTCATGCTGTACATGCGGAGGCTGTGTGGGGTTCATGCTGTAGATGGGGAGGCGGAGTGGTGCTCATGCTGTAAATGGGGAGGTTGTGTGGGGCTCATGCTGTATATAGTGAGGCTGTTTTGGGCTCATGCTGTAAATGGGGAGGTTGTGTGGGGCTCATGCTGTATGTGGGGAGGCTGTGTGGGCTCATGCTGTATGTGGGGAGGCTGTGTGGGGCTCATGCAGTGTATATAGGGAGGCTGTGTGGGCTCATGCTGTATGTGGGGAGGCTGTGTGGGGCTCATGCCATATATAGGGAGGTTGTGTGGGGCTCATGCTGTATGTGGGGAGGCTGTGTGGGCTCATGCTGTATGTGGGGAGGCTGTGTGGGGCTCATGCAGTGTATATAGGGAGGTTGTGTGGGCTCATGCTGTATGTGGGGAGGCTGTGTGGGGCTCATGCCATATATAGGGAGGTTGTGTGGAGCTCATGCAGTATGAAAAGGGAGGCTGTGTGGGGCTCATGCTGTAAATGGGGATGTTGTGTGTGGCTCATGCTGTATGTGGGGAGGCTGTGTGGGGCTCGTGCAGTGTATATAGGGAGGCTGTGTGGGGCTCATGCTGTACATGGGGAGCCTGTGTCGGCTCATGCTGTATATTGGGAGGCTGTGTGGGGCTCATGCCATATTTAGAGAGGCTGTGTGGGGATCATACTGTAGATGGGGAGGCTGTGTGGGGCTCATGATGTAGACGGGGAAGCTGTGTGGGGCTCATGCTGTACATGGGGAGGCTGTGTGGGGCTCATGCTGTACGTGGGGAGGCTGTGTGGGGCTCATGCCATATATAGGGAGGCTGTGTGGAGCTTATGCAGTATATATAGGGAGGCTGTGTGGGGCTCATGCATTGTATATAGGGAGGCTGTGTGGGGCTCATGCAATACATGGGGAGGCTGTGTGGGGCTCATGCTGTACATGGGAAGGCTGTGCGGGGCTCATGCTGTACATATGGAGGCTGTGTGAGGCTTATGCAGTGTTTATAGGGAGGCTGTGTGGGGCTCATGCCATATATAGGGAGGCTGTGTGGGGCTCATGCCGTATATATGGAGGCTGTGTGGGGCTTTTGAGGACCCCGGGCGAAAGAGTCTCAGTGGGCCCCCCTTTAACACATACCACGATTCATGATCGCATATAACACAGTTATGTAGTATATAACACAGCCACATAGCATATAACACAGCCATGTAGTATATAACAGTCCACGTAGCATATAACACAGCCAGATAGTGTATAGCACAGCCCACATAGCATATAACAGCCCATATAATATTTAGCACAGCCACATATTATATAACACTGCCCATGTAATATAAAACACGGCCCACATAGTATATAGGACAGCCATGTAGTGTATAGCACAGCCCACATAGCATATAACAGCCCATACAGTATATAGCACAGCCCAAGTAGTATATAACACAGCCATGTAGTATATAGCACAGACATGCAGTATACAGCACAGCCCCCCTCCCCCCAAGAATGGCCCCATAGTCCAGTACTCACTGTTATAGTTACAAAAAAAAAACACTCCTTACCTCTCAATGTGCCTGCGCTGCTTCCTGCTCTGGTCTCGGCAGCTGCCGCTGCACTGCCTGACACACAGCGAGTGCGCGATGACGTCATCGCGCACCCACAGCGGCAGTGTCAGAGGCAGAGTGGGGAATGATGGGAGAGGGAGCGTCAGGTGACGCTCTCTCCTCCATCATTTGCTTTGAAGTTTACCGGCAGACGCGGCGGGGGAGTTGGCGCTGGTGACAGGCGGGCGCCCCTGTCTCACAGAGGCCCCATAGCGGCTGCGTGATGTGCTGCTAGCTGAGGGCCCCTGGGGGTGCGGGGGCTCTAGGCCTGCCCCTAACGCCAGCCCTGAATGGGCCCCTCTGTCTCGTCAGGGCCCCGGCATTTGCCCGGGCACGCCGGGTGCTGACGCCGGCCCTGGGCTTATGCAGTGTATCTAGGGAGGCTGTGTGGGGCTCATGCCATATATAGGGAGGCTGTGTGTGGGGCTCATGCCGTATATAGGGAGGCTGTGTGGGGCTCAAGCCGTATAAAGGGAGGCTGTGTGGGGCCCATGCTGTATATAGGGAGGCTGTGTGGGGCTCATGCGGTATATGTAGTAGGCTGTGTGAGGCTCATGTAGTATATAAGGGGCTGTAAGGGGTTCAAAGATATATAGGGGGGTGTCAGCACACTTAATTATGTTCAATATAAAAATGATACAATTAATATTAATAAATTAATATTGAGTAGAATAAATTTCAAGCTATTGTTTCGTCCCTCCACAACAGTCATGGTCTCTCATGTGGCCCTTCGGGAAAATTAATTGCCCACCCCTGCTTTGCAGTGACATTTTAGACATCTACTTACCTGTCCCTGTTATTTCTCTCCTTAGTTGGTTCAGTCTCATCTCTCAAGGATCAGGTTACTACTGCAGTCTAAAGTGCATCCTATATGTCATTTTTCAGAGTTACACATCGTGGCTCAGGCAGCAGGACGCCACTTGAGTATTCAGGTAGTTCATGTGCTGCAAATGCACTGTTACTTCATAGGTTCAATTTTGCTAGACTACTCATTGCTTATCCAGCTCTGCTACACCAGTTATTGCTGATCTAGCTCTCTTTTACCAGTCATCGCTGATCTAACTTTGCTTCACCAATCATTGCTGATCTAGCTCTGCTTCTTCAATCATCTCTAATCCAGCTTTTTTTTACCAGTTATCACTGATCCAGCTCAGTTTCATCAGTCATTGATAATTCAGCTCTGCTTCAACATCAATCACTGTTCCAGCTCTGCTACACCAGTCATTACTGTTCCAGCTCTGCTACATCAGCTCAGCATCTCCACAACAAGCCATTCCTACATCCTGCTGCCCCAGTGCCACCTGCCTATGCCACTCAGGAACTTCTCTTCCAGAGCAGTGGGATTGAGGACCCACATCTCCAGTAAGCTTCTTAAAAGTCTTTTTTTCCAGGACTTAAATGCTGTTTATTGGATAGTCCATAGTCCATCAACATCACATTTTGTGGCAGTCCGACTCCGACATCTGATCTGGTATCTCATGGTGCCCATTGTTTACTAAGGAAGGCTCCGAGTTACTGTGTCTGGTATTTCAGTTCTCTGCAGTTGCGTTCCATTCATTGCAAGGAGATGAGCAGAACTACCACTCACAGCCACTAGAAGGTGTACGGAGCTATGGCTAGTAAAATATGCAAAAATAAAGGGGACATTGGGCACACAACAGTGCCATAATGTTTTATCTCGAGGAGTTATTCTATCACAGGCCTGAAATTGATGATCTATGGTAAAGATGGACCAGCATGATGTAGAAGCAGAGACCCTGGTTACAGTGATGTGTTGCTTGCTAGGCTGTTTCAGTAGAATCAGTGTTTTATTAGCAGGAGATTATCACCAGGTGTCACTAGGTGTCTCGTATCTCCTGACTCGGTGTACCCCCGCCCCAACCACTCATTAGCAGCTTTCTGCCTATGCTCAGTGTACACAAAAAGCTGCCAATCAGTGATTTGGGCGGGGTTATACAGAACTCAGCATTCAGAGCACTGCTTGAGATAACTGTGATTCTATCAAAATGATAGAAAATAGCGCAGTAAATGACACATTGGTGGAATCAGTCTCTGCCCCTTTATCATACTGCTTTCAGATTTCCTTTAAGTACAGGCAAAGTTATTGTAAAATACTTTTCATATAGGCAGACTACTTGCATAACGATTATTCCTTGATGTTTTTCTTACACATTTTGTAACTTAGCTTTTGCACTTGTGTGGTTATCCTTAAACAAGACCAGAATACAAATGACGGGCTGCAATGTTGACCCTGAAATAATTCACTGTAGACCCCGCTACACTTGGATGAAATAGAACCGACCGCGTGTTGTACTTATTATAAAAATTGATTCAGAGATGTACATCGCAGCATTGGGGTCAAAATGAAGGTTTAGATTTGCTTGGATAAATAGCGCTTAAATGTAAGTAATACTAATCCATTTTGTTATTTATTTTTTTTGCAATACACATAGACGTCAAGGGGAATTTCCAGAAAGTTACAGCGATTCGGTGGCAGTGCCTTAAAGGAAAAAGGCTCTGTCCACTGTATAATGAACCTTTTCTAACACAATGAACCTTTTTTTCCCAAACCTACTTGTCCCACGTATATATGGTCTACTTACAATGATGTGCAGGAAGCTCTGCCAATCTCTGGCTCACATCAGCAAGGGAATCAATCTGTACAGTCTCCCGACAACTACAAAGATTTGCAAATTAGGCTTCTACCCAGTTGTCTAGTAGCCCCCAGCAACAAGGCATCAGGGTCAATTCTACCAGGTGCCATTTCACATGGAAGACCCTCATAGAGACCCTCTATACCACCACTTAGGAAAGGACCACTCTTGTATAGCAAAGAATCATAGAATATTGGAGTTGGAAGGAACCTCCAAGGTCATCGTGTCCAACCCCCTGCTCAATGCAGGATTCACTAAACCATCTCAGACAGATGTCTGTCCAGACTCTGTTGAAGACTTCCATTGAAGGAGGACTCACCACTAGTGATGGGCGAATATACTCGTTACTCAAGATTTCTCGAGCACGCTCGGGGGTCCTCCGAGTATTTTTTGAGTGCTCGGAGATTTAGTTTTTCTTGCCGCAGCTGAATGATTTACATCTGTTATCCAGCATAAGTACATGTGGGGGTTGCCTGGTTGCTAGGGAATCCCCACATGTACTCAGCCTGGCTAACAGATGTAAATCATTCAGCTGCGGCAAGAAAAACTAAATCTCCGAGCGCTAAAAAATACTCGGAGGACCCCCGAGCGTGCTCGAGAAATCTTGCGTAACGAGTGTATTCGCTCATCACTACTCCCCACCTCTCGTGGCAGCCTGTTCCACTCATTGATCACCCTCACTATCAAAAGTTTTTTCTAATATCTATTCTGTATCTTCTCCCTTTCAGTTTCATTCCATTGTATCTCATGTTTCCATGTGTAAATGAGAATAATGATGATCCCTCTACACTGTGCCAGCCCTTCAGATATTTGTAGACAGCTACTAAGTCTCCTCTTAATCTTCTTTTTTCTAAGCTAAACATTCCCAGATCTTTTAATCGTTCCTCGTAGGAAATAGTTTGTAGTCCGCTCACCATTCTGGTAGCTCTTCTCTCAACTCGCTCCAGTTTTTCAATGTCTTTTTAAAAATGTAGCGCCCAGAACTGGACACAGTATTCCAGGTGAGGCCTGACCAAGGAGGAGTAGAGGGGGATAATTACTTCACATGATCTAAACTCTATGGCTCTCTTAATACATTTTAGAATTGCGTTTGCCTTTTTTGCTGCTGCATCACACTGTTGACTCATGTGAAGTCTGTGATCTAATAGTATACCCAAGTATTTTTCACACGTGCTGTTGCTTAGTTCTATTCCTCCCATTCTGTAGACATAATTTTTGTTTGTCTTGCCCAGACACATTCCCCAATGTGGAGCTTACTCTTTGCCACATGGGATTTTTTTTTGCCTTCCTCTGGATCAACATGTTAGGGCATGTTAAGGTTAGGCTATGGGTTGAAATAGATGGACTTAAAGTCTTCCTCCAACCTTAATAACTATGTTACTATGTCACAGATGTAGAATTTAGAATTTCTCTTTTTTAAATACCATTCCATTAGTCACAGCCCATTGTTCAAGCTTATCTAGATTCTCCCAAATCCTTTTTCTGTCTTCTCTAGTGTTAGCTATCCCTCCTAGATTTGCATTGTCTGCAGATTTTTGGCATACTATCTTTGAGATTATTAACGGTTGTCTGAGATGTGCTCAATGAGAAACAAGGCGGAGACGCTGCAGACGTTGTTAGCACATTTAGGCCTTGCAAGCTTCACAGTAGCACGAGCAAGAAGCGGCCTGGTTTTATCATGTTGTAAAATGGCTCCTGGCCTCTTCATAGTCTTCTCAATATGATTTCCAGACCAATCTCTGGCTATCATTGCATCAAGACATAAGGGGAACTCATTGATGAAGAGGATAGCTCTCCATCAATTCCAGCCTTACTCTGCACTATTATAGCCTTTGAGAGCAGTGCACTGAGGTCACTAAATCACCTCTAAGGGTACGTTCACATTTGCGGTTTGCGCCGCAGCGTCGCCGCCGCAACAAAACGCATGCGTCATGCGGCCCTATCTTTAACATTGGCGCCGCATGGGGCCGCATGTGCATGCGTTGTGTTGCGTTTTGTTGCGTTTTACGCCGCATGCGGCGTTAGGGCGCACCTGTCTGGGCGCGGCAAACGCAACATGTTGCATTTTTCGGGCGGCGCCGACCTTTTAAAAAACGCATGCGTCGTGTTTGCGTCGTGTTTGCGTCGTCGATGCGCCTTTTTCCCCATTGACTTGTATTGACAACGCAGACGACGCAAGTACTTGCGTCGTGGTGCGTTGTACGACGCATGCGTTTTCCAATAAAAAATGCAAAACATTGTCTAGACTTTGTCTAGACACAAAAAAAACAACCTATATATATAAAGAAAAGAGGGGTTTGCCATTGTCTTTCACAAGTCATCACCGAAGAGAGAATCTGCTTGCCAAACTTGTAAGTATATATTTCTCTTTGCACATTTTGTATTCTGTGTTTTATTTCTTGATTTGTATTTATTTTTGCAATGTTTGGTCTGTGCTATTACGGTTATGGGTTGTTATTGAAAAATTGTTTTTCTGGTTCTGATGTTCTTCTGGGTTTATATGATTGCGTTTATTGTCTTTTGCCTTTTTTTTTTACGTTGGTTTTGGTTTGGTTATGTGTTTTGTTCTTGTGTCATGTGGTGGTTCAATGTATTGATTTTGGCTCATTTTGTCTTGTAAAATTTCTGGTGCATGTTTTTCTGGTTTCTATTGTTGGTGGTAACTGTGTGGCATTTTCTTGGCTCATGTCTTGCTGTGTTTTGGATTATGCTGTTGGCTTTATTTTTTCTTTCCTTGAGTGTATTTTCTTGCTGGTGGGGGGGCAACATTTATGATGTCTTTGTATTGTATAGTTCCGTGCTGCTATGCCATTATAGTTTCAATTGTACTTTCCCTTTATTTTAAAAAATATCGCTGATGTTTTTACGTCGTTTTCCGTATGGCATATATCTTCCTTCATTGACTGATTGCATTGCGAAGTGTGTAGTATAATTTTTATTTGTTTTTATTATTTTTGGTGGTGGCCTTTTTTAAAATTTCATGTGTTTTATTTTCTATATGGCTATGGTTTATCTTTGGGTTGCTGTATATTTTTACAGCGGTTGTCCTGTAATGTTTATTGCTTGTTATCTAGAATGGTTTTTATTGCCTTTTTTTCATGTCTTTCTGTGGTTAGATGTCACAAGATGGTGTTTTTTTGGATCATGTCTTGTTGCAATTGTAAAGTATGGCGTTCATTATTTTGCTATTTCATTGTACTTTTTGTGCCTGTAATGTTTTTTTTGAAAGTTTTGATATGTAAAAATTTGGACAGAAGTGTCTATTTTTGATTTTTTGTTTGGGTCTATTCTTGTATAGTTTCTTCTATTGATTGTCTTCTCTTGCAATGTATGGCGTTGTGGTGTCGCTTTCTTATTTTTGCATTGTCCTATCAGTCAACAGTCAATTGTGGTTGTTGTATAAATTTTTGGGCCTATTTTATTGTATGTGCCATATTTAGGTTTGGATTTGATTTTTTTTTTTCATTTTTTTCATGCCAGAACAAACGTGCAAGAATGGCAACTGTTTCTGAATCTAGCCAATCGGCGCAGGGGAGTGCGGTGAGTAATTATGTCAATTTGCTTACTATTCGCTGTCATTTGTAGTTTTGAAAATAATTTCTTTATACAATTTTTACAGGCTTCTTCAAGTGAGGGTGAAGGAAGTCAGCGGGAGCAGCGAGGTGAGGGCCAAGGTGTGGCGTCAGGACGGCGAGTGAGTATTTTTTTTAAACAATTTCTAATTTTTTTTTGAGTAGCATCATGCTTTCACTAGGGATGTTTAGTAAGCTTACATTATAACTTTTCAGGGTAGCAAGTATTGGGGAAAGGTAACAAAGGTGAAACTTTCAGAACAAAAACATTCAAAAATACAGGTGTAGAAACCATCAATATACATATATCAAATGACAAAGGATAGGGCCAAGGTACATATCATGACAGGTGCTGGTGGTTGTTAATATTTGCATATTTGTAACCTTTTTGGTTTGTAATTTTTCTAGGTTTCACAACGGGACCAAGGAGTAATTGACGTGGAGCTCCTGATCTCCAGCATCCAGGAGCGTGGCCCGTTGTGGGACAGCCGTGACTCCCGGCACATGGACCAGGTTGTGTTGAGGCGTTTGTGGGTAGAGGTGGCAAAGTCGATGTGGGAGGGCTTTGACATTGCTCCTGCCAAAGACAAAGCCAACTTTGGTGAGTATTGCTGATACGCCGTGCAGATACGCTGCTATGACCCACCATCTTTCCAGGATAAACACAACCGTGTGTGATGCAATAAACGCCTAAAGTTTTGCATCGCACACGGTTGTTTTATCCATTTCAAATGCTACATATGTAACCTTTATTTTTCCTTTGCATTCACAGTTAAAAGGTTGAGGATCAGATGGCGATCCATAAAGGACCGTTTCAATAAGGGGATACGGGCTGAGGAGGAGCGTTCGAAGAGTGGTGCTGCTGCGGCCAAGTCTGTGCCCTACAAATATGCAAAATGTTTACAGTTCTTAAGACCAGTCCTTGGCCGCCGTCAGTAAGTATTTTGTTCACAAACCATATTGCACAGCCCCATTACAGTGCCCAGCCACATAGCCTACTGCACAAACACATAGTACATTGCCCAGCCACGTACATTGTGCATCCACATAGTATATTGGCAGGGAACAATATCGCAGCCACATTGTACACGTTCTAGCCACGTATCCACATAGTATATTTCCCAGGCACATACTGTATTGCCCATCCATGTAGTCAGCGTAACATATTGGCCATCCACGTAAATTTATCTCTATTAAAATGCTATATAGGCCATTAGTTACTTTTTTGGGTTAAGCGTGAGTCCTTGTAGTCCATGACAGGTTAAGTTCTGAGTCAGGGTAGTTCTGATTGCAGGAATAATGATGAAGTCTCGATCACATGATCCTAACGTCATGGTCGTTCCTGCAATGAGATCAGCAAAATCACTGTGTATTTTTTTTTTTTTTTTTTATCTTGACATTAAATTTTCAACTATTTTTGCGCCATAGGCAGCTTCCAGAAAGAGTTTTCGATTCCAAAATTTTTGTTCCCACAGTGGTATGCGGTCAAAAGGCTTTGGCAGCGGGAATGTCCATGATTGTTATCGTCAGCCATAACGGTCAGCTGGCGATAACAATCAGCAATTTATTATAGGCCACACAGACTGAGAGACAGAGGATTTGTATTGTTGTGTAATGTAATGCTATTTTTATTCCAGGAGTTGGCGTATGGGAGAGGTTATTCATTGAAGACTAATTTTTTCATTATCTTTTCACAGGACACACAGCAGCACCCTCGAGAGAGCTCGCCCCGCAGAAGTGGCCCTTCATGAATCGCCATCTGACCCATCACAGCCCTCCCACAGCGACAGCAGGCTTGCACCGCCATCTGGAGAACCGGCAGCCGGTACATCAGGTGTTCCCCTGGCCGAGGCCTCTGGCGCACCTTCGTTTGGGTATTCCCGACAGCGCCAGCGGGCCTCGGACAGGCCAGCCATGCCCGAATTTTTGCATTTGAGCACGGTTTTCCAGAACTGTTTCAAGGCGTTGAGCGATAACATGGACACTCGTCTGTCCAATATCGACCGGCGCCTTGAAACAATTGAAACCGAGCTCTCAAATCCCGCAAAACATTTCTTTAGTACCATTGCTAAGGGCATGGTGGAACACCTTACGCCGGAACTAGAGATTTCAGTGATGCAGGCCTGCAACACTACCTACATGAGGGCTCTCCAGCAGGCTGGGGTCATGCATTCAGCGACAATGGCAGTAGTGCCGTCGCTGGCAAGCATGACTCCCACTCCTGCTGGAGAGCCACTCCAGCCACCCCACCGTGGTCCACGTGCCGAGCGACGCCACCACAGGCACCATAACATAGTGCCGCCGACTCCTGCTCCTGCCATGTCTTCATCCTCCCGTAGGCGTCATGCTGGGGGAGCTGCCACGGGACCAAAAAAAAAAAAAAAAAGGAAGAGGAAACACACACGGGCACACAGTGAGGCTCTGGCTGCTCCAGTGCAGACACCAACTGCGCGTCGGGGCTCTAGCCGCAGAAGGAGCAGCCAGGGCCAACCAAGACAAACAAGGCTTGTGTTGCCTCCTCCCTCCCCTACAGAGGTGGCGGTTTCTTCCCCAGTATACCCTGGGGAGGGTTTGGATCTGCCATCAAGCCTCCTTGATTATCTGACATCATCGTCCTCTTCTCCATCATCCTCCTCTTCGCCATCATCCTCCCCTTCCTCTCCCCATTCCAAAGAAGACACCTACCATTCCCCCCTGGTGGCACAGGTTGAAACCCCCTAAGTTTAATTACCCCTTTTTTTTTCTGTTTTCCCCCAAATAAAAAATTTTGGTTTAAAAAAACACTATTTGTTATTATTTTTGTTATTATTTTCCTGAATTTATCTCGGCAAGTCACGCCGTGTGCTGTCTACACATATTTTGTGCTTCAAACACCTCATATATGCAATGGCAGACAATATTTTTACAATTTTTTTGGGTGTCTCTCATTGCTGTATGAGGTGTTCACAAACACTAAAGTGTATGAGGTGTTCACACTTAATGCAGCAGCGAAACAGACAATGATGCAGATCACTGCAGCGTCCGCTGATTGGTCCCTGGAGAGCTGTCACAGACCGCTCTCCAGCGACCAACGATGCAGAGGCCCACGGGTAACCAGGGTAAACATCATGTTGCTAAGCGCAGGGCCGCGCTTCAGATATTTACCCTGGTTTCAATTGTAAAACATCGCTGTTATCGTTGCTTTTGATGTAAAACACAAAGATACACGTCGATCAGACAAACAAGTATATGTTATGTTATGGTATAAAAATGCTATTTGAATCGGTATAGAATTTTAAAATTTTTTTATTTAACAACATTTTAAAAACAACAGTTTCCAGTTTTTTATAGGAACATTAAATTTGTGAACTATACTTAGATGCAAAATTTGACATATACCCAACCTACCTAAACGGAACATTTATTGCACATTTAACGGAAAATTACTTTATTTTCATATATTTTTAACAGTCACAGTAGAGGTATTATTGGTGTAGTTACAATCAGAAGACAGTTCAAAAGTTACATTACTACACCATTTGATCTTGCCATGACACACGGCCAACATCTGACACAAAATAGGCCGCAAAACGATCCCGCATCTGCGCAATTTCCACACTTGTCCTCAGAGGATGATCATGGTAATCGGGCAAGGGGTTGGCTATGGGTTCATCCAGTTCAACATTTAGTCTCTCTTTGGCCATAATGAAATTGTGGAGAACCACACAAGCCTTCACCACCTCATCCACTGTTTCAATTTTAAGATTAATGGCCGATCCCAATATCCGCCATTTGGAAACAAGGATGCCAAAGGCGCACTCCACAGTCCTTCTGGCCCTGGACAGTCTGTAATTGAAAACCCTTTTTGTATGGTCCAAGCCCCGACTGGAGTAGGGTTTCAATAGGTTGGCAGACATTTGGAATGCCTCATCCCCAACCACAACAAATGGCATCGCAGGGCCTTCGGTGTGGGGAAGAGGTTGTGGCTGTGAGAAATTAAAATTGTTTCCATATAATTTTTGGCCCATATCCGACTCTTTAAATGTGCGCGAGTCATTTGCACGCCCAAATGCACCAATGTCCACTGCGAGAAAACGGCAGTCCGCACCGGTAATTGCCATGAGAACAGTTGAAAAGTATTTTTTGTAATTGTAGAAAAGGGATCCACTTTTCGCAGGCTTGGTAATCCGAATGTGCTTTCCATCCACTGCGCCAATACAGTTTGGAAAATTACACACTTGCTCGAATTTCTGTGCATTGGCCTCCCAGATTTCGCTTGTAGGGACAGGTAAAAATTCCTCCCGGAGATTATCCCACAAAGCGCGGCATGTCTCTGCAATAATTCCTGAAAGAGTGGAGACTCCAATCCGGAATTGAAAATGAAGTGATCTCAACGTCTCTCCGGTAGCCAGGAAACTGCCAAGAAGATAAAGAAATTTAGAATAAAGCACATTGTAATTTATAAAAGTACATTGACCATTACAATTAAAAAAAAAAAATAAAATAAAATTAAAAGTAAATACATATCACAGTCATTCAAACAGCAACGTACCGTAGAGTCACCAGCAGCCGTTCCTCTGCGGAAATAGCTCTCCGGAGCTGCGTATCCTGCCTGCTAATGGATCCTTCCACCCGACGCAGAAGATAGCGGAAGCTGTCCTGTGACATCCTGGTATATTCAAAATATTTTTCCCGGTTGTCATTCAGTTCGCCAAACAAGCAATGGTATGCTCCACGGCTCTCCCGGACTTCAACTATAGGGTGTATCCAAAAGCGGCGACGAATCCATCTCCGTTTTTCCCTTTCCCTTTCATTAAAACAGGCAACAGCATAGGCATGAGCCAAGGCAAATTCCATCTCCATATCCATGTAGATACTGTTCATGGTTCGCTCCATCATGAATACCAGCAAAATGGGAGGAATTCATCTCTGCCAGGGTATATACACATTTGTATAACACAAACCCTCTTCTAGCCATTGGTGGTTGTGTAGACACTTTTTTTTGTGGGTGGGGGATGAAGAATGACTCACTGCACTAAAAACGCATGCGTCTTAAAACGCTGCGTTTTTTGGTAAAAACGCAACTGCGTTTCAAAAACCCGCTGCGTTTTGCGACGCATGCGTTGAACGCATGCGGCGCAAAACGCTGCGTTGTGCATGCGTTTTGCTGCGTTTTTGTTTGCGTTGTGCGTTGCGGCGACGACGCTGCGGCGCACAACGCAAATGTGAACTTAGACTAACTGGCTTGTAGCCCAACATCAGGGAACCACCTTCTGATGGTTTGTGTAGACACTGTTTGACTTCTTAAGCTTGGTATGTGACATCTTATTTCACTTGCAGTACAGAATAGATCACTATGTGCCATTCTTCCACTCTAATGAGACAACAAGGTCTACACCATGAAAAGGCCTTCACAAGGTTACATCACACTGGTCCTACTCTTGGGATTATGGTGTGAAGGGGCATAATGTACAATAGTCAAACTACTCTAGTCTTCATCCCAGGTAACCCAACAGCTCAGATTTACATTGATTCGTTGGTGAAACTAATGGCGTCACCATTTCTCCAATTACGTAATTGATCAGCAATTACACAAGGAGCTGCCAGCAGCGAATTTTGATGATTTGCCCAAGCTCCTTCAGCGCAGCAGAAACTTCCTCAGACGACCATTAATAACCTCAATGGTAGCAGCCCAGACTGTAAGCTCTGGAATTTCTGCATGTGACACTCATACTCCAAACTAAATTACGGTAATCAAAGTGTTTTAGAAATGTCATTTTCATGTTTTTCATCAATTGCATCCATCCTGTGATATCACAAATTCTACGACTTTTCCTTCTTGGTGTTGAAAATTCAATGTTGATGAGCGTATAATAAAATCTAACTTTTTTTTACATGAAACATAGCCATTAGCAACACATTGATTATGGAGAATAGAATCTGTCACATTAGTTTATTTATTATTATTATTATTTATTATTATAGTGCCATTTATTTTATGGCGCTTTACCTGTGAAAAGGGGTATACATAACAAAAGCAAGTACAATATTTAGATCTGTTTAACAAGTTTATTTTAATATATATTCTATTGTGATGAAGGATGTGTTTTGTTGCACATTTATAGGCTTTGTTCAGTTGAGCTTCCACCTAAGATTTGGGTTGACTACAAGACTTTGCACCCATTATCCACAAAAGTACCATAATGTAACATATACATTTACCAATATCTAATAGTAAATGTAGATAAGAAAACTTTTAACTCTTGGAAACCATTGCCGGAATGTTCAATATATTTGCAGGATATTTTCGAAACAGCTGGCGATTACACTTAAACTGCTGTGGAGGTCTCTGTCACTGCTCCAGAAATGTCAAGGAATACACAGTATTTCAGTGATGAATCGAAACAGTGATTGAATGACTGCACCATTTTACCATATCTCATCACCAATTTCATGTCCCCTCATTTATCAAAATAATTTGATGACAATGAGCCACAGAATTAAAACGTTACGCAGCTGAAGAAGATAAAAAAAAGCTCTAAAATATTTTAAATTTACACATCAATCATAAATCCTTTCTATTTTCAACTCATTTATTAGTTTCTCCTCATATATTAAGTGCAGACTGCAGATTTTCCAGTACTCTAATGGCGACTATCAGATTTCTCCTTCGAAAACTTAGGGTTCTGATAGCCCAAAATTGGTGTATTTTTTACTCTACAAGATGCACTTTTTAGCAAATAGAAGAAAAGAATTGATAAACCTGTCTTCAATTTATAATCTGCAGTCAGGAGGACCACAGGTTCCCCTAATCACTGCCAAAATGATCTGTCAAAGCACTCGTAAAACCTTCTGACTGATCATCTGATCCAGGGGCCCCTGTGGAAGAACAGTATTTGGGTCCTTTCCAGTCCAATAACTCATCATAATGCGCAATTACTCCTGCTTTGGTGGTAGTAGTTACGCCTTTACCTTTTCAACCCTTGTTCGACTGCACACGTTGCATCAATGGTATTTCCACCCCTGATCTGACCGTTCTTGCTACTAGGAAGGAGTCGTACCCAGAAGAGGGTGATGTCAGCTCGTTAAAATTTAAAGGGAACGTATTAGGCGATTTAGGCGGCCCAAACGGCCGCCGGAAAGCATCGAAGCCTTGATGCATGATTACAGGGACACACTTTGATTGACAGGTCTCCGTTTAACAGGTCTCTCCCTATATGCAAGCAAGGGAGAAACCTATCAATCACCAGCAGTAGAATTGAGAACAGTTGGCCGGAGACAGAGCTGGACTAGTCTGGTCTATGACTATGGTTACACTCCAGAGCACAGTTGTACTTCAGTCATTCAATGGTGAAGTAGAAGGAAAAGCAAGTCTGAAGCCATGAAGCTTAGCGCAGAAACTGCAGGTGAAGTGGAGTGTTACCCTGCTACATTAAACAGATGAAGACTTGGCTGTTGCCGCCAACTGGAAAGAACCCTGCCCGGTAAGGGGTGAATGGTGAAGACAAAAAATTAGTGAATCGAGTCAGGACAGTATTCTGTGACCACTGAACTCATCCTATAACTTTCCTCCAACCTGCTGGGATCCCTGGTTCCTCTTTACATCAGCCAGTCTGGAGTGACGTCATCATTGTGGAGTGATGCACAAATGGGATCTGAGAGCAGCATGATGTAGTGACATAAACCCTGATTCCAGTGATGTGTCACTTAACTGCTTAGTGCAGTTTTGATTAAAATCCCTTCTTTCTCTTCTGTAGATGTGGCAGAGTTCAGATGGCTGAGCTGTGTGTCACCCCAGCTTCCTGCCAATCAGTGGTGGAGGTGGAGATATGCAGATTAGCCTGACTGCCTGGCACCTGACAACTAGTCAGACAGTTCTAATCTCCTGCTGATAAAACACTGATTATATTGAAACTACAGCAAGCTGCTGAACACTTCCTTGGAATCAGGCTTTCTGTCCCTACATTATGCTGCTCTCAGATTATATAGCAAAATCCTACTTTTATAAAATCTCCCCCACACACACACACACACATATAGACATTTCTTTTGGACACCAGTTAAAGTTTATTTGGAAATTTATATCTCCTTTTTTCTGTTGTGTTATACGGGTTCTGTCCCTAGTCTGGTGTATCTTACATTTTACATAGTTTTTCCTAAAGACTAGGGGCCCAAATCGCCATTTACATTTTAGCTGTTGCTTTTCTTTTTTTGTATTTTGGTATCTTTTGCTGTAAGTTCTTCAAAATGACTCACAGTTCATAAATGCGCAACACCAAAATAGTTCTTTAATTTTGTTTCTAACCTTTTTTCTGACTGTTTAGCACAAAAAGTCACATGCTCTGCTAAGATGTTGAAAAATTTTGGAAAAAAAAGACAGACATACATACCAGTGGTATCCATAATTAAAAGAACGCAAGTGTGGCGCCCCAGGGTCCTGGTAGTTGCAGTAGTATTGATTTCCTCTCGGGGAGCGTGATACTACGTTTGGAGGCAAAGAAGGATAACTGCATCCAGGTATCACAAACATGCAACACAGTTTACACTCCAGGCCACCAGGGGTGCTTCTGCTCCTATTTATTAGGTTACTCCCCACATATATATAACTGGTAGTCTGTAGGGAAAGTTAGTCAGTTCCAGACAGGAGTCAGTTCCTGACAGAGCTCCAGTCAGGAGTTCTGTTAGGAGTTCCAGACAGTAGTCTGAGGAGGGCACAGGGTCCATGGAGCTGTGCATGCTCTCAGAGCTGCAGCTCCCAGAAAGAGACACTGAAAGGCAGAATTGTATTGCAGTGACCATGAAGGAAGTCGAAGCAAAGGAGAGGATACCAGGAGGGGACCAGCCCCGCTCAAGCTGTCTCCTTCTGAGGCGCAACATTTCAGTAGCCGGAACACCGAGGGAGTAAGGACCTCTACGCCTTATTTCAGAGACCGGCAGGACAGCTAATTGCAGGTTACCTGTCCGCACCTACACCCAGGAGGCACTGTGACACCTACAGAGCCGGGTTATCTAAGAGACCCTATAGACAGGCTCAAGTTACCAGTCATACGGGTTTTGTCCTATCCTATACGGGGGACAGAGAGAGCGAAACATCGCATCTGTGAGACCCTTATGTGAAGCTATAGGCAGTCACCACCACCGCAGCGCAAAGGAAGGCTACTGATTTCCACCTGGACAAGGGGATTCTGTACTTGCTTCCAAACCGGCCGGACTCTGCCTGCCCTGTGATCTGGTGCTCTGGACTGTGGATGCTGAAGTCTTCAGTAAAGGTAAAGAGACTGCAACCTTGAGTCCTCATTCTTCACTGCACCTCTCACAATAGCACCATCTACACACTGGGAAGCCCTGGGGACATATTTCACCTGTGAGAAGCTATACCATCTAGCTGCCATTGCATCACCCCAGCGGACCCAGCGGACCCCTTAAAGCAGCGTCGGTCGCCCTGACCGAATACCACAGGTGGCGTCACGAACATAAACTTTATCCCTTTAAAGACCTTTCCCTTTTATACGGACGTCCCAGGGCCACAGACCAGGTCAGCCACTGTGACATTCCCCTGTGAACCGAAGGACCCGGTACCGAGTACCCCACGGCCCTTGGAGGGCGATCCACAAGTAACACAGCATTAGCATATCACGGTGCAAAAAAAGTGTAATATGATATCTAACTTGAGACCAGTTAATGGGTTTTGCAGTGTTAATTTACCTTGATCCACTTAAGGGGAACAACTTTCTGTAAAAAGTTATTAATAATTTGTATAGTTACATTTGGCAACACCATTAAAATGGCTCCATGGCAGGGGTCTGGAGAACATTTTTAAAAAGTCACAATTAACAAATGAGCCGAAAACATCAGGAAATCTCCAAACCGAAGAATAAAATAATAAACGGGCAATAAAACACCAAAAACTAGAAATGAGTCAAGCCATAACTTGATCTTCACATCTGGAGTCTCCGAACTGTGCCCACAATTGTGAACATTTAAAAAAAAAACACACACATTAAAAAAACAGATAAAAGAAAAAAAAACAAATAAAACAGACTTAAATGGGTATTCCTATCTCCAAGATCATATCCCAACGAGTAGTAGGTGTAAAAATATTAATATTATCAAATACCTCCAATTGGAAATGTAATATAGTTTTTCTGATTCGCTGTTACTTTCCTCATGTGCAGGCATTGCAGGACCTTGACAGTTAGCTAGATACTATTGGTCGTAACCATGGATACCTAAGGTCCTGCAATGCCTGTACATGAGGAAAGAGACATACTACATATCGTAGAACGAATACAATAATGAATAAAAAAACAGGCAAAAAAACAACAAAAACTAGAAAAAAAGCACAATTGTAATAATGAATCAAGCCATAATTATGAGCTGGTTCTTAACAAGAAGAATCAGTCATTTCCCAGAGACGAAGCTCAAAGCAAAAACCTATTAATAATAATGCTAACATATGGACATAATTACATGAAAAGCAGTAGATTAGGATGTACACCTCTGATAGGGCATGCTCCTCTGCTCCTTGATCTCAGCATAGCAGATGCTTAGTCATTGATTAGCATCTGTGCAATGATCATTCAATACCTATAATAAGGATCTGCACCAGGCAGCTGAGTAAAGCCTTCATAATACAGAATTTACCTCCGTGCCATTAACATAAAACATTACCTGTTTCTTTGAAAATGCTTTGAAAACAGAACAATCCTTTCCGCCATATCCTTACCATATAAGAACTGCCATAAAACATTAAGCAGGAGCAATGCCTATGCAAAAAGATAAGCAGGTTCTGTTTACGGTGTAAGGAACCTAGCAGAGAACAACAGCTGGCAGGAGAACAGACGCCGCAACCTGAGCAAAAAACTGGCACCAACTTTACAACTTGAAAGGGAACTACAGACAAGGTAAATCTAGTTATCTCTGGATGAAGTTGACAATCAAATGTGTTCTTAATAAAGCATTTGTGCAGACTGTATCAAAAGCCACGAGAGAAGAAAAAGCAGATGAAGGCATGCTGGACTCCAAAGAGAGGTAACATTTAAAGGGGTATTTCCACCTTAGACATCAATGTCATATCGACATCATGCCAGTGTAGTGCCCCATGGGGCCGTGGGGTACTTGGTACCGAGCCAGACAGTTTTTAAAGGGGAAAGTCACAGCAGCAGCAACCCGGTCAGTGGCCCAGGGCGTAAAATTAAAGGAGAAGTTGTTTGTAGAAAATGGAGAGTGGGAATAAAGTTTGTAAGGGGGAATGTTCGTGACGCCACCTGTGGTTCTCGGCAATAAAGGTGTTAGCCGACGCTGCTGTACAGTCCTCTGGGGAAGATAATAATGCAGCTGAGTTTTTGTAGCTCTCCACAGGTAGAGATTGGTCCCCAGGGCAGTTAGTGGTGTGGGTGGCAATGTTGCTAGTGACAGGTAGAGGAGCAGAGTAGGTAATGCCGGAAAGAAGTGAGAGAACACAGCATGTTGCAGTTTTCACGGTTTTGCTCACAGTTCAGGCTCCCCAGCCAGGGTGCTGTGTCCTCTAGGTGTGATGTCCAGGAATCTCTCTGGCAAGTTGGGTACCTGTCCAGAACGCCTCTTTTATATGCCTCTCCTGGTGGTCTTTTTGCACTGGCTACCTCCTCTCCTGCCCTGCGCTTGCCACCCAGTGTCCCATGCCGGTGAACGCGGATGTTGTCAGGCGACGTACTCTCCCCCGGACCCTCTGTGTTCACCTTTTTGGCGAGTAGGTGCAAATGTTGCTGCTGCACCTACAGTCTCAGCAGCCTCCGGGTTGCTAGCTGGAGCCTGAAGTTTTCCCACTAGTTCAGGGGCCGGTTCTCCTACTGTGGCCTGGTTCCTCCACTGACGCAGGTCAGCCTGGATATGGGTCCCACTGATGGCTTCCACACTTCCCGTGCCACCGGAACCCCTTCTTCTCCCTGGGAGCTTCTTTCCTTCCTTTCCTTTCTCTTTCTTGCCAGGACGAGCACCCACCAGCTCCAGTCCTCAGCTCCACATCTGCTCTGTTCTCCTGCTCCCTGCAGACTCTCCGTCTGCCTACTCACGGTCTCTCTCTCTGGAGCTTCAGACCCACACGTCTGTTCAGCTCCACTTCCTCTCTAGCTCCGTCTGTGTGCCCTTGTCCTACCTTCCCCACCTACTCCTCAACACCCTTTCCTATGCAGACTGGGATGAGGCCTTCCTCCCTAATGGTACACCCAGATGCCCCGTCTAAACTGGTGTGTGTGTTAGAGATCTGTACAATGTTCCCTCCTTACCAGAGAGTTGGGATACCACACCTCTGACTGAGATGCAGTACCTCTGTGGCGTCTGGACCTTCAGGGGCGCCACACTAGCTTGGCTGATTTTAGTACTGCCCTAGAAGTCAAGTGAGAGAGTCATGCAGACTTGTGGCCAAATCTCTATTAATTCCTAAACGTGTAGCCACTTCTTTATTCAATCCCTAACTTGTAGCCAATTCTTGATTCAATCCCTAACCTGGAGCCACTTTTCCAATCATTCCCCACACTTGTGGCCACATCTAACTTCATTACAATACTTGTGGCCACTTCTCCATTAATTCCTAAACTTGTGGTCACTTCTCCATTAATTCCTAATTTTGTGGCCACTTCTCCATTAAATCCTAATTTTGTGGCCACTTCTCCATCAATTCCTAATTTTGTGGCCGCTTCTCCGTTCATTCACTCACTTATGGTTACTTCTCTATTCAATCCCTAACTTGTAGCCACTTTTCCATTCATTTCCCACACTTCTGGCCACTTCTAATTTCATTACTATACTTGTGGCCACTTCATTAATTTCTAAACTTGTGGCCGCTTCTCCATTGCTTTCCCACACTTGTGGACACTTATCTATTAATTCCTACACTTTTGGCCAAGTCTCAATTAATTTCCACACTTTTGGTCAAGTCTTCATTCAATTCTACACTTGTGGTCAGGTCACCTATCCATTCATTTCCATACTTATGGTCACTTCTCCATTCATCTCCACACTTGTAGCCACTTCTCCATTCATTCTCGTAGCCATTCTTCCCTTCATTCCCCTAATTGTAGCCACCTCTTCATTCATTCCCAGTACTGTAGCCAATTATACATTCATTATTACACTTGTGGTCAATTCTCAATTAATTGTTGGTTGTTGCAAGAGCTATATTCCTTCCCACATTTGGGATCACCTCTCCATTCATTCCCACACTTGGGATCACCTCTCCATTCATTCCCACACTTGTGATCACCTCTCCATTCATTCCCACACTTGTGATCACCTTTCCATTCATTCCCACACTTGTGGTCATCTCTCCATTCATTCCCACACTTGTGGTCATCTCTCCATTCATTCCCACACTTGTGGTCATCTCTCCATTCATTCTCACACTTGTGATCACCTCTCCATTCATTCTCACACTTGTGATCACCTCTCCATTTATTCCCACACTTGTGGTCATCTCTCCATTCATTCCCACACTTGTGGTCATCTCTCCATTCATTCCCACACTTGTGATCACCTTTCCATTCATTCCCACACTTGTGGTCATCTCTCCATTCATTCTCACACTTGTGATCACCTCTCCATTCATTCCCACACTTGTGGTCATCTCTCCATTCATTCTCACACTTGTCATCACTTCTCCATTTATTCCCACTCTTGTGATCACCTCTCCATTCATTCCCACACTTGTGGTCATCTCTCCATTCATTCCCACACTTGTGATCACCTCTCCATTCATTCCCACACTTGTGGTCATCTCTCCATTCATTCCCACACTTGTGGTCATCTCTCCATTCATTCTCACACTTGTGGGCACTTTTTCATTCCCGACTGGATGTAGTAGCAAGTTGCATGAACCCTTGGAAATCCCTACCTACTCTATGCCATTTCTTACTAACTCTTGTAAGAGATGCAAAGTCTGTTCTCTAGGGTTTAGAGGTTCTGAGTAGGGAAATTACAAAGTAATTAAAAGTCAATTGTATCTAAAAATGTTGTGAATTGTGATATGTCATTAGGATATGCCACCATGATCTTTGCAATCTAATCTCTAGGTTGATTTTGGGGGTTATAAGTGTGTAGAAAACCTTTTTAAAGGAGGGCATCTTCATCCTGAGTAATCCAAACTCTTCCAATGAGAAAGCATAATGTTTTCGCAATAGCATTTCATTCTAAAGTGGAAAATACCCCTTAATTAATAGCTCTGATGGCTACCATCAACTGCCCACTATGCCCATTTGATCTTTATAGAATAAGCTGTACGGTCAAATCTACAAAAGCATTCGGGAAAAGCATAGTAATAAGTTAATGATGGAATATGGAAAGATGGAAAAAGTCAAGTGGTTGTTCAGTAGAGTTGTCTGGTCCTTCGTGCCCACACAATTCCTTAAGGGTTTTGAAGTGGGCTGAAGTGGGAGTGCAATGCTTGAGTTGAGTAGGAATGAATATATATGGAATGTGTCAGCCATAACATGAGAAATATAAGCACTATGAACTTACTTTAATGCAGCCATTACTGAATCAGCTGTATGAAGCCCACCAGGGCCAATTTGCAAAGCAGACAATATAAAAAAATGCAAAAAAAATGACTGCTGAAAGACTATTTAATATTTCTATGAAGACAAGTCGGGAGCTTCCTATTAATACTGTAAGTCAAGGACTGCAAATGGAAATTCTCTCTTATCTGCTTGAAGAAGAAGAATAGATAATGTAACAAACAGACCATCAGAAAAATTACTGCAAAGTATTAGCCACTGGGCGACTCCCTTCTATCTAACTTGCTTGTCCACTGTCTGGTGCAAACATAATAAGCCACTAGCAACAGAGATGATGAACTAGATTACAGGAAATATTTGCGCGAAAACTTGTCCCTCTATAAGGAGTGGGAGCTGGTAATTGTCCTTCTATAGGAAGTAGAAGGAGGTACTTGTCCCTTTATAGGAAGTGGGAGTGGGTACTTGTCTCTCTATAGCTAGTGGGTGTGGGTATTGTCCTTCTATAGGAAGAGGGAGTGGGTACTTGTCTTTCTATAGCTAGTGGGTGTGGGTATTGTCATTCTATAGGAAGTGGGAGTAGGTACTTGTCTCTCTATAGCTAGTGGGTGTGGGTATTGTCCTTCTATAGGAAGTGGTAGTGGGTACTTGTCTCTCTATAGCTAGTGGGTGTGGGTATTGTCCTTCTATAGGAAGTGGTAGTGGGTACTTGTCTCTCTATAGCTAGTGGGTGTGGGTATTGTCCTTCTATAGGAAGAGGGAGTGGGTACTTGTCTTTCTATAGCTAGTGGGTGTGGGTATTGTCATTCTATAGGAAGTGGGAGTAGGTACTTGTCTCTCTATAGCTAGTGGGTGTGGGTATTGTCCTTCTATAGGAAGTGGTAGTGGGTACTTGTCTCTCTATAGCTAGTGGGTGTGGGCATTGTCCTTCTATAGGAAGTGGGAGTGGGTACTTGTCTCTCTATAGCTAGTGGGAGTGGGTACTTGTCCCTCTATAGCTAGTGGGAGCGGGTACTTGTCTCTATAGAAAGTGGGAGCGGGTACTTGTCCCTCTTTAGCTAGTGGGAGTGGGTACTTGTCTCTCTATAGCTAGTGGAAGTGGGTACTTGTCCTTCTATAGGAAGTGGGAATGGGTACTTGTCTCTCTATAGCTAGTGGGAGTGTGTACTTGTCCTTCTATAGGAAGTGGGAGCGGGTACTTGTCCCTCTATAGCTAGTGGGAGCGGGTACTTGTCCTTCTATAGAAAGTGGGAGCGGGAACTTGTCTCTCTATAGCTAGTGGGAGTGGGTACTTGTCCTTCTATAGGAAGTGGGAGTGGATACTTGTCCCTCTATAGCTAGTAGGAGTGGGTACTTGTCTCTCTATAGCTAGTGGGAGCGGGTACTTGTCCTTCTATAGGAAGTGGGAGTGGGTACTTGTCTCTCTATAGCCAGTGGGAGCGGGTACTTGTCCTTCTATAGGAAGTGGGAGCGGGTACTTGTCTCTCTATAGCTAGTGGGAGCGGGTACCTGTCCTTCTGTAGGAAGTGGGAGTGGGTACTTGTCCCTCTATAGCTAGTAGGAGTGGGTACTTGTCCCTCTATAGCTAGTAGGAGTGGGTACTTGTCCCTCTATAGCTAGTAGGAGTGGGTACTTGTCCCTCTACAGCCAGTAGGAGTGGGTATTTGTCCCTCTATAGCTAGTAGTAGTGGGTACTTGTCCTTCTATAGGAAGTGGGGTGGGTTTTTGTCCATCTATAGCCAGTAGGAGTGGGTACTTGTCCCTCTATAGCCAGTAGGAGTGGGTACTTGTCCTTATATAGGAAGTGGGGTGGGTTTTTGTCAATCTATAGCCAGTATGAGTGGGTACTTGTCCCTCTATAGCCAGTAGGAGTGGGTACTTGTCCCTCTATAGCTGGTAGGAGTGGGTGCTTGTCCTTATATAGGAAGTGGGGTGGGTTTTTGTCCCACTACAGGAACTGAGGGTGAATCTTTGTATTTTTTTAGTAAGTGGGGTAGGTCTATGTCCCTCTACAGCAAGTAGGGTCCTTTTACAGGAAGTGGGAGTGGGTACTTGTCTCTCTATAGCTAGTGGGAGCGGGTACTTGTCCTTCTATAGGAAGTGGGAGTGGGTACTTGTCTCTCTATAGCTAGTGGGAGTGGGTACTTGTCCTTCTATAGGAAGTGGGAGTGGATACTTGTCCCTCTATAGCTAGTAGGAGTGGGCACTTGTCTCTCTATAGCTAGTGGGAGTGGGTACTTGTCCTTCTATAGGAAATGGGGTGGGTTTTTGTCCCTCTATAGCCAGTAGAAATGGGTACGTGTCCCTCTATAGCCAGTAGGAGGGGGTACTTGTCCCTCTATAGCTAGTAGGAGTGGGTACGTGTCCCTCTATAGCCAGAAGGAGTGGGTACTTCTCCCTCTATAGCTAGTAAGAGTGGGTCCTTGTCCCTCTATAGCTTGTAGGAGTGGGTACGTGTCCCTCTATAGCCAGTAGGAGTGGGTACTTGTCCTTCTATAGCTAGTAGCAGTGGGTACTTGTCCCCCTATAGCCAGTAGGAGTGGGTACTTGTCCTTCTATAGGAAGTGGGAGTGGGTACGTGTCCCCCTATAGCCAGTAGGAGTGGGTACTTGTCCTTCTATAGGAAGTGGGAGTGGGTACGTGTCCCTCTATAGCCAGTAGGAGCGGGTACTTGTCCTCCTATAGGAAGTGGGAGTGGGTACTTGTCCCTCTATAGCTGGTAGGAGTGGGTACTTGTCCTTATATAGGCAGTGGGGTGGGTTTTTGTCCCACTACAGGAACTGAGGGTGAATCTTTGTATTTTTTTAGTAACTGGGGTAGGTCTTTGTCCCTCTACAGCAAGTAGGGTCCTTTTACAGGAAGTGGGGCAGATCTTTGTCTGTCTGCAGGAAATGAAGGTAGGTCCTTGTTCCTCTACAGGAAGTAGGGGAGGATCTTTATCTCTTTACAGGAGGTGAATGCAGCTGGTTTTCTCTCTGCTCTTGTTCCCTGGCCTGCAAAACTGTATACAAGAATAACAAAGAGGAGGGAATTAAGCCTAGGATAGGCAAGAAATTGGACAATGGCAGGGGTAATGCATGCTGGGAAGTGAGGGGAATCAAGTTAAATATTAAATACCCTGTGAAAAAGTGGATTCCATGTAGCAGAGCATGAAAATGAGGACAATTCCTAGACATATTATAGAATTCAAAGAGGTTAACAGTTGTTGATGAAAGCCTGGGATGGGCTGAAACGTGTCCTAATTGAATTTATGTGTTTATTGGATTAAAAGCCTGGTTCATCAGTACATGAGTGCAGGGACCTCATTGAATTCTATACATTGCATTTTCGTCAAGCACTACTTCACATGGAGTGCCGATCCACTTTTTGGAATTCCCTGGATATATCAGACTTTTATGTGCACCAAAAATTGCTTAATTTTGATGTGACGAATGAGGACAAAGACAATAAAATGGGCTATAGTTTAATTTAGTGACTCATCATTTTATATCCAAATCTATATGCTAAAAAGATCTTAAAAAAAAAAAAGAAAAGTCGCGCTGCAGTACCACTGGTGACCACTAGTTGAGTTTATTTAACCCCTTAGTGACCGAGCCAAATTTTTGAAATCTGACCAGTGTCACTTTATGTGGTAATAACTCTGCAACGCTTCAACAAATCCCAGTGATTTTGAGATTGTTTTTTCGTGACACATTATACTTTATGATAATGGTAAATTTTGTTCAACATTTTTTGTGTTTATTTATAAAAAATATAAAAAATTTGAGAAAAATGTTAAAAAATTAGCAATTTTCTAAATTTGAATAATTATCCCTTTAATCCAGATGGTCATACCACAGCAAACCATTCATAAATAACATTTCCCACATGTCTGCTTTACATCAGCACCATTTGTAAAATGTTATTTTATTTTGTTAGCATTTTAGGAGGTTTAAAAATGTAGCAGCAATTTTTCATTTTTTCAAAGAAATTTACCACATTTATTTTTTTAGGGACTTATCCATGTTTAAAGTGGCTTTAGGGGTCCCATATATTGGGAAGCCCCCAAATGTGATACCATTTTAAAAACAGCACCCCTAAACATATTGAAAACTGCTGTCAGGTAGTTTATTAACCCTTCAGGTGCTTTACAGGAATTAATGCAAAATGGCATGACAGAAATGAAAATGTGTATTTTTACCACCTAAATGTTGCTAACTTCTAAACAGATTACTATAGCCGGCAGACTCTAAGGCCGCTATTTGGTCATGAATTGCCATCGCAAACATCAGGACAACAAAATCATGATCCGAGGGCACCAATTGGGATAAAGAAGAAGCCCCCACACTCTGTTAACCATTTATAATGATGTAGTCACTATTGACAGCAGCATCTAAGGGGTTAAACAGATTTAGAAGGCGCAAATACTGATCGTGGCTGATACAGCAAGTTGTCAGCTATAGTGTACAGCCAACAGATGCTGGATTGTCATCTGTATGGGGAGGCTATTCTCTTATATCTCAGGTCAGTTAAAAGACGTATTGGCGGTCATTAAGGGGTTAAAATGTATTATTAAAGGGATATTATTAAAGGGATGCTCAAATATAGCCTGGTTTTCCCTTTATTATATCATTATTTATTTTATTATTATTTTCTGTAATGATTATTCATAAGGAACTTCATAAATATCCGGCAAAGCAAGAACCAAGGTATGCACAGAGCTGATGGTGTTTGTAGCATAGGAACAAGTGATACAAACCATGCGATGTGATGCAGTATCTGGAGCAGTGTGCATCCTATGAAACATGTATCACTTGTATAGCTAGCGAGAAGGACTACATTCCCAGCATGTAGGATATTTCCTAGAATGTAGAAATTTTAACGATATCACTTCCCAGTTGCACAGCTTAGGGAGCACAGAATGCTGTCTGCCTAGAAGCTGTGCACACTCAGCACAAAATGTGTCCATCAGTAGCATTCATATGGGAGAGAAGGCATTAATAAATTATGCCGCAACATACATCGCTGCCAACAGTGTTGGTTGTTTATTTATTGATCCAATCTGTAACTTGGGAGGTGGCACAGCGTGCCTGGATAATGCCCTGCAGGCAGTTGGTTCTCCGAGATAACAATGAGATAGCGCTGGTGATAAATTCTTACAAGTGCACATCTCTCAACCTTTCCCCTTCCCACTCGCAATCGATGAAGACCAAATATAGAGGAGGTGCGATGCTTTGCAATGTACCGTATGTAAATTACTCATTTAAAGGGGTTGTCTGGGACTTTAAAGGTACCGTCACATTAAGCGACGCTGCAGCGATCCAGACAACGATCCCGAACGGCCCTGCGCTTAGTAACCCGATGTTTACCCTGGTTACCAGTGAAGACATCGCTGAATCGGCGTCACACACGCCAATTCAGCGATGTCTGCAGGAAGTCCAGCGACGAAACAAAGTTCTGGACTTTCTGCGCCGACCAACGATGGCACAGCAGGATCCTGATCGCTGCTGCCTGTCAAACTGAACGATATCGCTAGCCAGGACGCTGCAACGTCACGGATCGCTAGCGATATCGTTCAGTGTGAAGGTACCTTAACATTGATGGCCTATCCTTAGAATAGGTTATCAATATCTGATCGGTGGGTGTGCGAAACCTGGCACCACTGATGATCAGCAGTTTCCTTTGTTGGCAGCAGCTGAAACTGCCCAGTTATGGAGATGAAGAGCACAGCGCCGTCAACAGTGGCCACGGCCCGGTACTGCACATCAACCTTCCATTCATTTGAATGGAGGGTGGATGTGCAGTACCCGGCTATACAGTGGACATGATGGGAGTATAGAGGGGAGGCCAACAGTGCTTGGATCGCTCCATTCATTTCTATGCGAGTGCTAAAATTTGCCAAGCAAGTGTGAACACGCTCAACAATTTTTGGTTCCCCAACAGAAATGAATGAGGAGAGATGCACATGTGTGGCCATGTTTCTGTTCCATGACAGTGAGCGCCAGGGCCCTAACTCTGAGATTGGGCCCCATATGGCCCCCACATCACAACTATTGATGTTGTTAAAATTACTAGCGGTCTTGTCAGTTATGTAATTCTCATAGCTGGCATAGATTGCGTGCATCTATGTTTTAATGAAGTATGTGGCTCTTGATCAATCGGACAATTCTTACTTCAGCTAATTTTAGATGAACACTAGTGTAGGAAATGCAAGCATGAAAGAGAACGTGTCATCATCATCATCATCATCATCAGAAAATGGCCCATTGTTGAAATAGTTTTTTTAAGGTTAAATATGTTTTCTAAAAAATGTTGATTACATCTTTTTTATTTTCTATTTTTCAAAAAAAAAAAAATGAAATTTCAGCTGCCTTCTTATCATTAAAGACAGGATGATAATAAATGGTAGCACCTCTATATACAGTAGATAACACAAGATCCACTATTCACAATAGGTGATGTCACAGCTCACCTCCTCCTCCTGTACAATGACTGATAACTCCTCTATATACAGTAGATAACACAGGATCCACCAATCACAATAGGTGATGTCACAGCTCACCTCCTCCTCCTCCTGTACAATGACTGATAACTCCTCTATATACAGTAGATAACCCCCAAGATCCACCATTCACAATAGATGATGTCACAGCTCACCTCCTCTTGTAAAATGACTGATAACACCTCTATATACAGTAGATAACACAGGATACACCATTCACAATAGGTGATGTCACAGCTCACCTCCTCCTGTACAATGACTGATAACACCTCTATATACAGTGGATAACACAGGATCCACCATTCACAATAGGTGATGTCACAGCTCACCTCCTCCTCATGTAAAATGACTGATAACACCTCTGTATACAGTAGATAACACAGGATTCACCATTGACAATAGGCGATGTCACAGCTCATCTCCTCCTCCTCCTGTACAATGTCTGATAACACCTGTTGTGAATTCTGTGGCTGAATTCACTCCTGTGGTCACGAGTGGTACTGCAGCTTCTGGGCTTCCTCCCTCAGGTGTTCTGGTGAGCTTGTTGGCTGCTTTGTTATTTAACTCCACCTGATTCTGTCTTCCTTGCTCCTTGTCAATGTTCCAGTGTTGGATCTGAGCTTTGGATCTTTCCTGTGGCCTGCTGCTCTGCTAGATAAGTGCTTCTTTGCTTTTGTTGCTATTTTTTCTGTCCAGCTTGTCTATTCGTTTTGCTGGAAGCTCTGAGACGCAAAGGGTGTACCGCCGTGCCGTTAGTTCGGCACGGTGGGTCTTTTTGCCCCCTTTGCGTGGTTTTTTGCTTTAGGGTTTTTTGTAGACTGCAAAGTTCTCTTTGCTATCCTCGCTCTATCTAGAATATCGTGCCTCACTTTGCTGAATCTATTTCATCCCTACGTTTTGTCTTTTCCTCTTGCTAACAGTCATTATATGTGGGGGGCTGCCTTTTCCTTTGGGGTATTTCTCTGAGGCAAGCCAGGCTTGTATTTCTATCTTCAGGCTAGTCAGTTCCTCAGGCTGTGCCGAGTTGCATAGGTAGTGTCAGGCGCAATCCACAGCTGCCTTTAGTTGTGTTTAGGATAGGTTCAGGTATTGCGGTCTACAGAGATTCCACGTCTCAGAGCTCGTTCTATTGTTTTTGGGTTATTATCAGATCACTGTATGTGCTCTGATTGTTGGCACACTGTGTCACTGGATTGCCTTCATAACAGTACAAGGAGCCTAACTAATGATTCTCAATAGAGGGAAAAAAGAAGTTCTGACATCATTTTTTTTTTCTCAGCTCTGTGTTCAGTCTTTTTTTTCCCCTAGACATTTGGGTGCTTCAGGACACAGCTGTGGACATGGATATTCAGGGTCTGTGCTCTTCAATGGATAATCTCGTTATAAATGTACAAAAGATTCAAGATACTATTGATCAGAAATCTATGTTAGAACCAAGAATTCCTATTCCTGATTTGTTTTTTGGTGATAGAACTAAGTTTCTGAGCTTCAAAAATAACTGTAAGCTATTTCTGGCCTTGAAACCTCATTCTTCTGGTAATTCAGTTCAACAGGTTTTGATTATTATTTCTTTTTTGCGCGGCGACCCTCAGGACTGGGCTTTTTCTCTTGCGCCAGGAGACCCTGCATTGAGTAGTGTCGATGCGTTTTTCCTGGCGCTCGGATTACTGTACGATGAGCCTAATTCAGTGGATCAGGCTGAGAAAAATTTGCTGGCTTTGTGCCAGGGTCAGGATGATATAGAAGTATATTGTCAGAAATTTAGGAAGTGGTCAGTACTCACTCTGTGGAATGAATCTGCGCTGGCAGCTTTGTTCAGAAAGGGTCTCTCTGAGGCTCTTAAGGATGTCATGGTGGGTTTTCCTATGCCTGCTGGTTTGAATGAGTCTATGTCTTTGGCCATTCAGATCGGTCGTCGCTTGCGCGAGCGTAAATCTGTGCACCATCTGGCGGTATTGTCTGAGATTAAACCTGAGCCTATGCAGTGCGATAGGACTATGACCAGAGTTGAACGGCAAGAACACAGACGTCAGAATGGGCTGTGTTTCTACTGTGGTGATTCCACTCATGCTATTTCTGATTGTCCTAAGCGCACTAAGCGGTTCGCTAGGTCTGCCGTCATTGGTACTGTACAGTCCAAATTCCTTCTGTCCATTACCTTGATATGCTCTTTATCATCGTATTCTGTCATGGCGTTTGTGGATTTAGGCGCTGCCCTGAATCTGATGGATTTGGATTATGCTAAACGTTGTGGGTTTTTCTTGGAGCCTTTGCGGTGTCCTATTCCGTTGAGAGGAATTGATGCTACACCTTTGGCCAAGAATAAACCTCAGTACTGGGCCCAGCTGACCATGTGCATGGCTCCTGCACATCAGGAAGTTATTCGCTTTCTGGTGCTACATAATCTGCATGATGTGGTCGTGTTGGGGTTGCCATGGCTACAAACCCATAATCCAGTATTGGATTGGAACTCTATGTCGGTATCCAGCTGGGGTTGTCAGGGGGTACATGGTGATGTTCCATTTTTGTCTATTTCGTCATCCACTCCTTCTGAGGTCCCAGAGTTCTTGTCTGATTATCAGGATACCCTACCTCCGCATAGGGATTGTGATTGTGCTATCAATTTGATTCCTGGTAGTAAATTCCCTAAAGGTCGTTTATTTAATTTATCCGTGCCTGAACACGCCGCTATGCGCAGTTATGTGAAGGAATCCCTGGAGAAGGGACATATTCGCCCATCGTCATCACCACTGGGAGCAGGGTTCTTTTTTGTAGCCAAGAAGGATGGTTCGCTGAGACCATGTATTGATTACCGCCTTCTTAATAAGATCACTGTTAAATTTCAGTATCCCTTGCCATTGTTATCTGACTTGTTTGCTCGGATTAAGGGGGCTAGTTGGTTCACTAAGATAGATCTTCGTGGTGCGTATAATCTAGTGAGAATCAGGCAAGGAGATGAATGGAAAACTGCATTTAATACGCCCGAGGGTCATTTTGAGTATCTAGTGATGCCATTCGGACTTGCCAATGCTCCATCTGTGTTTCAGTCTTTTATGCATGACATCTTCCGTGAGTATCTGGATAAATTCCTGATTGTTTACTTGGATGACATTTTGATCTTCTCAGATGATTGGGAGTCTCATGTGAAGCAGGTCAGAATGGTTTTCCAGGTCCTGCGTGCTAATTCTTTGTTCGTGAAGGGATCAAAGTGTCTCTTCGGTGTGCAGAAAGTTTCATTTTTGGGGTTCATCTTTTCCCCTTCTACTATCGAGATGGATCCGGTTAAGGTCCAAGCCATCCAGGATTGGACTCAGCCGACATCTCTGAAAAATTTGCAAAAGTTCCTGGGCTTTGCTAATTTTTATCGTCGCTTCATCTGTAATTTTTCTAGCATTGCCAAACCATTGACCGATTTGACCAAGAAGGGTGCTGATTTGGTTAATTGGTCTTCTGCTGCCGTGGAAGCTTTTCAGGAGTTGAAGCGTCGTTTTTGTTCTGCCCCTGTGTTGTGTCAACCAGATGTTTCTCTTCCGTTCCAGGTCGAGGTTGATGCTTCAGAGATTGGACCAGGGGCGGTTTTGTCACAGAGAGGTTCTGGTTGCTCAGTGTTGAAACCATGTGCTTTCTTTTCCAGGAAGTTTTCTGCTGCTGAGCGTAATTATGATGTGGGCAACCGAGAGTTGCTGGCCATGAAGTGGGCATTCGAGGAGTGGCGTCATTGGCTTGAAGGAGCTAAGCATCGCGTGGTGGTATTGACTGATCATAAGAACCTTACTTATCTCGAGTCTGCCAAGCGCTTGAATCCTAGACAGGCCCGTTGGTCATTATTTTTTGCTCGCTTCGATTTTGTGATTTCGTACCTTCCGGGCTCTAAAAATGTGAAGGCGGATGCTCTGTCTAGGAGTTTTGTGCCCGACTCTCCGGGTTTATCTGAGCCGGCGAGTATCCTCAAGGAAGGAGTCATTGTGTCTGCCATCTCCCCTGATTTGCGGCGAGTGTTGCAAAAATTTCAGGCTAATAAACCTGATCGTTGTCCGGCGGAGAAACTGTTCGTCCCTGATAGGTGGACTAGTAAAGTTATCTCTGAACTTCATTGTTCGGTGTTGGCTGGTCATCCTGGAATCTTTGGTACCAGAGAGTTAGTGGCTAGATCCTTCTGGTGGCCATCTCTGTCACGGGATGTACGTACTTTTGTGCAGTCCTGTGGGATTTGTGCTAGGGCTAAGCCCTGCTGTTCACATGCCAGTGGGTTGCTTTTGCCCTTGCCGGTCCCGAGGAGGCCTTGGACACATATTTCGATGGATTTCATTTCTGACCTTCCCGTTTCTCAAAAGATGTCAGTCATTTGGGTGGTCTGTGATCGCTTTTCTAAAATGGTCCATCTGGTGCCCTTGGTTAAATTGCCTTCCTCCTCTGATTTGGTGCCTTTGTTCTTCCAGCATGTGGTTCGTTTGCATGGCATTCCTGAGAATATTGTTTCTGACAGAGGTTCCCAGTTTGTTTCAAGGTTCTGGCGAGCTTTTTGTGGTAGGATGGGCATTGACCTATCTTTTTCCTCGGCTTTCCATCCTCAGACTAATGGCCAGACCGAACGAACCAATCAGACCTTGGAAACATATCTGAGATGTTTTGTTTCTGCAGACCAGGATGATTGGGTGTCCTTTTTGCCGTTGGCTGAGTTCGCCCTTAATAATCGGGCCAGCTCGGCTACCTTGGTCTCTCCATTTTTCTGCAATTCTGGGTTCCATCCTCGTTTCTCTTCAGGACAGGTTGAGTCTTCGGACTGTCCTGGTGTGGATTCTGTGGTGGACAGGTTGCAGCAGATCTGGACTCAGGTAGTGGACAATTTGACCTTGTCCCAGGAGAAGGCTCAACTTTTCGCTAATCGCAGACGCCGTGTGGGTCCCCGACTTCGTGTTGGGGATCTGGTTTGGTTATCTTCTCGTCATATTCCTATGAAGGTTTCCTCTCCTAAATTTAAACCTCGTTTTATTGGTCCGTATAGGATTTCTGAGATTCTCAATCCTGTGTCCTTTCGTCTGACCCTCCCGGACTCCTTTTCCATACATAATGTATTCCATATGTCGTTGTTGCGGAGATACGTGGCACCTATGGTTCCATCTGTTGAGCCTCCTGCCCCGGTTTTGGTGGAGGGGGAATTGGAGTATATTGTGGAGAAAATTTTGGATTCTCGTGTCTCTAGACGGAAACTTCAGTATCTGGTTAAATGGAAGGGTTATGCTCAGGAAGATAATTCCTGGGTTTTTGCCTCTGATGTCCATGCTCCAGATCTTGTTCGTGCCTTTCATGTGGCTCATCCTGGTCGGCCTGGGGGCTCTGGTGAGGGTTCGGTGACCCCTCCTCAAGGGGGGGGTACTGTTGTGAATTCTGTGGCTGAATTCACTCCTGTGGTCACAAGTGGTACTGCAGCTTCTGGGCTTCCTCCCTCAGGTGTTCTGGTGAGCTCGTTGGCTGCTTTGTTATTTAACTCCACCTGATTCTGTTTTCCTTGCTCCTTGTCAATGTTCCAGTGTTGGATCTGAGCTTTGGATCTTTCCTGTGGCCTGCTGCTCTGCTAGATAAGTGCTTCTTTGCTTTTGTTGCTATTTTTTCTGTCCAGCTTGTCTATTCGTTTTGCTGGAAGCTCTGAGATGCAAAGGGTGTACCGCCGTGCCGTTAGTTCGGCACGGTGGGTCTTTTTGCCCCCTTTGCGTGGTTTTTTGCTTTAGGGTTTTTTGTAGACTGCAAAGTTCTCTTTGCTATCCTCGCTCTATCTAGAATATCGGGCCTCACTTTGCTGAATCTATTTCATCCCTACGTTTTGTCTTTTCCTCTTGCTAACAGTCATTATATATGGGGGGCTGCCTTTTCCTTTGGGGTATTTCTCTGAGGCAAGCCAGGCTTGTATTTCTATCTTCAGGCTAGTCAGTTCCTCAGGCTGTGCCGAGTTGCATAGGTAGTGTCAGGCGCAATCCACAGCTGCCTTTAGTTGTGTTTAGGATAGGTTCAGGTATTGCGGTCTACAGAGATTCCACGTCTCAGAGCTCGTTCTATTGTTTTTGGGTTATTATCAGATTACTGTATGTGCTCTGATTGCTGGCACACTGTGTCACTGGATTGCCTTCATAACAAACACCTCTATAAACAGTAGATAACACAGGATCCACCATTCACAATAGGTGATGTCACAGCTCACCTCCTACTCCTGTACAATGACTAATAACACCTCTATATACAGTAGATAACATAGGATCCACCATTCACAATAGGTGATGTCACAGCTCACCTCCTCCTCCTGTACAATGACTGATAACACCTCTATATACAGTAGATAACATAGGATCCACCATTCACAATAGGTGATGTCACAGCTCACCTCCTCCTCCTGTACAATGACTGTTAACACCTCTATATACAGTAGATAACACAGGATCCACCATTCACAATAGGTGATGTCACAGCTCACCTCCTCCTCCTGTACAATGACTGATAACACCTCTATATACAGGGGATAACCCAGGATCCACCATTCACAATAGGTGATGTCACAGCTCACCTCCTCCTCCTGTACAATGACTGATAACACCTCTATATACAGTAGATAACATAGGATCCACCATTCACAATAGGTGATGTCACAGCTCACCTCCTCCTCCTGTACAATGACTGATAACACCTCTATATACAGTAGATAACACAGGATCCACCATTCACAATAGGTGATGTCACAGCTCACCTCTTCCTCCTGTACAATGACTGATAACACCTCTATATACCATAGATAACACAGGATCCACCATTCACAATAGGTGATGTCACAGCTCACCTCTTCCTCCTGTACAATGACTGATAACTCCTCTATATACAGTAGATAATACAAGATCCATCATCCACAATAAGTGATATCACAGCTCACCTCCTCCTCCTGTACAATGACTGATAACACCTCTATATACAGTAGATAACACAGGATCCACCATTCACAATAGGTGATGTCACATCTCACCTCCTCCTCCTGTACAATGACTGATAACACCTCTGTACAGTAGATAATACAAGATCCATCATCCACAATAAGTGATGTCACAGCTCACCTTCTCCTCCCTTCAAAATTACCTTCATCCAGACTGGAGTATGCTCGGTATACTGTATATTCCCGTGTAAACAAATAAGGTCTGAGTCAGTTTATTTCAGCTAACATCCATGTGGAAAAATAGGAGGTAGGAGTCTAATAGAAGCTTAATATTACACCTAGTGGTCAGTATGAAAATTGACTTTTTTTTTTTTTTTTTTAATATAGTGATATGAAATATAAAAAAAATAAAAATATTAAACATTTTAAAAATAACTTTTGACAAGGAAACCTAAACAATAGGTGATTTTTTTAATTAAAACCTCCCTTTGAGCGGAATGATTCAAAATGTCAAATGACAAAATGTTGTAACCTAAGAGTTAAAAATAAACAACAATTTCAGCGCTGCTACATTTCTAAGAATTCTATGTAGAAAGTGAAAAGCAGGGAGCAAAGATTTACAGGGAAATGTCGGTTTTATAAATAATCTGAAGGTAATGTGCATTAAATATGGAGTCGCCTTTCTTTATGTCAAGGGTTATATGGACTTTTTACAAACCGTAGACATTGATGATAGATATCACATGTTGAAAGACATAGAATCTTATTTTTTTTTTTCCAGTCCATGTATTTGTGATCTTTAACTAACCCTCTGTAAATGTGACACAGCGGGGAATAGCTAATACCGCAAGAAAAATTGTTCCTTAGAAGACGTAAGCTGTACGCGCAATAAAGTAAGAAATGTTCTAAGTAGCTTGTGAAATGCCACATATTGCAGATTCAAGGGGGAGGTAATAAAAGGCATGCGGATTTATTGATGATGAACATCTGCTTTCTGTATATCAAGCAAATTAAATTAATACAAAAGGGATCTTTGAAGAGTCTTGTGCCGCAAAGTGCTCTATCCAACGAAGGGGCTTCTTAGCAACCTCGGATGGGATTTCATTTAGGGAGACAATGGCCGCTTGCAGATATAACAATCTTCTAACGTCTCCTTTGTTGCACAAGGTTACTGTAGTCAGATTTATGCTGGGCAGAACAGATACAATTCAAGTGCCGGCAAATTCTTTGTATATGAAACCTGCTCATGGGGTTTTCTTGGGAATAAAGGCGAATGTTCTACCAAAGTTTGTTCCAGCACAGAAGCCGAAGAAAACACATTGCTTACTCAAAGTGATTTATTTCTAATGAAATATCTGGCCATGAAAGTCATCGTAGACTGGCGTTTGAACAAAAGAAAGAAAATATTTTCTGCTTGAGAAATCAAGCTGTTAGGGTACGGTGAACTTCATCCTGAATGTTCGGAATTCTAGCAGAGAACGTGGGAGAACGAGAAGTGTCGGTGGAGAGCAACATTCAGGAAGATGGCACTTATTCTGATCAAGGTGATGATGTTATGCTATTAAGCAAAATTTATGTACAACTCAGTTCTTGTCATTTCTGGATAATTCAGAATAAAATGTCATGTAGGACTTATGCAATTTTTGTATTAGGCACCAGTTTTCCCTTTTGCGGGCTTTATCTCTAATTTTCAGTTGTCTCTGAGCTAGTGGTGGAGATTAGCTGCTATGATAAGTATAAGTTTAAAGCAACAGCCCTGGTTTATATCCAACAGGGCACCTCCTCAGTATAAACATTCAATATGTTATCAGCCTAGACGATAATTATAAAAATGAACTTTTATTAAAACCATTAAAATAAAATAATATTGGCAAAGCAATAGTAAAACAAGAACAGACTCAATCAAAATGTCAGGATATGCTGGAACAAAGCAGGTATTTAATCTATCAATACTCAAGAATGTCAATATGTTACGACCAGCTGTTGGGTGACCCGGGACCAGGGACTCCTTCCTCGTCCCTACCACTAGAGGGTGCCCTAGCACGCCCTATTTTCCAGGATGCTTCTGAAGGTGAAGATACCGGGGCCGCCACCCTTGCTTTATCTTCTGAATCAGCCCTTGTCTGTTCTCTTCCCCCACCGAGGGAAGAGGGGTGCTATTATGCACCACACTACACCAACCCGACGAACAAGGCAACACAAACAAGGGTAAACACCAAGCATACAAATATTCACTCACATACAACAGAGGAATGCACCCTGGAGTGGAGGATGGGGGATTAACCAGAGTAAGAGGAGGGAAGGGAATTATTGCACTTACAGACCACACAACCAACAGCTAGCTCTGACATGGGTTTCAATCAGGACCCAGACTATAAAGGGGATGGAAGTGGCTAACCAAGCTCAGCTGAGAGCCCAGACTCCCAGAGTTTCCAAAATGGCGGATTAACCCCTGTTCTTTCAAAAGAAATAAACACCATTTAAAAAGAAGGAGAAGTGCATCTTTTCAGCGTAGGAGTAGGAGCAATCAGAAGCTGTGGTCTTCCGGTTCCTCTCTGTTGCATTAACCCCGTAACACAATATGCTTCATTCATTAATTCCTGACCACAAGTAATAGGACCAAATGAACATTAAAGTGTCATAGTGCAGTAAAGTGAATAAAGATAGGGAAAAGAAAGAAAAAACGTGTGGATCTCAACCAATTCATATGCCGGTTGTCATCTGGCTCACGTCTATGCTGGTAGAGGCATCCTTCACTATACCCTGTCGTGCCCCAAAAGGATTCCCTCGCCTTGACATGACAGTTCGGCTCACATATATTGGCCAATCTATGCCCTAAGTATCTTCTTTTTTACTTTATTTTTCATAGCAATTTTGCAGATGAATATTTCATATATACACTATATAGCATTTTTTTTTAACTTTTTTTCCGTTTTCTATGGCAGTAATGCAGCGTCAATGTTCTAGAGTAATCATTCTTGGTAATTTATGGTGCAACCTTATTTTTTTTAAGTTATATGTTTTTTGGTTGGCACCTGTTCACACTAGCTTGGATGTGCCGGTGTTTTTCTCTATTATTATTATTTATTATGATAGTGCTATTTATTCCATGGCGCTTTACATGTGAGGAGGGGTATACATAATAAAAAACAAGTACAGCAGTCTCAAACAACACAGGTCATGACTGGTACAGGAGGAGAGAGGACCCTGCCCGCGAAGGTTCACAATATACTTGGGCTGGGAGGATACAATAGATGAGGGCAGAGCAGGTCATGCAGCAGTTTGGTGGATCGGTGGTTACTGCAGGTTTTAGACTTGTTAGAAGAGGTGCGTCTTCAGGTTCCTTTTGAAGGTTTCCACGGTAAGTGAGAGTCTGATGTGTTGTGGTAGAGAGTTGCAGAGTAGGGGGGATACGCGAGAGAAATCATGTATGCAATTGTGGGAAGAAGAGATAAGGGGGGAGTAGAGAAGGAGGTCTTGTGAGGATCGGAGAAGGTAAGTACCAGAAGATGATGTCACAGATGTATGGAAGGCACAGGCTGTGGATGGCTTTGTACGCCATGGTTAGGGTTTTGAACTGGAGTCTTTGGATAATGAGGAGCCAGTGAAGGGATTGACAGAGGGGAGATGCCGGGGAATAGCGGGTTGACAGGTGGATTAGTCGGGCAACACAGTTTAGAATAGATTGGAGGGTTGCGAGAGTGTTAGAGGGGAGGCCACAGAGCAGGAGGTTGCTGTAGTCAAGGTGGGAGATGATGAGGGCATGGATTAGGGTTTTTGCAGATTCTTGGTCGAGGAATGTACGAATCCGGGAAATATTTTTTGAGTTGAAATCGGCAGGATGTGGAGAGGGCTTGGATATGTGGTTCGAAGGAGAGATCAGAGTCAAGGATTACCCCGAGATAGCGAGCTTGTGGGACTGGGGAGAATGAGCAGCCATTTACTTTAATGGATAGGTCCATTGGGGGGGTCGAGTGAGATGGGGGAAAGATGATGAATTCTGTTTTGTCCATATTACGGTAAGTTTCAGAAATCTAGCGGAGAAGAAGGATGAAATAGCGGACAGACATTGGGTGATTCCGGTTAGCATATCAAACCCTTTTTGGACATATGCACTCATACTTCCATCAGTCACAGGTGATTTTAAGTAGTTAGCTGGTCTATTCCTGCCCCATAAATTGTAGGCATTTTGCCCAGGATAGGTGGCATATCAGGACAGGGACCCAACTTTGAATGACACCTTAACATGGCAGTTGGGCTCACATATATTGGCCAATCTTTGCACTAAGTACATTCTTTTTTGCTATATTTTTCATAGCAATTTTGCAGATGAATATTTCATATATACATTATATAGCATTTTTTTCCTTTTTCCACATTTTCTAAGGCAATCGTGCAGTTTCCATGTTCTAAAGTTATAATTCTTGGTAAGTCATGGTGCAACCTTATAGTTTTTCATGCTTTGACAGGGAAGCTACAATAACTGTTCCTGGAGATGGCAGACTTAGGCTCTGAAGCTTTGCAGCACCCATTCACTCCAGGCTTTGGGCCTGCAGCTCCTTGGCAACTCCTGGTGGAGCACAAGGTTGCTTTGCCAGATAGGTTCTCCGGGAGTCAGGACAAGTTTCTGGTCTTCGAGGAGACCTGCAAACTTAATTTCAGGTTTCGTCCTCACTCCTCGGTTTCTGAGGAGCAACAGATGGGGATTGTAATCTCACTGCTCCAGGGTAACCCTCAAGCATTGGCATTTTCTCTCCCTTATGATTCCCAATCGCTTTAGACGGTCAGGGAATATTTTAGTGCTCTCGGTCTAATCTATGACAATCCCGACCAAGTATCTCTGACTGAGTCTAAATTACGTCAGCCTCAGCAGGAAAATCGGCCAGTGGAGGAATTTTGCTCTGAATTCCGTAGATGATCCACGGACAGAAGGTAGAATGACCCTGCGCTCCGAAGTCAATTTTGTCTAGGCCTGTCTGAAAAGGTAAAATATGCCTTTGTCTTGTATGAGATCCAAGTTTCCCTGGAGACTGCCATGACTTTAGCGATCCATGTAGACCGACGACTCAGAGAGAGACAAAAGGTGACACCTCAATTTTCAGGAAGTCATGTGTCTAATGTATCTAGGCCCTAGTCCACTCAGGGAACAATACAGGTCGGGGGCTACTACGTGAAATGTAACCTCTGCCCACACTAAGCAGCCAAGACATGATAGCCTCCCTTAACCATTATATAACTGTTGAACGAACAATTATTCAACCAAAAGCAGTTTCTCCCAACTTTCACATGCACAGGAACACTCAGCTTGACCAAAGCTCCTGTGTTCTCTATGAGAGAGCTTTTGCCAGACATTGGCTTATCTACATGGAGAACCAAAGGGTTGGCTGCTGATATTCAACAAGTCAGATACTTCGCTTCCTTGTCGTGGGATTATCAGGAGGCCTCTATACATATTAAACACTTCTGTAATACCACCGATATTAGGGTATTCGCTAATTTTAGTCTGATGTGTATGGGCGCCTTTAGTGTCCTTGTTTGCATCTACAAACAAGCCTACAGATTTCTTTGGCACTACATATACAGTGGGGCAAAAAAGTATTTAGTCAGTCAGCAATAGTGCAAGTTCCACCACTTAAAAAGATGAGAGGCGTCTGTAATTTACATCATAGGTAGACCTCAACTATGGGAGACAAACTGAGAAAAAAAAATCCAGAAAATCACATTGTCTGTTTTTTTATCATTTTATTTGCATATTATGGTGGAAAATAAGTATTTGGTCAGAAACAAACAATCAAGATTTCTGGCTCTCACAGACCAGTAACTTCTTCTTTAAGAGTCTCCTCTTTCCTCCACTCATTACCTGTAGTAATGGCACCTGTTTAAACTTGTTATCAGTATAAAAAGACACCTGTGCACACCCTCAAACAGTCTGACTCCAAACTCCACTATGGTGAAGACCAAAGAGCTGTCAAAGGACACCAGAAGCAAAATTGTAGCCCTGCACCAGGCTGGGAAGACTGAATCTGCAATAGCCAACCAGCTTGGAGTGAAGAAATCAACAGTGGGAGCAATAATTAGAAAATGGAAGACATACAAGACCACTGATAATCTCCCTCGATCTGGGGCTCCACACAAAATCCCACCCCGTGTGGTCAGAATGATCACAAGAACGGTGAGCAAAAATCCCAGAACAACGCGGGGGGACCTAGTGAATGAACTGCAGAGAGCTGGGACCAATGTAACAAGGCCTACCATAAGTAACACACTACGCCACCATGGACTCAGATCCTGCAGTGCCAGACGTGTCCCACTGCTTAAGCCAGTACATGTCCGGGCCCGTCTGAAGTTTGCTAGAGAGCATTTGGATGATCCAGAGGAGTTTTGGGAGAATGTCCTATGGTCTGATGAAACCAAACTGGAACTGTTTGGTAGAAACACAACTTGTCGTGTTTGGAGGAAAAAGAATACTGAGTTGCATCCATCAAACACCATACCTACTGTAAAGCATGGTGGTGGAAACATCATGCTTTGGGGCTGTTTCTCTGCAAAGGGGCCAGGACGACTGATCCGGGTACATGAAAGAATGAATGGGGCCATGTATCGTGAGATTTTGAGTGCAAACCTCCTTCCATCAGCAAGGGCATTGAAGATGAAATGTGGCTGGGTCTTTCAACATGACAATGATCCAAAGCACACCGCCAGGGCAACGAAGGAGTGGCTTTGTAAGAAGCATTTCAAGGTCCTGGAGTGGCCTAGCCAGTCTCCAGATCTCAACCCTATAGAAAACCTTTGGAGGGAGTTGTAAGTCCGTGTTGCCAAGCGAAAAGCCAAAAAAATCACTGCTGTAGAGGAGATCTGCATGGAGGAATGGGCCAACATACCAACAACAGTGTGTGGCAACCTTGTGAAGACTTACAGAAAACGTTTGACCTCTGTCATTGCCAACAAAGGATATATTACAAAGTATTGAGATGAAATTTTGTTTCTGACCAAATACTTATTTTCCACCATAATATGCAAATAAAATGATAAAAAAAACAGACAATGTGATTTTCTGGATTTTTTTTTCTCAGTTTGTCTCCCATAGTTGAGGTCTACCTATGATGTAAATTACAGACGCCTCTCATCTTTTTAAGTGGTGGAACTTGCACTATTGCTGACTGACTAAATACTTTTTTGCCCCACTGTAGTTATTACAGCACTTTCCTTCTTTCCCCGCCTAACATGTCTCCCTCTTGGTCCCTGCAGCGCTTAAAGCCATAAAAACATCTATATTGACCTTCATCAAGCCTCGAGTGGACCTGTGGTGAAGATGACTTCCTCCTCCTCCAAACTGACTGCCAATTAATGATATAGACATTCTTCAACAGCACTCCTAAAAACACAAAGCGATCAAGGAAAAAAAGCATATACGGGCCTGGATAGGCATGAAAAGAGCATGGACCCCAGAGCAGAAGCTGCGAGTCCAGCCTTAATCTCAAGTAATAACATTGGAATGAGTTGTCCAAGAGATTAAAGAATTGAGGATTAGAACTTCAATCCTTACCAAAGGTAAAAACTGGGAGTACGGTTTTGACAAGCTCTGCTCCAAGATTCAGTGCCCATTTAATCCATCACAAACTGATGACACCGATCACGAAAATAAAAACAAAAATGATAGAATCAACTTTTCTTGATGCTCTTTTGACATGTATATGAATTGGTTGGTTCCATTGAAAGATCTGCCATTTATTAAAAAAAAAATCAACTTTGTAACATTTTGCTAAAAACGAAGGACACTTTGAAAATATTTGGTATTTTACGTCTTCTCTAGGAGAGGCTGATTGAATACATTCTGATTAATTTTAGTATTAAATGATATATCAGTTTCAGAGGTGAGAGCATTGAATTCCGCTGCATTACGGCCATTAGTTTGGGATTTATGCTTCCATTCACGTTGGAAGATAGCTTATGTGATACATATCAGTACCTAGAAAACTTTCACATAATGTATCTGAATTTCTGGTTGAAATCAATTTTTCTCTCCTTACTCAGCGGGAAACAATTCTATAGAACCTTATTATGAGTTAGTTTAGAAAGTTGGAAAGATTTCAGTATCTTATCGGGAGAATGGAATAACATGTTCAGATACAATCTAGGGAAAATTAGAACTTGGCGACTTATGAGCTTGTTGCTGTGATAACTCCAGATAACAAAAGACGATACATGAAGCTGCTGATCTGAAGCTATAAAATACCAGATCCTACAATATATGAATATTAAGGGTAGATCGCAAACATAAGAACAAAGTTGGGTCAATCTTTTTATTTGGGGCTCAAAGTCTAAATTCCTTATTAGTTTGTCTTTGGAGTTTAGGAGGAAGCTGGAGTAATCGCAGGAAACCTACGCAAAAGCTCTTTATAGATGTTGTCCTTGGTGGAATTTGAACCCAAGACCCCCCAGCTCCTCTTGACTATCGGCCATCGCAATGTCCGATTATAAAAGTGGCAATAGAAATTTTAACAAAGTTGTCCAAACCCACCAATTTCTGACCAACAAATGCATATGGGGGTCTCTTAACTGTACCTTGACAGGTGATGTAACGTAAAAGTAGGTAAGACAGGTTGAACTTGAACTCTCAATCGTTTTGTTCAAGGAGAAGATAAGCCACCGCCAAAGTTGGCTTGGAAAAGCTCGCTCAAATTCCCACCATAAAAAAAACATGTAGGCTTGCTTCAACGGAACTCACAGCATAATTTTGGTACTATGCTTCAACTTTTCTTCATATTTTTAAAAACTTTTTTACTGGATTTAGTAGTCCCCTTAGGGGACTTGAAGGCACAGTGGTCTTTAGCAGACCCTCGGCGTTCATGACAGCTCATCAGCGGGCCGCAATCACATGGGAGCGTGGGATGACGTGTGCCCCTGTTCCTTGAATTAAATTCCGCTATCAGAGATTTAGAGCCGGATATAACAGGTTAATAGCGGCTGGAGGAGCTCCAATTCACATGCTGCTGTTAGAAGGCACATGATGGCTGATTAAATCAGCCATCATGTGCGGAGAAAGAAGCAGGCTCAGCGTAGGAGCCTGCACGCCCCACTTTTCAGTTTTTGAATTTCCGCAAAAATTTAAAATAACCCAAAAATTTCGTTCAACTTCACAATTGTGTTCCACTTGTTGTTGATTCTTCACCAAAAAATTTACATTTGGTATCTTTAGGTTTGAAGCATGATATGTGGGAAAAGGTTGAAAAGTTCCAGGGAGCCGAATACTTTCGCAAGGCACTGTAAATCGGGCCCCACGTGGGAATTTAATGATATCTATGATTAAATGTAGACATTTTGATATTTGGAGTAAGACTTGTTCCCCATCCCCTTACAGCGGCATCTCGGATATTTTCACTTTAGAAACTTTTGCACATATTTTTGTGGATTTTATTGGCCCCATTAAATATAATCCAGCTTTTACTTTAGATTTAGCGTCTCATGTGTTAAGATTATCTTCCACTTCATCTGATAAACTGCGCGAAGAACAAATAAATGAGGCAATGCTAAATACCAACGTCTTCCTCTCGCCTTGTAATGTATTTTCAGCTCAGTTTTTTTTATTTTTGCTTTATTATTTTTAGATGCAGAACAGGCTTTCTTGCCAGAGGCTTTATAGATGCCGCAGCTTAATATTATCGATGCTTCATTTTTTAATTGCATTGCCTATGTTACTTTCGTGCAAGTTGCAGTAAATTAGCTTAATTAATCAATTTATGTTAATTATGTGTTACAAACACTGCGCTCATTTGCATATCAGTAATGAATAAAATATGTCAGCCTTTAACCGCAGGTGGGGTAATAAAACTATTGTCATTCACAGAAATAAAACCTATTAAGAGATAGGTAACAATAAGAATAATTTATAAGGTGGGGTTAAATAACCTAAAATATGTAATTTTATCATAGTTTGTTTAAAGGAAATCAGTCACCAGGTTTGTGCTATGTAATGAGAGCAGCAGAATGTAGGGTCAGAGCCACTGATTCCGGCGATGTATCACATACTGGGCTGCTTGCTGTCATTTTGATGCAATCACAGTTTTCTCTGCTGCAAATCTACCAGTTCTGTAAATGCTGAGCTTTGTACAACCCTGCCCCCACACCACTGATTGGCAGTAATCAATGGCAGGGGCGGGGTTACACAGAGCAGTTGACTAGGAAGCACAAGATATCTAGTCCTGTAGTGATAATCTCGTGCTGATAAAACACTGATTTTATAGAAACCGTTACACACAGCCCAGTAAGTGAAACATTGCTGGAATCAGGGTCTCAGCCCCTACATTATGCTGCTGTCAGATTACATAGCAAAATACTGCTGATGGATGCCCTTTAATGTGTTATCTATAGGATTTACTATTATATTATAATCAGCTGGGTTTGACCTCTGAGACATCCACCGATTCTCAGAATTATGTCGTCACAGAGCCGTTTTAGCTCTATGTGTTGTCAAGTTTTTACTGCAAGATGGCACTCCCAGCTAGCTGACTGTGCGAAGAACTGGAGCACTGCGCTAAGTTACCATTTTTCCTGCTTTTTGGAGTGGGTGCACTCAAAAAATGCCTGAAAATCGTTTCAAAGGGGCCTAAAAAAAACTCACCCTATTAATGTTTTATGTAAAACCACGTTGTTATTCACATATTTAGTCTTTTAAGCATTTTTCTCCAGTTTTTGCTTTTGATCTCCTAGTAGAAAAAGAAAGCGCATGTGCCTTCTTTTGAAGTGTCTCTTGATGGAAACTTCTCCAAAAAAAGACTGGAAAATAAAACACTTAAAGATGTACTTCTCTCAAAGTTTTCATCCTCTTAATATATTGCAATCTCCATATTATACAGCACTGTGTACTTACAATTGCTCATTTTGCCTTTCACCCAGAAGATTCTTCTCTTTTCTCTGCTCTATGTAGAAGCAGGAAGTTTCCTTCCCTGCATTTATCATCCCCCTCTTCGCCTACAGACCCAGCTGCTCCCTTTTCAATCTGCCAGTGACTTTTGCAGTGACTCGCGACTTATGCAGGGAAAATTGACCTCCTGTTTCTACATAGAGCTTAGAAGGATTCAGTTATTCAGTTTTTAATCATGTGAAGTCATAGACCAAATGGAAGAGACACAAATTAGCTGGGTAGAAAGGCAAAATTAGCAATTGTGAGTAGTAAATACACAGTGCTGTATAATATGATAATTGCAATATATTAAGAGGATACAAATGTTGATGGGAAGAGGAAACGTTTTGTTTTTTTGTCGCTCAAAAGACGTTCTTTACAAAAGAATGAAAACACACAAGAAATTCTTTACAATACAAGTTAATCAGAAAACTTAAAAGTGGCCATCAAGTATTTTGCCATCATTTGTCCTTGCAAAATAAAGGCTTTCGTATTCTTAATTAACCATTTAAGGAACAGGGGTATCTCCATTTTTTGCTCCCCTTCTTCCCACAGCCATAACTTTTTTTATTTTTCCGTCAATATGGCCATGTGAGGGCTTGTTGTTTGCGAGACGAGTTGTACTTTTGAAATGGCATCATTGGTTTGACCATATCATGTACTGGAAAGCAGTAAAAAATTCCAAATGCGGTGAAATTGCAAAAAAATTCCACATTTGTTTTATGATTTTTTTTTACCGTGTTCACTAAATTCTAAACTTGACCCACCATTATGATTCTCCAGGTCATTACATAGACACCAAACATGTCTAGGTTTTTTTTATTTAAGTGGTGAAAAAAAAATCCAAAATTTGTATGAAAAAAAAAAGTTGTCATTTTCTGAGACCCGTATCGTCTCTATTTTTTCAGAATCTGGGTCCAGGTGAGGGCTTATTTTTTGCGCGCCGATCTGACATTTTTATTGATACCATCTGGGTGTACATATGATCTTTTAATCACCTGTTATTGCATTTTATTGCAATGTCTTAGCGACCAAAAAAACGTAATTCTGGCGTTTCAAATTTTTTTCTTGCTACGCCGTTTACCAATTGGATTAATTTTTTCATTATTCATAGATCGGGTGATTCTGAATATGGCGATACCAAATATGTGCATGCTTGAATTTTTTTTATTATTGTTTTATTTTGAAAGGGGCGAAAGGGGGGTGATTTAAACCTTTATATATTTTTTTTCTCCATGGGAGACTAGAAGCAGCCATAACCTGATTGGCTTTGCTACATGCAGGCGATGATCAGATCGCCTGCATGTAGAAGAATACCTCACTTGCTATGAGCGCCAACCACTGGACGGCGCTCATAGCTATCTGGCTATGACAACTACAGGGGTCTCCTGCTGACCCCGGGTTGTCATGCCAACCCATCGGTGACCCGTGGTCATGTGACACGGGCACCGATGGGAGGTGGTAATGACGCGCTTCCTGTGTGTGCATGTTAACGGCCGTGGGTAAATCGTGATTCCACCCGTGGCTGCTAGGGGCACATGTCAGCTGATCAGATCAGCTGTCATGTGCTGGAAAAGGTGCGGACTCATCGCTGGATCTCGCATCAAACCGGGGGAGGCATCCAATGATGGACTATGCCCGTCATTAGATCTTAAGGGGTTAAATGGAGTGGGAAAATAGTGACCAGAATTGATGGTAAAAAAGTGGTTTAAAAAAACAAAGAACCAATCAGGAAGTTTCCTAAAATGTCTTCTGCTTGAAAATTACAGAAAGTTCGGCTGAATTTATAAGACTTTGGCCCTGAGAACTTGCCAGTCTTGATGAGTGGACGTGGTGGAGTCAGAAGCCCCTGATTCTATGATTCATGAAGAGGTGCACCATTCTTCCTGAATCTAGAGTCTCTGACAAGTGGTGTGCACCTATACAGTATACGGCACACCAGAAATGGTCATTATGCCTAAAAAGTTCAATTTTAGTTTCATCAGACCACAGGACAGGTCTCAAAAATTAAGGTCTTTGTTCCTGTGTGCATTTGCAAACATTAATCTGGCTTTTTTATGTTTCTTTTGGAGTAATGGCTTCTTCCTGGCAGAGTGACCTTTCAGTCATGTTGATACAGTACTCGTTTCACTGTGCATATTGGCACAATCTTATCAGCTTCCGCCATCATCTTCACAAGGTCCTTGGGTTGATATGCAGATGTCGGAACAAAGCACGTTCATCTCTGGGACACAGAACCCATCTCCTTCCTGAGCGGTATGATGGCTGGACATTCCCATCTTGTTTGTACTTGCATATAATTGTTTGTACAGATGAACGAGGCACCTTCATGTATCTTGAAATTGTACACAAAGATGAGTCAGACTTGTGCAACTCCACAATTCACTTCCTGATATCTTGGCTGATTTATTAAGACTTTCCCATGATGCTACACAAAGAAATAGTGTCATTCAGGTGTGCATTAAAATACATCCACAGGTGTGTCACTAATTAACTCATATGTTGCCAAAAAAAGCTTCCAAACACATGACATTATCATATGGGCAAGTAGAGGAGCTGCGGAGACACCATCACGTGTTTCTCAAAGCAGGCAGTGAATAGCCAGGCCTTTCACCGGGAAGGAACAACCAAGGGAAGGGCAGCATCCAATAAAGGAAAACATCCAATAAAGGAAAACCACCTATGCCAAGCATGGTATCCATCCACAGACAGCTGTTTTGGGGTTTTTGCCCCTCATCAGTGTGGAGTAGGAAACTGGCTATCAGGAGCAGTGCCTAGTAGAAAGTCTATAAAGGCACGGATGATTGACCTCGTGGAGACCAAAACATCCCACACCGCGGAGACACCATCACGTGTTTCTCAACGCAGTGATCCAGAACACTGCCCCCAAATATGCAAATGCAAGTAGAGGAGCTGCGGAGACACCATCACGTGTTTCTCAATGCAGGCAGTGAATAGCCAGGCCTTTCACCGTGAAGGAACAACCAAGGGAAGGGCAGCATCCAATAAAGGAAAACATCCAATAAAGGAAAACCACCTATGCCAAGCATGGTATCCATCCACATACAGCTGTTTCGGGGTTTTTGCCCCTCATCAGTGTGTAGTAGGAAACTGGCTATCAGGAGCAGTGCCTAGTAGAAAGTCTATAAAGGCACGGATGATTGACCTCGTGAAGACCAAAACATCCCACACCGCGGAGACACCATCACGTGTTTCTCAACGCAGTGATCCAGAACACTGCCCCCAAATATGCAAATGCAAGTAGAGGAGGCCTTATCATCATATGGGCAGTCCAGAATTATTTAAAGGCATAGTAATCTTAGTGTGTGTAAACTTTTGACTTTGCAGAAAGTACTATAATAAAAATGTCTTAAAACATTCTTCATATATAGTGCATAAACTTCTGGTTTCAACTGTGCATCCCCCAAGCATGGGACCTGTTAGCATCTGATCAATGGTCAAGCCTCTACCCATTTAATATTGATGACCTATTCTGAGGATAGGTCATCTATATCAGTCCAGGGCCACCACTTTTACATTGGGTCATGTGTGTACCATCATAACTACAAAGATTTTGTTGAAATTAAAGTTCTTTATGGATACAGGGTCTCAGATGAGGCAAAGGAAATTCAGGCCAAAGGTGGCACCTGCCCAACTACAAGGAGTGGAGGTTGACACTTTAAATCTTGGTCGCTCCACCTCATCAATACCTTGTGAATAATCACATCACTCTGCCAATATTTCATTACGTCATGTCATTTTTAATATTCATATTTATACTAAAGCCAATTTTGATGAATTGGTTCTCTTGCAGAAGAAAACAATGTTGTACTTGTCTTTGTTGCCGCTGATGTCCGGTTTTGAAAACCTGACGAGAAATATAAAAAATGTCAATATAGATAATTTATCTAATTTACATATTAAATCCTATTTATTTCCTGGAATAAAATGAATTTGGATGAGAAAAGCAGTTCACAAGCAAATGATTTTCATGAAGACAGATGAGGCCCTGAATGGACATCAAGAAGCATTTTCACACGATACCAAGGTACAGAATAACTGCAATGAACAAGTAATCTAATTACAGTATGTACAAGTGAACAATCCATCCTTGTATCATCCATCCATCCTTGTATTCATCCTTGTATCCATCCATCCATCCTTGTATCCATCCATCCTTGTGTCCATCCATCCTGGTATCCATCCGTCAATCCTTGAATCCAACCATCCATCCTTGTATCCATCCGTACACCCTTGTATCCATCCATCATTGTATCCATCCATCCATCCTTGTATCTATCCGTACACCCTTGTATCCATCCATCCTTGTATCAATCCATCCATCTGTCACAGGGCTTCCGCGACAGAGAGGTTCCAGAGAACCGCAGCGCTCTGGGCCTCGTTCACACATGATGAACAGAAGTTCTTCTCCTGAATTCTGACCTGGCTGTCTTGTGCCAGCAGGGCAGGAGTTAAACCTTGTTACTGAAGTTACTGAGAGCTATGTCTCTCAGCTGATTTGGTTTTGGTAATCTCCGCTCCTATATAGACTCAGCTTTGTCTACCACTGTTGTCAGTGATCAGTTCTGCTGCCTGGCTTGGAGTGAGAAGGAGCGTGGTATTAGGAGCTTGGAGGTTTATTTACAGAGATTGGTGTCTGCTGTTTTGGTTGCATGCTAAACCTGTTTTCCTTCCTAGTTTTTTCTTTCTCTTCTCTTCTCTGTGTTTCCTCTGTGGTTGTGTGAGCATTTGGTGAGTTTGAGACTTTTAGTTACCTTGTCTGCATACCGTTTAATTGTCGGATTTATACACTGGTGCAGTCCACCTCCCTTGGGGGGAGAGGGGGCCACTGATGGGGATACGCTGGCCTCCTAACCATCATAGGTACCCCTGAGATAAGGGAAAGCCAGGGACCCATTATAGTGGCAGGGACAGGTGCAGGTCCCAGTATGCCGTCCTGCCCCTTTATCGCCGTCAACGGCGTGACACCATCCTTGTATCCATCCATCCATCCTTGTATCCATCCGTACACCCTTGTATCAATCCATCCTTGTATCCATCCATCCTTGTGTCCATCCATCCTTATATCCATCCATCAATCCTTGTATCCATCCAGCCATCCTTGTATCCATCCAGCCATCCTTGTATCCATTCATCCATCCTTGTATCCATCCATCCTTGTATCCATCCAACCATCCTTGTATCATCCATTCATCCTTGTATCATCCATCCATCCTTGTATCCATCTATCCTTGCATCCATCCATCCATCCTTGTATCAATCCATCCTTGTAGCCATCCATCCTTCCATCCTTGTATCCATCCATCCATCCTTGTATCCATCCATCCTTGTATCATCCTTTCATCCTTGTATCCATCCATCCTTGTATCCATCCTTGTATCCATCCATCCTGGTATCCATCCATCCTTGTATCATTCTTCCATCCTTGTTTCCATCCATCCTTGTATCCACCCATCCATCCATCCTTGTATCCATCCATCCATCCATGTATCCATCCTTCCATCCTTGTATCCATCCATCCATCCATCCTTGTATCCATCCATCCTTGTATCAAACCATCCACCCTTGTATCCATCCATCCTTGTATCAATCCATCCATCCTTGTATCCATCCTTCCATCCTTGCATCCATTCTTCCATCCTTGTATCCATTCATCCATCCTTGTATCCATCCATCCTTGTATCCATCCATCCTTGTATCCATCCTTCCATCCTTGTATCCATCCTTCCATCCTTGCATCCATCCTTCCATCCTTGTATCCATCCTTCCATCCATCCTTGTTTCCATCCATCCTTGTATCCATCCATCCATCCATCCATCCATCCTTGTATCTATCCTTGTATCCATCCATCTTTGTATCAATCGATCTTTGTATCCATCCATCCATCCTTGTATTCAGACTGTGTTTTAGTGCCAAGTGCTGATCAGACTTCACCTCGATACAAAACCAAGTCAGACTCCTTACTTACAGTCAAGACTATGAATATATATAGACCCTCCTGGGAATCTGAACTAACACTCACCCCTGACCAACAGACCTCCCACAAAATACAATCGTTGCTAGCATAATTGGACCATAAGAGATTTCCCTTTTTGTTTTGGGCATTCAGGAAGAAGGAGGGGGAAACATATAAATGTTTAATAAACAGTTCAATTCCTCACTGATAAATGTATGACTGAAAAAAAACACAACAAAATGTAAAACAAATACAAGAGAGCAAACCTTTAAATAAAAGCTCTATTCTTAGGCTATGTTCACACGTTGCGCTTTTGCTGTGTTTTTTTAAAGCACATTTTCAGCTGCGTTTTACAGTACCAGCGAAGGCTATGAGATTTCAGTAATCTCATGCACACACATTGTTTTTATTTCCTGACTAATTTGGAAAACTGTTGCAGGTCACTTCTTTCAGCGTTTTTGCAGCGTTTTTTCACCCATGGAAAGCAATGAATAAGTGCAAAAATGCGGCCAAAACGCAGGCAAAAATGCAGGTATCAGGTTTTGTTGTATTTTTGGTGCAAAACCCTTGAGGAAGTTGCATCATGATTCTTTTTGGACCACTAAAGACTTATCAGCATGCACAAAAGACAACAAAAGCGCGGCAAACAAGCAGCAAAAAAAAAAACATCTAAACCTGCTGTTTTTTGCAGCAGGTTTTTCCTGCAGAAAAAAAAAATGCAGCGAAAATGCAACGTGTGAACATAGCCTTAGCGATGGAACAAAAAAATTTGATTTGTTACGAATTTTCCAAACATTTTGAATTCTTGAGAAAACATTCTGGATTTTTTTTTTGAGGCTCAGAAGCAGCGTAGATAAGAAACCACGTCGCTCGCCCCTACAAGTGACTGCGTCAGGCCAGTCACTGGCGTCAGTACCGGAAGAGCTGAGCAAAGGACGGCGAAACTGCATCGGACGCGGCATAAGGAGTCAGGGAAGGACTAGGAGAGGTTAGTATTAAATGTTTTATCTTTTAACCCCTTCCCTCCCTTCCGTTCATCAGATTTTGGTGCCTGCAGGGACCTCAGAGCTTAAGGCTATGTGCACACGTCAGGATTACTTCCGGATTTTTCAATTTTTTGGGGGCATTTTTTCGCTATAAAAGCGTGCTAAAAACGGTTAAAATACGCATACATATGCATCCCGTCATTTAGAATGCATTCCGCAATTTTTGTGCATATTGCTGAAAAAAACGCAGCATGGTCATTATTTTGCGGATTTTTTGCGGATTTCCCACTATATTATTGCATCTGATAACCTCCGGAAAAATCCACAAAAGAGCTGCAAAAAAACGCGCAAAAAAACGTGAGAAATACGAGAAAAAAACGTGAAAAATCCGCATGAGGATTTCTTGCAGAAAATGTCCGGTTTGTTCAGGAAAGGCTGTGTGCACACGCTGCGGATTTTGCTGCGGATCCGCAGCGGATTTGACCGCTGCGGATCCGCAGCAGTTTTCCCAAAGTTTACAGTACCATGTAAACCTAAGGGGAAAAAAAACTGCTGTGCACATGCTGCGGAAAATGCAGCGCAGAAACGCTGCGGATTATTTTCTGCAGCATGTCAATTGTTTGTGCGGATTCCGCAGCGGGTTTCAACCAGCACCAATAGGAAAGTGCTGGTGAAAAATCGCAGAAGAAACCGCAAGAAAATCTACAGTGAAAACCGCAGTGGTTTTGCACTGCGGATTTTCCAAATCCGCTGCGGAAAAATCCGCAAGAACATCCGCAGCGTGGGCACATATCCTTATAGTGTTTCCTTCTGACTAGCAACAATTTTATTTGGACCGAATGGAATCTTTCGGCTGAACTGAGTGAATTTCTCAGCAATGTATTTCAGATCTGTTCATCTCTAAGTAGTAAAGACACCAATACCATAGGGTCTTTGAAACTCTGTATTGCACGGTGTGCAACTACTGCGACATAAAATGTAAAAACATGAGAAAGACTGTATAGATTTTTTTTTTTTTTTTAAACGTGTGATATTTTTTTTCCTAAAAATGAAAAAAAATAAATGTAAAAATCATAAGAAGGCCGTATGTATCTTACGAGAAAAAAAAAATAGAAGGTAAATTTTAGAATTTAAAAAAAAAAATGAATTTTCGCTCTGGGTATCAGGGGCCAAAAGACGAAGGAGGCTGCCGTCACACTAGCAGTATTTGGTCAGTATTTTACATCAGTATTTGTAAGCCAAAACCAGGAGTGGGTGATAAATACAGAAGTGGTGAATATGTTTCTATTATACTTTTCCTCTAATTGTTCCACTCCTGGTTTTGGCTACAAATACTGAGGTAAAATACTGACCAAATACTGCGCTAGTGTGACGGCAGCCGGAGACGTGCGTGAAACACAGGGACGCGTGTCTGTCAGAGCTCAGGTGTAATGGTTGGAGAATGAGGGCTGGTCAGGTTACATGGAGTGTGAATGGAGGCGGAGGAGGAGGAACGTTGTTGTGTCTGACAGGAATGACAATGGTGGTACAGCTGGAGCACACTCCCAGGGGTAGGCCCGGCTGCTGGTTGCTAAGCGACAGACACGCTGTTTGCTGCACTTCCTGCTCCACTGCCTGTATCAGAGATATCCCAGTATATCCCAGTTCATTCCCTCCGACACTGTATTCCTGGGAGCCCTGGGTAAGTCATGTGCAAAATTTTCCATGGCGGACGACATGTATGAAGCGTTAGCTGATTAACCCTTAGGGTATGTGTCCACGTTCAGGATTGCATCAGGATTTGGTCAGGATTTTTCATCAGTATTTGTACGCCAAAACCAGGAATGGAACAATTAGCGGAAAAGTATAATAGAAACATATGCACCACTTCTGTATTTATCACCCACTCCTGGTTTTGGCTTACAAAAACTGATGGAAAATCCTGACCAAATCCTGATGCAATCCTGAACGTGGACACATACCCTCAAAGTATCCAGATAACTGATTATTATTGGACACGTTTACGGCACGTGTTGTACTGTCGTTACCTGACCTAATAGAGACGTGCCCCACGGGGGTCCGAGGGGCTCGTCCACACAAGGCACGAGAGCCACAATGCATGATTTGCAGTAAGACCTCATTCAGACGTCCATTCTTCACATATGTGTTCGGTCCGTGGACCCGTTGCCGCGTATGGAGCTGTATTTTTTTACATGCATGTAGGTGCCGTGATCCGGAGTGTGGCAGCGGACCCGTCTGTGGACCACAATCGGAAGGAAGTAGTCCAGCTTCACAGATCTACGCGTTTCGGGTGCTAGTAGCACCCATCTAATCATGACCAGCACCCAAAACACGCAGATGTTCGCATTTTAACCTGTCCGCAGTGTGTATACACACCTAATAAAAGAGGATTTGCTTTTCCGAGAACCTCCTTTCTTAGACTGCTGGAAATCAGTCTTCGTATGAAAAAAAAAAAAATAATAATATGGACATCAGACTGAGGTGAAGCTCTTATTCCTTCAGTGTGTTGGATTACATTTTTATTCAGGTTTTACCATGTGCAAAAAAAAGAATGTTTCCTTCTTTCAGAAAAGAACGAGGGAGAAAAGGACACCATTAGAGTTCGCTCACACAAGCATATAAATCGGAAGAGTGCAATACGATAAAACATCACTGGCATATTGCGAGTGCCTCTGACAATCGGATCGCACCCACCCATACAAGTCTATGGATGCATAAGAAACATCGGCTTGCACTTGGATGTCATCCGAGTGCAGTCCAAGTACCGTGGACGCCGGCAATGGAGGAGATGGAGAAATTACTTTTTCGGTTTCCTCCACACTTGTCCTGCGACTCTCTCATGCGAGAGGATTGGACCACACTGCACTGACACTCGGCTCAATATCTAACAGAGTTTTAGCCAGGTGTCATTTGTAGGGATGAGTGGACCCGTGGAAGATTAGGTTCTGGACTGGTATCAGACCTGAACTTTATTCCAAAGTTTGGTGCGGGTACCAGCACTGCACCCGATCTTGAACAAGGATCTGAACCGTATTAAAAACAATAGGGTCCCCAACTGGGGAAATATTCTCTTTCTCTCTCACTCTCTCTCTCTTCCCTGATTTCTTTGAAACTACGAACATTGCAATGGACTTCCGGGAGAAGTCCGTGTTTGGCATTTAGCCGCGAGACATTCAGCCGCGGGGATTCGAATATAGTATTCAAGCACGCCAAAGACACTTGTTTAGCACACGAGCATGCTCAGATAACACCTTACCCAACAACATTCGCTCATCACTATTGTTGATGTATAGAATAAATACCATATGGATGTAAAAAAAACTGCATAAGAATGTCTAAAATAGAACCCCTTATGGAAGGAAAATTGTCCATTTTTTGGGGATGAATAATGGACAATTTTACATAGACTCATCTGAAATTGACCCTTAGGCACTTACCGTAGAATACGACTGAATGCTATGTGAGAAAACATCGTCTACCACTCGGCCCAGTGTTAATCTATTTGGCAGCTCACATCAGCGTTTTTTTTTTTTCTCAGGAGTGTTCGATGTGTGTGTACAATCACAGCATGCTGCAATTGGCACCGAGTCTCGCCAATGCAAGCCTATGGGTGCAAGAAAATAATCGCACAGCACTCGGAACCATGCGAGTGCTGCCCGATTTTTACTCACCAATGCCCTTTGAAAAGCCGGCAATTCATGTGCCGTGACCAGTAAAATCACAGCATGACGGGTTAGAATAGAATAGATATATACACTTAGAATGCACAGATAAATAGATGTCAGTGACACACACACATATATATATATATATATATATTACATAGACAGAGAGAAGAAAAGCCGGCAATTCATCTGTCATGTACTGTAAAATCACAGCAGGAGCCGACAGGATAGAAGAGATGGATTACATACAGTAAATACAAATAGAATAGGTGTGCAATTGCAGCTTTTCTTCTATCTATCTATCTATCTATCTATCTATCTATCTATCTATCTATCTATTATCTATATAGTACCTTGCGAAAGTATTCGGCTCCCTGGAACTTTTCAACCTTTTCCCACATATCATGCTTCAAACATAAAGATACCAAATGTAAATTTTGGTGAATAATCAACAAGTGGAACACAATTGTGAAGTTACACAAAATTTATTGGTTATTTTAAGTTTTTCTGGAAATTCAAAAACTGAAAAGTGGGGCGTGCAATATTATTCGGCCCCTTTAACTTAATACTTTGTTGCTCCACCTTTTGCTGCGATTACATCTGCATGTCGCTTGGGGTATGTCTCTATCAGTTTTGTACATCGAGAGGCTGAAATTCTCGCCCATTCTTCCTTGACAAACAGCTCGAGCTCAGTGAGGTTTGATGGAGATCGTTTGTGAACAGCAGTTTTCAGCTCTTTCCACAGATTCTCGATTGGATTGAGGTCTGCACTTTGACTTGGCCATTCTAACACCTGGATATGTTTATTTGTGAACCATTCCATTGTTTTGTTTTATGTTTGGCATCATTGTCTTGTTGGAAGACAAATCTCCGTCCCAGTCTCAGGCCTTTTGCAGACTCCAACAGGTTTTCTTTAAGAATGGTCCTGTATTTGGCTCCATCCATCTTCCCATCGATTTTATCCATCTTCCCTGTCCCTGCTGTAGAAAAGCAGCCCCAAACTATGATGCTGCCACCACCATGTTTGACAGTGGGGATGGTGTGTTCAGCTTGATGAGCTGTGTTGCCTTTACGCCAAACATATCATTTGGCACTGTTGTCAAAAGTTTGATTTTGGTTTCATCTGACCAGAGCACCTTCTTCCACATGTTTGGTGTCTCCCAGGTGGCTTGTTGCAAACTTTAAACAACACTTTTATGGATATCTTTGAGAAATGGCTTTCTTCTTGCAACTCTTCCATAAGGGCCAGATTTGTGCAGTGTACGACTGATTGTTGTCCTATGGACAGACTGTTCCACCTCAGCTGTAGATCTCTGCAGTTCATCCAGAGTGATCATGGGCCTCTTGGCTGCATCTCTGATCAGTCTTCTCCTTGTTTGAGATGAAAGTTTAGAGGAACGGCCGTGTCTTGGTAGATTTGCAGTGGTAGGATACTCCTTCCATTTCAATATGATCGCTTGCACAGTGCACATTGGGATGTTTAAAGTTTTGGAACTCATTTTGTATCCAAATCCGGCTTTAAACTTCTCCACAACAGTATCACGGACCTGCCTGTTGTGTTCCCTGGTCTTCATGATGCTCTCTGTGCTTCAAACAGAACCCTGAGACTATCACAGAGCAGGTGCATTTATACGGAGACTTGATTACACACAAGTGGATTATATTTGTCATCATTAAGCATTTAGGACAACATTGGATCATTCAGAGATCCACAATGAACTTCTGGAGTGAGTTTGCTGCACTGAAAGTAAAGGGGCTGAATAATATTGCACTCCCCACTTTTCAGTTTTTGAATTTCCACAAAAATGTAAAATAAGCATTAAATTTCGTTCAACTTCACAATTGTGTTCCACTTGTTGTTGATTCTTCACCAAAAATTTACATTTGGTATTTTTATGTTTGAAGCAAGATATGTGGGAAAAGGTTAAAAAGTTCCAGGGAGCCGAATACTTTCGCAAGGCACTGTATCTACTATATAATTATCTAAGGGTCACTTCTGTCTTTCTGTCTGTCCTTCTATCTGTCCTTCTTTCTGTCACGGATATTCATTGGTCGCGGCCTCTGTCTGTCATGGAATCCAAGTCGCTGATTGGTCTCGCCAGCTGCCTGTCATGGCTGCCGCGACCAATCAGCGATGGCCACAGTCCAATTAGTCCCTCCCTACTCCCCTGCAGTCAGTGCCCGGCACTCGCTCCATACTCCCCTCCGGTCACTGCTCACATAGGGTTAATGCCAGCAGTAACGGACCGCGTTATGCCGCGGGTAACTCACTCCGTTAACGCCGCTATTAACCCTGTGTGACCAAGTTTTTACTATTGATGCTGCCTATGCAGTGTCCATAGTAAAAGGATCTAATGTTAAAAATAATTTAAAAAAAAAATCATTATATACTCACCTTCCGCCGCCTTTCCCGCTCCTAACGACACTCCGGTAACCGCTCCATGCAAGCGGCAGGTTGCGGTGGCAAGGATGGTATGCGACAAGGACCTGCCATGACGTCATGGTCATGTGACCGCGACCTCATGACAGGTCCTGCACGCCTGCGCGAGAAGGACCTGCCATGACGTCACGGTCGTGTGACCGCGACGTCATCACGGGTCATGCGCTACCAACCCTGGGACCGGAAGCTGCCGAGTGCTCCGCATACAGGCGACATGACTACAAGGGCTCCCTCAGAAGGTGAGTATATGTTTATTTTTTATTTTTTAACCTGTGACTTACGTGGCTGGGCAATATACTACTTAGCTGGGCAATATACTACGTGACTGGGCAATATACTACATGGCTGGGCAATATACTACGTAGCTGGGCAATATACTACGTGACTGGCCAATATACTACGTGGCTGGGCAATATACTATGTGACTGGCCAATATACTATGTGGCTGGGCAATATACTACGTAGCTGGGCAATATACTACGTGACTGGCCAATATACTACGTGGCTGGGGAATATACTACGTAGCTGGGCAATATACTACATGACTGGTCAATATGCTACGAGGCTGGGCAATATACTATGTGGCTGGGCAATATACTACGTAGCTGGGCAATATACTACGTGGCTGGGCAATATACTACGTGGCTGGGCAATATACTACGTAGCTGGGCAATATACTACGTGGCTGGGCAATATACTACGTGGACATGCATATTCTAGAATACCCGATGCGTTAGAATCGGGCCACCAACTAGTACATATATATATATATATATATGCGTCACTGACATCTGTATATCTGTGCATTCTATATGTATATATCTATTCTAACCTGTCACACTGTGATTTTACTGTATGTGGCAGATGAATTGGCAGATTTTATTCTATCTATCTATCTATCTACTGTATCTATACAGGTATTTCTCACAAAATTAGAATATCATCAAAAAGTGAATTTATTTGAGTTCTTCAATACAAAAAGTTAAACTCATATATTATATAGAGTCATTACAAGCAGAGTGATCTATTTCAAGTGTTTTTTCTGTTAATGTCGGTGTTCTTGGTATCTGCAGCATTAGATCAGATAGACAGAGTATACAGCAGTGTGAGCAGCCTCTTCTTACCTCAGCACTCCAGGTATCTCCAGTATTAGATTATAGACAGGGTGGACAGCAGTGTGAGCAGCCTCTTCTTACCTCAGCACTCCCGGTATCTCCAGTATTAGATCAGAAAGACAAAGTGGAATGCAGTGTGAGCAGCCTCTTCTTACCTCAGCACTCCTGGTATCTCCAGTATTAGATCAGATAGACAGGGTGGACAGCAGTGTGAGCAGCCTCTTCTTACCTCAGCACTCCTGGTATCTCCAGTATTAGATCAGATAGACAGGGTGGACAGCAGTGGGAGCAGTCTCTTCTTACCTCAGCACCCCTGGTATCTCCAGCATTAAATGAGATAGACAGGGCGGACAGCAGTGTGAGCAGCCTCTTCTTACCTCAGCACCCCTGGTATATCCAGTATTAGATGAGATAAACAGGGTGGACATCAATGTGAGTGGTCTCTTCGTATCTCAGCCCTTCTGGAATCTTCAATATTTGATCAGATAGACAGGGTGATCAGCAGTGTGAGCAGCATCTTCTTACCGCAGCACTCCAGTGTTAATCAGTTGACATGAGCATCCTAGAAAAGAGGGGAATCACCAGAGAAGGCATGAATAGTAGAGTGTGGTGAGGTGTACGCAGTGGCAGAGGTGATGATGTCCATCAAAAAAGTACGTATAACCCTATAAGAAAATCAGAGTCATTGGTAGGGCTCGTGTCCTTATTTTATTACGTCTCTTTACAAAAGATTGTTCTATCATGGCCATGTGTATGAGCACTTTGGCCCCTACTGACTATTACATTTGTGCCTTCTTTTGTCTAGTTTTTGGTAATTTAATGGTTGTTTTTCATTTGCGCCTTATTCATCTTTTAATTTGTACCCTTTTTCACTCTATTTTGTATGTGTTCACTAATCTTCTGTTGTGTTTGCCGATGTGGGCGCAGTTTTGCTTAACAGATGTTGTAACCAACTTATGAATTCAGACTTTCTAAAAAGTTGCAAAATTTTAGTGGGATTATACTTTAGTCTTCACTTTTTGTATATCTTTTGCACATTTTGCTACTTTTTGCCTAAGTAGTCGGAAAAAAGATTCAAGGCAAAAATAAAGAACATTTTTTATTTCATGAACCATGAAGAATTTTTAGGAGTGACTTAAAAAAAATGAAAATCATGAATCGGACCCATATTATGTGTGTACGAAGCCGATAAAGAATGGTCTACGGTTCGACTGTACTGTAGATGGGATTAAATACAGTAGATTTGTCCATTAAGTTTTTGTCTCATTTGTTTTTTTGTTTTTTTTTAGAAAAGGCGAGAACATAGATTGAGTCACTTTTGAAGTGGTCCTATATTTTTTAACTACTCTGCCCTTTCCCTGGTTTATTTAAAAAAGAGGAAATTCCGCCCAAACAGTAAAAATAATGTGAGAAGCTATTTTGCAAACATAGAATACTAAGACAGGTGTTTCTATTAGTTGCATTAATTAATTACGGTTTTATCAAGAAGTACTAGACGCACAGAAGAAGGAAAGGTGTCGGAGTTGGCGTCTGCTCCCCGGAATATAAAATGAAGTCGGAGCTGTTTACTGCGTTGCTACTATGGAGATAATCCTGCCACAAGGCTCTGACGAGGAGAATGAGATCTGAAGATTTAAGTGCTTCGTGAATAAAGAAAATACAACTATATAGTTCTTGTCTTCAGACTTATAAAAGGGAATTAAAACCAAGCCTGGCCTCTTAAAGGTATTTATTACCGAGATGTTTGCAATGGAACAAAGTCATAAACTACGACCACTATATCAATAGATTACTTGGATGCTTGCGAATTGAAGATTAGGATTTGTCACCCCGGCCACCCTTTTGGAAGCATAAATGGCAGCCAGTGTGCCGTTCCTTGGGATTAATGTATTAAATATAATCCACCCTGAAATTAATCATTTCTATATACAAAATGGCACAGTATTATATCCATGAAATGATTACCAATGTCTCTGCCGGGGGTAATTTATTAGTACACTGTGCCCATTCGGAACTCCACTTTCGTCTGACTAGCCGAGGCTTTGGTTTCCAGAGCTGAACTTACTGCTGGATGCAGTGACAGCTCCCTTACTGTATATGTAGGGTTGTTTATGGTGAGACAACCCCTTTTAAATTAGCAGTTTTGTTTCCATAAGTTGGGGAGACACCAAACTCTATTGACTGACCCAACTTGGCTGAGCGTTCACGTGTTTACGATGAGGACAGTGGAGAAATCCACGGAGAGACTGCTCCACCAGCGGATAGTCTCCTCTGCAAAAAATAAAAATTAGCAATTGAGCCTTCTCTATTCCGACCATACACATTAGATGGCTGTTGGCCAAACGATGATCCAGCCGATCATTCAGCCGACAGCCATCTCAGCCAACTCTCCCATACACCGGAGCCCAAATTTAGCCGAGTGCTACTGTGATCTCTGTAAAAAGCAGCTGGCTGACATGTCTGCCAACAGCTTATCTCTGGGGGAACAATGTGATCAGCAGTCCGAAATTTGACAAGTCCCGATCGACATCTCTCCCGATGATCGATCTACCGGCGCCTTCAACACACTAGACCATCAGCAGAACTCGTTGATGATGGCGGATTGGTCTAAGGATCTGCCTGGCTCATTCAACTTTCATCTAATGTTGATGGAGAGAGTTTATTCCCTTCCGCGACACCACTGGAAGTAATTTATTTTCCCTGAGAATTAAAGGATCGGACGTGTTGAAATCCAACCGCCCTTCCTACTTCCCCCCCAAACTTAGGCTGCTGGAGAAAGTCATATCGTCTCCATATACATTAGATCCTGGTTTGGCCAACATCAAAATGGTTTTCTCACAAGAGCTAAAGGATATGCCATAAATGTCTTACAGATGCAAGTCCTACCTCTGAAGAGCCTAGCACCTGTTTCCAAAACAGGAGTTCCCCGATCCACCATTGTAGCTGATATCTGATCAGCGTGAGTGGAAGTTGACCACATTGATTCATTTCTAGGGGAGTTACAGCCAGGTGATAGCATTTGCTTGGCTACTTCTCCACTTGGTCAGACGCCAGCTGGAGCAGGGTAGACACTATATGATCTACCAGAAATTTAAGACATAACCACAGGATTATCCTTTTTAAGTAAAGTTTATAGCCACCTTCACAGCCTATGCTTAATGTTTATTACTCTAGTTTTATAGCTGGACACAACTTCTGTACCAGTACAGTGCCATTCTTTTGGATACCGCGATACCTATCAACGTACACATCAAGATGTACAAGATGTATGTGGCTAATGATAATGAATAGGGTTGAGCGAAACGGGTCGAACATTTTCAAAAGTCGCCGACTTTTGGCTAAGTCGGGGTTTCATGAAACCCGATCCGACCCCTGTGCGGGGTCGGCCATGCGGTACGCGACTTTCGCGCCAAAGTCGCGTTTCAATGACGCGAAAAGCGCCATTTCTCAGCCAATGAAGGTAAACGCAGAGTGTGGGCAGCGTGATGACATAGGTCCTGGTCCCCACCATCTTAGAGAAGGGCATTGCAGTGATTGGCTTGCTGTCTGCGACGTCACAGGGGCTATAAAGAGGCGTTCCCGCCGACCGCCATCTTACTGCTGCTGATCTGAGCTTAGGGAGAGGTTGCTGCCGCTTTGTCAGAAGCAGGGATAGCGTTAGGCAGGGTCCATTAACCACAAAACCGCTTGTGCTGCAGCGATTTGCACTGTCCAACACCACCCTCGGTGTGCAGGGACAGTGGAAGTTTTTTTTTTTTTTTTTTTCCCCTCAGCGCTGTAGCTCATTGGGCTGCCCTAGAAGGCTCCCTGATAGCTGCATTGCTGTGTGTACGCCGCTGTGCAAACCAACTGCTTTTTTCAAAGCACAAATCCTCTTGTTCCTTCCTTTCTGCACAGCTATCTTTTTTGTTTGTCCACACTTTTTATTTCATTTGTGCATCAGTCCACTCCTTATTGCTGCCTGCCATACCTGGCTGAGATTACTGCAGGCAGGGAGATAGTAGCTGCCTGCCATACCTGGCTGAGATTACTGCAGGCAGGGAGATAGTAATTGTAGGACATTCCCTGTTTTTTTTTTTTTTTTTTTTTTGGTGGGAGATTAAGATTGGCAATTTGGCATTTCTGCTAGAGTGCCATCCCTGTGTGTGCCATCTCTCTCACATAGTGGGCCATAGAAAGCCTTTTCATTTTTCTGTATTTTTTTTTGTGGGGTGTATAAATTCTCCCTGATAAAAATACAGTGGGAGATTAATATTGGCCTTTGGGCTTGTGTGCCAGTCCTGAGTGTGCCATCTCTCTCACAAATAGTGGGCCATAGAAAGCCTATTTATTTTTTTTTTTGGTTTTATAAATTCTCCCTGAAAAAAAGGGAGATTAATATTGGCCTCTGGGCTTGTGTGCCAGTCCTGAGCGTGCCATCTGTGCCAGCCCTGAGCGTGCCATCTCTCTCACAAATAGTGGGCCATAGAAAGCCTATTTAATTTTTTTTTTTGTTTTATAAATTTTCCCTGAAAAAAGGGAGATTAATATTGGCCTCTGGGCTTGTGTGCCAGTTGTGAGCGTGCCATCTGTGCCAGTCCTGAGCGTGCCATCTCTCTCACAAATAGTGGGCCATAGAAAGCCTATTTAAATATTTTTTTGGTTTTATAAATTCTCCCAGAAAAAAAGGGAGATTAATATTGGCCTCTGGGCTTGTGTGCCAGTCCTGAGCGTGCCATCTGTGCCAGCCAGCCCTGAGCGTGCCATCTCTCTCACAAATAGTGGGCCATAGAAAGCCTATTTAATTTTTTTTTTTGTTTTATCAATTTTCCCTGAAAAAAGGGAGATTAATATTGGCCTCTGGGCTTGTGTGCCAGTTGTGAGCGTGCCATCTGTGCCAGTCCTGAGCGTGCCATCTCTCTCACAAATAGTGGGCCATAGAAAGCCTATTTAAATATTTTTTTGGTTTTATAAATTCTCCCAGAAAAAAAGGGAGATTAATATTGGCCTCTGGGCTTCTGTGCCAGTCCTGAGCGTGCCATCTGTGCCAGTCCTGAGCGTCCCATCTCTCTCACAAATAGTGGGCCATAGAAAGCCTATTTTATTTTTTTTTTGGGTTTCAGAAATTCTCCCTGGAAAAAAAAAGGGAGATTAATATTGCCCTTTGGGCTTGTGTGCCAGTACTAAGCGTTCCATCTCTCTCTCTCTCTCAGTCAGTGGGCCATAGAACGCATATTTTTGGTTTTATTTGTTTTCTAAATTCTCCCTGAAAAAATCATTTTATTTTATTTGGTTTCTAAATTCTTCCTGATAAAATCATATTTTTTTTATTATTTTTATTTCTAAAGTCTCCCTGAAAAAAAAAAAAAAAAAACAACCAAAAAAACAGTGGGAGATTAATATTGGCCTTTCTGCTTGTGTGCCAGTCTTGACTCCTGGGTGTGCCATCTCTCTCTCTCTCTCTCTCTCTCTCTCTCTCCAATTGTGGTCCATAGAAAGCCTATATTTTTTTTCCTTGATTTGGGTTCTAAAATCTACCAGAGAAAATAACTACATCAATCATTGGTAGAAAAATATTGGCCTCTGGGTTTGTGTGCCACTCCTGACTCCTGTGTGCGTCATCTCTCAGTCAGTGGGCCATAGAACGCCTATTTTTGGTTTTATTTGTTTTCTAAATTCTCCCTGAAAAAATCATTTTATTTTATTTGGTTTCTAAATTCTTCCTGATAAAATCATATTTTTTTTATTATTTTTTTTTCTAAAGTCTCCCTGAAAAAAAAAAAAAAAAACAGTGGGAGATTAATATTGGCCTTTCTGCTTGTGTGCCAGTCTTGACTCCTGGGTGCGTCATCTCTCAGTCAGTGGGCCATAGAACGCCTATTTTTGGTTTTATTTGTTTTATAAATTCTCCCTGAAAAAATCATTTTATTTTATTTGGTTTCTAAATTCTTCCTGATAAAATCATATTTTTTTTATTATTTTTTTTTCTAAAGTCTCCCTGAAAAAAAAAAAAAAAAAACAACCAAAAAAAACAGTGGGAGATTAATATTGGCCTTTCTGCTTGTGTGCCAGTCTTGACTCCTGGGTGCGTCATCTCTCAGTCAGTGGGCCATAGAACGCCTATTTTTGGTTTTATTTGTTTTATAAATTCTCCCTGAAAAAATCATTTTATTTTATTTGGTTTCTAAATTCTTCCTGATAAAATCATATTTTTTTTATTATTTTTTTTTCTAAAGTCTCCCTGAAAAAAAAAAAAAAAAAAACAACCAAAAAAAACAGTGGGAGATTAATATTGGCCTTTCTGCTTGTGTGCCAGTCTTGACTCCTGGGTGTGCCATCTCTCTCTCTCTCTCTCTCTCTCTCTCTCTCTCTCTCTCTCCAATTGTGGTCCATAGAAAGCCTATATTTTTTTTCCTTGATTTGGGTTCTAAAATCTACCAGAGAAAATAACTACATCAATCATTGGTAGAAAAATATTGGCCTCTGGGTTTGTGTGCCACTCCTGACTCCTGTGTGCGTCATCTCTCAGTCAGTGGGCCATAGAACGCCTATTTTTGTTTTTATTTGTTTTATAAATTCTCCCTGAAAAAATCATTTTATTTTATTTGGTTTCTAAATTCTTCCTGATAAAATCATATTTTTTTTATTATTTTTTTTTCTAAAGTCTCCCTGAAAAAAAAAAAAAAAAAAAAAAAAAAAAAAAAAACAGTGGGAGATTAATATTGGCCTTTCTGCTTGTGTGCCAGTCTTGACTCCTGGGTGTGCCATCTCTCTCTCTCTCTCTCTCCAATTGTGGTCCATAGAAAGCCTACATTTTTTTTCCTTGATTTGGGTTCCAAAATCTACCAGAGAAAATAACTCCATCAATCATTGGTAGAAAAATATTGGCCTCTGGGCTTGTGTGCCACTCCTGATTCCTGTGTGCGTCATCTCTCACTCAGTGGCCCATAGAAAGCATATAGTTTGTTACATTTGTTTTCTAAATTCTCCCTGCAAAAATCTATTTTTTTTTTTTTGGGGGTTTCTAAAGTGTTCCTGAAAAAAATAAAAATAAAAAAAAAATAATAGTGTGACATTAATATTAACATTTGTGCTTCAGTGACAGTCCTGCGTGTGGGGCATCTCTCTAATTTGCAGCCACCAAAAAAAGAGTGTGTAACATTGGGCCTGATTTTCGCTGTGGTCTCACCAACCTGTAAAGGGGTAGCTAAATCATACTGAAGTTATAGCTCACCGTGTAAGTTGTGTGACTGCAACAAATAACGTTAGTTTGGTTACGTTTTTAAAACAATGAGGAAGTCTAGTGGAAGAGGTCGTGGCCGGGGGCGTTCATTGTCAGCTGGTAATGAGGGTAGTGGTAGTGGTGGAGCATCAGGTGGTCATGGGGGAAAAAATATTGCACCTAAGTCTGGAGCTGTGGAGCCAGGTTCGTCGTCCGGCTACACAAGGCCTCGAACGCTCCCTTTTCTGGGATTAGGAAAACCGCTTTTAAAGCCGGAGCAGCAAGAGCAAGTTTTGGCTTATCTTGCTGACTCAGCCTCTAGCTCTTTTGCCTCATCTCGTGAAACTGGTAAAAGTAAAAGCAGCGCGTCGTTAGTGGATGTTCACGGTCAGGGACAAGTCACTTCCTTGTCCTCTTCAGCAAAAACAACAACAGAGAAGAATGCAGCAGGCGACACAACGGGTTACTCCATGGAGCTCTTTACACATACCGTCCCTGGCTTAGAAAGTGAAGCAGTTAACAGTCCATGCCCATTACAAATTGAATCTGACATGGAGTGCACTGACGCACAGCCACAGCCAGACTACTATGCTGGTCCTTTGACTCAGACCACAACATTGCCCTCGCAGGGTGCTGATCAAGAATCAGACCCTGATGAGACTATGTTGCCCCATCACGAACGCTATACCACCGAACGACACGGTGACACAGACGAAGTTGCGCAGGAGGTACAAGAAGAGTTATTAGATGACCCAGTTCTTGACCCCGATTGGCAGCCATTGGGGGAACAGGGTGCAGGCGGCAGCAGTTCTGAAGCAGAGGAGGAGGAGGGGCCGCAGCAGGCATCAACATCGCCACAGGTTCCATCTGCCGGGCCCGTATCTTGCCCAAAACGCGTGGCAAAGCCAAAACCTGGTGGAGGACAGCGTGGCCATCCGGTTAAAGCTCAGTCTGCAATGCCTGAAAAGGTATCCGATGCTAGAAAGAGTGCAGTCTGGCATTTTTTTAAACAACATCCAATTGATCAGCGCAAAGTCATCTGTCAAAAATGTTCTACTTCCTTAAGCAGAGGTCAGAATCTGAAAAGTCTCAATACTAGTTGCATGCATAGACATTTAACCACCATGCATTTGAAAGCTTGGACTAACTACCAAACGTCCCTTAAGGTTGTTGCACCCTCGGCCAATGAAGCTAGTCATCAACGCAACATCCCTTCCGGCAGTGTAGGACCACCATTTAGCGCACCACCTGCTGTATCTGTGCAGGTATCTTTGCCAGGCCAAAGCAGTCAGGGTCAGGGAATCACCAGTTTCGTAGTAGGAAACACTGCATCTAGGGCACCGGCGGCAACAATACCATCTCCCACCGTCTCTCAGTCTGCCATGTCCACCGGCACCCCCGCTAGTTCCACGATCTCCAGCTCTCCAGTCCAGCTCACCCTACATGAGACTATGGTTAGAAAAAGGAAATACTTAGCCTCGCATCCGCGTACACAGGGTTTGAACGCCCACATAGCTAGACTAATCTCGTTAGAGATGATGCCCTACCGGTTAGTTGAAAGCGAAGCTTTCAAAGACCTGATGGACTACGCTGTACCACGCTACGAGCTACCCAGTCGACACTTTTTTTCCAGAAAAGCCATCCCAGCCCTCCACCAGCATGTTAAAGAGCGCATCGTCCATGCACTCAGGCAATCTGTGAGCACAAAGGTGCACCTGACAACAGATGCATGGACCAGTAGGCATGGCCAGGGACGTTACGTGTCCATCACGGCACACTGGGTAAATGTGGTGGATTCAGGGTCCACAGGGGACAGCAAGTTTGGGACAGTTCTGCCTAGCCCACGGTCTAGTAAACAGTTGTCTGTAGCCGTTCGCACCCCCTCCTCCTCCTCCTCCTCGTCCTCCTGCAGAAGCAAGAGCTCGTCCACAGACCGCAGTCGCACAAACACTCCATCCGCACCTGCCACTGTTGCACACCAGGTCTCCCATTATGGGGCAGCTACTGGCATACGTCAGCAGGCTGTATTGGCTATGAAGTGTTTGGGCGACAATAGACACACCGCGGAAGTTCTGTCCGAGTTCTTGCAGCAAGAAACGCAGTCGTGGCTGGGCACTGTAGATCTTGAGGCAGGCAAGGTAGTGAGTGATAACGGAAGGAATTTCATGGCTGCCATCTCCCTTTCCCAACTGAAACACATTCCTTGCCTGGCTCACACCTTAAACCTGGTGGTGCAGTGCTTCCTGAAAAGTTATCCGGGGTTATCCGACCTGCTCCTCAAAGTGCGTGGACTTTGCGCACATATCCGCCGTTCGCCTGTACACTCCAGCCGTATGCAGACCTATCAGCGTTCTTTGAACCTTCCCCAGCATCGCCTAATCATAGACGTTGCAACAAGGTGGAACTCAACACTGCACATGCTTCAGAGACTGTGCGAACAGAGGCGGGCTGTTATGTTTTTGTGGGAGGATACACATACACGGGCAGGCAGTAGGATGGCAGACATGGAGTTGTCAGGTGTGCAGTGGTCGAAGATTCAAGACATGTGTCAAGTCCTTCAGTGTTTTGAGGAATGCACACGGCTGGTTAGTGCAGACAACGCCATAATAAGCATGAGCATCCCCCTAATGCGTCTGCTGATGCAAAGTTTGACGCACATAAAGGATCAGGCGTCTGCACCAGAGGAAGAGGAAAGCCTTGATGACAGTCAGCGATTGTCTGGTCAGGGCAGTGTACATGACGAGGTACCGGGCGAAGAGGAGGTGGAGGATGAGGAGGATGATGGGGATGAGTATATTTTTAATGAGGAAGCTTTCCCGGGGGCACGGGAAATTGGTGGCGTGGCAAGGCCGGGTTCTGGTTTTTTGAGGGACACAAGTGACGTAGATTTGCCTGCAACTGCCCCTCAACCAAGCACAACCGCAGATTTGACAACGGGAACTTTGGCCCACATGGCGGATTATGCCTTGCGTATCCTCAAAAGGGACACACGCATTACAAAAATGATGAACGATGACGATTACTGGTTGGCCTGCCTCCTTGATCCTCGCTATAAAGGCAAATTGCAAAATATTATGCCACATGAGAACTTGGAACTAATATTAGCAACAAAACAATCAACTCTTGTTGACCGTTTGCTTCTGGCATTCCCTGCACACAGCGCCCGTGATCGTTCTCACACGAGCTCCAGGGGCCAGCAGACCAGAGGTGTTAGAGGGGCAGAAATCAGAAGTGGCGTTGGACAGAGGGGTTTTCTGACCAGGTTGTGGAGTGATTTTTCTATGACCGCAGACAGGACAGGTACTGCAGCATCAATTCAAAGTGACAGGAGACAACATTTGTCCAGTATGGTTACAAACTATTTTTCATCCCTTATCGACGTTCTCCCTCAACCGTCATTCCCATTTGATTACTGGGCATCCAAATTAGACACCTGGCCAGAATTGGCAGAATATGCATTGCAGGAGCTTGCTTGCCCGGCAGCTAGTGTCCTATCAGAAAGAGTATTCAGTGCTGCAGGTTCAATACTAACAGAAAAAAGGACTCGTCTGGCTACCCAAAATGTAGATGATCTAACCTTCATTAAAATGAACCACAACTGGATTTCAAAATCTTTTGCCCCACCCTGCCCGGCTGACACCTAGCTTTCCTATGAAAAGGTCTTGCCTGTGGACTATTCTGAATGACTTTTCCAATCTCGTAATTTTCTTCACCTGATTGTCCAGCATACGACATGTTTCCACCTCACGAAATGGCCAAACTCCCCACACGGGGCCGTGCTATCGCCACTTTGCGCTTGGACCCTTGAGAGTGCTGTTTGTCTGAAGAGGTGGGTGTGGCCGCTTTTGGTCGACGGCACTGCCACTGGGTCCCTCATAGTACAATAAAGTGTCTCTGGCGGTGGTGGTGCGCACCCAACGTCAGACACACCGTTGTAATATGAGGGGCCCTGTGCCTGTACCGCCGGCCACAAGACAGTTCCCCCCCCCAGCTCAAACAGTGCTCTACCACTAGCAAAATTATCTCTCACAGCTTCACCAATGTGTAGTCTAGCCGCTGACATCCTTCAATGCCTGGCACTGACAATACCATTGTTTTGACATTTTTGTTATGTTAGGCCTTCGAAGCCTGTCTGCGGTCCCTTCTTTCTACAACTACTACACTGACCAGGCCACTGCTGGCCGTGTTACCCTGGAACCAATTTAAAAGTGCCTACAGTCAGCCCAATTTTGTTATGTTAGGCCTTCGAAGACTGTCTGCCGTCACTCCTTCCACTAGACTTCCACTGACCATACACTGCTGCCCATGTACCCCTGGAACCAATTTAAAGTGCCTACAGCCAGCCCAATTTTGTTATGTTAGGCCTTCGAAGCCTGTCTGCGGTCACTCCTTCCACTAGACTTCCACTGACCAGACCACTGCTGCCCGTGTACCCCTGGAACCAATTTAAAAGTGCCTACAGCCAGCCCAAGTTTGTTATGTTAGGCCTTGGAAGCCTGTCTGCGGTCACTCCTTCCACTAGACTTCCACTGACCAGACCACTGCTGCCCGTGTACCCCTGGAACCAATTTAAAAGTGCCTACAGCCAGCCCAAGTTTGTTATGTTAGGCCTTGGAAGCCTGTCTGCGGTCACTCCTTCCACTAGACTTCCACTGACCAGACCACTGCTGCCCGTGTACCCCTGGAACCAATTTAAAAGTGCCTACAGCCAGCCCAAGTTTGTTATGTTAGGCCTTGGAAGCCTGTCTGCGGTCACTCCTTCCACTAGACTTCCACTGACCAGACCACTGCTGCCCGTGTACCCCTGGAACCAATTTAAAAGTGCCTACAGCCAGCCCAAGTTTGTTATGTTAGGCCTTGGAAGCCTGTCTGCGGTCACTCCTTCCACTAGACTTCCACTGACCAGACCACTGCTGCCCGTGTACCCCTGGAACCAATTTAAAAGTGCCTACAGCCAGCCCAAGTTTGTTATGTTAGGCCTTGGAAGCCTGTCTGCGGTCACTCCTTCCACTAGACTTCCACTGACCAGACCACTGCTGCCCGTGTACCCCTGGAACCAATTTAAAAGTGCCTACAGCCAGCCCAAGTTTGTTATGTTAGGCCTTGGAAGCCTGTCTGCGGTCACTCCTTCCACTAGACTTCCACTGACCAGACCACTGCTGCCCGTGTACCCCTGGAACCAATTTAAAAGTGCCTACAGCCAGCCCAAGTTTGTTATGTTAGGCCTTCTAAGCCTGTCTGCGGTCCATTCTTTCAACTACTACTACACTGACCAGGTCACTGCTGCCCGTGTACCCCTGGAACCAATTTAAAATTGCCTACAGCCAGCCCAATTTTTTTATTTTAGGCCTTCGATGCCTGTCTGCGGTCCATTCTTTCAACTACTACTACACTGACCAGGTCACTGCTGTCCGTGTACCCCTGGAACCAATTTAAAATTGCCTACAGCCATGTGTTATTATTTTAGGCCTTCGATGCCTGTCTGCGGTCACTCCTTCCACTAGGCCTCCACTGACCACACCACTGCTGTCCGTGTACCCCTGGAACCAATTTAAAATTGCCTACAGCCATGTGTTATTATTTTAGGCCTTCGATGCCTGTCTGCGGTCACTCCTTCCACTAGGCCTCCACTGACCACACCACTGCTGTCCGTGTACCCCTGGAACCAATTTAAAATTGCCTACAGCCAGCCCAATTTTTTTATTTTAGGCCTTCGATGCCTGTCTGCGGTCCATTCTTTCAACTACTACTACACTGACCAGGTCACTGCTGTCCGTGTACCCCTGGAACCAATTTAAAATTGCCTACAGCCATGTGTTATTATTTTAGGCCTTCGATGCCTGTCTGCGGTCACTCCTTCCACTAGGCCTCCACTGACCACACCACTGCTGTCCGTGTACCCCTGGAACCAATTTAAAATTGCCTACAGCCATGTGTTATTATTTTAGGCCTTCGATGCCTGTCTGCGGTCACTCCTTCCACTAGGCCTCCACTGACCACACCACTGCTGTCCGTGTACCCCTGGAACCAATTTAAAATTGCCTACAGCCAGCCCAATTTTTTTATTTTAGGCCTTCGATGCCTGTCTGCGGTCCATTCTTTCAACTACTACTACACTGACCAGGTCACTGCTGTCCGTGTACCCCTGGAACCAATTTAAAATTGCCTACAGCCATGTGTTATTATTTTAGGCCTTCGATGCCTGTCTGCGGTCACTCCTTCCACTAGGCCTCCACTGACCACACCACTGCTGTCCGTGTACCCCTGGAACCAATTTAAAATTGCCTACAGCCATGTGTTATTATTTTAGGCCTTCGATGCCTGTCTGCGGTCACTCCTTCCACTAGGCCTCCACTGACCACACCACTGCTGCCCGTGTACCCCTGGAACCAATTTAAAATTGCCTACAGCCAGCCCAATTTTTTTATTTTAGGCCTTCGATGCCTGTCTGCGGTCCATTCTTTCAACTACTACTACACTGACCAGGTCACTGCTGTCCGTGTACCCCTGGAACCAATTTAAAATTGCCTACAGCCATGTGTTATTATTTTAGGCCTTCGATGCCTGTCTGCGGTCACTCCTTCCACTAGGCCTCCACTGACCACACCACTGCTGTCCGTGTACCCCTGGAACCAATTTAAAATTGCCTACAGCCATGTGTTATTATTTTAGGCCTTCGATGCCTGTCTGCGGTCACTCCTTCCACTAGGCCTCCACTGACCACACCACTGCTGTCCGTGTACCCCTGGAACCAATTTAAAATTGCCTACAGCCAGCCCAATTTTTTTATTTTAGGCCTTCGATGCCTGTCTGCGGTCCATTCTTTCAACTACTACTACACTGACCAGGTCACTGCTGTCCGTGTACCCCTGGAACCAATTTAAAATTGCCTACAGCCATGTGTTATTATTTTAGGCCTTCGATGCCTGTCTGCGGTCACTCCTTCCACTAGGCCTCCACTGACCACACCACTGCTGTCCGTGTACCCCTGGAACCAATTTAAAATTGCCTACAGCCATGTGTTATTATTTTAGGCCTTCGATGCCTGTCTGCGGTCACTCCTTCCACTAGGCCTCCACTGACCACACCACTGCTGTCCGTGTACCCCTGGAACCAATTTAAAATTGCCTACAGCCAGCCCAATTTTTTTATTTTAGGCCTTCGATGCCTGTCTGCGGTCCATTCTTTCAACTACTACTACACTGACCAGGTCACTGCTGTCCGTGTACCCCTGTAACCAATTTAAAATTGCCTACAGCCATGTGTTATTATTTTAGGCATTCGATGCCTGTCTGCGGTCCATTTTTTCAACTACTACTACACTGACCAGGTCACTGCTGCCCGTGTACCCCTGGAACCAATTTAAAATTGCCTACAGCCATGTGTTATTATTTTAGGCCTTCGATGCCTGTCTGCGGTCACTCCTTCCACTAGGCCTCCACTGACCACACCACTGCTGCCCGTGTACCCCTGGAACCAATTTAAAATTGCCTACAGCCAGCCCAATTTTTTTATTTTAGGCCTTCGATGCCTGTCTGCGGTCCATTCTTTCAACTACTACTACACTGACCAGGTCACTGCTGCCCGTGTACCCCTGGAACCAATTTAAAATTGCCTACACCCATGTGTTATTATTTTAGGCCTTCGATGCCTGTCTGCGGTCACTCCTTCCACTAGGCCTCCACTGACCACACCACTGCTGTCCGTGTACCCCTGGAACCAATTTAAAATTGCCTACAGCCATGTGTTATTATTTTAGGCCTTCGATGCCTGTCTGCGGTCCATTCTTTCAACTACTACTACACTGACCAGGGCACTGCTGGCCGTGTACCCCTGGAACCAACATCAGAAAATATAAAAATAAGTATTTTGCTTATAAAAAAGAAAATACTGGTGAGATATCAAATGCAGACATTTTAACATTAAAAACAAACACACAACTCTAATCTGGTACAGTACTAAAAATGGCCACCAGCTACAATTACTTTCTCCTGCAAGTAGTTAACTGAAAGTTTTTTTAAATTGAAAACACACATATGGCATCCACCGAGTGTTGTCCTGTCGCGTCTTCTTTATATTATTGCCGAGAAGATGCAAAATAATGAAAATAATAAAATCATTAATTACCAAAATAATAGAGAAAGTCAACACCACATTGCAAATAAACATTCATTCCAAATAAAGAAGCAGGGCGCGTCCGAGGGTGAGTATATACCTAATAAGAATATAATCACCCTCGGACGCGCAATGCTTATTTCCAACAGCCTTCCTTCCTAAGAATCAGCCCTTCCGTCGTGTAGAGAGACGTTGTGTTACACTCCAAGGTGTTCCCCAGGTTGCCTTTCCTGAGCTTCGATCTTCCGGCTCTCGTTTAGTAGTTCTTGGAAACTACTCTGCATTAGGCCTTCAAATTGGGTATGGGGTGTAGAGAGATGGTGTGTTCCACTCCAAGGTGTTCCCCAGGTTGCCTTTCCTGAGCTTCGATCTTCCGGCTCTCGTTTAGTAGTTGTTGGAAACTACGCTGCATTAGGCCTTCAAATTGGGTATGGGGTGTAGCGAGAGGGTGTGTTACACTCCAAGGTGTTCCCCAGGTTGCCTTTCCTGAGCTTCGATCTTCCGGCTCTCGTTTAGTAGTTCTTGGAAACTACACTGCATTAGGCCTTCAAATTGGGTATGGGGTGTAGAGAGAGGGTGTGTTACACTCCAAGGTGTTCCCCAGGTTGCCTTTCCTGAGCTTCGATATTCCGGCTCTCGTTTAGTAGTTGTCGGAAACTACGCTGCATTAGGCCTACAAATTGGGTATGGGGCGTAGAGAGAGGGTGTGTTACACTCCAAGGTGTTCCCCAGGTTGCCTTTCCTGAGCTTCGATATTCCGGCTCTCGTTTAGTAGTTGTCGGAAACTACGCTGCATTAGGCCTACAAATTGGGTATGGGGTGTAGAGAGAGGGTGTGTTACACTCCAAGGTGTTCCCCAGGTTGCCTTTCCTGAGCTTCGATCTTCATGCTCTCGTTTAGTAGTTGTCGGAAACTACGCTGCATTAGGCCTACAAATTGGGTATGGGGTGTAGAGAGAGGGTTTGTTACACTCCAAGGTGTTCCCCAGGTTGCCTTTCCTGAGCTTCGATCTTCCGGCTCTCGTTTAGTAGTTGTTGGAAACTACGCTGCATTAGGCCTTCAAATTGGGTATGGGGTGTAGCGAGAGGGTGTGTTACACTCCAAGGTGTTCCCCAGGTTGCCTTTCCTGAGCTTCGATCTTCCGGCTCTCGTTTAGTAGTTCTTGGAAACTACACTGCATTAGGCCTTCAAATTGGGTATGGGGTGTAGAGAGAGGGTGTGTTACACTCTAAGGTGTTCCCCAGGTTTCCTTGCCATTGCTTCGGTCTTCCGACTCTCGTTTAGTAGTTGTAGAAAAGTACACTGCATTAGGCCATACAAAATGGGTATGGGGTGGAGAGAGATGGTGTGTTACACTCCAAGGTGTTCCCCAGGTTGCCTTTCCTGAGCTTCTATCTTCAGGCTCTCATTAAATTGTGGTTAAATGGAACAACTGCATTTGGCGTACTAGTTGGTTTGGGGCCTACTATCGGTGTCTGCCACTCCTTGCTGTTCTCCTCCACTGAACAAAGCTGTGCCGCCTGTTTACTACGGTTGCCAATTTTGAACTGCATTTCGACTACTTACTGATTTGGCCCTACTCTCTGTGTCAGCCTCTCATTCCAGTTGTCCTCCACTGCAATGCCCCCTGGTTATTCCTGTGTTACCAATTTTGAACTGCATTTAGCCCACTTTCTTCTTTGGGCCTATATCTGTGTTTCCACTTCATCGTGCCCATTGCCCAGCCAGTGATAGATGAGTCTGCTGGTACATTGACCCATAACGCAACATTCCCCGTGCACGCTACACAACAACATTGTGACCCTGCTGAAAGTCAGGTTGCTCTTCCCGCATACCATACCACCTTACACGGGGACAAAGAGGAAGGTGCAGATGAAAGTGCAGGTTCCTTCATCAGGTGGGGGGAGGAATACTAGTTGGCGACGTCACTGGCACAGGGCCTCTCATAGTACGCAAAAGTGTTGCTGCCGGTGGGAGGCGCCCCCGCCGTGCAAACACACCGCTGTACTTTGAGGGGCCCTGTGCCAGTGCCAATGCCAACGAGTGGGCCCCCCCTGCTTGCTCAGGTTCACAGCACTTGCAAAGTTGAAATACTTACCTCTCCCTGCTCCACTGCCGTGACGTGGTCCAGATTTCCTGGGCCCACTAATTACTTGAACCAGCCCTACCCCCCACAACTTTAGCCAAATGACCCCCAATTTCAAATGCCTTCCAATTATTATAAGGTAAATTACGCTTGACAAGCTTCATTAAGAAGAATGGATGGTTTTGACATTAAAATGGCCACTCTAGGTGTTTTCCTGGCCCCCACTCACTGCCGACTATGCTGCCCCATTGACTTGCATTGGGTTTCGTGTTTCGGTCGATCCCGACTTTACGTCATAATCGGCCGATTTCACTCGACCCGACTTTGGACATAGTCGGGTTTCGCAAAACCCGGCTCGACTCTAAAAAGGTCAAGGTCGCTCAACTCTAATAATGAATACAGACTCTAAGAGGATGGATGAGCAAGATGGGCAATCCATGACTAATAGATGCATGCACCTAGATGAATTAGGAACTGATAGGCAAGGCCGGCCATAATAGATGCCTTCATGGAATCGGATCAATGAGTAAAGCTCGGATAATCTTTGAAGTCATTTCAATATTTTGTCTATTTCACATAGTGAAGTGAGTTTAAACTTAAGGCAAATTTCACATAGGGAGACCTCGGTACAGATGATTATTTAATTGATCTTGCACATTACATGGAAATGGTTATTAGAATATAAATCATCCCAATGCTTATGACAGACAGTCACACAGTTATGCTTTCTAATTACAGACACCCAATAATAATTTCATCCATCATTTGCCAAGCAGTGAACTATTTAAGCACCTCAATCATTTTTTAAAATTATTTAGATCGTAAAGCAAATAACTTAGAAAATATTTTTGTTACTATTTGCAAATTATATATACAGTACAGACCAAAAGTTTGGACGCGCCTTCTCATTTAAAGATTTTTCTGTATTTTCATGACTATGAAAATTGTACATTCACACTGAAGGCATCAAAACTATGAATTAACACATGTGGAATTATATACTTAACAAAAAAGTGTGAAACAACTGAAAATATGTCTTATATTCTAGGTTCTTCAAAGTAGCCACCTTTTGCTTTGATGACTGCTTTGCACACTCTTGGCATTATCTTGATGAGCTTCAAGAGGTAGTCACCAGGAATGGTCTTCCAACAATCTTGAACGAGTTCCCAGAGATGCTTAGCTCTTGTTGGCCCTTTTGCCTTCACTCTGCGGTCCAGCTCACCCCAAACCATCTCGATTGGGTTCAGGTCTGGTGACTGTGGAGGCCAGGTCATCTAGGGTAGCACCCCATCACTCTCCTTCTTGGTCAAATAGCCCTTACACAGCCTGGAGGCCATTTTTGGGGTCATTGTCCTGTTGAAAAATAAATGATGGTGCAACTAAACGCAAACCAGATAGAATAGCATGCAGCTGCAAGATGCTGTGGTAGCCATGCTGGTTCAGTATGCCTTCAATTTTGAATAAATCCCTAACAGTGTCACCAGCAAAGCCCCCCCACACCATCACACCTCCTCCTCCATACTTCACGGTGGGAACCAGGCATGTAGAGTCCATCCGTTCACCTTTTCTGCGTCACACAAAGACACGGTGGTTGGAACCAAAGATCTCAAATTTGGACTCATCAGACCACAGCACATATTTACACTGGTCTAATGTCCATTCCTTGTGTTCTTTAGCCCAAACAAGTCTCTTCTGCTTGTTGCCTGTCCTTAGCAGTGGTTTCCTAGCAGCTATTTTACCATGAAGGCCTGCTGCACAAAGTCTCCTCTTAACAATTGTTGTAGAGATGTGTCTGCTGTTAGAACTCTGTGTGGCATTGACCTGGTCTCCAATCTGAGCTGCTGTTAACCTGCGATTTCTGAGGCTGGTGACTCGGATAAACTTGTCCTCTGAAGCAGAGGTGACTCTTGGTCTTCCTTTCCTGGGGCGGTCCTCATGTGAGACAGTTTCTTTGTAGCGCTTGATGGTTTTTGCAACTCCACTTGGGAACACGTTCAAAGTTTTCCCAATTTTTTCGGACTGACTGACCTTCATTTCTTAAAGTAATGATGGCCACTCGTTTTTCTTTACTTAGCTGCTTTTTTCTTGCCATAATACAAATTCTAACAGTCTATTCAGTAGGACTATCAGCTGTGTATCCGCCAGACTTCTGCACAACACAAGTGATGGTCCCAACCCCATTTATAAGGCAAGAAATCCCACTTATTAAACCTGACAGGGCACACCTGTGAAGTTAAAACCATTCCCGGTGACTACCTCTTGAAGCTCATCAAGAGAATGCCAAGAGTGTGCAAAGCAGTCATCAAAGCAAAAGGTGGCTACTTTGAAGAACCTAGAATATAAGACATATTTTCAGTTGTTTCACACTTTTTTGTTAAGTATATAATTCCACATGTGTTAATTCATAGTTTTGATGCCTTCAGTGTGAATGTACAATTTTCATAGTCATGAAAATACAGAAAAATCTTTAAATGAGGAGGTGTGTCCAAACTTTTGATCAGTACTGTATATACTGTATATATATATATATATATATATATATATATACACGGTATGGTTGAA